>NC_090922.1:1018551291-1019176291 GCF_040938575.1 Ambystoma mexicanum | reverse complement strand
GATTGGTTTTCCTGATGTTAATCCTCCACCGGCTTTGATTTTGTTTTACGAACGTTGGAAATATGTGCCAGCGGTGGCTTTGAATGTTGTTAAGGCACAGCCGGCACACATTTGCAATGTTAGTTAACCGAGCGGCGGCGGTTTGGTTTGTTTAATGTAAAGCCGCCGCCGGCACTGAATTTGTTTCACTAAAGTTTGAAGTAGGTGCCGGCACGAGCACAGTCCACACTCCCCAGAGGCTATTTCTATTAACATAACACAAGAATGCTTTTTGATGTTCGAAATCGTGATTAGCTTCAGTTGGGGAGGGAACGGAAAGGAACGGGGTTGCCCAAATTACCTTGTTCATATTGTACCCGGAGTCTCATAACAGATGAGCCCTGAAGTGCGATAAGGTGAGCAAAGTTATGGCTTTAGAAGCTTTTTCATTGTTTCAGAAACCACAGCAAAGACGCACCCACTTATCGACTGAGCAGGTTTATGTCAGAGATATGAATGTTGGTTGTGCTACTAGACGGGAGAAGCGGAAGGGCGAATGAAGACTCCCATATGATGCGCCAGAGCTTCCACATCATTAAAGGTTCTGAATGGTACACTTGACTCTCCTTGTGGTAGCATGATCAAGCTCCAAAATTGAAATTCGAAGAAGTGGCTGGGATGCGAGCACCCCCAATACTCTATTCTCAGCACCGGATCTATCGAAAGCCCTTTCCTGGTAATGGCAGGACACAAGAAAGCCAAATATTGAAAATTGTGATTAAGCTTCTTTTCACAGTTCAAAGACTTGCATTCAATTTGTTAATGAAATTGAGTTTTGTCAGGATGCTCTGACTACTTAGGCCACTTGGATTGGCATGCTGGTTATTGGTTGAAATGTCTTATTTTTCACCGACTCTAGAAATGCCGTGTGCACATCCCAACGTGAATGTGTCTCTTCTGCGGTTCGGTTTCCTTAAGTGCTGTCATCTAGCAGTTCTCTTGATGTCCACTTGAGGTTTTGGAACTCATACTTCATGTTTCGGAATTAATTTGTACTTCGCTTTTAAATTGCCCTAGGAACTAATAATCTAATTTCACACCTTCATCTTTGCTGTTTGTTTTCATTCTTTGTCTGCTTTAGGAAGTATGACTTGAAGTTCCCGCATGTACTCATTGTATGATGCTCTCAATAATTGATTTGCTTCAGGCTCCATCTTTAAACACTTTCCCGATGCCATCTTTTCAGTTGTGTCTATTAGGTGACACTGAAAGCACTTCCTAAGCCAAATGTATTGCCATGAGAAGTGAAGGTAGGAGAGAGACGAGATGTGCGGAGGGGCACAAAATGGAGGTGGTGCTTGCTTGATTAGGCACTCATGGACTGCCCATAGCCATGCTAATTCCTATGGCTAATCCCACCCAGTGTGTCTCTCCCCTCCCAAAACACCTATCCCTGTGATCTTTGAGCTAGCTCTATAGAGCTGTAATACCATACTTTGTTCTATTGTAGGTCCTGCTATTGTTTCAAAGCAGACTCCTATGAGTTATTGACTTGACTTAAATGCAGATGTAAATGATCTATCTACTGTTGCAATAAAAAATGTCTTGATCAAGTGAGCCGTCGGCCACGTGATTTTAGTAGCAGTATGAGTGGCCTCGCATCTGCAGTCGTGCTAAAAAACAGTATTGGCAACACCAACAATTTTGTATTGTGTATAGGCATCTGCCAGGCAGGGCTATCATATTCCCAGGTCAGGCTTCATCATTGAGTTCGGATAAGTAGGAGCAAAAATCAGCTCCTGTGTATCTGGCATTAATCGACTGAGCAGAAGCTACCGCTAGAGAACGAGGAACTAGCACATAGTGTTCTGCAAATCTAACCTCCACCTAAGATGCAAACTGACATTCTGTCCATTATTATTGACACATTGGGCCTCATTACAACCCTGGCGGTAGCCATGCCTGTAAAACAGGCACAGCAGCCGCTGGAGTTGCATTTCTTCCGGCGCCCAGAAATCGGCAATTACAGGGTCATTACGGCCTTGCTGGACCCCGTATTTGCCCATTCCTGGGTGCTGGAAAAAATTCTTCCCCATTCGCATTTGAGCCCCATAGGCCTCAATGGGAATGGGGAAGCCAGATGCACAGGTACCGTTATCAACGGTGCCCGTGTATCCAAATTGCTGTGCAAGCGGGGGCCTTTCATTCCGCCAGGTCAGAACTGGCGGAAAGAAAGGCACCCGCAAGCACAACTCAGAGTTTGCCTGTCCGGATACAACTGTACCGGTTAGCTTACCGGTACCATTGTATCCGGATAGGGAAACTCGTAATGAGGCGCATTATGCTTTAAATATCATATAGATGTGTTCTAATGCTTGTTTATAGTTCTTCCCAAAGGCACAAAGTTAATGTCGCATAGGTGTGTTTATTCAGCATCAGGTTTGAAGAGCCACAATTAGCTCCTGGTAACTGTTCGTGTCAAGCTAACCAGTCTCTTTTAGGCTACAAGCAAGACCTAAATGGCTCCCCTCAATTTCAGAACCCTGTTGGTACTCGCACCATTTTCCAGCCATTGCACTATTTAAGTAGGTACCTGGCAAATGGCGAACCAAAAGCCAAAACTGTTGTCTTTGCCAATGCTTGCAAAACAAGCATTTAGGTGACTCTATTGCTCACCCATCAGTGTAATCCATTATTCTAACATAATCCTGTTGAGCCTAACCAATACATTTTTTGTAAGCTAATTTTCAAGTACTGCACGGATGCGCGAGACTTGCCATGCATTCCAATGTGCAGCATCACTTGCATTGCCCAGGAACAGGACTGAAAAAAATAAAATAATGTATCCACTGCCCACGGTTTGGCACCACAAAGTATTTCAAGAACATAGATATAAGAAGGTATAGAAGAGAATTAGTTTCTTGCTTTGAAATATTAATAGTGTATTGTAGTGCTCTGACAGTGATGGTTACAAAACTAGTACACAGTGCAAAGCAATGGGGACTACATAGACTTCATACAGTGTGCATATTTGCCAACCCTTCAGATTTAGGAAGTAGGCTACTGTTTGTTAAGTAGCTTACAAATTGTAGTAACAGATCTACATTTGTGGATTGTCTGTTTACTATATTGAGTTATAGGCCGACAAAATAAGTTGGCACAGGAATGACATATTATTTATTATTTTTTACATTTGTAGAGCGCGCTGCAGCCCAGAGACATCGAGGCACACTATTACATAAAGGTGTATGCAAGCAAGATTATGCATACATAGAAAACATAAGGTACTTAGTTACAGAGAGAGAGACGGAGCGTGGTTACATGTGACATACGTCTGCCTGCAGAGATCATGGCAGGTAGGTTTAGACAAACAGCCTGGTTTTTAAGGCTTTGCGAAAGGCTAGGTGAGAGTCAATCACCCTGAGGGTCGTGGGTAGAGAGTTCCAGTGTGCGGCTGCTAGAGCTGAGAAGCTTGAACTGCCCGCACATACTCTGCAGGTTTTGGGGGTAGAAATCCGGTTGGTGTAGGCAGATCTAGAGGGCCTGGCAGAGGTGGGTCATGAAATTCTCTGGGCCAGGTAAGGGGGAGCAAGGTCATGGAGGCATTTATGGGTGAAGTAGAGGATTTTAAAGATGATTCTCTGCCTAATGGGCAGCTAGTTGACCAGCCTTCTATGGTCAGAAATGTGGTCTTTCCTGGAGAAACCTGTGGTAGACCTGAGGGCGTTGTTCTGGGCAAGTTGGAGCTTAGCAATGTTTTTGCCAGAGGTCCCACCAAGGAGCACATTGCAGTAGTCCAATCTGGATCCTATCATGGCTCTGGCAATAGTGAGGCCATTTTGAGAGGATATGAAAGGTCTTGCTGCGTAGATGAGTTTGGAATATTATGCCGATGAAGTGGCAATGGCATTAACATGCCTGTCCATGGTAAGATTAGAGTCGAGATAAACTCCTAGAGTCTTTACTGTTTGGGAAACCGCAATCTTGATGTTGTCGATGATAAAGGAGTAGTATTGTTTGTCGAGGTTGCCTAGAATGGTCGGTGACCCAATAAGTAAAAGCTCGGTCTTCTCGCTATTAAGACATAGCCAATTGTCTGCCCTCCAAGCTTGGATGGTGGCATAAATGCTTTACACCATTTTCTTCTCCCCTCTTTACTGCCTACTCGGAAAGCCATCATCTTGTTTTTCACATTTGGTTAAGCTATGTTTGTTTTGTCTACTAAAACATGTGCTTATTTGAATGTATGTTTCCTGGTTGGCAGGTGAAATACAGAGTGGCATGGGCTGTCATTTTAATTGTTGGCTACCATTTGACTGCCCATGGCCATGGTAATCCCTATGGCTAGTCCCACCCAATTCCAGCCCATGCCCATCCAAAACACATGTTCCTGTGATTTCTTTGAGCTAGCTTTATCAAGCCTTACCATCAGAATTGTTGCTCAAAGTGCCTGCCAGTGTTTTTTCAAAGCAGTCATTTGAGAGTTAATGACTTAATTGGAGCAGTACATGCACTACTGGTGTAAACACGTCAACAGCTTGGGTTTGTGTATAAGTATTAGGCATTTGCCAGGCATTGCTATTAGATGTCCAGGTACCCGTGCGCTTTTACAGCTGCTACCATCAATGACAAGTTAATACCCCGCACGGCAGTGCCTGGCAAGTGCCTTTCCCATGCATACACAAAACTGTTGCCATTGCCAATACTTGTTTTCCTTGTGATTGTTTTTATTTCTGTTAAGACATTGCCCTACAGTCAGTGCCATGATTGGAAACATTTACTGAACATCCCATGTCATTGTGTCAAGGGTCACATGATGTCATTCCCTGTGATGTCATCATTTGCTAATTACTAATTTTGAAATTTGAAAATTCCTACCTCTTTTTGGTCTGGACAAGTTGAATGTTCAGGTGATGGTGAGTGACACAAGAACCTGCTCATTATACACTGCCATACACTCCCCAGAGAAAAGGCACAGCTTTGTGCAAGAACCTGAAGATAACACACCTCACTGTATCCAAAGCAATGTTGGGATTGATGACATCTGAGTTATTGTTATTGTGTGAGATGCGTTCCGTTGGATACTATCTGCAAGGGTCTTGGCAAGTGTCGGGTGGCTTCGCTGACCCATGGCTTCTCGTACAGAACCTGTCTCCGGCACTTGCTTCCTGCCAGTCAGTCCCAATCAACCACATCTCTGGCAACGATCCTAACTGGGCTTCACTCTGATCAGCGCTGGAGATGTTCCTTCTTTTCTAAAATTATCTTTTTTTCCCCTTAAGATGACATTTTGCATTCTCCAGAATATGCTTTTGTTTTTAGATAATCAACATCTTGTAGCTAAGAGCAAGCATTCATAATTAACTAATGTGTTTTAGTATTGCATATTTCACACGTGTGGCATACATTTAGATAAGTTCCAAATTTCAAGATCAACAGTCAGGCCAACAAAGGTTTCGAGGCATTTGTTTTTTGTGTGCTTTTGCCTCTGGTCTATGTCCCACTATCTGCACGCCCCCAAACTGGTTCACCACTTGGTCGCATCTTTGTGCTTCTGTACAGACATCCTTCCAGGGAACGCTTCGGACAGCTGTAAATGTGGTATTATAGGTCAATTATTTATTTATTTATTGTTTGCTTGTTAGCAGCTTATACAATAAGAAAATACTGTTTCAAAGCACCAACTGGGCAGGTGAAGGGAGCAGGAGTGGGAAATACATCGAAATTCATTAAAAAACACAATATTTAATAGCAGTGGGGGTGTGGAAAGGAAAAGAGGACAAACCTACTATGCCTGGTGAGTATCCAGAACGTGCAAGTACAGCAAGGAAGAGGGCAGAGGAGGTAAGTGCTGGGTGTCTGAGCTCATGGGTGAGCCACAGATGAAGTGCTAGGAATGTTTAGTGCTACACGGCAGGAGCCCCGAGGAATGTAAGTGCGATCCTCCAGGGTGGAGGGGGTAAGTACATGTGCAGAGGATAGACAGGAGCGGGGCCATTTGGGTGCGAAAGGTCAGGGCCCGGAGGATGTATACGGGCCCAGGACACCAATCGCGGCAACTGTGGGATTAGCAGGGGAGAGTGGAAGGGAAGGAGGAGGTAAAGAGGAGCGTCTTAAAGAGCTTCCAGAATTTAAGACGATCATGCTCAAGGTGCAGAGGGAGGCGGAAGCTGTTCCATAGGGGGGAGCCAGCTGAAGAAAGCGAACAACCCGCTGCCCTCTGTTCAGCAAAACGCTTTGTTGTTGGCCTCGCTAGTGATCTGCAAGGGAAATGTCAAGCAGATACTGGTAGCATCCGAAGTGGATTACAAATACTTAACCGGGAAAATTCCCCAAAGGGATAGCAAATATCAATGCACTATGAATTGAACGTTGCATTCGAGTGCCTACCTCACAAATGCAAAGCCTGCAATGGTCAGCTGAGGGAAATGACATGTTGGGAGGCGCAAAAGTGGCTTTTAGGTGCTCCCCTATGCTTACCATTATGTAATTCCCTGGTTGAATGGGATGCGTTTCATTATGGAGTTGGTGACGAAGTTATATCCAACTCCTATGCCCTTTAATCATGAATAGCAATAGCTGTATAACGCTGCAAGGAACACGGCTACAAGTCCCAACGCCAAGCAAATGTTGCATGTACAATATGGTTATGTTAAACCTTACAGATTGCATAATATAATCAATGCTGATAATAGTATGTTTTTAATACAGCATTTCATGCAGTTTTCCATTGTATTTAAACAATGCAACGGTAGGTTCAATCGTTATTCAACTCAAGAGTATTGGGATGATATGATATGATAGTTTATTTATGAAGTTGAAGGGCTGGTTAGAGTTAGACCTGTGCCTGAAATCCCATGGCTCTGAAATGCACGCACTTCACTGGCTGGAGGTGTTTACTTTTACAACAAGGTTTTAAAGCAAAGATTCATGTAACGTAGGCATTGTGGTGAACGCCAATTGGCTCCAGTCATAGCCAGAAAGCGAACTGCTGTAGAGTACGTGCTTGGGGGTCTGTGCAGTAATATGATGTACAGCCAGCCTCTCGTGGAGCCCCCTTTCGTTGGGGTGCCCTAGTAAAATCAGACTATGGCACCTCACTGGGAAAGGCAACAGGGAAGCGTGGAGCCTTCTCTCTTCTCGCCAAACCTGACGTGGTTTGATTGGGGAACCAGCAGCTCGACACGCAGGGAAGTAAGTGCAATTCCTTACACCCTGGCAGGCGGGTGGTACACTTTCTACATAACATAGACATTAACTCATTTGGCACCCATGTGGGTTCAATGGACACATGCAATGAACTGTTAGAATAAAGATAGATATTGGAGGCCTAAATAAAGCTGCTTCATTCATCCATGGCTGGTCAAGAAAATGGCTGTTCAAAATAGCAAGGACTTATTTTGGCTCATGTGTTTTTCAGGTGCATGTCTTCCTACCTCAGGTCCTCGGTCACCCTTGTGTCCTTGTTCACCCGATTCCCCTGTTTGTCCCTTCAAAGGAAATACATGTGTTAATACTATGTATGGACAAGAAATGCTTCATCCAAGCTGTGAATAATGAACAACAAAAAATCCATAATGACAATTAGTAGGCTTTTGAAATTCACATTAATCTGTATCACTTTTCATATCCACTGGGCGTAGAGCTCTGAAAAGGTGCTTCATGCATGCCAACATTATCCATTCCATTCTGAAGATACTAGTCCAGCCCCTTCTTTAACTTTGCCTTCTGGGATATGTAGTCCTGAATTTCACAATGATAAACCTTTGACTACAAGACCCAGAATGCTAAGTTAAAACAAGGGCTGGACCATTCTCTCCCAAATGGAACTGATAATGCTGCATTTATGGTGTCTCATAATATCACAGAATGTGTGTGTTCTGTTGATGATTAGCTAAGCAAAGACTAAAGTGTTACACAGAACGAACATACCGGAGGCCCTTGCTGTCCAATTGCTCCTCTTGGTCCCAAAACTCCTACTTGACCCTGAAAAAATGTAAATATTGTATTAGAAAGTTGTGTAATATATCACTGGATATGCTTTTATAATCTTGATTTAATACAATGTGTGTATTTGTGTTCGTAACAAACGCAGAGTAGAAGAATAATGATTACTAGATATAGCAATAGCTGTGCAGCGTGGGCACCAGCATCGAGTCACAAGCTTTAATTTACTCCAATATGTTCTAGCCACCAGAGGCACTGAGGCAACATGGAGCCTCTCCCTGTTGCCTCCCCATCACCCCCACCCCCACAACCAACCAAACTGCTTCCCCCTGCCCCTCCCAACTTACCTGAAAGACTGGAGCTTTGAGCTCTGGTCCCCGCACTCCTCTTGATCCGGGCCACTGCCATAGAAATGGAAAAGGGACATAGTCCCTTTTCTCTATGGCGGCAGACATTTTTTCCCATTTATCCTCCCCTTGGGAGATTGGCTGCACAAGGGGGGGGGAACATTTGCACCCTGGATAAACCCTGGGGTGTGAAAGCCTTTCACTCCATTGGCAGGTGGGCAGACATGGTCGGTAATGTCTACAGCTCTCGCCAAGGCTCTTGCTTTGCTGGGGTCTACCTTGGCTCAGTCTGGAGGGACTGAGGGTTGAAAGCCATAAAATAGACAAACTGCAAAGTATTCATTACTTGATACAACCTCGGTAGGTGAGCTGTCCCCAGCCATTAATGGTGTGGTGATCAAGTTAAGTGTCCTAGCCAAGCAATGGTTCTCGATGTGGGCTTGGTAGCAGCGTTAACAGCCACATCGATCCATAATCTGCATGGACACTACTGAAATGAACACATGCTTTTGTAGCACTTGTGCAATGTGTGGCGGATCAGAAGAAGGACATGGACTCTGATTTTCCATCTCACTGACAATTTTATTAAAGTAAAGAATAAATGCCTATCTTTCCCTATGCTATGGGATTTCCCTACCTAGCAAAACTAACTAAGGTGCTCCTCAGCCAGTGAGAGACCAATTTAGCTTATGTCCAACGTCCAAACTAACCTATCCTAATACTGGGATTTTCACAAAATTCAGTTCAGTAAATGATCCTTAAGTAATTCTTGGTAACTGTTTTTATGAGTTCATATCATTCTGTTACAGGGTTGTTCAACACCTGGCGCTTCTCTCTCTTAATAGCTATTCTCTGTCCCTCTCTTGCTCTTTCCTTGATTTATCTTACTTCTATTTATCCTTATATTTTCCCAAGGTAACTTTATCCAATAGTTTGGCCTCTCACCTTTTGGTTTCTGATCTTTGATACACAGTTCACAGTTTCTAGTTTCTCTTTGGTGCTGGCTCTTTTTCTCTGTTTCAAGCTTCACTTCAAGTTTTCCTCTCTTGTGATATCTCTCTTCTTTACATAGACCTTCCTGGTTTAGTTTAATCTCAAGGTGAACATTCTGGCCTTGGGATTTGCTCCCTCTTATTTGGTAGGGTATCAAGAGTTACTTCTTGACTGGGACGAGTATGAGTACTCCATTAATGATTCTCAATCATTTCATTCAATATTAATGCTTTATCGTGACTTCAACGAGTATGAGTGTTTAAATACTGATTCTCTTTCACTTCATTCAATATCAATGTTTTATCTCAACTGTGATGTTAATGTTAAAGGTATTTATGTAGCGCACCATCACCAACGGAGTTGGTCTCCAGGTGCTCAGACGGATCTGTAAAGAAAAACAGTGGGGGGTGTGTTAGTGGGTGAAGAGGGCATAGGAATGTGAGAGGTGGTGTACTGTTGGCAGCTTTAGTTCAGTTTTCACTGTGCGCTGAGCTTGGGTGTGAACATAGTATCGAAGCGGGTCCTCGTGTGCATGATAAGTGTGTTCCAATAATGACAATGTGTCCCTCTCCTGGGTCTCCCATTTTCTCTGTTACCTGACTTTTTCAGGGATAACATCACCAGGTTTATTATTTAGATGGGACCTTCTGTTCGGTTTTTCAGAAGGGTTTCTCATAACTCCTCTCTCGCTTTTCTTTTGCCTCGCTGCACAAGCAAGCTCTCTGATTTCTTGCTCATTGCTAGATTCTGCTTTAGGCTCAGCAGAGTGGTATCAGAGTTATTCAATGGACACCTGGTCCACCACAGTTCAGTTGTGAACTCGGCACCACTCGGTTTTCCTTCTGGATAAGGACGCCATACATCTGCATTCGCTTCTCTCATCTCTCTGGTTTCCTGACGCCTGGTGTCCAATTCTGCAGTCTGCTTTCTCTCTCGACCATGGGACGCTGCACATCCACTCTCGTCTCCATATAAGGCAGTGAACAATTTTGTATCTTGCAGATTTCCACCCCCTAGAAGGTTTCCTAGGGAGTTCCTCACAGGAATGGGAGTCCTTGTCCTCAAAGGGAGCGTCTCTCAGGGTGAGGTCCCACTTGCCTCAACCCCCAGGGAGTGTATTGCAAAGTGGACTCACCTCCTTACTCTCACAGGGGGGCTCACCTTTGGGGAGAAGGGATGAATTCTCCAAGATTCATCACATAACTTTTCCCTTAATTCTCTGGCCTCCCCTTCTCCATTGATCGCAAACCGGCTAAGAAAGTCCACCTTTCCTCGTTCTTGTCCCTTTCGATGTTCCACTATGAAGCAAAAGGGTTGCAAGTTTAAGATCCATCTCATGATTCAAGGGTTGGTATGTTTTCTTAGACATCATCCACATCAAGGGAGAATGGTCACCAGTCTGAATTTTCTAACGGTTACATAGTGTTTGAGATGTGTAACAGCCCATTTAATGGCTAATGGTTCCAGTTCAACAGTGGCATAATTCTGTTGACTTCGGAAGAGTTTCCTGCTGGTGTATAACACTGGGTGTTCTATGCCATCATATTTGTGAGACAACACAGCCCCCAGTTCTGTTTTGGAAGCATCTATTTGCAAGATGAATTCTCGGTTGAAGTTTGGTACCTTCAGTACAGGTTTGTTACACAAGATGTTTTTCAGTCCATTGAAACTCGTTTGATCTTCCTTACTCTGAGCATTTTTAAGTTTGCCCGTGAAGTTATTGGATATACTTGAACACTTGGGTATGAATTGCCGATAATAGCCAGTTAACCCCAGGAACGCACAAAGTTCTCTCTTGGTCTTTGGTGCTGGAGTTGGCTGGACTGCTTTAACCTTCTCACTCTGCAGTTCTACTAGACCGTTTCCTACAAAGCAGCCCAGGTTGTGCTAGATGACATTTTCTAGGATAGGCAATCAATCCATATTTTCTTAGAGCCCTGGTAACTTCATAGATGGTATATGTGGTTGGGACAAATATCACTGTGTATCACAATATCATTTAGATATGACCCACAAAAGCTTGTAAATGGCAAGGCGCTTGAATGTGACAGGTGCTTCGCGACGGCTGTATGATAGGACCTTAAATTGAAACAGGATTTGAGGTGTCAAAAAGACTGTTTTCTCTCAGTCTGTGGGATTAAGGGAGACCTTTGTAAGATCAATTGTGGATATACATTTTGCTGAACCCAATTCATCAATTAGATCATCTTTTTGGGGTATTTGATAATTATCAAATAGAGAGATCGATTTGAGCTTCCTAAAATCAATCCAAAATCTTTTTTTATGTATTTCATGCTTCTCTTCACGTTCTCCTCTCTTGTGATATCTGTCTTCTTTACTTAGACCTTCTTGGTCTAGTTTAATGTCAAGGTGAATATTCTGGCCTTGGTGTTTGCTCCCTCTTTTATTTTGTAGGCGTAGAGTCCCATGGTCGAGAGAGAGCAAACAGAAGAATTGGACGCCAGGCGTCAGGATACCAGAGAGATGAGAGAAGCAAATGCGGATGCAAGGCATCCTTAGCCAGAAGGAAAAGCGAGTGGTGGCATAATCACAACCTAACTCTGGTGGACCAGGGATGCCTTGAATGATGTCCATACCAATCTGCTAAGAATAAAGCAGAATCTAACAGCAGAATAAGAAACAGGGGATGTAGGTGCAGAGCCAGGTTTTTTGTTATAAATAAAATAATTTATAGCCATCACATATTTACTGATGCAATGACTACTGGATGTCTAGTTACTGATCTAAAGACATGGAACACATTAATAGCAAGCACATGATTTTAAAAATATTTTTTATTTGTGAGTTTAAATGCAGTGTTTTGGTCTTGACGATTAACGTCATAACACGTTTTGAAGACTTTTGATATTACTCTTAAGTGCCAAGGGCGAGGTCTCTCGTCCTAGGGATTACCTCCTTGTTGCCAAGGACAAGATAACTCGTCCTTGGCACTTAAGGGGTTAATGAAACAGAAAACGTTAGAAATCATTGAATAGCGAAATACCAAAATCACGAAAAAAGGCCTTCGCACTGGAGGGGAAAACCCATGGCAGTTAAAAGGTTAAACAGTTAATGATACCGTCAAATAACTGTGCATGCATATTATTACATCAATGCAAGTCACATATCAAGGTGTTCAGGATGATGGTAAATTATCAAACAGAATGGGCACAATCAGAAGTGCAATTTCTGAGCCTGAGGATAGGCTGAACACCATTGGGCCTGTCATAGGAACTTTGACACTGTTAAAACTCAGAAGTCAGTGTACACCACCTTAAAATAGAGACATTTTTGTCAAAAATATTAACCGGTTTTGGTGTCTTCATCACTCAAGTAAGCAAATCACACGACATTTAGAGGTATGTTTTTTACTAACTAACTCATGCAATTGTGAATAACATTCATATTCTGGCTTACTCAGTTTAATTGTCTAAAATCTCTAACCAGGTTAATATTTCAAAGGGGTAACTTGCCATCTTCAGGACTCAAAGTCAGACACCACTGATTTGCAAATAGTGTTGCAAGAAAAAGGAATACTGTGGCATACCTACGCACAGTTTGCAAATGTTTCTGAATTACAATTAGTACAGACAGCTACTAAACTTATAGCGTTCCTTTTCTGAGGTCCTGTGCAGTGTTTTGAGCCACTGGTTCTGTGGGCTCTGGAGATCATAAATTGACATGGATTTGCCAACCAGACTAACTATAATAATTGGTAGATAGGAAAAAACAATATTTTTTGCATTTTTAGTGGCATTTCAGAAATGTTGCAAATTAATAAAATGGCAAATGTGCTTTTTTTGTTGTGAGCACAAAATTGCTTTGCGCTCGACAGTCTGTTCAATATTTGGCTCCTCCATTAGCTGTGTATAGGAAATTAATATTCGGTTTTATATATTTACCTTGTAACCTTCGTCTCCAGGCTCTCCCCTGTCTCCATGTTCACCAAAAGGACCCTAAACACACACATACAAAGAAACCATAGAGAGTTTTAGAAGTGAGCCAGAGAGTGCCAACGCAGTGCGTAACAATCAAACATTGTCAACATTTCAATGACAAATTCAGAAATCAAAATGAAGCCGATATTATTATTGGGAGTGAATGCTATGTGGTTGAAAATAATAACACTGGAAATAACACACCCTGATTCAAGGGTCCGACAAAGCACAATTATGGTAGATCCCAAGTCTCTGGGCATTCGAAAATCTGTCCAGACAAATTCCATGAGCATAATTATCCACCCAAGAAACAGTGAACCCTTTGTATAACTTCCACATGTCAGAAATGAATTAAACTAGGAAGGTTGCAGTTTTTAACTAAGGTTGCCCTCAATAACACAGTCCAATATGTGTGCACTTAAACTCGTAGCATGCATTTAATTTGGACAATTTAAATTATTCTAATGCGTTTGTATCTCATATATATTATACACGTTTCAAACGTGAAACACATCTTTAATTGGGTTTGAATGATTTACATTATTTCCCTTAAGGAAATGTGCCTGATCATTTGATCTTGATAGTATGACTCTACTTTCCATTAAAATACATTAAACTACAATTCAACAGCAAGGCACCTTTTATCACTGCCTTTAACATGAGCAAAATGTATCAATTCTGGTAACTATCTGGGGTTTTCAAGTCACATTTGAAGGTTGGCTTTTTCCATATTTTTTCAAACCAATCTCAATGCTTAGGTCTAGTGTTCACATAGCAGTATTGCCTTTCTGCATTGCAAAAAAACACGCTATCACTGACAGACCCAACACACTGACTGATACACACACGCACGCACGCACGCACGCACGCGCGCGCGACAAGGAATAACGAGATTGGTGCCATAGTGATTGCTATAGACTTTTATGCAACGAAAAGATAAACCTAGCTGTCCTTAACTCTAATGGGGATTCCCTACCTAAACTAAAGAAACTCAGGTGCTCATCAGGAAGACCGTGAAAGTGCAAATCAGAAGGCACCAGCCCAGTTAAAAGCTCCTACGCTATCCCTGTCACCACAACAAACAATATTACTACCCGGTGAGGGCTAATCAGAATGAAAGGACCATTCTGATTGGCCCTCGCCGGGGCATTACCCAGCGGGAATCCCTGGATTCCATGCCTTTGTCCCCGGCAGGGGGAGTGGCAGCGCCTCAGCCAATGAGGAGGCTCGAAGCGGGGCCAACAAAATGAACCATTTGTTGGTGGTTACCTTCCCCCATTTCTTATGTGTAACAAACACATTGTGCCTGAATTACAAAGCGTTTTCCAACGAGACTGCGCCATTGTAAAACGCTTTTGTAAATCAGGCCCATTGTATTCTGCATTTAGGAAATAGCACCCCCCTGCGCAGCTCCATCTGCGTAACATTCAAAAGCTCGGACTCACTGTTGCCAAAAGCCCTATTCAGAAGGCTTTCCTGAGGCGGTTTGAATATTGTAGCAACCTCAATTTGCAGTCTCCCACAATACTGGTGCCACCACTAGAGAAAGTGTTTCACTTCAGGGCAGCATTTGATTTATGGCGATAGTAATAGGCACATTTGCCTTGTTGACTGGCACATCTGCAGCAATGTGTTACATCACTTTGGATTATGTTGGAGCCTAGCCTCAGGTACATTAACTGTTTGAAACCGCAAGTGCTTTCCTTTCTGATCACCCAATAAGCGTCCCTTGTTTGCCAAACAGAGATATCACATTAGTCAACCGAGAACGCTGTGATCTAAAAGCACACTGACTGCAGTACACCTGCATCATATCAGTGCCTGACATATTATCACAGGTCATGATCTGTCATGCAATACTTGATCAAGTCCAAACTAGGGCTACACCAAGCCTGCCAGAGGTTTATATCTGGCACTACCTTTCTGGCATGGCTAACATGCTGATTGCACAGCTAGCACCGAAGCAGCTTTAAGCTGGTCTCAGCACTGGTGGGTAGGGTGGGCTCATTTGCTCTGGTGCTAAATCTATTGATATTGGACCCAGGCTAAGACAAGCCTTTCGGAAAATGCTCTGTGAGTCAGGCCCACTGGCCCTCATTACAACACCGGCGCTAAACCATGGCGCTATTAGCACCATGGTTGGTGCCGGTGTTGTAACGGGTCCGCCATGGTTCAATGGGGAATTACCACCCCATTCCAAGGTTGGCGGGGCGGTAATTCCCCATTGAACCATGGCCCTTCCCTATTCCCATTTTCGCCCCATAGCGCCCTATGGGAATGAGGAAGGCGCTAAGTACGGTACCGCAGATTGCGGTACCGTACTTAGCACCAAGGTACCTTTGCGGGTCCCTACTTTAACGGCTGGTGTAAGGTCGGGTCCCGCAAAGGGACCTCGTAGTAAGGCGCTAAGTGTTTAACGGCGCCGCAGCCTTTTACGGCGCCGTTAACCACTTAGCGCCAGGGTCGTACTGAGGCCCAGTGTCTCTAAAGTGGGACTTAGGCCAACTGTCGTAAAAGACATCGGGCCTCATTATGAGTTGGGTGGTACCGCCCAACTGTATGTGCATTACTGCCCACCTTTCGGGCGGTATTTCTGCCGGATCATGGGTTGGGCAGTAAACATAATTTCACATTCCCCACTGGCGCAATTACCACTGGCGGTATTACTGTGCGGTAATTGTGCCGAAACCAGCATTTTTCTGGCGCATTTACCCCCAGCTTAGAGCTGGGGGAAAATGCTGCCAGACTTGTGATTGGGCAGGCCCTTAAATGGAGCGGTAATGTCATTACTACTGCATTTAAGGGCTGCCACCCACCTCGTGACGAGGCCCTTAGGGCGCTGTTACCATACATTTCACAAGCATTAGCACCAATGAAAATTCTGTTCAAATGTATTTGCAACTGTTCTAATATGGCTGCACACGCGCAAATGCCTTTTCTAATTTTGCAATGTATCGTCCATAAAGTTTCATCTCACTACAATAGTCTAAGTCTAGTCAGTATTTTGCCCAACTAAATGATTAAGTAGACTACAACAATGGATGTGTTAATTTTTTACAGGACATACTATTGCTGCGAGTCCCTTTATAGCCACGCAATGAATAGAATATAACATTTCGTGTAATAATTTAAGGACATTCTTTATATAATCTTATACAAATTAGAAATACAAAAAAAATGACAGTATTCAAAAAGTACATAAAACCAATTGGGGGGGAATGTGCTGTAGTCTCAGGGTAAAGGTTTGAACAGGTTAATGTAGTGGACTCTTAATGCTGGGATGGGATACCAGGATACTGGGGAGCCATCAAAAATTTAGAAACCCCTTGGATTTCAGCAGTGTCAAAGGTCACAACTGGGGTCAAGTTTTGTTTGGCTGTGAAACGAATAATTTTGGGATTGTGATTTCAAAAGCGATGCCGCCAGAAGTGATGCCAGGTGTAAAAGGGGTTGCAGGGAGGGGCGTTTTGGGGGAGAGGGGAGGCACATAAAAGCATGCTGAGCAATTCTGTATTCGTCCAGAAGCACAACATTTAGGTCACAGGTCATTGCAGCCCTGCCACACACTAGATGGAAAATGAACCCTCTACTCACAATAGTAAACAAATGGGAGAAAATATAATGAAATATCAAAATGTTTTACAGAAAGAAAGACCTACTGGTTCACCTGGGGGCCCAGGTGGTCCCATTGCAGTGCTGTCTTCTCCTGGATACCCCTAGAATGAAAGTAAATACTTTTTACATTACATTTGGTAATTTCTGTATTATTTAATCAAAAAGGAACAAAACAGCTCCATAAAGCAGAATGGCAATGGTAAAAGTGCAACAAGAATGGCATTTTTCATGATTAAGAAACCGCAGTCATCAGTCATGTGCCACTATAAAAACAATTGTCAACCAGGGGAATGTAGTGGCACTCCCCCATTGGCCAATTTCTGGGCTCCATGAGCCGGGAAGGCTCGCAAATCCGATAAATGCCAATCAATAGGAGCTGCACGACCCCCTCCCCCTGCCCAGTGAGCACCGCGGGAAGCGATGCACCGCACCCCTCCTCGCCTGGGCCTGAACCTGACAGATGTGGCCCAAGCACTGTAAATTCCCCTGCGGAATTCTTACCTCAAACCCACTGCGGAGCGCACTGTAAAACCAGGCAGATTACCTCCCTTTTAATTAAGCCCCCTCAATCGCCGCAAATACAGTTCATAATAGCTTTATAGACCCTTCCCACTAGGCCGTACTTGGAATTATGGACCTGTAAACCTCATGAAATGTTTGAATGCTTCATTCATGTCTTTAACTCTGTCTTTAGGGCCAATAACTCCTGGTACGGCCGTCGGGCAGCATCTATAAAGCCTAATGAAAGAAAACAATGGGTGGGCCTTATTGTGCACACATCACAAAGGCCTTGTAAGCAACCTTTAAAAAAGACTTGGCACATTTCATACTTGCATTAGCCAATCATGCCTGCTCTGGTGGGACACATGAATGGTATCCAGCGCCCGCGTCTGTGTACCAGTGTAAGGATGAGTCTGCTAACAGGGCAACCATCATAAGTATGCATTACACCCGAGGGCCTTCTGGATGACCTCATATGCAGCAATCCCCGCCATATAGTGGTGTGTACGGCCATTTGAGGGTCATACATGGTTTACATGGGAGCGGGCATGCACAGTTGCTATTCTGAAGGTCCTTCCTGGTGATCATGGCATATGATCCTCAAGAAACCCTTTTATGAAAATTCAGGGCTGGTATTGATAGGACTTCTCCCTGTGATTAACCTGTCCATGGGCCCAGCCATGGCCTGGCACATACCAGGATATTTTCTTTGATGAGTACAGAGATATGATATGATAGGTTATTTATAACGCGCTTAATACCCAGAGGTTTCTAAGCGCGGACACGGGGAGTCGAACCTGTGTTGCTCCGTGTCGGCTTGCTTCCAAGGCGAGCAAGTTGCCCCTGAGCTATCCTCCCGAGACTCCATAAAGCATGAGATGTTGAAAATGGGCTGCTTTGACAAGGAGACTGTGATGTAATAAGAGGTTTAATGGCACTCTTGCCATAAACAGGGTGTCTAATTCACATGAATGTGCCCTGGAGAACATCTTTAGATGCACCTGAATATCTCAGAGTTTCACCTGCTCCCTTTTAATTGATTCAAAAAGCCTAAAACTGGGGCACATCCGAGATGTCCTTTAGAGAATCTTTGTGAATCATATTTGCATGTGAGCATCTCCAAGTTGCTCCAGGCATCTCCAGATCTGCTCAGCTTCACATCTTTGTGAATCTGGTGTTAGGTAGTGGTGCAAGTCTGAGATGCTCGCGGACAATTTGAGTGCGATAGTAGAGGGAGAGAAATTGAGCGACATACATGACTTCAACACTCACATGTTTAAAAAGAGCTTGGGAGGCGGAGAACAAAGAAATAAATATTGAGTCGTGGTTAAAAGAGAAAAAGTAGTTTTACAGAAAGCGATGAGTGATTTGGACCACACTGCTTTAGGAGGAGTCCTGTGCTTAAGGTCTGAGAGGTGTTACCTTACAACTAGGCAACAGGGAGGCCCTCAATTCCAACAGACTCTCCCAGTGGTATACCTGGCAGAGCAGCCAAGGCAGCACTCTCCGGATGGAGGCCGGTTGGATAGGGGTAGAATAAATACTTTATAACCTACAATAAAGTAATATCTGCAGGATATATTACTTTAAAAAATAACTGTTTGCAGTCGGAGGAGTAACTTTGTAAAATGGATAGCTCACGTTTAAAAGCATGACCTGTCAATTTAGGATCACTAGGAGAGTTCAAAGTCAAATGGTGTCTCTGGGCACCGAGGTTGTCCAAGTTGGGGTTATGTTTATTCTAAAGGGAACATGCCACTCCAATGCAGCCTTGTAATGATAATTGCCACATACTTGTGGATGTAGGGACCCAACTGCAAACTGTCAAATCTATTAGGAAATAATTGAAAAGCCATAGGTTACTGCAAACAAAGTCTCTGATTGAGCAGCCAGGATAATTTGAAGAAAAGGAAGTCCTCCTGCAGGAAGGACGTCGGACAGTGCAGACACTGAGCCAGTGATGCAGATCGGGTATGCCTGGCCTGCCGCTGAGTTACAAAGGTTCTAGATGAAGGATTCATGGTTGTAGAATGTGTTTTGTAACCGTAGAGAGGTGGCTCTAGCGTTAACTCAGCCCCAGTCATCCTGCGGTCCTGGCTCTTTGTGTGTACCTGTGCAAGGCAAGCTGCCAGACATTTTCCGGGAGCAGAGGGGTCTTGGAGGCTTTGAACCCAGTTGGTCCCACCAGATCAAAGGAAAGAGAGCGCTGCCCATAGTTCGCACTGTTCCATTTGAAAAGGTGGAATCAGGTGGTCTCTGCAGAACCTTGCCTTTGTTAGATTTTAAGCAGGCTGACAAACGTATTGCTATGGATCAGGTTGTGCTTCAGTGGCTAAAGACTTATCTCAGCCATGGATAGTGTAGATTGCCCTATCTTATAGTAATATTGGAAGCTGAACGCACACCGGTCCTCCATTTGAAATCATGCATCCTTTCCAACATTTAGCACTCACCCAATCTTTGGGATATCCACATTCAAACTTTTCTCGGCTTGTGTCCAGGCAAACCCAGAAAATGTGGCCTCAGACCTGAATCCAGCCATCCTGTTCACATAATGGCCAGATCCAGTCTTGGCTGTCCCTGGCATCAGGCTTCCAGGACCAAGTTACCCAATACCATGTAAGGCCACATCCATCTACACGAAGCAAAGTAGGTATAGCTGGGCAGCTTCTTCTGAATTAGTAGTGTGTAAATGCAACGGGGGGGGTGAGGGGGGTGGAGACTCTCATTCAAAATAAATGGAATCTTTAGTGGGTTGAGGTTTCCAAATGTACAGGTTGTCGACAGTAGTTACCCTTTTAAGTTAAAAGAACATGTCTCGGGATTGTGGAACATTTGTTATGAATTGAGAATGCTAGTGGTTGACTTTTGGCCAGAAGGCGACTTTAAGAATTCCAGCATGTAGGGAATTGGCCAATACTGCTTAAATTCGGATGGGTGGCTTACAGAAGGGATGTGCAAGGTGTAGTTCTGGGGCCAAAGTATGGCAATTGTGGCCCACACACAAAGGGCAGATTGTGCCACAGTTGTTCAATGCCATTATTCCAGTGCTTGCACAGTGAACTAGCCTGGGTGACTGGCCTAGGGAAACTAACGGTACCTTTTGGGAATGCAACCCTCACATGCTTAAGGTCTCATGGGGGTATGTTGATTTAGAGTAGCACCTGTAATGAGGCCTGTAATGAGGCCTCCCCATAGAAAAAAGGTTGGTGCAGGACAAGCAAATAGGTTCAGGTCACTGTTTTCAGAGCCACGGCTTAGAACCTTTGCACTACATAGTTGGCATATCTGGCTGTGGAAGGCGGTGAAGAGGGATTCTATGCAGGTGATAGTGAGGAATTGTTCATGGAAGCTCAGAAAATTAATATACCAGCTACAGTGGTAGGTGTTCGGGAGTTTTACAAAAGGCCATCTTGGATAGGACTTTGGAAGACTCACACATGAGACACTGGGCTCTAGTCGCATTGATCTGGAATACGAGTAAACTGTTGCTGCCAATCTGGTTGTTCTGTTGCAAAATGCAAGTAAACTGTTGAAAGTTCCATGAGCAGGTTGAACACTAGAGAAAAAAAATCCTTGTTGCATAGCACCCTGCAACAATAATGACTTGCTTCTTGCCAGTCCTTGTCATCACTCCAGCAATTCACATGTGTGTAAACACTACATTACAGTTTATTTGCATAAAAGCTGAATGATTAACAGTGGTTTCCTCAGTTGAGACATTTAATCGATGCCTGTGGATTGACGGCATCAAAGATGTGTGTACTAAGTCTGAGAAATTCCCCATTTGCGTTATCTGTCTTGGAGGGTTCCAAACGTTGATGTCTTTTTCAGAGAACTAATGAGTGTGTCAATCATTGAATAGATCTTCCAGATTTCCAATGATTGCTGGATCTTGACCTAGCCTCCCAAATGTAACTGGGCATGAACTGTTGCACCTGTAAGGATTTGGTCAGTCAGACATGGAGTAGACAATGCAGGTATAGATGATATGCTGTGCTTTACTCTAACGGTAAGGATTTCACAAATGCAGGCTCTGGACAGGTGCGTGAGGAAGAATGGATTTGTTAAGTTCCTGCCGAGGTGCATTGTTGAGCTGTTCAACAAATGTTCCTCAAACGGCAAATGCTTTTACTTTATTGTTTGCATCAATAATTTTCAATTGTACAACTTGGTTTTCCAAGTCCATGTTGATGCTTTGTTTCGATATGTTGCCATGCATTGAACATGCCTGCATTTACACCAAGTCTGCGTCCATTATTCTAGCATCAAACGCTGTATGAATATTTAATCAAATCGTATACTCTAGTTTTCTTAACAATTTTCTTGTCTTGTCTGTTATTTTTGGATTTATGGCAACACAATATAGACTTTTCAAGTTAAAATCAAATAACACTTTGTAGCACTTTTTCTGATGTTAATTAAACACTGAATACACCTTTAGGCACGACTGGGTCCATATTTTGCCCAATACACTCTTTCTGTTGGTCTTGTTTGTTATTTTGCCACATGTAGCAATACAATGCACATTACGTGCAGTAAAGGAGGTGTTGCTTCTGGGTAAATGTGGTTAGAGTTGGAGTATGTGTTCGCTTTCGTTTATCAGGCACTTACTTCCCTTTAACGGGGTCATTTCAGGGCCATCTTAAGCACTTTTGGGGCCCTGGGCACGGACATCTTTGGGGCCCCCCTCCACCAAACCAAACAAATTAAGGTGTGGAAATCGATATAATATTGTGACCCCAATCGCATTGTTTAAATGTATGTTGGCCTACGCCAAGCTGTCTAAAGAATACCATGTACATAGGTTCCGCGGCAAGGTCTTGACCTTAATGTATTGTGTAAGCCGCCATCTTGGATCTAGCCGCCATTTTAGGTACTATTGCAGTGTGGAAGTCACCCTGAATCACAAAATGGAGGCCGAACGACACTTTGTGTAAGACTCCGGCCATGGTGACCTCCGCACACGTGAATAAGTAATATGTCCGCAGGCCACTTGTTAGGGTCACGAACTAAGACCTTGTCCTCTCTTTAACCTGTGTGTAAATATGTAACTGTATCAGCGGAACTGATCAAATTATGTAAATTGTGTGTTCGACCTGGCTACGAACCCTAGCCACGGTTCCAAGAATGGTTAACTTACGAGAGGGCTGGCCAATGCAGGACAAAACGTATAAAAACCCAAGCATCCCGATGATCGGTCTCTCCCACTTTCAGTGCGAACCTTATGTTGAAGGTTCGCGTGTTAGTCAGAGGGCCGAATAGCTATCCGTATGTCAATTGACTTTGGTAACTATGTAACTTTGAAATAAAGCGCTTTGTATGTCCTTTGTAACCTGTGTTGGTGTGTTTCCTTTTGGGCTTCCCGGCCTCATATCAATTTCTCTGTTTCCACAGTTGGCGCCCGAATAGGGACCCTCAAGATTGATGCCGGATCATTGAAGGTTGACGCAGACTATCGAATCGGGATCGGACGGTGTGATTCTGCGGGCCCGACCGATCGAGACGCGATACCTCGGCAGCGCTGCACGATCCGATCCTTGGGCGATAGTCGTGCGGTCTGACACGGCATCTTGACGAGGGTCCAATTCCGAGGCGGGCAGATTTGCCGAAACCACCGAACGCAGGTAAAAAATTCGTTAGTTGAAGTCCTTTGTAAACCGTACGGTCCTCCTTAGGTTTGGTCAGGTGCAGTCGTGACCCGGCTCTTAATTTAACCCTGACAATTTGAATTTGGCGTATTGTATCTGCAGACACAATTATTGGACCAGGTAACACCAATTCTTTGAGAAATGCCTGGGAAATTGTCTAGCTGCTTTAGGGCTCTGTTCCGCAGCGATCGACAATCTTTGGAATTTAGCCGTCCGGCACCACAGGAGGGGTCGCCGGCGTGTACTATGTACTGTAAGTATGGCATTGGTAGTATTGTATTTAATGACATTTGGCACAGACAGACCAGAAATGCCTCCGAATTTCAGTGGCCAATCAATGGTAGTTTTGAGATCCCCCGTATTGAATACTTAGAATCGATCTTGCTTAAGAAAAAGGCTAGGCCAGCAGCCTTTGATGTGTTACAAAATTGGAAAAAGGAAGCATTGCAGCAGCTTAAAAGTAGGGATAAACATGCACGTCGTCATAAAACGAATGCCGAAAAGGCATTGTTGTATGACAAGGAAAAACGATTAGAAGAAGCCCAGAAAATGGATAGAGCTTTCTCGCTCGAGGTCCAGAAAATTTACCCCTCTAAAGATTTCCATGTTTCCGAGGAGTTTATTGAGAAAATATTGAACGAACGGAGGCCTGATTCTTCAGCGCCACCTCCGTATGCTCCTGTTATGGGCACCTTGCCCGTTCCTGCTATTGTTCCCGTTGCTATTCCTACTCCTCCTGCGCAGCCTACTGCTCCTAGTTCTTTGGTTGTCGCTCCTCTGTCTATTACACTGCCTCTCTCCCCTGCACCCTTGTTAAGTCCACCTACACTTTCGATTCCGGGGAGTCCCGTGTTCGTTAAAATAGATCCCGGTGCAGGGTCAACAATTGTGACTCGTAGTACTGTTCCTGCGGGCAGGAAACAGGAACTATTTGCTTGGGCTAAGCAATGCATGGAAAAAGGTGATCAAACTGATGTATTTTCAACATTATCTAATTTGCACGATTTTCCCGAGAAAAATGTTTTTATTGAAGGACTGGGGATTCACTTAGGTGTAATGTGGGGTAGATTGCAGACTTCGGATCTCCCACAAGGGGTGAGAGATCTGAATGCTTTGGCACTCTCGAGGGATACAGAGCAGAAAGTATATGGACATGTTGATAGATTGTTTGAGTTTAGGAGGGATTTTGAAAGGTTACAAAACGAGGATGATGAGGACGACAGGATATATGTACAGAAACGGTTCCTTTCGTGCCGAAGATCAGCACCTGAGGAAGTACGAATTTGTACCAAAGACGCGATTCGATGGATCTCGGATTCATCGATACCGCCAGATGAGGTGTATGACACATATAGTCAATACACGGTAGAGATGCAAAGAAAGGTAATCCAAGTGATGGTACAGCACTTACAGGAGGAATGTATAAGGAAGAAGGTTGGTTGCCCCATAGAGTTATTGGGTATTTGTAAAAGAGCTTTTTCGCCCGACACTTCTACAGCTGCTTTAGCGCTCGATTTGGCCCTATTGCTCAGTAAGCGGTCGGAGGTCCCTATATCTCAGTTGCCTATGAGAGAGGTCCCTCCGACCCTTGTCCCAAAAGTAGAAATCCCCGCCGACGCGGCAGCTGGTACTCCCGCGACGGATATCCCTGCACATTACGTATCGCAGTTTGTTCACGTCCCGTTCTCTCGACAGGAAGTGAACACGATTAGACAATCAGTCCCTGATATTAGGAAAAACCCGACAGGGTTTTATAAAGAAATAGAATCCGTTTTACAGTCTTCTGTGTTCACTTTAAGTGACATGGACTTATTGTTTCCAGTGCTTTTGCCAGTTGATGTATGGAAACAGGTACGGACAGTAGATGATGTGCCGGGGCTAGGGGATACATGGGTAAATCTGATTAGAATAGATGGGGAACGACCAGCTGGTGAGAAACCACCCCAGGTAATACTTACCTTACCCGATAGAATAGTTGCTAAACTAAAAACTATAATCCCAGAAAAAAGGATTATTTGGGACAAGCTTACGGCCTGCGTCCAAGGGAAAACTGAAGGTACTACTGAATTCTTTAATAGATTTGAACAAGTGTTCTCTGACTTCAGTGGACAGGATTTGGGCACAGAGTCGGGAAAGAGGTTGTTTGTGGACAAATTTGTACGTGGATTGTTGCCCGACATCCAGTCACAAATTATGTCCTCAGAGAGCGCTTGGCAGGCAAAATCTCAGTCAGAGGTTTTGCATATGGCTCAGTATTATGAGAATCGGGTTAATAATGAGAAAGAGAAAATCGAAAAAAGAAGGGGTGACTTAAAGACTAAGGTATTGTTGCAGCAAATTGTCAGAAACCCCAGAGGAGGTACGACACAGACTAGAGGTCAGTACATTCCAAGAGGAAATACTCCTCCAAATTCTATAAATATTAATCAGTGTGCTTATTGCCGCCAGGAAGGTCACTGGCGAGCACAGTGCCCTGCCCTTCGTCAGAGGTCAGGAGGCACATTTGGAGGTATGGGTAGGCGACCAAGGGGCCGCCCCGGAGCAGGGGGCCCTGATAGGGGTCAGCTTCTACAAGATCCCCAGCAACCTTTTTCACGGGAAAATCAGACTTCGAGTATGGACTCGAGAAATATATTTGATCACCCTTCTGCTGCCTATCTTTCTGAAGAACTTCCCTTTGACGAAGTTCTGCCTTACTAGGATTGCCCGAAGCAGCGTTTGGAACCTTTAGCTATTCCCGTTATTCAGAAGGGCCCCTACGTTGAATTATTGGTGGGGAATAGGAAACATCAGTTCTTGATCGACACTGGAGCACAAAAGTGCTCCATTGACCATTCTAGGGTTCCAAACATCCCACTGTCAGGGCAAACAAACGTTTCTATAGGGTTCTCTGGTATGCCAACTGTTTGTCCGGTTTCTGCGCCGGTATCTGTTTCTTTGGGTCCTTTCACAGACCAGTGCCCTTTTCTTCTTACTTCGAACTGCGGAGAAAATTTGCTAGGGTTGAATTTGTTAAAGAAACTGAATGCAGTGATTCATTGTTCCCCTGACGGAATAAGATTAACAGTTTCACCACAGCAACCCTTCAACTCCCAGTACTTGACTCGACCTCTACCTCCCGAGTTTGACATTGTCCCGGAATGTTTGTGGGCAATAGACGACAATGATGTCGGGATATTGCACATCGAGCCTGTTAAGATAGTCTTGAAACATGGGGTTAAGCTACCGCGCATTCCGCAATATAAAATTTCAATTGAAGGTGAGCGTGCTCTGAAATGCATTGTCTCCGATTTTGTACATCGTGGAGTGATCGAAGAAATAACAGGTAGCTTATGTAATAGCCCGATCTTGCCAGTATATAAGAAAGGCGACAATGCAATTCCGTACCGGTTTATAATAGATCTTCGTGCTATTAACCGGGTGGTAGCCCCACAATTTCCAATCGTGCCTGATGTAACAACGATCTTAACAATGATCCCTGCTACGGCTACACACTTTAGTGTCGTAGATTTGAAAAACGCCTTCTTTAGTATTCCGATACATGAGGAGAGCAGGTATTTGTTTGCGTTCACCTTGGGGGGACGCTCGTTTACATTCACAAGGACACCTCAAGGGTATACTGAAAGTCCTAGTATCTATAGTAGAGCCTTAAAGGAGCAGCTCGACACCCTTGAATTGCCACCTACTTGCACGCTGCTTCAATATGTAGACGATTTGCTCTTGGCTGCAGACTCTGACAAAGCTTGTAAGGAAGGCACTATATTGTTGCTTGTTCATTTAGCTGAAAATGGTCACAAAGCTTCACTAAAAAAATGTCAATATTGTTGCCAGGAGGTTGCCTATTTAGGCTACCTCCTGTCAAAGGAGGGGAGAAGATTGACACCTGAACGAATAAAACACATTTCTGGCATGTCTGTCCCAAAAACACAGAAGGAAGTCAGAGCCCTGATAGGGATGGCGTCCTACTGTAGACTGTGGATCCCGAATTTTGCCCTAGTGGTAAAACCGATGTTGGCTTTGACGAAGAAGGGCATTTCTCTGCCACTGCCATGGGAATCGGAACATCAACGATCATTTGAGCTTCTCAAAACCACGCTATGTTCAGCACCGGTTCTGGGTACACCAAATTACGATAAGGCCTTTGTGTTGTTTGTGCATGAATGTGATGGATGTGCTTTGTCTGTGTTAACACAGGAACATGGAGGGAAGAATAGGCCGTGCGGCTATTATTCCTCCGCCCTCGATCCTGTTGCATGCGCTTTGCCGCGATGTCTGCGCGCTGTTGCAGCTGCCGCTGCGTCTGTAAAGCAGAGTGAGGGGATGGTCCTAGGCCACGATTTAATTCTGATGGTACCTCACTCTGTTGATATTCTATTGAATAAAACTCAAACGCAACACCTTACCTCTGCCCGGTTGACAAGGTACGAATTAGTCCTATTTGCTCCTCATATCCAAATTAGAAGGTGTTGTGTTCTCAATCCGGCTGAACTCTTACCTCTCCCGCAAAATATTGTTTGCGGTGATGAAGGATCACATGACTGCCTGTATGCCACCGAACAAGAAACAAAGGGCAGGATAGACCTCTCAGATACTCCTTTGGAGAATGCGGAAGGGGAGCTGTTTTGCGATGGCTCCTGCTTCAAACTTCCGAATGGCACATCTGCAGCTGCTTATGCAGTTACCACTTTGAACAAGATTGTTGAAACTAAAAGGATTCCGCATAACTCCGCACAGGCTGCGGAGATTATAGCGTTGACCCGCGCTTGTGAACTCTCCCAAGGGCACAGAGTCAATATTTATACGGATAGCCAGTACGCCTTTGGGGTGGCTCACAACTTCGGAAAACTGTGGTCGGAAAGAGGGTTTCTGACCTCACATGGGACCAAGATTCAGCATGGTCCCCTAATAGTACAACTACTTTCAGCGCTCTCACTCCCTGAACAATTAGCGATCATGAAATGTGCAGCACATCGCAAGGTCATAGACAATGTGGGCAGAGGAAATGCTTTTGCAGATTTGATAGCTAGACAAACAGCCACAGACCTTAACACAGACATGTACACCTCGAGGGAAGTGAGAGATGTTTGTATAATAGATGAAAGCATTGGGTCTGTGCGAGATATGCAGACTGATGCCTCAGTTGAAGAGTCTAGGAAGTGGGCTGAAGGCATGGGAAAATTGGATGATGAAGGGTGTTGGGTGGACGCATCCGACGGGAAATGGTTGCTTCCTGATTCTTATGTGTTAGCAATGGTTACAATGGCACACGGTCCAACACATGTGTGTGCCCAGCAAATTACGAAGATATTACAGCAGGTTTGGGTGAATGATAAAATTTTGGAAACTGCAAAGAGACATGTTCAGAATTGCATGATTTGCCTGCAGCACAATGTGGGTAAAGGGACAGTGACTCCAAGGGGAAGTTTCGGGCCCCCCTCTGTCCCCTTTGAAACCATTCACCTTGATTTTATTGAAATGGAGCGATGTAATAACTTGAAATATGTTCTTGTCATCATTTGTGCTTTTAGCAAATGGGTCGAGGCTTTCCCTGTCAAAGATGCTACCGCCATGACTACCGCAAAGATCCTGGTGAAAGAGTACTTCCCTCGATTTGGGCTCCCGAGGATAATTTGGTCGGACAACGGCCCCCATTTCATCGCAGCCGTAATGTTGCAAATATGTGTTGCCCTAGGGATTGAGAAACGTTTTCATTCAGCTAGGCACCCTCAAAGTGCGGGGTTGGTAGAGAGACACAACGGTATTTTGAAAAACAAACTTGCAAAAACATGTGCCGACACTAAACTAAAATGGCCCGACGCTTTACCTATTGTGTTGTTAGCTATGCGCACCACACCCCAGACTAGAACTGGGCTCTCTCCGTTCGAGGTGGTAATGGGAAGACCTGCTAGTATCTGGGGTCTCCCTAAACCTAAAGCCCTGAGGGATGTGGATAATGTATTGCTCATAGATTACTGTAACCAATTGACTAAAAATCTGTATTTCATTTACCACCAGGTGAATGCTGCCTTACCTGTACGGTTTACGGGCCCAGGACACGATATATTGCCCGGTAGCTGGATCCTGGTGAAGGCCTACGAGAGGTCTTCTTGTCTTGCGCCCCGCTGGCGCGGACCCTACCAGGTATTGTTGGTCACCAGGACGGCAGTGCGGGTGGCAGGAAAGAAGAACTGGATACATGCAACGCATGTTAAGAAGATCCCTCACCCGACGCCACACGCTACAGAAGAAACAGAACCCCTCGCTGGTGCTACACTCTCTGATCTCGGAGTAGCAGGCAGCGTTGTGAGTGCGTCGGAGAAGTTCTCTGAGCCTGAGGAGCTCGGGGAGCCGTCCATTTTGTCTCCGCACTCCCTTGATCAATCACTTCCGGAAAATCTTGTTTCGAGCTCTGCGACTTCCGTCGCCACCGACACGACGCTCCCCTCAGGGAGCGACGATACTTTGCTTTTGGATTCAAGAAACTTGGGTACCATCAGGTACAACCTTCGACCGCGGGAAAAAAATTACCGCACAAGTGTCGTGCATCTGGAAGGAAAAGAGTGATTGAAGTACTGTTGTCTTTCTTTTTTCGAACAAAGAAAAGGAGGGTTCTGTTGGCTAGGGTTGGGAAGGACTAAGAAATCGCGCGGCCGAAGTGCCGCCAGTAACGAACATTGGGGCCGTCAATCGGGATGACCATGATGCCTGCCGCCTTCACCGCTGCTCCCCGTATTGAACTATTAGATAAGGAGGTGACCAAATCGAACAATGAACAATGTGCCTGGGCCCCGAAAACGTACTGTTGTGTTCTCGTTCTGATTATTGTTATTTTTGCAACTGCTGCTGTGGGACTTTGGTATTTTGAAGAAATTTATCCTTTGAAGCCTCTGTTACCGACCAAAATCGTACCAACTGTTTTGACTCCCTCTGTACACCTTCACACTCTGTCCCCTAGGGACTCTCGGCATAGACAGAAATATCATAATAACACTTTGATGATAGTGATGAATGCTACGCATGCTATTTTTAATAAGAGTAATTGTTGGATCTGCACTCACTTACCACAACATGGGAACAAGGGACTGGGATGGTATATACATCCCTTACCTTTAACAACTTCTTGCTATGCCTCTCTTAGAGCACTCTTCTTCGGCCGATGGAATGATAGCATCTCAGGGAACTTTGATGGGACTAATTTGAATGAATTTGAAAAACGTGAATTGACTCCCCTGGGATGCTCGCTTTTCGCAAATAGAAGTAAACCTAACGTCGCTTCTATTAGGCCGTCTGATAAACTTTCTTTTCCTTTCCAAAATCTAGTTTCTTTTAAGATGGCTCCGATAGGCAATAAGGATGCCATGCCTCCTTCTTATTCTGTGAATCATAGTCCTGATTCAGTTCCTTTCTGTGTACAAAGAAATGGCACTAGGCCAATGGGAGACTTTGAGCCTTGTGTAAACACTGTAAACTTGACTGGGGAAAATAGGCCTTTGTATGTAGGGGGACCCGTTTATTTTGTTTGTGGTAGTTTAGCTTTTCCCTGGTTGCCGAAGGATTGGCAGGGGACTTGTTATTTAGGGATATTGTTACCAGGTGTATTTATAGCCAGTACCTTAGAGGTATCTAAGGCTCGCCCGCGACGGGATAGTAATGGAGACACCCCTGGACAAGTGTTTGGGGATATAGCCAAATCAGTAGTGCCCTTTTGGGGACAAATAGCAAATTCAGAAAACATTAGGGGATTAGCGAGGGTGTTGGAGAAAACGATCAACCGGACCACGGACATACTTTACAATATGACCTTAGAGCAAAAGGCGATAAGATTGGTAGCACTAGCAAAATCGAATGGCATTAGATGTCATTTTAGCCGAACGAGGTGGAGTATGTAAATTAGTGGGGTCCGCTTGTTGTGTTTTCGTACCAGATTCTTCGCCAACAATTTTTAAAGCAATTCAGAATTTACACACTCTCAGTTCTGAAGTCCATATCCCTGTAGGAGACTGGAACCTTAGTACTTGGTTTTGGGATTCTTTACGATCTTGGGGGTGGAAGGTGCTTTCTGTCATTTTAGGTATTTTAGGGATTCTGTTAGTTCTTTGCTGTTGTTTTCAATGCCTCCCGGGTATATGTGGAATGATGGGGGGATGTTGTGCTCAGGTAATGAGCGCGATAGGGCATAAGATATACACCCCGAAGACAGCATCTAAAGAGTTCATGTTGCAAGAAGTTCTTATGAACAACTTTATGGCTATTGACATTTCGGACAATGATGCGGAACCTATGGATGATAATGCCATCAGTTATTTTCGAAAGTATTAGGAAATGATGTATTAGCACTTGGCATAGGCCAAAAGGAGGGTCTGTGGAAATCGATATAATATTGTGACCCCAATCGCATTGTTTAAATGTATGTTGGCCTACGCCAAGCTGTCTAAAGAATACCATGTACATAGGTTCCGCGGCAAGGTCTTGACCTTAATGTATTGTGTAAGCCGCCATCTTGGATCTAGCCGCCATTTTAGGTACTCTTGCAGTGTGGAAGTCACCCTGAATCACAAAATGGAGGCCGAACGACACTTTGTGTAAGACTCCGGCCATGGTGACCTCCGCACACGTGAATAAGTAATATGTCCGCAGGCCACTTGTTAGGGTCACGAACTAAGACCTTGTCCTCTCTTTAACCTGTGTGTAAATATGTAACTGTATCAGCGGAACTGATCAAATTATGTAAATTGTGTGTTCGACCTGGCTACGAACCCTAGCCACGGTTCCAAGAATGGTTAACTTACGAGAGGGCTGGCCAATGCAGGACAAAACGTATAAAAACCCAAGCATCCCGATGATCGGTCTCTCCCACTTTCAGTGCGAACCTTACGTTGAAGGTTCGCGTGTTAGTCAGAGGGCCGAATAGCTATCCGTATGTCAATTGACTTTGGTAACTTTGTAACTTTGAAATAAAGCGCTTTGTATGTCCTTTGTAACCTGTGTTGGTGTGTTTCCTTTTGGGCTTCCCGGCCTCATATCAATTTCTCTGTTTCCACAAAGGGATCAAGAATAATGGTTGCACCCCCGACCCCCACCCGTTGTGCTCACAACCTATAGGTTGATATGCTGTCTTGCAGCATAATAAGCATGTTTACTCCCTTTACCCTCTTCATTCTTGCTCTAATCCGAATGATTAACAAGTAGCATTTGAAGACCAACATTAGCAGTCTACGAATAGGTTACTGCTCTAGTGCATGCATGATAATTGTTATCAATAACATCCAGGAAGGTGTGCAGCCTGTAATATTAATGCAGGACCATATGTAAAAGGTACATGTCACCCATAATAGACGGAGAACTCACATTAGCTGCCTCACAGAATGCAAAAGTGCTCATGCATGGACAGAGGAGAACAATTGTAAGGAAGGGGAACGCTACACATACCATAGCATGGATAGTGGATGCAGATTATAAGCTACCAGAGAGGTGTCTTTAGCCAGACAAATTGAGATTAGAAGTGGGATATGGTTTTCAAATAGTGTTGCCATTAAATATCAAAGGAACAAATGCCTGTGGTGTGCGATATAAATATGCTCACTATGAAAGGGGAATCAACCCTATAGCCAGTGAAACCATGAATAAGTCTTTTATGAAGATCATACCATGAGAAGGAAATCACTCTGAAGGGCTAACAATTTTCAAAGGTTTAGGGACTGGCAATATAAGATTAAATGAGATGCCCAGGATCACACATTGGTTAAGGGATGAAGGGGCGGAGCTGGGGTTTGTGCCAATACAGCAATTTCTGCATTTGAACACTTTCTTTTCCAGTTATTACCATTAACTAAAAAAATCTCGTTTCATAAAAATGGGCTTGGAATGTACACATATCACATTACAAAAACATGACCATTTTTAACAAAATATTATATAAGGGTTCTATGCAAAATGGGAATGGTTCTAGCTTCATTCTCTCCATCATCAAGGGAGGTATATGAGTACCAGCATACCAATCGATGCGATTTAACAAATGTAATCTGGGTTTGTCTTTTGTATTTTAAAGCTTTAAATACTTCCAAAACAATGGCTTGTGACATTTTCATTTATAAACGTGCATAAAAACCTTTGACGTTTATCAAAAAGCTAACCATTTTTTGTGTCAAAAAAGAAGACTTGAAATATGATTGCCTGAGGCCTACAACATCTGGTCCGCTCTCTTCTGTCTACCATCCCTTCATCTCAAATGGTCTACATAAGAAGAAAGATGAAGTAATGGGCTAAACGATGCCAGAAGCATGTAAGAAGGCAAACCTCACAGAAGACAGCAGAGTAATGTAAGATATATTAAATGATTTGACCAGGATCACTGTATTGTCTGCTGGCAAAGCCAGGATACAAGCATGAACGCTATCGTTCCATAGTCTTGAATTTGGATACTTATTCACCTCTTGGACTAACAGTTGATGCCATCGTTGGAGACGATTGCCTAGGTTTTACAACACCTCATCTGAACAAACCAATTTCTAGACCTTCACCATGTGGATGATATGTTAGTTTATATAGCATTCGCTATCTGGTACGGGTACATTGCTGATACCAGCAGATGTTGTTCTGCAAAACCAAGTACATATGCATCCACTTTTATACACTTCAGACATAGGAAAGGCTCAGCCAGCCTTGCTGGAATATGATATTCTAATTTTGCATATGAACACATATCTCTGCAATGGGTGCTTCACACACTGAGCTAACTTCTGAACCATTGTCACACTCACAATATGCATTTTACTGTTGCCTATTGCACATGATCAACATAATTCCCACAGGAAGGAAAGAATGCTACAGAGTTGTGCCGTAAGGAACACACAAACTATGTATACCACAGTGAACACAGAAAGCAATACATGATGAATTGATCAAGGCAGAATGTACTTGTCAAAACAGAAAAGCAATGGGTTTAAGGACTCAGCAGCACCCCATAAAATACCCTGATGTGTGCTATTTAAGACTGGTTAACAATGTAATCTTACTTCTTCAGATCAGGCAGACTTTTTGGGGCCCCCATCCAAGGTGGGGGCCCTGGGCAAGTGCCCCTTTTGCCCTCCCATAAAGACGTCTCTGGGTCATTTCGCTCTTTGCGGCCCTTCCTTTTAAATGGGGTGCTTTCTCTAGCGGGCCTCCTCCGATGCTGTATCCTTGCATCATTTAGCAGAGAGTGGACAGGAAGTGATGACTCGTGTGTTTTTGTTAAAGCATGGCCTTCAGTTAGGGGTGCCTGTTTTTCTGTATTTCCGTGCACCTGGCAATCCCGTTCATTGATACTTTTACCATGTTTGCAAATTCCAGTTCTGAATGTTGCCCAACGGCTGCTGTTAAAGCTGTTAATGAGTCATGTCTTGTTTCCCGGTCACTTTTCCTGCACACTCTATGAATCTATTTCACTGATGCTTTCAAAAGAAAGACATTGTTGTGGGTTTAATCGATACACCACAGTTTTGACTCTTTGTGGGGTAACGTCCAATCATCGCCAGACATTTTACGATGGCAATTTCAAACGTGTACGAAATTATGGAAAAGGTGAACTACATATTTTGGGGGGGTGAGAAAGGACTGTTAAGGGGTTGGGGGGTCAGAAATAGTAAAAAATAGGCGGTTTTAGGGGTTTCGGGGGTGGACCCCCATAAAAACAGAATTTGATAACTTTTTTGTTATTTTGTACAGGTTGTGGGACTCCCCTGCTAATCTCATCACAGCTCCCCAATAAATCAGACAAATTGTAGTCTGAGTACACACTCTGCTGTACTTCTAGCACTTAAACACTGTTTCATAACAACTATTAACAACTGCCTACATCTCCACTGAGTCTACAAAATCATTAAAATGATGAATTAAGGTAGACATTTGGCTAACATTGTGAATGATATGATATGATATCGCATTTATAACGCGCCTATACACAAGTGTTTCAAGAATCATATTTTTTGTTTATCGCAAAAGAATTGTGATTGGGCTGAAAAGAGAGAAAGTGTGATTCAATAATTGATTAAGGTGTGGTTGATTGTCTGCCAGAGGGTTTAGAGAGATAGTGGTCATGTACTTTGAGTACAGCGATTTCAGGAAGTCAAGGACGGCGCAAAACATGCTTTAGTAATGCTTCTGAACGAGGCAGGCACATTTCTGCAGTAGTGATGACTGTGTGTGTGTTAGATATATTTTGGACTTGTTTAAGGTTCAGAAACTGATCCGATTAAGTGCTTCCAGGTCTGGCTCTTACAAGATGAGGGCTTGACTATGTATCTTTGCATGTCATTGCTTACCATGTACATTTCTGATGGAAGAAGACACAACTTTTTCCATGAGTGAAATTCACTTTTTCTGATATAGTGACCACTCAGGTGCTTTGCTGGCTGGCGGGTGCAAGTTGCCTTGTTCTTAGATCCACAGGCCTTGGTGGTTAATGGTATATCCATGTTAGCACTTCAGGTACTTTCCTTGTGGAAGGCTTGATTTGTCTTTATGTTGAATTTGTCAATGGTTATGTTAGTCATGTTGCGGTTTTGTCTTTTAGGGACAGCCCTTGGGTGGATCTGAGCTCAAACACTCTTGGGCACTGCTCTCTTATGTTGTAGCATGAACCATCAGTTTCTGTATGTTCCAACCTTGACAAATGGGGATTCACAGCAGGCAAACCTCAATCATAGTGTTCCCTTTTTGTTTGGTTCAAAGCAATTATTTTCAAATTAATGTTATGGAAAGTTGGAGGACTTCGGGGCACATTTGCAGACCGAAGGCATCAGCTGAGTTTAGATTTGGTGATCAAAAGGTGAACAATGTCAGCGTGGATACATGGTTTTGGGATCCCTGCAGTCTTTGTAGATCCTTGTCGGCTTTGCCCACTTTTATTATTATTATTATTTTGATTATGGTATTCATTGCATTCAGACCTAGCTTTAGGAAGCAACAGAGCACCTTACAATCATAAGGGGAAGAACACAGTAATGGAAGCTGAGATACCAGGAAGCATGAAGCTAACATCATGGGTAGGGGGGGGCAATTTAGCAGCAAGGGATCTACAAGCAACCAGGAAAGGAGACAGTCGGGAGCAGAACCCCCAGCCTCTGATAGGGTGGCAGTAAAATAATCCTGCTTTTTGGTCATCTGTTATGAGCTATTAACTTGGGTATTTACCCAGGTATTTGCATTTCCCTTTTGAATTCAGTTCCATTAGAATGCTAGCAAGATCCATCTTCTTCAATGTAGTGTGGTAGACATACTTGTCATGCGAGACTCTCGCCTGCAATATGGGCAGTGACGCTGTTAGAGGATGCTATCGCTAATGGCAAGTGGTTCTTCCACAATGAGGTAGCTCCTTGTCCATCTCTCCACTGTCACACTGGCTGAACAGGAGGTTCCTCAAAGCTGCAGTGATCACCTAGCTTTGTGCGGGCCTCCACCATGCTGATGCTACCTATCCCGCGTCTGGGGTATCATCACCTGCACCGCCAGTCATATTTTCACTGGCACAGCATCCCCTTCTCTGTCACTCCAATCCACAGCCTGCGCTATGCTAATGAGAGAAGTATGAGGGAAGTGGAGTGGGATAAGCCATGGTTCACAATCATGTTTTCATATTATTATCACCATATGTATTTTCTTCTTGGCTTCTACTTTCCTGTCATCAGATTTCTGGGTTAAACTTATGACTGCTCTTAGCCTAAACAACCACACCTGCTACCTGATTTGCCTTGTTCTACTCCCACTCAACCTAAACAATAATTGCTACCTGGCCTCAGTTGGCCTGTCCTGTGCTACTCCGCGGCTACTCTGCTTTCAGCCTACCCCTAGAGCTACCCTCTGACTTTCCAGTTATCACTGGCTGTCGTCGCCTGTTCTAACAGGACAGACTTTCGGTTGGAGACTTTCTTTACTGATCCATCATTTGTTTACTGTTTCGCTTCATTTGAAGCCGGGGCTGCATTAAGAAACATGTGTGCATGCACAACTGTATTGGCTCAACTGCAAAAGAGGTGCAAGGATGTTTGCACTAGCGCTAATGCAACTGTGCATACAGAAAAAAAACATTTGGGTTTGCTCACATGTTTGCAAATGCAGTCTAAGGAAGCGTTCCTGCATTTCCGTTTCATAAGGTGACCAGATTTAAAAAGTAAAAAACCGGGACAGTGCAACTAACATAAAGGTAGGACTAACTCTTGAAAGTGGCTGTCAAGGCACTACACTTCAGTAGTGGATGGAGGAGAAGGGTGTTAAAGTGTTACTGTTCAAATAAGCACATATTAAAATTAGTGTATCAGTAAATTATCACAAGCCAACACTTTCTTAAATTGTAAAATGCAGCATTTCTTCTTTGCGAGATTGTGCATTCCTGCCTGCCGCTATGAAGACAATACTATCAAAGACGGGACCACTGCAGTTTCCAAAGGAAACATACTCTTGACAAAGTGGGACAGGGTTCCAAATTCCGGGACAGTCCCGGCAAAATCGGGACGTCTGGTCACCCTACTGTTTCAGCTCTAGCGTTTCCGCTCTTGAACTCATGGGAGGCCTGCTGTGTCGCGCTCGTAGATTCTCAACAGCGCTGCGGGATTGATTGCATTGTATGGCTTTCACATCCTAATCTGCTTGGCACACTATTTATTGGACATCTGGGGAGGCTAGTGTAAATGTCATGTGCACTGCAATTGTGCATACGCAAAATGGTTGTGTGCAGTTATATTTTCTGCAATTGTGCCCCAGGTAGTCATTCTAGTTCTAAAAAGCCTAGGACTACTTATGAGTCTGAAAACAATGCATAGAGTTGAGAATGATATCATGGATACATCTGAATGTTGAAGAGATGTTCAATCACAGTGCTACTAACGCATACATCATAGGATCGCCACAGACAGGCCTAAAAAATCATCTATGATTCAATAACACAGCAGCAGTTATTTATCTAGCCACACGCTGCATAACAATGATCCCGTAACAAGGGAATACGTTGGACGCATTGTTTTATTTAAGACCGTTTCATTAATAACTTGTTTTTGGCAGCTTGATGAAAGATGGGAGCTTCCTGCCTTTGTGCGCGCTGCTATTTCGCCATGAATCTCTGGAGGTGAGTCACAGAGCGCTCACAGTCGCGAGGCAAAGGTTCAGTAAACACGGCGGAGGCTCCCAGACATCTGCTCGGCTCACTCTTCAGAAGTGGAGCAGGCTACTGCCTGCCACGAGGGACCGGTAGGGGGCGCTGTCGGGCCTTCCACTGATATAAACTGGCAGTGCTTGTTCAACGGCAACGTGGAGGTGACTTGCTCTGCGTTCGTTTATGTCTAATCCCTTGGGGCCAAGCTTAATCCGTGAAAGTCTGTTCATCTGAAACCCACGAGCAACGTTAATAATGGAGAGATGGACGGAATCAAAGGAAAGCCTAGAAACTGAGACTGCTATGGACGACAGAAGGATGGTAAAAGGTCATCATGACACTTGAGCCTGCCGACCACTGCAGAGGTTATAGGTCAGCACTCCCAAGTTCAGAGTTCACTAACAAGCCCACCCTACTGGCTTCCTAAAATGTTTAGCTGAGACTACCACTTCAAAGCCTGGGGTTACAGGCAAGTACCGACCTGGCTGGATACATTCTAAGGGGGGAAAAAAGAATGATGGTTTGACAGACACCCAGTGGTCGTTTTTAATGACAAAATAAACGTTCTTAAAGAATAAAGTTATGAATTAGGCAAAACGTCATGGTTATTTGTTTAGGTTTGACGCATACAACTGAGGCCTTCAGTAATAATGCTGCTGTGTGTATACTGGTATGCATTAAAATCAAATCAGAAAGCCATTTATTGGCCCTCATTACATGTTTGGAGGTGCAGGAAGAAAGTGCCGGTAATTCAGGTACCGCCACTTTTACCGCACTGCCAAACTACAAGTTTGCCATTGGGGGCTGACTGATTTACCTCCAGCCAAGAGGTAAGTCAGGCCTGCACCAACACAAAACAGCTGGTATTACTGCTGCTGGTAATACCAGCAATTGGAATTAATGGAATGGAGAGCTTGTGCCGTTGCTGGCACATGTATTATCCCGGAAAGTCTGGGATATCAGGCTGCAGTAGGCCTGTTTGCCGGTATCCCACAGGAATTACCAGCGGGATACCGGCAAACCTGTAATGAGGGTGATTGTGAGCGATACAGGTTACAACACCTGGGAATGTTTGCAGACATTACCTTGCCTCAGACATGTCTGACCTAAATGAAAGTCTGTTAATTTACCACTTTTAAAAACAATCGGCCTCATTACGACTGTTGCGGTACAGCAACAACTGCGCTGATAGTGCTACCGGCGCCGTTGTTGCCATGCCGCAACATTACGAGTTTGCTCGCGGGTGCCACTCTGGACCCCTGGTCAGACCAGGCGTGCAGAGCGGCACCCGCAAGCAGACCAGGATGGTAGCAACGGGACCGGTATGAATGGTACCGCTGCTACCATCCTCCCCATTCCCATTGAGCCCTATGAGGGCTCAAATGGGAATGGGGACATACCGGCTCCGGGTCCCGCGTAAGGGAAATTACTGGGCCCTCTAGGGTCGGAATGACCCAGTAATTCCCCTTTTGCAGGACCCGGAGCCGGTCCCGAGTTTGGAGGTAGCCATGCCCTTATTAAGGGCATGGCTACCTCCAACCTTGTAATGAGGCCCAACGTCTTTTCGTTTGGGCCTTCTCGTGTGCTATATTTTGTTGGTAGTATTAATACTTTGCCACAACTGTGTTACCTCTAAAGATGCTCAGTGTCAAAAAACAAAAACAGCATTTTCACCAAGTGTTGGAATATCAAATTAATGGAACTGTTAATTTGCTCTTCATGTTCTGTCATGAGCTTTTGAACACAGTGACTGGCCAACACTCTGGCAAAAACAGCTTCATTAAAAGGATATTTTTGTGTTTGCCTTAAAAAACATGCTTGCACAGGGGCTTGAGACAAGTAGAATGTGCTTCTGCATTATCAGTTCCTCACTTAGCGAATATAGAGTTTGCTTAGAAGGGCAATTGATCATGTTAAAAATAAACCCTATATACTGTAGTGGACCTGGACACACTGGGGCATATTTACAAATATGCAACCTCTGGAGAATGTTCAGATTTGCTCAGCCAATCAGGATTGAGCTACCACCACAAATTCCAAGCACTAATGCCTGAAATGTGGTTGAAAGTCCTCCATCATGCTTGCCTTAGTTGAGCTGCGTGTTCTCTGCCTTGCTGTGCCACACTGCAGCCTCTCATTGCGCTTGCCCTGGCTGCCACAGCATCTCTCGGCTGCTCCCTCTGCTCTTCTGCTCCTTTTCTTGGTGGCTGCAAAGCTTTCATTTTGGGACTTTTGAATGCTCGTTTTGATGGGTGGGGGCCACGTGCAGCATCACAACTGGTGCTAAAAGTTATAGTACACTCAATCCATGACCAGTGCGTGGGATTAGGTGCCATAAACCCCCCTTAACGACCGGAACGAATGCACCTAATCCCCAACATTATCCACAGCCTGACAATATGGAGATGGGAAAATGGCCACAAACGTACACAATACAGAGCGGTCATGAAACTCTGAATGATTATGGATAGCCATCTAACTGTAAGGTAGGCCCAAAAACTGGTTGGAAAAAACAATCAAAGGAATCAATAATAGAGTGCACGTTTTGCAACAAAAACAGGTTTTATTCCATGCAAATATGGCCGGGAGGGTCAGTCGTCTGCTCCGTGGAACTGAAAAACCTGAAAACGCTCTCGAGACACCCATATTAATTTAGTTTTTATAGAGGAAAACCACAAAACAAGATTTGTTACAAATATCAAGTGCATGTTAATTCCGCACTCCCCATTGGCTAGTCCCTATACAGAACTCTAAAAACAATCTATACAACCCAAACCCATTGGTTAGTAACCTACCCATAATCATTTAAATGCCGCCCCCCACAGATGACCTAATCGTAGTCAGCAAAAGTACTCTATTTTGACTGGGCAACCTTATCAACAATACTGTTGCTACAATGGCATTTTCCCATTGGCCAGGACAACTTCATGATGTGCATGCCCCCCGAGACGAACCAAACCTGAAGCAAGTGTGAATAGTCAAGTCAGTACTCTATGGTAACAAAATGGACCAAATGCTCCTTTCTCATCAGTCCAGACAAGCTGGCACCCCTCAGCGAATTCCAGACCTTGCAGTTGTACATTTGGCAACACCTCATGCCACTCCCGTCTTGAAACATGTTGCTTTCCTAGCACATATCCTCCCATATTTCTCTTGGGAACCAGATGGCTTTATAAAAATCACAGCCGAGACACTGCTTTTGAGGACTGATTTCTATGGTTTATTTGGTCTGTTCAACTTGTCAACTGCAGTTCCAACAGTCCTACCACTTCTCAATTGCGGCAGTACAACCCCAATCTTGTTAAATACCCTGGGGCTAGGTCTTGCCTCTAGGCCTTTTTCATACCAAAACGTGTCCTTCACTGTCATTTCCTGTATCTAATGTTGGGAACGCAGTGTTACCTATCTCCTCCTTGAAGCATCTGAGAAGAGCTACGTCTTGCAACAATATCCAATCACTGCGTGGCACTTCACCCTTCCTCCAAGTGCCGTGGCAATCTGGATGCTTGTGAATGGAAGTGGATATGAAACCTAATGAACAGGTCAGAAGCTCAGAAATGCGGCCTAGTGCCCCGAATGAAAAAAGCTACAAACTCCAATGGGCAGGACTTTTGTTAATGTGGCAGATGACCTTCATGCTACCAAGAATTAATGTCTTTCCTACTTCATGCTTGCACTACATGGCACTTCAGCCATACATTCGACAACTAACAAAAGCTTTCCCAACTGAAAAAACACCACATGCTATCTCTGTCAGCTGCGACCAAGATACAACCTAATTCAATGATGCTGGCTAAAAAACCCTCGAAGTGACTTGGGCCTAAACTCTAAATATAACTTCTAGAATGTTTTGCTGTGGATAATGCTCTCCAAAGATGTGTCAAAACTAAGTGCAATTTACATGTGGACAGAAAGGCTAAACAAATGCCAAAAATACTGACACTAAGAGGACCAGCTCTCCATTCTAATAGAATTTACATAGCCTGAACCTCTTTTCGTGTATTGGACATTGCACATACCAACAAAACACTGAAGCATAATATTAACAGGCTTGTCAAGAAATTTTTTTTTCATTTCCAATCGACCAGACTTATCCTGACATTTCTTTCATTCCAACAGAAACCCTCATGATCATATCCTTTGTCCTATGAAAGCTGGTTGTAAACAAAATCCCAAATCCTCTTCAAGCAAAGGAAAAAGGTGGTGAGGAGTCAACAAGCCTGGGCACCAGAAGACAATACACTGTTAGTTCAGGACCAAACAGACAAATGGACTGACCGTTAGAAAGGATTTTTAAACTCTGCCCTGATGGACAGATGTTTAGGAGGCCACCTTTGTTAGTGAAACAGGGGACACTTCTGGGACGATAGCCAGACTAATTCACGGTAGCTTGGAGAGCAGTCAAGGCAAAATCTCAAGAGGAGTGAGGTCGATTAGAGGTCTTTAATGAGCACACACAGTGAAATACCAAGAATTACCCTTAGACAGGAGTATACAAAAATATACTACTTATTAGTCCCAAGAATCAACACAAATGAATAACGAAAAGCAATAGCAAAATACCACACAAGCAACACACTAAGTAAAATATATACAATCACTTGCGTCAAAGCGATCAAGTTAATAACTACACCACTACCTGCAAAGGAAAGAACAAATAACTTTCAGAGCATAGACCAACTTCAGGATAGTCCTTGGTTCTGCTCGTCTCTTCTGGATACTTGGCTCCATCCACAGGTCGATTAGGACCTGTTGTTAAACTGCTGGTCTGCATTCAGGACCCCTTCTCATATCAAAAGGTCTGGTGAGTGCTTGCACATGGTCAGCTGATGAGAAGATCTGCTGCACACATGCACAACAGCAGTGGTCCAATCAGGGACCAGTGGGTTCTTCATGCTCTCATGCACAGCAGACATCGTGGCAACAGTAGTGTGGATTGTGACCAGACAGTCCCAGCCCACTTCCTGTGGAAGGACACACGTAACCTGCAGTAGCCTGTGAAAGAATCATTTTTTGTGGGCAACTGCATGCCAAAATAAGGAAGTCCGGGGTCACGAAGACCAGGGGGAAGGCCAAAGGACAAAATGGCCAAAGGAACGAAAAAAAGACCTCATGGCATGGCTATGACAGACACTAGCCACAGTCATGAGCCAAATGCAGTAAGCGTGGTATGGCTCAGTAAAACATTGTACAAATACAAAGAAAAGTTTCTGCTGCCACCAGTCTGTTCCTATGCACACTGTACAATTACCAGCAAATCCTCAAAGGATAACTAGGGTCAGAAACACAAGGACCCCACTGCACGGTACAGTAATGTACTTTGCGCAGTGATATAATGTTACCAAAATTGCCAACAAAGTCAAAAGACTAAGAGAAACAAAGACAGCCCAAAGAACATGTTAACTTCCGCGTAACAATGAGCAAAAGGCCAGAAGAGTGCAGCTGAAGGCTCTGTTCCACTGGCAAAAGTCAGGTAAGGACACCACCAAAAAGCAAAAGGTGTGGGGGGTAAATGGAGGGAAAGTTGCATTCAGAGAAATCGTTCCTAACACTGACACATGTACCAAATGAAAACAATGAATCCCACCTCCTACCTGGAACTTGGATCTGGTTAGGAGATTAATTATTTGGAGGAAAAAGAAGGCAGCCATGATGTTCTTTAGGAGTGTAGGCAGACCAAAGAAATAAAGAAGAAAGAAGAATATTCCAGTCTGGCCCCAGGAACATGGGTGAAAAAAATAGTCTTATGTCCTCTGAGGCAGGTCCTGGTTAGCTTGGAGGGCAGTAATATGTGCCAAAGACAATGAGGTCCAAAAAGACTGTTTGATCAGTTAGTCTGTACCAATAGAAAACCGGAGGGGGCTCCAATAACAATCATTTTAGAGGAGCCGCAGTCCAGTACTCGTACAGCAACGGATGAAGGAGGGCAGCAAGAGGGTGGCTGGGCCATTTGGTTGGGAGCAGGAAAGGCACACAGGAAGCAGGGCAGGTCGGGACCAATATCAAAGGAAGTAAGGAGTATGGATCAGAAGAGATGATCCATCAGTTCAAAGAGCAGACAATCCGATGAATTGGCAAACTTGTTGAGAAGCAGAGTGGTTAGAGTGTGGTGCACAGACCAGGAATGCGGGAAGTCATAGTTCTCCTGTGACTGGGCCACGGAACCCGATGCTTGTGCAGCCTATATATTTTTCCGTATACTAAAGGTCTCATAACATGTGGCATGATGCACTGAGAAGTTAGATCAGCTTAGTCCCTGACACATTAGCACTGAGTTTTATTATGGCTGCCAAAAAGGTGAAGAAAAACATTTAAAGCACTCTACATCATTCACCATACACAGCATGGGGGAAAGGCTGGGAGAGGTAGACTTTACACATAGGAAAACCCAACACTGTAGGAAGGGGGATCGTCTTATCGGTCTGTGGTTCTCATTTCTCACTGAAGCTTTCCTTGAAAAGCAGGGATCTTCAAAGCAGGGATCTTCTCTGAATCACAGGAAGGATGCACTCTGATGTTGGCAGGAAGACTGTTCTTGAGTGTTGGAGCATAATAGAATAATGCGTGTTTTATGGTCTTCTCCTTCTTGCACATTTTGGGTCCCAGGGTGCTGATGACTCCTGGTGTTGCATTGACCTCCTGAGATGCTAATCTTTTCAGATAAGTATGAGGTTGTCTTGGACATTAGTGCTTTGTAGGTTATGCAGACTGTCTTGAAGGTGATGTAAACTTGGTGGTGTAACCAGTGTAGTTCCCTGAGAGTAGGGGAAATGGAAATGTGCTCACATTTCTTCAGCCCTGCGATGAGGTATGCTGCTGTCTGCTGGACAGCTTTCAGAGGGTTTGCAATCTGCTTGCATTTGCTTTATGGGGGCACAAGCCATTCTTATCGTTCCTTATGTCTGCTGAAGTGAGGGTGGATCCATCAAGCGTGGGAGATTCAGCGTACGGGTGGCTGGATAGGGCTGACTCTGTTTCCTGCCTCAGATAGCATTCCCCACTGCAGGGGTAGGCACCTGCCATCCTGTGATGGGTAAACAATCAGTGGTGTCAGTGTTCTTCGGGACTGCGCAGTGGGAGCCTCATAGTTAAGGTGGTGCAGCTTCCAACAGCTACAGTATTTCAGAGGTTTGTTGCATTAAATTGTCTCATTAACGTCACTTCAACTAATGTTTTTTAGACAAATTTGAGGGTTTTGATATGCTATATCTTCCACCACCCGTAATTCTGCCTTTTTTTCTTCTTAGAACATACCTGATGTCACATCCTAAGTTATCAGTATGTCTTCAACAATTATGTAATATAGGGCTTATCAAGTAGTTCATCTTTCTGTTGTCCATTAGATAAGAATAGATTACTAATGGTGTACTGGGATGAGAGGGAGGGAGGTGGAGCAATTTAATGGATTACTAATTGGGCTCTCAGATGAGGAAAAGGGAGTTGGGGGTAGTGCAATTGATTATTAATGGTGTACTAACATGTGGAACAGGGACGTGGGGTAATGCAATGGATTACTAGTGGAGTAGTGAGATAAGCAAAAGTGAGGTGGGGTTATAGAGAAGTGGGACTAGGAAGAGAGAGGTGGGGTAAATCTAACATATTACTATTGGTTTACAGGCCAGAGGAAAAGAGAGGTGGGGGTAATGCAAAGGATTACTGTTGGGGTACTGGGACGAGGAAGAGGAATATAGAGGTAAAGTAATGGATTGGTATTAAGTGAAAATCCCTTTTTCACTTAATGAAAATAAAAACGTTGCTTTAGAAATACCGCTCTGGCTACTCAGAGTGGTCTTTGCAAAGCGACCTGTCACATTTCTGGCTGCACATGAGTGCACGCAGTGGCTGTCAGGAATAGCCGGGAAGGAACAGAAGACAAAGGTGCAGGAGTGAGAAAGTAAGTATGTGTGCGTATGTATTTGTTGTGGGGAAATGTTTGGGCAGAGGGGAGGGGGAAGATGTGTGTTTATATTTTGAAGTAGTCTGCGTGGGTGCGAAGGGGGAGCGAGTAAGTGTGTTTTTGTGCTTATATGCGTTTAGGGTTCTGGTGAAGAGGACTGGATGCGTGGAGAAAGGGATGGGGCGGGTGAGTGATGGTGGATTCGCGGGGTGAAACCTCCTGATTTATCAGACATTACCACCAGTACGGGAGAGGGCAGGCAGGGGATCGAAGGTAAGAGGGGGATCAGGAGTAATCCCCCCAAAATCATGATGGAATATTTAAGGCCACACCAAATTGGCCCAGAAAAAATTGTAATTTGTGCATACTGCCTGCACTATTTGAAAACCTCACATAGAACCAATGAATTACTATTAGGGTACTGGGGCGAGCAAACAGGAGGTGCGGGTAATGCAACAGATTATTATTGGGGAACTAGTGCGAAGAACAGGGAGGCAGGTGTATTGCGACAGATTACTATTGTACTAGGACCAGGAAGAGGGATTTGGGTGTAATGACATGGAATAATATAGAGTTACTCAAACCAGGAAGAGGGATGTGGGGGCTATGACATGGCCTACTATTGGGGTACTGGGATAATAAAAAATGATTTGTGGTAATGACATAGATTACTATTGGGGTACTGGGATGAGTAAGAGGGATGTGGGGTAATGTAGAGAAACATGCATTGGGCTCTGCTATTGTACACTTTTGTTAATGTCATTAACATAAAAGCTTTTAAAGCAATTCAACACACCCCAAACAATAACAGCCCACTAATACTCCCTAGGTAAATTAGCTAGTTTCATTTAGGAACCAATCCCTAGACATTATTTGTATAATAAGAACAGGGATTATTTCCACATTTAACTTAAAATACTCTTCTCGTAACTCGCATTTTCTGTGATTGCCACATCTCACTATTTTATATATGTTAAGTAATTATTCTTTTCTTTAGCCGCTGAAAAGAATCTCTATCTGAATCTTGATCTTCATTATGGGGAATTTTAAGAAATGAAAAATCTAGCATCCAGCAATTCATCATGGGGGATATGACTACCTTTTTGGGTACAGGCACACCCTGCTCTCTGCCAAATTTAAAAAAAAAACGACTGGCTGATTTGTGCCAAACTTTGGAGCGCTTTGTGCCCAACTTGTTTCTTATGTGTCGAAAATCTGTCCAGCAGTTTGAGCTGTGCATGTGAACAGAAAATTGAAATTTTCCCTATTAAATACCCACTGCAAAAAGTTAAAAACACCCTCTTTTTCTGACTCTTTATATCATTTGAACCATAAAACGTATTTGCATGACCTTTTCCAGTTTAGGGGAGCCAGGGCCAGAAATCTTGTGCGGAATATTTCATATTGATGGCTCAAACGTTGTTAGACATAGAATTTCCTATGGATGATAGGTTTCATCTTAACTATAGGATGACTAGCGTCGCCCTAGCAATTATATACACACCTTGTGGAAAGACAAAACCTGCTTTTTCTATGGCATTTCTATACATTCTCAGGACATCTAAATAGTTATTTCTGTTTCCATTTACGTTGGAATGTTTACAGATGATGATTACATGTAATTCCTGGATACTTTTTTGCCCGAAACACCCACATTCTAACAATACATTTGTCATCATGTGTGTGGGAAGGATGATCAGCATATATGTATCACACACTTTAACTTGCCATACAAAATATACACATGGAAAGCAAAACACGTACACAATTAAAAATGTTGAATTGTATTAGCTAGCCCACATTTAAAGGTACTTAACATTTTACAAAGCTTTAACTGAATTTTACCACAAGTCACATATTATTGAAATTAGCCTAATATTTTTCTTTGAACAATGTACATGGATACAATAAATCGTGTACATACCTTTTCCCCTTTAGGTCCCGGTGGTCCAGGTGGTCCTGGCTGACCTGGATGGCCCTAAAAAAATAAATAGCTGAATCCAAAATTTCAAACATCACTTATTTTAGTATTTATCACTAAAAAGGTAACGAGGCAGGAAGACATACAGTTGTGCAATCTCAAAGAACACCTGTCTTATTTACTTGATCTTTTTTTGTTTCTTATTGTAAGTGACAATTATTTTGAAAATGACCCAAAATTTGAATAACATTTGTTTCCAACCAGAAGTGCCTATGCAGCTATAAAAGGTCCTCCTTTTAAAACCGTCCCGTCAATAGTTAGCTTTGTTTGGCTCAAGCAGAATTCATCCTGGATTGGCACCTGGGGAGGAGGAGCGGATCAGTCAGCTTCCTAGGAATACTGGCTTTATCCTCAGTTGAAACCCCGCCTTCCTGTGCTGCCTGCCAATGCATACCCTTATTTTATTTATGTATTTTTTATTTGCATTTGTATAGCGCACCTACAGCCCAGAGGCATCGTGGCGCTTGTTACAAGAATTTGTATCAGCATTTTCAGTAGGCCAGGTTACATGTGACCGAGAGGTCTCTTAGTTACAGGTACATTACTCATTACAGATTTTACATTTTATGCCATTTTCTTCGCCTCCCTCTCCCCTTCGGTGCTGCCACCAAGAATCCTTGACCTGCATCCACACATCCACCTCTGCTTCCTGCTACCCTCTCTGCCACCACATTTTCAAATTAGAGCACCTATCTGTATCTATCACCAGACTCTGTCTCCCTTGCTGACCCAGACACGAACCATAAACATGGAGAAGGGACTCTGCATGGTTGCATTTTAATTGCAGTGTTTTCTCTTTTTTGACAGAAGAAAGGGCATGCGCTCTCCAAGTGAGATGGCCATTTTTGTAAAAAAAACGAATTCATGTAGCACCCCAGACATTATCCGGGATTCTTATGGTAATAATGCTGACATCAGCAGGCCGTACTGACTGGCAACGGCCTTTGCTCACGTTAAAGGCCTTGCTTTGCTAAGCCTGGTAACTTGGGTTCCTGGCGATTATGCCCCTGGAAATCCTGCCGGCACCATGTCATATTTCTTAAATATGTATACATCAAAAAGATTAAACCAAAGTCCATTTGCTGACAAAAACGGAATCCTCGAACACTGCTCTCAATGTATGTAAGCACCCCCCTTGTGTTATGGACAGTCCGTTCACACCATTTGCTAAGCTTCTCATTTGGAAAAAATATGTTTATTATGTATGTGCACCGTATCATCTTGTTGGAATGCTACAGGTCTGTACAAAACAGAGGAGTCATAAGAATGTGGCGTTAATACCCCGTTCCAAGGGCTGAAACAGGGGGTAGTGGCCCGGAAGTCCAAGTTAACAGCCTGACCCAAGCAAGGGCGGTTAACAAGGGCTCTGGGCTGTTTCCCCCCGGTTCCAGCCCTTGGAACATGGTGTTATCGTCATTACCACCCCGGGTTATGAAAACGGTAACCTAGGGTGCTAAAAAAAAGAATTTTTATTAATTGAACGGGACACCACACGTGTCCCGTTCAATCGTTCAATCAATGAAAATACTGATACAAAATGGCCGGAAAAGGGAAGCTGTTGTTGCAGATGGGTTGGGATATTTTTTTTTTTTAAAAGGAAGAAACGGGATGGCGGGGGAGATGGCGATCCGTGACCGGGGAGGCAGCCTGCGGGTTACGTGGAAAGCGTGCTGAGAATATAGGTTTTAGCCTGCGATCTGCAGAACCTGATTGGCTGTGCCCCTCGTCCCTGCTAATGGTATTTTTAAGATCAAGTATCAACAGACCAGTGCCCTGTGACAAATGCAAGTTCCTAGGCGGTTATTTAAATAATTGATGACAGAAAAAACACCATTTCAGTGACTATAAATATCCAATCACTTAGATTCATAGATGCCATAATGACCTGACGCTCACCACTGAACTTGTCTACATGAGGTTGCAAAGGGGATAGAAATAGACGGCTTGATGGTTATTGCTTTGCAATCCTTTGTTTTTTATAGGTTATTTATAACACACTTAATACCCAGAGGTTTCTAAGCGCGGACCTGGGGATCGAACCTGTGTTGCTCCATGTCGTTTTGCTTCCCAGGCGAGCATGTTGCGCTGAGCTATCCTCCCGAGACCCCTTTCCCTCCAAAGCCCGCGACTGCCGATAGATCAAGGTCTGTTATGCTGACTTTTCCAAAGCAACCTGGGCTGTTGTCTTTGCTAAGGCCTATGTATCTTCAAGGGTAGCAGTTTTCAAAAAAGGACTCTGTTCATTTAATTTAATATGGATTCAGGAAGTAGCGGTGGCACAGGCCATGCCTTTCAACCAGTGATGTCCCTGTCTTTTGCGTCATATGCAACAGGCAAGCGGATCATTGGCAGATAGGATGCTAGGACGGGACATTCACTTCCTAAATAAAAGAAAGTGTCCTGATGAGTGGTCAATTTGCAAAAGATTTACGTTTTTGACTTGTCAGAATCACACCTTCTTTGATTCAGCACATGCTCTGATGAGACTTCTCTGAGACATAATTCACAATATATGCAATTACTGGACCGCCAACCTGATGCTACCACACAAGGCAATAACTTCACTAAATGCTAGCATGTGTGAAAGATGGAATTCTTGAAGTGAAAATAAGTAGAAATAGGCAGAGGGAGTGAGGGAAGGTTTCAGATGTACGCGTACGCCAGGTCCCGGAGGCTTGGTTGAAAACCAGTCTAATAATTTGAGGGAAAAATGGTTTCCATTTTAAATAATCAGACCCCAAACGGTACCTAGTAGTTGTGGTTTGCTTTATTTTTCCATCCTTCACTGGTTTGCTCTTTTGGGTAATATTCTTGTTTTGTCTTTATATTTTCCACCGTTACCTTCACATACAGTAACAGCATCTTTGGATAATCACTCATAGTGGCTCGTAGTAATAGTCTCCACCTTTTCTTCTTCCTGTAGCACCTTGTTGTGCAGCACTCTGTTGCTTCACAGCTAGGCTAGCGCTATACGAAACCCAGCACTATACACCACAATACCACATCAATCAGCATTGCCCGAGATCTTTGGCCTTTTTCATCATATATCGGAGAATATGGTGATTGCAGGGTCGGTTGAGGATGTCACATATCGGACCAATAAGATCCAGTATGACTCACCTTGCTCATAAGAGCAACTTCACCTGTGTCAGATTATCCCAGTACTGTATACTTTTAAACTACAACTCAGAGAGTAACCATTTAACTTGAGTGTTCAATGGGTCATCTTTGCTAAGCATGCATGTTACTGGATATCGGTAGCACTGGTCCCCGTGAAGAGTTTGCATTTCTGTACTGTGCATTTCTGAAAGTGGAGAATTCCTTTTATAATGTATTTGAGACATTTCATAGTGTGGTTTTTAATATTGCAAGCAATTATGCACTCTAATTAGATAGCACAGCCCTGCCTTGCCACTGCGTTCTTTAACTGATTGTGTTATGTTTTACATGACTCATGTTTGGAGATGCAAAAGCGCTGCAAGCGGCAACAAAATTCCAAAGTCAGTGAGAAAAAATGAGATACAAATGAGAAAGTTAAATGTTCCAACTCACCCCATATCCTGCAATTCCAGGTTCTCCCTCTGGCCCCATCAATCCTAAAGGTCCCTATTAAAGTAATAAGACACAGGGGAGAGAATAACTTAAATCATCATACTGCATGCAGTGCAATGGTGTCTGAGCACTGGGAGCATGTGTTTCTTGGCAGCTTTTAACCTCCCAGTAAACCTGGAAGTAGCCTGCAGGAGTACAATGCGTCATATGACATTAATCCTACAGCTCATGCATTGCCGTGTATAAAAACCTTTTCTTAAACTCCCTGATGCTTCCAAAATATAAATTGCAGCAGGACCTAGTGCCAAGACCTTCCAGCTGCCATCCCCTCAACACTCCAAACATGTTTCCACTATTCGTGAGTTATGGTGCCAACAAAACAACAAGGAGTGACATCATTTCGGACCTGAATGAAGAGTGGAGTTTTTTTTGTGGCTGAGGAGTTAGAGGTTAAGCTATGGAAGTGTCTGCTGCTGGCGATGAGATCCTAGGCGTGAGTGGTGGGAGAAACAGCTATCCTAATATCCGTAAAGGAAGATAATGCTTTGCAAACATGTTAGGCGCAGAGAACAAGTAAGAACTACAGCACACTTCAGATGTTACATTTAGGGAGCACAAGCTGAAATGAGGCATTTATACTGACAACGTTTTTATAACATGTCAATAGCTTCAGTGCTTTATTGTCTTTTTTACTTCAGAAATGTGTGAGAGCACTTTCAAAGGTGCCAGAATGTGAAAATACTGGACATTAAGTCGGGTAACTCCTGTACACCTTAGTAGTTTTAGCAGGATACCTATGAAGCATTATTGGACAGTCAAAATTGCTTTCCCCATAAACTTAGGTTTTCACAACAAATACCTACATAGTCATAGATTGAACTATGATGCATCCTTAGTCCAGATGACTCAATCCCTTATGTGTAGAGCTTTGGCACTTGTGCTTTATTAACAAACAATCCAGCTACTCCCAAGCACACAGCCCGAACCTTTCAATGCGGGGCAGCAGATCCGCACTGAGAACAAAAGAGATTGGCTACGTCTGACCTCACATTAAAAAGAGGCCCGTACGACCTCAATTATTTGTCTTGGAACTCTTCATCGGCTCTAAAACCGATGCAGAAGGGAGGCAGTCAACGAAAGGTGAATTCTAAGGGATTTGACACCTGATGAAGGTAGATGGTATGTAACCCGAGTGGGAGGAACCTCTATGTGGAAGTCCCTATAACTGAGAAACAACATCCTATGAAGTCCATTCGCAAAGCTAGGAACAACAGTTAACTTCGGCTATCTGACTTCAGATTATTTCTAGTATATAGCAAAATATTCTACCCTTAAAACTATTTACGGACTGATAATGTCACTGTGACCTTAAACCAGAAATCCCGACATTTAAAATAATAGTCACAGAATTCAAGAAGAGTGTTTGTGAGTGTTTTCACACGCCAGACATTACGCCATGCCTGAGCTCAAAAATAACGTCTGCACTATTTCCAAAGACTCTATGAGCCTATAAGAATCATCGAAGGACCAGAAATCCATGGTTACGTTCCAAAAGATCTGCAATTTCGACTGAAGAATTTGGATTTTCCAAACATTCGAACTTTTAAGCAAAAATCAGTAATAACCGTAACGATGCCATATTTAAGTCTGAAATCCGGAATTTTGAGATGAAATTGAGAGAACAAATTGCCAAAAAGATGATACATATTTTCTTTTTCCTGGACTTGAGCAGTATTCACAATCATATCTGAAAATAAATGGGGAATGACACTTGCAACGTGCCAGAAAATTTAATCATAATGAGATCTTGCAAGATAACCCAAAACATGCTTTAGTTTAATCTATTTTAAGAAGAATGACATTGCCATGCTGCCTGCGTGTCTTTGTTTGATAGCATGTGTCTAGAATTCATGCCAACCACTTCTTGGATTGAATTGATACAACCTCCAAAGAATACACTGCAAATCTTAGTACCGAAGCCTGAGTCGCAATGAGAAACATACTAACCACTAGTCCTCTTGTTCCTCTGGCTCCTTTGGGCCCCGATTCGCCATGTGGACCGTGGTCACCGGCTGCACCAATTTCTCCAGTAAATCCCAGCTGTCCTTTATCTCCCTATTTAGACATTGTGCCAAAGATTGCAGACAGTTAGACCATAACTACATTGAAAGAACAACTGATAAAATGACAAAACATGCAATGTTTTACTGCCCTTTTGAGCTTTTGGAATAGGTGCATGTTATGGTTGTTGATTTTAAATGTTCCTGCACATTGAAGAGCCTGGATGTTGAGATCTGATGACCAGGAACGATTTCAAATATTTTAATAGTACACAAGATAGTGATAGTTTAGGCGGTTAATGTTGCAGCACAGATCCATGAAGCAGCAACAGAGTGGTCCTCCACAAACCATTCAGGTTTAACATGTAATGCAATTTCTAGTGATGGATTTTAAGCCAATTTCAAAAAGGGGGTAAATACTAAATGGAAGTGATGTCGTAAACCCTAAGGAGAAGCGTTTCGCACATAAGCTGCGTAGTACGGCACCAAAGCGATGCTGCAGAACCTTATTTGTCTAATGGTTTTAGACCACCCTTGTTAATGGTGCTTCGAAATATTAGGATTCACAGACATTTTAATATATGAAACATATTGGTGGCTTGAAGAGTATGTGGCATGCCAGTCTTGTATGAATGTGGGCTGGAAGGATTGTGAAGGGGCGAGCAAAGATGTAATAGGAAAAATCAGTTTGCAAATTATCTTTTCCAGTCACACAAAAATATGCCTTTATATTTCCTCCTGAAAAACATGCAAACATGACTAAAGATTTTAAAACAGCTGTGTTGGGGGTTTATTTCTACTAACTGCATAATTAGAATGATGAATTGTGTTTTCTTGTGATTCAATGTGTGATGTATGTATGTACTTTTTATATTTTTATGGAAATATCTATGTTCTTTTGTTCTTTTTTTATGGAAAGTATTTTTCTTTGCTAACGTTACTATGTTGTGTAAGGTTTCTTGTAAACTATATATGCAACAATAAAAGAAAATAAAAAAAAACTGCATAATGATAACACCTAATGGCTCAAAAATACCCAATTCCTTGCCACACGTAATAGCATACATACCTTGATAAGGGTCATAAAGGCTCAAATTATGAAAGGAAATAGTACATATTGCCCAGCGGTAGCCAGGGCTAATGCCCGGTGGTCAGTACGGTCACTTTTGTATGTCCTGCACCTTTAGGCTGTAGGCTGCGTCAGGTGGGAAAAATCCTTCTGGTATCCTGTTCCTGATACCACCATGGAGTGCCAGCGGGTGTAGCATGAGATTTGCCAATGAGACAACTCCCAACCTCAGAGAAGGTGGCAATGGGTGGCCACTAGTGCCCATCTTCCTGGTGGGAATTACACCACCTGAATCCACCAAGGGAAGCATTTCTGTCTGGTGGTCCTGTGTCTGGACTGCCAGGTACAAATACCGAAGTGAATGGGAAAACAGGCAGACCTGCTCCTACTGCCGCCTGCTGGGGCATAATGGAATTACATTTCCACCCGGAAGTAACAAGAGCCATGCACATAGGCAGACCTAATTCTTATGTAATATGTAGATCAAAGAGTTTAGCTCAGGGCTACCAGGCAGAGTAAAAACAGAAGGAAAAGATTAGATGTGAGAGTCAAGAAAGACATCATTCTCAGGAACGGTATGGAGAAGGACAGTGGGCACGAAACTAGGTCGGGTGTTTCTGCCAGACCTTAAAAATAAAATCAAGAACTTCAATGGAAATAAGTGCTGTATAGGGACCCAGCTTCGGTGACAGTGATAAAGGAGAGAAAGTGCTGCATGCGGAACATAGGTGTTTAAAGAGAGAGCGAGCCTTGGAATTCTGGGTTTACTGCAGTAGGTCCAAGAAGTGAGACACAGTTATTCCTCCCACCTATAGAGACCATTTTTAGATAACTCCTTGAGTTGCGCTGTGTATCGAAGGGGCATATAGTATAATGATTAAATATAAGCAAGCCGGCCTACAAAAGAGAGAACATGAAAATGTTTCATGAAAGCAAATGAGAACAGCAACTGTATTGGCAGAAAGGGCGATACATGATATAGACAAGAAAGTAATGAAAGGTGAATAAGGGAACAATGAAAAGTGACTGTCTGGTGATCAAGAATAACTCGAGAGCACATCCCACCTCTGATAGCAGTCAGAATAAGGCATTGGGCCTCATTCCGAGTATGGCGGTAAGGGATAGCGGCCACCGGTAACGAGACCGGTGGCGGTAATCCCTTACCGCCATACTCCGAGTTCCCTCTGCGCCCTCTCCCTTAACGCCTGCTTTGAGCAGGTGTTAAAGTCGAGGGCGCAAAGGGGCCTCCAAGCCAATAACGGTGACCGTAATGAACGGCCACCGTTATTTGCATCTTCCCCATTCCCACTGAGCCCTATGGGGGCTCATTTGGGAATGGGGAAGGGCCCTGGTGAATGGGGAATTACCGCCCCGCCAACCTTGGAATGGGGCGGTGATTCCGCCATCCACCAAGGCGCTGCCGGTCCGGGTACGGCGTCAACCAAGGCGTTAATAGCGCCATTGGTTAGCGCCGTACTCGGAATGAGGCCCATTGTCTGGCCACCATCATGCCTTGATAAAAAATAAGCACCCTGGTTTTCTGAAGTAAAGCACTGTGCAAAGCAGGGAGGGGTCTCGGGGTACAGCGATCAACACTGGGTACAGCCACACTGGGTTTTTAGGGTAGCCACTGACCTTTTAAATTAGTCCTATTTAGATTCACTTTATTTAGTACATTTTCCATGGACATCCTGAAACCATGGAGAGGATTTTGCTCTTGAGGACCATATTGGATCACCCGGGCATTAAGAATCTTAGGGCCTCAATTACAAAAACGTTTTAACATGGTCCTGATAGTGGCAATCAAGGAAGTGGATGAAATGGCAAATACTGTCATCGTGGGGCCCGTACAGGATTTATCGTAGTCCTTCTTGGCACATGAATCGAAATTGGGGAAAAAAGGAATTAAACAACATTCATCTGCAACTTCGAGATTGGGACTTTCGCAGACCTTCTGTCTGAGAAAGTCGCAAATGACTAAAATAGATGACCCGAGCATTCATAACTTCATCATGGATAAGAGGAACTTCATCTTTACGAATATTCGTAAGGCAGACGGTCAGGAGCCCAGGGAAGCCTCGCGGAACAAAGTTCTCGCCTGGTTAAGACAAAGAACTGGGCCGGGCGTGGCGAGATTATCTGACCTAAAGATACTAGGCAGGTTGCATTTAAGAGACTGGTGCTCGCTTCCTAATATGGATTGTATTTTAGTGGGGTGCGGGGCTAGAACTCTTCCTGATTTCTTAAGATTGTGTAAATATTTTCCTAGAGGATCGTCGAATTGTTACGTGATTCTCTGACTTATCCTGTTTATAAGGAGCTGTTATGTTGTTTACATGTGTTTGGCTTATCCCATATGAGCACTTGCTCTAGTATGTGTATAACATGTTGTCTTTTATGTTGTTTGTACTGTTGGTGCCCTCACACCTAAGGGTTTATTGCTGCGCAATATAAATGCAATACAGTAAAGTGAAGTGCACGTCCTACCCTGGAGCACCGCCCCCTCCCCTGGATTGCTCATGAAACAGCACCGGTTATTCATTCACACACAGACAATTCACTTTGCGGTGAAGAAGTAGTGACTATTACTCCTAATAACAAATCATTCAAACCCAAGGTGAAAGAAGACAGCAAGAGCACACGTCTCACCTTTTTTCCTGGGCGACCCCTTAGACCTGGATTTCCTGCTTTCCCTTCAGGCCCCTGCAGAATCATAAACACCAGTGAGTGACAGACAGGTGGGAAGGTAGGAAGTGCAGTGAAGCAATTGGAGCTGCGCAGCAGGCTGGGATCATTCTGCAGTGCCTTTGCACAAAGCATATTTCTGTGGCAGGTGGGAACATCTTACAAGCTTCGGCCTCGGGCAAGATGAGAAGGCAAAGAGCACTTCAAGTCCCAGCCCTGTGAATGAAGTGCTGCGAACAGACCTCTGTCGTTCAAGAAAATGGCATTTGCTCGCAACCTGAACACACTGCACCATTTATTTTAAGGCAAATATATTTGACAGTGAACAAATCAAATATATTTAACATCGTTAAAAAACCGGCTAAAATAAATCCCCTCGACTGAAAAAACAAATGCTCAAGTTCATTCTGGAATTTGAAATGCAACTGGCTACAGATTTCTATTCAGCACGAGGCATTGCATACTTACTGTTAAACCCATCCTGCCAGGTTCACCAACAGACCCCGCAATTCCTGGGTTTCCAATTTCACCTTTTTCGCCATCTTCCCCAAGGGGGCCTCGGTCCCCCTGCTCCCCCTAAGAAGGAAAACAATACTGCAGTGATGAGCAAACCACGGTAATGAGCAGTCTCTGTGTACTTGGAAATAGCGTACTGACGCCATTTCACCAAGCATGGGCACTGCGTCACAGACTGCATTTGTAAAGGGAGCTTGGCAAACCCTTTCGAAATGCTGATACAAGTAGGCACATGGCTTGCAAGGAGTGGCACCAGGGCCCCTTGAAAGCCCCGCCATTGCCATCAGAAACTCACAGAATGCCTGCCAATCCGTTTCTGGCTGACTACAGTGCTTTAAGTGGGATTGGAAATCGAGGGGGGGCTCTAGTAAGGGGGTGTGGCCTAAGCACACGCCCACTAACGAGAGCCCACCACCCCCTCCACCCCCTAAAACCCTCCCCCCTTACCCCCACCCCGATTAAGGGGGAGGTGGACAGTAAAAGAGGTGGAGCTGGGCGCACCAAAATGTGTGATACCAGTGTGCTCCAGCTCGCACGCAGTAGCAGTCCTTTCATTCAAGGAACCCGCTTTAACCACGGGTTCCTTGAATGAAAGGTCTCCCTGCTGCTGGTGTCTATGTACTTGAAACAGCAAGAGGGCTGGAGGGCCCAGTCTCTCCTTTTGTTCCGAGTAACTAGTCATCACCCAGCATGGGTGATGACTAGTTACTCGAATCAAAAGGGGAGCTGAGCAGTCCAGCCCTCCTCCTGTTTGGAGTACATAGACATCAGGCAGCCTGCAGACATCAGGCAGCCTGCACTGCACGGTTATACCTGCTGCTTGCAGGTATCATAACCCCTGCAGCCGTCCATTTGCCTTTACTCCCAATTATCTTTGCGCATGCACACAATGTTTTTATCCCCCATGAATTGGCATGACACAAGATTTCAATTGGCAAAATTGGCCGCAGTTTTATTTCCATGACAACAGAAGTATTTGTACACAATAGTGACCTCATTCTGTACGTGTGGCGCTTGCTTGCCGGATTTCCTTTGCTTCCCCCTATACTTGGTATAGTAGGCCCCCAACTCCCCCGACCCATTGTACCTGTTCCTATCCTGCCCGTGCAGGGGTCCGTGGGTGGGGAGAGCGCCGTTTGTTTTGGGGGGAAGCTGAGCCTTATTTGTTCCTACCAGACGCCCCCGCCGTTTAGGCCCCCAAGAGGTGCTGGTCCAGAAGAGCGAAGACCCATTCCGTTTCCTTCTGGCTCGTCCGGAGTCTATCATTTGTGCTTGGTTGCCCAAACACCGCCAACTTGTCATCCTCTGACCTGGGTGCCCTGCGACAGCAATGCCCAGGTGTCCTCCTCCTTGTATTTCGTGGGTGGGTGGGTGGAAAACGAAATTCCTTGCACTTGTCAGGTGGCGGCGACCGGGTCCCAGTGCAAGAGCGAGATGCCTGGTCCCTGGTCCCGCCTGCTTATATCCTGCAAGCCCCGCCCCTTTCCTTTTGTTTCCCCTTCGCAGGCTTTTGGGCCATTCGGCTTTTGGCGCCGTTCCGCCCCTTTGTCCTTTGCCCTTCCGGGTGAGGGTCCCAGCTCCCGGCGGCATGACCCCGCAGGGGTTACCCTGCTGCCTCCTCCATTTTTGAGGACGTTTTCCGTCGTCAGCTCCAGTATTTTGGTTTAGAAAAAAGAAAAGGTGATCTTTTTTCTAAAGCGAAGTGCTGACACCTGCAGGAAGCTCATGTAACCGTGCAGCCTCTTACACGGGCTGCCTGAGGTGTCGGCTGGCTGGGGCTAGTCGGTGTGGGCACCGGCAGGGCCCCGGCTCAGGATACTTTTCTGGAGACTGCTGGGGCCCAGCCCCGACTGGCCCCGCCCCACTTAAAGCCATGGCTGGCTCCCATCAAAGGGTGGTAGGCGCAACAGAGTGACCACTCCACTGGGCTCCACAGCTCCAGGGAGAAGATTCCTTAAAAGTTACGTGCCTCATTCATTGGATTAGGAGCTACTAACTGCAGCATATGGTTCACAGGTTCATATTGACGGACGTAAACATTCCTAATCGTTAAGGCCTTTCTGAATCAACTAGGAGTTAGATGTGGTTTCATGCACTTTTCAAAGAGTTTGATGAGAACACGGCAGCTTTAGAATGCTGGCATAGCGCTTTTTTAAAAGTTTTGTTTGATGGGCGTATTCATCTGGCCCCCGCCATGTTATTTCCTCCCCACACCCTCTAGACCCCATCTCTTTACCACCCTGCATGGGGGCTAAAAGAAAATACCATAGCCTGCGTTTAAAGCCTTGAATGTGACCACGAGAGGGTTATTTGAACATTGTTTTATACATTATAATGAAAAACGCCTCATCAGACCCGAGGATAGTGCACCTGAAGCGGAGAACCCTGGCTCAGACATCAATAAGACAGACATGTGTTATTCGAGTGAACTATCTGGAGGGGGAGGACAATTAATAAAGGATCAATTTCACAGATGGAGCATTCGTTGCTTGTATACATGAAAAAATGCACGTCATGTTTCCTGGAGCAGCCAAGAAGAAAAAACGATGCGCTGAAACACGTTTTAAGCGATGAGAGAGTGGAACTCCAACGCGGAGTACCGTGCAGCAAGCCCCTTCAGCATAACATACTAAAAAGCAAACCGGTGGCGTAAATATAAAGACTACATGTGAAAATTAATATTATCTCCTTCTTATACATTCATTTTGAAATGTTAGTAGAAAAGATACATTCCCCACCAAAATGTCTACATCCTGTACCAGTGGTTGATTAGTAAGAGATTTCAATGCACGATTCCAGCAGTTTTTGAGCTTTTGCAAATTCTCATTGGAACATTCAACTTTAAGCTTTAATGTTTCATCGGAAGCTGCCACCTGGATTGCCTCCTTTCAGGAGGATTGATTGATTGAGTGATATTTTATTTCTATCGCGCTCGTACACAAGTGTTTCAGAGCGCGACAAGGAAGGGAGGGGAACAGGGGAGAACAAAACAGCGATCTTACTAGGCCCAGTGACATTGAGAACGCGCAAGTGCATGGGAGAGGGGGGGAGGGGAAAAGTGCATGGAAGGGGGAGAGGTGGAAAGTGCGAAGCAGAGGAGAAACAGATAAATAACAATAAATAAATAATAAAGGCAGCAAACAGTGGTAATGCAGCCAGCAATTTGCATGCGCTAGGTTTAAGGCAGCAGACAGGGTAGGTCTGATAAGTGCAGGAAGAAAAAAAGGGGGGGCTGTATGGGTACAGATACAGACCCCAGTGCAAGGGGTGGCCTGGAGGCAGTGCGGGAGGGTGGCAGGATGAGCAGGTAAATGGGCCCAAAAGACAGAGGGTGGCCAGGTGCACGGTGCCAAGAGAGAACAGATCAGCAGGGGAGAGGGGGAGCGAAGGCAGAAGAAAAGAGGAAGGTCTTGAGGTGCTTCCGGAACCGGAGATGGTTCTCCACAAATTTTAGAGTGGCAGGGAGGCTGTTCCAGAGGGAGGCCCCAGCCGAAGACAGATCTAACCCCAGCTAATTTCTTAGAAAAACGACTGACCCTGAGTGAGTTGGAGGTAGAGGAGCGAAGAGCTCGAGAGGGGAGGTATTTGCGGAGGGATAGCTGAAGGTATTTTGGACCCAGGCCCCAGAAAGCCTTGTGGACAATGCAGAGGGTTTTGAATTTAATCCTTGCATCCACTGGGAGCCAGTGGAGAGATTTCAGAGCTGGAGAGATACGATCCCAGGGCTTGAGGCCAAGGACAAGTCTTGCAGTCCTGTTTTGGATTAGTTGCAGAGGGCGGAGAGTAGAGGCAGGTAGATTTAGAAAGAGGCTGTTACAATAGTCCAAGCTAGAGAGAACCAGAGCTTGAGATACCATGAGCTTCTGGGGGAAAGAGAGGAAAGGCAGAGTACCTCTGAGGAGGTGCAGTCGGAAATTTGACTTTTTAGAGACCTCAGAGATGTGGGCGGAGAAGGAAAGGGTGGAGTCAAAGATGACCCCGAGGTTCTTAGCCTCGCAGGTGGGGGTAGGAGGAGGGGCAAGGGAGGCCGGCCAGAGAGTGAGGGGAAAGGATGGTGAAGGTGTGCCAATGAGGAAGATCTCCGTCTTGCTGACATTCAGACAAAGATCATTGGCGGTACACCAATCTTGAATGGCAGTTAGGCAATCAGAGATGAGAGAGGGAGAGGAGGTGGCAGAGGGCAGCTTGAAAATGAGTTGAGTGTCATCAGCGTAGCACTGGAAATTTGAGCAGAAAATGGCAATGCAGTGGGCGAGAGTTGCCAGGTATTGGTTGAAAAGCCAGGGCAAGAGGTTAGACCCCTGGGGAACACCACAGGTAGAGAGGAAGATAGATGAAAGGAAGGACCCAAGTTGGACCTGGGAGGATCGATCTGAGAGGAAAGAGGTCAGCCAGGCCAGAGCCTGGCTGACCGTGATACCCAGGTTTTCACGGAGATGGTTGAGCAGGATGGTATGGTTGACCGTGTCGAAGGCAGAAGAGAGATTGAGGAGAATGTTAGAGTTAAGGTTGGTGAACAGATCTTCACGGATGTTTAGGAGAGTAGTTTCTGTGCTTCTGGCAGCTCTGAAGCCAGACTGGTGGTCATGGAGACAGCCAACAGAATTGGAATGAAGGTTAAGCTGAGAGATGGCCAACTTTTCCAGGAGTTTGCCAAGAAAGGGATTAATGGAAATTGGGCAATAGTTAGCTGGACAAGAAGGATCAGCTGTGGGTTTCTTGAGAAGAGGATGCACAAAGGAGTGCTTCAGAGGGGAGGAGAAGGATCCAGAGGCAAAGGAGTGGTTGCAAAAATCAGCAAGGGCCGGAGCGAGGGTGTCAATGTGGTCCTTGATGGTTTTAGAGAAACAGGGATGAACCTGTTTTGAAGAGGCTTTCATCGATCGGACTAGTCTAGCAACCTCGTCAGGGGTGAAAAGAGGAAAGGACGAGAAGGATGGTGGGAGGGTGGCTAAAGGAGGGTCAGCAAGCACAGATGGAGAGGGAAGAGGAGGAATGTGGGTGGAGAGGGTGGACAGGATGTCCTGGGTTTCTGAAATGATGTGAGAGGCAAGGGCATTGCAAAGAGCCTGGGAGGCAACAGGAGGGGTAGAGACTGCAGCAGGGTTGGCCAGCTCCTTGCAGATTTTAAAGAGTTCAGCCGAGTTGTTAGATGCCGCAGAGACACGAGCTTGAATGTGGACTCTCTTCTTGGTGAGGACAGAGTCGGTATTGCCTTTGTAGCAGGCGACAGGCCAGTTTGTCAGAGGATGAACAGGAAGTCCTCCATTTCCTCTCAGCTGCCCTACACTTACATTTAAGTGTAGCTAGGTCAGAGTCATACCAGGAATTGCACTTGGCTTTGGACTTCAAATGGATCCTCATGACAGGGGCAAGAACATCAAGCGTATCAGAAAGTGAAGAGTAGAGCAGAGACAGGGCTGTATTAGGATGAGAGACAGCCAAAGGTGGAGGGGGGGGGGGAGAGAGAAAGTGGTGGGAAAAGCCTCAACTGACACACGCTTCATGGGCCGGATGTCCGAGAAGGTAGGTGGCAGTGTTGGGGTAGGCTTGGCTTGGGGGGAAGAGAGGGGGAGATGAGATGAGAGGAGGGAGTGATCGCTCCAGGAGAGAGGAGTGTTCAGAGGGATGGAGAGGGGGAGATCAGAGGAGATCAAGACATTGAGTGTGTGCTCTGCAGAGTGAGTCGGGCCAGAGGGGAGGATGGACAGAGAAAGGGAGTCGCAGAGGTCACAGAAGAGTACAGAGGAGGAGCAAGGAGAGTCTAAATGTATATTTAGGTCACAGAGAAGGAGGAGTTGAGTGGTAGAGGCCAGGAGGGAGGAGGAGAGGTCTGCCCACTCAGAGAGAAATGAGGTGATTTGACCAGGAGGCCGGTAGATGGTAACCACAGTAAGAGAATGGGTAGGCGAGAGAGAAAGCCTACAGACAAGGCATTCAAAAGAGAAGTAGGTCTGAGTGGGAATGATAGAGGCAGGAATCCACTCAGGGAAGGTCAGGGATACCCCCCCACCGGACCGGGAGGATCTGGGTGCTGAGAGGATCTTGTAGCTATCAGGGAGGAGAGTGTCAAAGCTCATGACTGAGCTGGCCGTGAACCATATCTCGGTAAGACCAAGGACATCAAGGTCTAGTTCTTCAAGGAGGTGGCAGATGTCAGAGGAGTGTTTGACGGCAGAGCGAGAGTTGAGAGTGGCAGTATGAAGAAGGTTGCCAGCCTTAAAGACCTTCGGGGGAGGGGTACAGATCAGAGGTACACCCTGTGGAGGAGAAAGAGCCCTCGGAGAGGCAGAGGAGGAGGAGGAGAGTGAGGGCAAGGTAGCCAAGGAGGGAGAGGAGGGAACAGTAGGAGATGAAAGGAAATTGATGAGGCGAGGGAAGCGCCTATCAAAGAGAAAGAGATTGGCCTGAGAGTCTTGGACCATGAAAGTGCCATTTAGGTAGACATTAATGATGACTTTAGAGGAGTCGAAGGAAGCCATGAGAACTTCCCAGCGAGGAGAGATTCTTTAGAGTGTTCACTGACAAGCCAGTGCCCCATCTGCACCCATCTCCTGTGGGATCCCACAAGGGTCATGTCTCCCCCCACCCTCTGCAATATCTTCACTAAGCCACTATTTGACCTCTTAGACTCAATTGCTGTATCTCATACCAATTACGCCAATGACATCCAAATCCTTCTCCCCTCTCAGGCTCTGACACACTAAACACAGTTTACCAGACTAACCAGGCATGGATGGCAATACACCGTCTTTGCCTCAATGACGAAAAGACAGAAATTCTCCTTGTTGGACCCTCGTCGACGATTAAGAAACTCAGCCAGCAATACGCTGCATTTACCATAGATGGAATCACTATCCCCGTCTTGCGGAGAGTAAAGACATTGGGAGACTACCTTGATGCCACTCTGTCACTGACAAGGCAAGTCAATGCCAGTGCCTCCTCTGCCGCCCACACTGCAAAACGTATTAATGCATGTAGGCCATATCTCCTGACAGTTGCCTTGCCATCGCCTGAGCTGTCATTAGCTCTAGGCTTGACTACTGTAATGCACTCTTCGCAGGCACCTCCTCACGTAACTGTTATGTAGTGACAGTCTGTGTGATTCTGTCAGTCTGTGATGCCACATGGAGTGTTGTTGTGTGAATGATGGAATGTTGATCCGAGGGTTCCATACTGAGGCAGTTAGAGCTCCCCTGCCTGGGTGATGGGGCCAGTGCTGATTATAGTCCATACTCTCATGTATTTAGCCTTATGTAACTGTGTCTTAAGTTCCTGTAATAAACCTAACAAGTAATCCAAGTAAGCCTGGAAGTCACCAGTAACATAAATAAGATGCAAGTCATCCAAAACAATGCACTCCAAGCGGTCCTCAACATCCCCAGATCAGAGCATATATATATATATATATATATATATATATATATACAGCAAGAAGAAATGCACATTGGCTCCCGATACTGGAACGTATCACGTACAAAACTGTGTCCATCACATACAGATGTCTCTCCAAGGCGGCTCAAGCTTCCCAGCCATGGCAGCTAAACACTGGCACTCTCTACCGACCACCTTGCATTCTGAACAATTCTATTGGTCCTTCCGGAAAGGCCTAAAAATGTGGCTCTTTGTAGAAGCCCCTACTATGTGCCTCCATTCTATCCTACCATTTTGTGATCTCATGCATGTAACTTGAATGTAACAGCGACTTGATGCCCCTGGGCTCAGTGTGCTTTATAAATGTTAAAATAAATAAATAAATAAACACATGTAACAGCTCAGAATCATGACCAGAGCAGAGGTCATGGAAGTGTCATTTTACTTGCTTTTAACATATTATGGTCAATTTGCACTGTCTAACTCTAGATTCATGCATAGCACAACCTTACCAATCATCCCCACCAAGGCCAACCCTTCACCTACTGGCAAAACCTTTCACTCATCCAACCAAAACAACTCTGCACCTCCATAGCACTCGATGGAATCACTCTTCTGACATAAAGAAATGCTTTACGACAAGGAAAATATTCGTATGATTTTATAACTGGCAATTATCTTCGGTAATGAGCTATATCTCATACCAAATATCAACAGTAACACAATGGGATTACTTGTGGGATAGAAATTGGAAAAGGTCTTCTATTGGCATTACAACAACAGCGTATCGGGAACATTCAGCAAGAGGCAGGGACATCTTTTCACCAAAATGCCAGGGGTAGCGGAAGTGACATCAAATGATCCTTGACCTCTGATGACATCACAGCTAGTGGTGTAATTTGATCCCACCCTGATGAGACATCACGGGAAGTGATGGAACATGACCTTCCACCCCAGGAAGTGGCATCACATAGCATTGTTCCCAAGGCTGAGTTGGCATTGGCAGGATTCAAACCTGCAACCTGCCGATCAAACACGCATCGCTGCAGCGAGCGATCAACCCACTGAGCTATTTTACCGGCTATAGCTATCTTACCGGCAATAGTAAAATGAGCAATTACATGTCTGAATGTTCTCAAAGTCAGAAGGCAAATTACACTCTGTAGTGGATACTATTAAACTGGTAACTGAGATTTAGCAGCAGGCCAGTTCATCTGCAGGTCTGGTGCAAAGTTGTCCACATGCCAAGCTTGCGTGGATCTACTTTTCAGGCTTAAGAGGTTAGCCTTACATGGCATCTCGTACTCTGGCTATTCGTTACCTCATACATGCAAACAAACATCCTGAACAGCATGCCATGGAGATAGGAAAGATAGACACATTACAACAAGGCATTCATTGTGGCACATCAAGGGCCACTTTATGTGATGTGGTCAAATATTTCTACACTGTATACATGCTTTTAGGCACAAGGAGGACAACAAGAAGGAATGTCTTGTGATGATCATAACAGAGACAACAGCAGAAAAGAAACATGCTATTACTGCAACTTGCGAAAAGCAAAATACCTAGTCCCAAATTAATGCTTATTCTACTCTAAATGCTTTTTGGAAGTTTTTGTCTGTATTGTGAATTTGGGGTGTTTAAGAACAGACTAAATCAGTGACTCGCCCACTGAAGTGTACCTGAAATAAACCTTTAATGAGTCTAGCAATTATTGTATAGAATACCAGGAAGGCAAATTATTTGTTATTCCTATTTGTTATTCCTATTCTTACTACTTTTCTTTTAAGAGGCCTGAACAAGAAAGCCAGCCACCCCAGAAACAAAGAGCCATTTGGTACCAGAGCCAGTCCAGGACCTTCCATAATTAAAAAAAGAAAACAATATTTTGTTTTCTTTTTTAGGGGTAACAAGGGAAACCTCAGGGGTCGCAGGGGTGACCCCTGGCAACCCCTAAATGATGTCCCTGGCGAGAGGACCAATTCTATCAAAGAAACCGGTCAACGCTGCCACTTCGCAGGGACTCTCTGCAACCAGGCTCTCTCTTTGCCCAGCATCAGATGGAGGTGCACGCACGGCATCACACATTGCCCATTCCGTGAAAAGGCCATGCCCAGCCTGCGGGCTTCACTGGGCACCCATACAAATGCAGGGGGAAAGGCTTGACTGGGCAGTAGACGCCTGCAGACCCCTTCTGAATGGTGCATTGAGGGAATGCACAACCATCTTAGTGTTCCTCTAATGCTGGTAAAGTGGGAGTGGTCTTCCCTGGACCTCTTTGACTATGCACATAAATAACATCATTCCCTGAGTCATTTGCAACTATTTGCATTTCTGTTTTGCCAATGCTGGGCAGCGTGCAGCGGGGTAGAAATGAAAGGTTTTGTTTTTTGTGCTTGCGTAACCGCTTACTTAATGGCTAACAATATCTGGGCAGGCTAAAGGAGCTAGCTATGAGCCTGTTTAAAGCTTGTGAAGTTGCGTGAGGTCTTCTTTTAAAAGGAGGGGAGCATTAGTATACCTAGACCACAGCATACATAATATATCAACAATTTAAGCTTACCTTAGGGCCGTCTTTTCCTTGCACACCGTCCTCGCCTGGTGGTCCTGGCATCCCCTATAGTAAACAATGAAAATGCCACAATGTATTGTCAAATGCTAGGCAGTTTTCAAAAAAGCACATCCCACTAAGTTGCACAACCATAATCTGTTAATTGAACATCCATAGTGTAGTCAATAATGAATACCTTTTGGACTGATTAAAACTACGCCGGCCTCCTCCAAAACAACATTACACTGTTCTTGTGCTATTGTTAAGGGTTATAAGAGAAAAACGTTCAGGATTGGGGTAGTGGGAGTATTTGGTGACCATCCAATTTGAGGGATGCCTCCAAGTGTGATACCTCTTGCAGTGAATGTTGTCAAGAAAATTAAAGCTGTTTGGTCAGGTACTTGGTGGGGTGGTGGGGGGGTGGGGGAGGTTGTGGCTAGAGATGTCTCTGCAATGGTTGGCTCAGAAGATCCTCAGCCTAAACTTAATAAGCAGCTTTTCTGTCAATCACAAGCAGGTGTCATCCAGAATAACAACTGGGAAGCCTGAAATTACTGTCATGTATGGTTATGAATTGGTCCCCTCTGGCCTGCCAGGTAAGATTTGCATTGATAAAATGGCAGAATAGTTGGACATTAGATCAACATTACCTAGGTTCAGAAGTAGCTGAACAGGGATTTTGTTCTGAAAGAGCAAGAAGAAACACTCTACACCCTGTTTCCTAAGACGCACAGCAGGCCGAGCAGCTCACACATGAGCAAGCTATGTAAGATCAGACGGTTAGTTTGTAGGAGTCAATTTCAGTTATACTTCAAATTCCAAGTGCCCTCATTGGATGGGCTCATTTTTAGAAAAGGTTCATGTTTAATGTGCCTAGAGACATAAGGAACACGGATCAGTTAGCAGCACTTCCATACAATACTTCAACATATCCAAATATAAACCTTTTTCGGGGGTGCAGAGTGACATTTTCAGCCGAATGTGATATTTCCAAAGTGACCTTTTAACGTAAGAGAAATGATAGTAAACAATGGGACGCTTATTGGTCCCCGTCATGAGGAACTGTTTGACCATCTTTGCAGTAATGCTGAAAGCCTGCAAAGCATGTCCTATGGAAAAGCATTACCTTCTATGGAGAAGCTGGGCCCTCAACCTAGGTGTTATCGCTGCCCTATTATCCATAAGGCTGTGGCTACTTTACCGTCCTCAGGCACATGTCTTCTTTATAAGGCCAATTACACCACTTCCTTAAGCCCTCAGACCTGTTCTTCCAGTGTAACTAAGTTGCAGTCAACCATTATTGCAGAACGAATAGATTGTTTGGGACTTTCATCTGAGGACATTGTCCCATTTAGAATTAATGTAGTAAGCACCCCTGCATAGGGGGTCGTCTAGGGCTGGTAATGACACCAGCCCATGCCTAGGAGGGCCCGAGTGAAGTGAGGACCTCATTGTGGTCTCAGGGACATTACCAGCTCTGGACGTCCACTAAGTGGGGGTGATTTCTATTTGCACTCTGGTTCATCCAGGATGTGAATCGTTTTTTTTTAAAACAGGAGATTGGAGCTTCGGGTATTCTGTGAGCCCAATCTCACAAAAAAAAAAACAGATGGCCATCGCCATAGTAACTAGAAAAGGAATGTAGTCCCTTTTCTATTTCTATTATAGCAGTGGCCACAGGTGGGAAGGAGTGCGTGGACTGGAACACAGAAGCTCCAGTCCTGCAGGTAAGTGGGTAGGGAGGGATAGGATGGGAGACAGGTGCCAGATGTTTTAGAGGAGTGGGGGTGTGGGGAGGCAACAGGGAGGGGCTCTCTGTTGCCTCCCCACATTCAAGATTGCGGCACCCAGGGAAGGGAGTCGGGTGGCTGAAAATGCGGGGAGTACACTGTGTGTTCTCGCCCGTGTTTCCCGGCAACCTGATTGGCTGAGCGCCCTTCACTGGGTGCGAATGAAAACATTCAAGTTCGAAAAATCATAATCTTCCCTAGTGCTAGCAGACAGCAACTCATAAAGGCCACTTGAGGACATTGAATCTTTGTTGGACTGCCATGCTAACAGCATCTGCTCAAAGACTTGCATTGATGAACTGATCACAGAACACAGCTGTGTTGATCTGTAAACTGCACCCTCCCACCCCTCACCCCCTCCAACCCTTGCAGGAGCAACCATAATGAGACCACCAAAATAACCCAATGACATCCCAACTTTTTTGGGCTTCTGGCAGATCCTTCATTCACCTAAAGAACTGTTTGCTTACTCTAATACATTCTTCACCCTGTTGAGATTTTCATGACAGAAGGTTCAGGACTGTTAACTGTGCCCTGCATGTAGAAAACTAAGAGCAGCAGATGTTCAGTTGATTGACGCAAAGAACACTATCCCTTTAAGGTCTGACTCAAGGATGAAGCACATTGCATGCATGGATACACTTGCCTAACCTGGAGACTGCCACTCAACACACTGACTGTATCTACTGAAAGAGGAGCAACCTCAGTACACAACGGCCTGGCACATTTGTAATAGTTGCTCAGTAGTTTGCCTTCTATTTACATAAGAATTTCTGCATTAAAAATAACTGGGAGAATGTTAGCTAAATTCGACTCAAATAATGGTACAATTTGTTGCAAAAATAATCTCATGTAGAAAAACATATGAAACACATTTAAGTTTGGGGAACCCCTTTATTTTTCAATATGTTTAGCTGTTATGAAATACTCACTCTCAAACCTGATTCCCCTTGTTCCCCAGCATTGCCATCAAGACCAATCGCTCCCTAAAAACAAGAATATTAAATGAACGTTGGGAGACAAGAATACATGAATTCCAGTAACAATCTGAAAACGGCACGACATCACCTGGTGGAATAATCATGGAATGATGGCACAGTCAGTGCTTGCTGCTGACTAGTGAGAGCCTAGGCTGCGTGCCGAGATGTGGGTGGCAAGGTTCCCCTGTGAGCCTGCATCTGATGTGTCTGTGCACCCTAATCACACATGGAAATATATGCTTGGGCACAATTTAACATGCCTAAAACATACCTTTGCACCTGGTTCGCCCTGCGGACCGATCTCTCCTTCAGTGCCAGGCGGTCCCTATATGAAAAAACAAACTGGGAACTTATTTACATTGATTATTGATATGAACATTTCACAAACAAGAGCATGGACTATTAACAGCACAGAGGTAATTAAATAGTTAAATTCAACTGGGCGTTTTGCTTTTATGATTGTCCTTCCAAATAATCGTCTTCATTATTCATCAAATATTTTCTTGTTTCTGACAAATCATTCAAGCATTGAGATAGATATATATGCCATTTGTCGCAAACTACATACGCTTATCCTGCAATGTTGTGTCTGTGACCTCAAGTATTATTGATTATTACAGAAACTGCTAATTTTGAGGATGTTGACCTGCTGACTTTGATAAATGCATGACTCCTCCCTTTTTTAACCCTCTGATCACCCCTCCACAACCAGCCGTCCCCATTCCTGGCAGCTCAATGGACCTAATCTGTCTCTCCTCTTTCCAGCCATACCCCTCTGCATTGACCCCTCTCCTTATTATCAATCAAACGTGCCCTTCACTGTTTCTGTCCCACCATATCTACTCCCCTCCTCATCCTCAATCACCAAATACAGAGTTGACTCAATTCCATGACTCTCTATCTTGAGAAAATCAGGTCCTTCCTCTAGGAGCTTTCTGTTAAGATGGATTTCTAGAATCAGGCTGTGTGTACAGACTTTAGGAGGCCACCCTAGTTATAGTGAACAGGGAACTATAGGAGGTTAGACAACATCCAATCAAGGTAAACGTGGAGAGCAGTCCAGGCTTTTCTGAGGAAAGTGCGAGTGGGGCCAGAGGCCCGCAATGAGTGCACACAGTGAAGCACACAATTTCAATTTAGACAGGAAAGTATAAAAATACAAATCTTTATTCTAGGCCTTTACATACACTAAAAAATGAAACAAGCAGGTGATATCATCACACAAAACTGACTAATAAATATATATACATTCTCCATAGGTTCTTAAAATGCATTCAAATGACTTATTCAACCCAAAGGTAAGTACATTAATGCAGTAAAGATGGAGCCAAATCACAAGTGAAACTCCCTAACTTCAGCGGTCCAATCCCTATGACGAATGGGGCCTTCTGCCGAAAAGTCATAGGAGCCACAACGCTTCCCTCCAGAATGAAGGCTCTGTAGGTAAATTCTAATTTTAATTCTGCTGGTGATTGTTCAAAAGAAGATATTCAACAAGGTGACTAGGTAAGTAGATTGTCTTTTTATCTTTCAGGAAATACTACCCAGTTTTGACAACCAAAAGGCAGTGAAATGGAATGTCAGGATATAAGGGGACTGATTCCTAATGTTATCCTGTGGAGGACAGGGCGGGCAAGGGGGGCAAATGCTTTGCATTTACTTACCCCCCTCCCTCTGATTTTCCTAGATGATGTGATGTGTCGACTGAGTGTCACTGAAAGTTGGATTTCCTAGCATTGGTTCCGGTGAGAGATTCCCAAGAGCTGTGGGTGCAAGGATTCTTCTGGTCAGGTCCAGATGCAAGATGCAACTCCTGGTGATGCCTCTTTAGGACACTTCACAGGATGGGGGAAGGCAAGTTCCAGAAACTGCCACCGCACAGACGCTGGCAGACGTCCTTCAAGTGGCAGACGGAGAAGCTTTCTCTAAAACGGGATCCCTTGAAGCTGGGACGCTGAAATGTGCACCCATGGTGACTTGTATCACAAGCTGGCGATCACTGATGTTCTTGGTGCAACCACAGAATGTTGACGCTTCTGGTGAAGTAGCCCCTGAGAAAGCTGGTCAGTCCACCAGTTTTTCGAGGGACAGTTCCGAATGCTCAGGACAGCTGGATCCTTGAGAAGGCGTCAAGACTAGTTGGTCCCACAACAGGGCTTCACCGGGCCAGACACAGGAAGGGATACCAGGGGTCTTCTTTGGATCTTCAGTCGGCTGTTCGTCTATGAGGGTATCGTGGCTCCAATGCTGATCTCAAGAAATGGCTGGTAGAGTCCTTTTCCTATACAAAATCAAGGCTTGACGCAAGTCGAAGCCCACCAATGATAAGGTTATCTATCATTCAAACAGCCAGTAGCTTTCCAATCATGGACAGATATTGGTTTCTCTCATGCCCGACACCTAGACTCTCTGGTGACACAGATGTGGAATGGGACTAGACAGTCCCACCCACTTCTTGGGCCACACACACACTTGGCAGCTTTACTGGGCAAGTGCATGACCTTAGATGGGAGTTCCTGACCCGATAAGGAGGAAGAAGGCCAAACTATAATATGGCAAAAACAATCAAAAATCTTGCGGCACAGCCATTTTAGGGCACTAGCTACGTTTAGTTACCATACGCAGCAAACGCGGATGAGCACATTAGAAATAACACAAATTGTACAAATATATCTGCTGCCACCAGCTTGTTTTTAGTCTCATATCAAAGTAACCAAATATTCCAAGTGTAAAAAGCTAGGGTTATACTAATGTATCCTCATTGCACTGCATGGTAAGATGCTGTGTGCAATGTGAAAATGGTACACAAATGTAAAAGGTAAAAGGGAAACCGTTTCCCAGCCCTGATAGTCTGAAGGAGCTTCCCCATAACAAATTAGCAAAAGGCAAGGGAGGTGAAGCTGAAGGCTTTACTTTCTTTCCAAAAGTCAGAACAAGTAAAAAAACAAAGCAACACGATTGGGGATCCATAGAACATATGGAGGGAAAGTTGCCAAAAGAGAAATCTTTCCTAACACTTTATCCAGCCCATGCTAGCTCCATTGAGAAGGCTTTTCAAGACTTCACCCATGCACGCTGTACTCCATTCAACCTGCATTATTACCACATAACATTCTTTACTCTCTCCTGCCCACATCCTCAACCGAGTATCTCCCGAACCTACCAAAGAATGTGGAGCACCATGGTCCGTTCTTTATATAAGGAATCTCTTCACATGCTGTTATTTGCCCTTGGCTCTGCCAAGTCATGCTGCTTCACTAAGCTCATCTCTTCTATTTGCTCTCACTTGTAAAAGCAACCAAGGATCTTCCAGAACATGCTTACCCTGATGTCTGCTTTCTATCCATTCCTCTTCTGTGCCGATTACTTCTCTACTAAAATCTCTAAAGTTCACTCCAGCCCTCTCCACTTTCCTCACCTCAACTCTGTTTCTCGCCTCCACCACTCTATTGACTCTTCCCGCCCCACAGCTTAACCGGCACACCACCTTCTGCGCTCCCGCTGATTCATTTGCACCCAAGAACCTATGTCTTCCATATTTACAAACTATTCTCATCTCCAGGATCTACCCAAACTGTTGTAATGTGGCCACTGCCTTTCCCCTCCTTAAAGACTTATGACTGATCTTAATCGCCCTGCCAACTATTGCCGTGTCTCCCTTCCACTTTAAATATAATATTCTAAGAACACAAGGAGCTCAACCGCACTCATGTCTAACTTCTTTACTAATGTCCATTGCTCCCACCTCTCTTGTAATCCCATACCTTCTTGCTCTCCCCGCTGCCTTCAACACTTTTGACCACTCATTCCTCCTCCTGACTTTTTTACACATTGACTTCCAGGTTATCACTCTAGTCTTCTTCTTACTTATCTAGTCGATCATTTTCCATGTCTCGGAATGCTGGAACATCCCCACAACCCACCGACTACCCGGTTTGCAAGGGGTTTGTCATGGGCCACAATTGTTCATCCTCTAAACCTCATCCCTTAGCAAACCCATTTCTTCCTTCAGATTACTATATCATCTATTTGACAATGACACCCCAGTCTTCTTATCCTTCTCTACCTTTACTCCAGAGCGCTTCTACTGCATCACTGATTGCCTGAATACCATTTCAATTGAATGAGACTTTGCTTTCTTATGCTCAATTCCTCCAGTGCTGAGGTAACCATCCTACTGGTTCTAGCACCAGACCTATTTTCCCTTCCTCTTTCATTGCCCATGATTCATGACTCATTTACCCCATCACTCATGGCCCACAACCTGGGGCTGTTCTCTGAGATGGATCTGAAACTACAACAATACATTATTTCTTCCCAGAGGTGCCAGGTTTACCCTTCACAATGTCTTGAAAACCTACACGTTTTTCACCTTGCACTCTGACAAGACTCCCATCTACAAAATTGTCCTCATCAGTGATCCAGTTTCCTCATTAGAATTCTTCCTTACTCCTTTACTCCTTTACCTTCCTCAAAACAATGCTCAACTTTGCTACACACACCATCTGCAGCTTCTCAAAGTCTTCCCCATCTCTATGCTGCATCTCTGGGTGGGATGGTCGTCCATGCACAAATGTTATCTCTCTTTCAATTCCTTCTAGTCTACTCATCTGTTGCTGTCCCCACCTGGCTAATTCCATTTCTCAGTACTCGCTTCCTGAGATCTACAGCTCATCTCAACCTCTCTATTCCACACCCTCTGGAGTTACCACTCGCTTTGCAACATTTTCTCTACAGATTCTGTCATATGAACTCTAAGGGCCTTGAAGTAGATATTATGGCTTTGTTCTTTTGTGCCCTTATATGTTGTGGATAGAAACTGAATGAAGTCTTATAATAAATACATCTAGTCCACCTTATTTTTAATGTGTTTTATATTGACTGGCAATAGGGTATATTCTCCGGTCATCTTTAAGCCAACATTGTTACTGATGATTCTGTGTTATGTCAGTTTACCTGCATTGCATTTTTCCCTTGACATGTTTGTTATGATACATTGTGTTCTTAAACATTTGAATATTTCTTTCTATCAGAGTTTTTGACGAACGTGCGTGGCTTTTTAAAATATGTTTCTTTATTTCTACTGTACTTCCGGTTACATTTAAAGTGACAGGTACTTCCTTTTCTATCCCAAAAACAACATGGCTCTGAGACTTTTTCTAAAGTCCCTTTCCCGGCCAGTCCCATTTCCTTCTACCTTTTGTTTCCTTTCTTGAACATTGTCTACCCTCAACTACTACCTTGTTATACACTTAAATACCCCTTTCACTCCCAATGCCTTCCTTTTGCCCCACCCACCGCCCGCCACCCCACATCTTTCTTTATTTGCTTATATATTTATTTATTTTATTCAGTGTTATGGTTTAATATCAAAAATGTACACTATAAAATCATACATTAAACAATCTACAGATAGACAAGCAATCAATGTCACAAATTAAAATACAAAAAAAGAAATAGAAAATCATTTATATAAAATCACCTTATACAATTACATTTGATGATCCTGTGAAAGACATATTTAAGAACAAATTCCTTTCTTGTCTATGACACTTTCTATATGTCCCCATACCATGTGCACAGAATATAATAGCACCTTTGAAAGAGCAGCCATTATATTTGACCAATATTGGTTGCCTGATATATCTTCTATATTTCGTACATTGTTTTGGTAATTAATTCTGCATATCGAAATCAAATTAGGACATTGCAGTTTCCAAGCCCCGCCTCCCCCCCGTGCAGACTCTACAAAGTCTCTCTTCGAACGGGATACGTTCTCTAGCTCCAATGACTATATATGATGGCAGCCGATTTAATCTCAATTTCATTCTAAACTGTCTCATGTTTTGGTATATAATTTGAATTAAGTAGCCGAATGGTGACAAATATGGAAAAAACTGTTTTGCATATTCGTTTAGAGACTTTTTTGCTGACAGGTAATCAACATTACTATTTCTGTCCCATTGGTAGGCTTTTTAAGATCAATGATTTCTTGGCATTTGCAAGATTATACATTTGATCCAAATTCCAACCATTGGACCTGTGGCAGTCCATGGTTTATAGTGAATATTTCGAATTACATTTTTTCGAATGCAAAAATGTCGAAAAAATTAAGTCGATTTTTGTTTTTCAAATGTTTCTTTTTTTTTAATGGGGGGGTTCCCCCCAAAACCCCCGTTTCTTTTCTTTAACACTTTATCTTTCTTACAAAACCTCCCAAAAAACGTATTAAATAAAAAAAGAATACATTCGCAATTTTCTTTTCTACTTTATTTTTTCGACATTTTTGCATTTCGAAAAAATGCATTCGACATATTGACTGGACACCGCAGTCCATGCAGGAGGTCACTATCTCCTTCATTGTGAGATTAGTGGCTAAATTAGCCCTGGTTATGTCCTCGTACCAACTCAGTATAATTTTACCCTTATCTGTCATGAGTCTAAATAGGAGAACACACCTTTTTATTTTGATCATAGTTATCATAGTTAACAGGGCGACCAACCCCAATTCCATACGGTTTGCCTCTACCGGCAAGGATTGGGGAGGCTTAGGTTATATCTCCATAATTTCCCTTCCAAGGATTTCAGCCATGATAGCTGCTTGTAAGCAAATGTCTGCAGTCCATACAGTATGCCCGGAACAATACTAGCTTTATATACATTTACCATTCCCTCTATCGAGAAGCTGGCTTTAGTATGTAGAAAACTCTACGCCTTTCTGAATCTAGTAACTGCTTTAGGTGCAATATGCTATTTTAACAACATAGAAGAGTCATAGTTACTAGCAAGTAAAAATATATATAGGAATGCACTACCGGTTTTCCATCCATTTTCCGGTATACAGTAGTTTTGAAACCATGTTGTTTTTCAATTGGTTTTTTAACAAGAAATATTCATTGCAAAATCTCATCATAAAATAAAGGGGGTGAGGAAGGTGATAAAAGGGATACAGGGCTAGGGATTAAATAATAGGGAAGTGGGGTTGGGTAGAGAATCCCCTCAAATATAAGAAAAACAAGTTCAATTAGATTTATCAATAAAAATATTTGTAAAAAATATCAGAAAAAAAACTGGCAGCAAAAGAACATTGAACCCTATTTTCCATATAACATTCCTGTAGACTTACGTTCTATCAACAGCCATGATCTTAGTTTTCTATGATTTATCTTCAAATTGTTGTTGTTCCAGTAGGTGAATTTGAGTAGTTAACGTTTGCTGTTGGAAAGGGGTTTTGTCAAAAATGACTGTCATGAGCAGAGGACAGCCAGGAAATATGCTGTTTGCCCATTTTTGGCAGATAATTTTTGCAACCCTCTGAGGCTATGTGCATATCTGCCTCATATAGATGGAAGAGAAAGGGAGCTAATACGCAACCCTGGCTAGCCCATTGGTGGTCGGAATAAAGGGGGTTAACTGTCCAGTTTGGTTTAATCTTACAGCTACTGACGTATCAGAATAGAACTGAATTAGAAGGTTAAGCAGGCCAGGGTCTATTCCCCACTTGGGCAATTTACCCCATAATCTATGGCATCCGCACAGTCGACAGCACTTGTGCAATCTATAAAAGCAATGTATGATGAGGCGGCCTTAGTCTTTAATGTTCTACGTATAAAATATTGCATTGTCCATATATTATGCCGGTCTCACATTGTTTCCACAAAGTAAATTACTATGTGGTAATATATTTTGTGGAAATTACATCAACACTTTATTTCAACATTTATTGAGTTGTGGGTTAATGGATAAAAAAGGGGGGTGGGCAGGGGTTTGGGCTAAGGGTTATAGTGAAGGGAGACATGGGTTTGGGGGACCCCACAATAAAAGAAAAGTCAAATTAAACTGTCAAAGTAATTTCCACAAATTAAATTACCACAAAGTAATTTACTTTGTGGAAATTATATGGAACCATTATGCATGGTACCCATGCCCCTCCGAAAGCCTGTCTGCTGCAGTGACAGAAGCAGTTGGTTATTAACCCATATTCGGAGCTCCTCCAGTAAAATATTACAAAAAAGTTTACCAGGGGCATCCAACACAGCCTGAAAGTACCTGACGGCTTAGCATATCTGGAATAAATTCCAATAGTAGTTCACTATGGATTGCAGCTGTGATAACGTCTGGGCCGGGAACACCCTTCTACTTAGATCAACAACATTACGCTCATTCCACATAATCCTATTGCCCTTTGTGTTGACTTCATAATGTCCTTCCAATTGATTTCATCTGTTATTATACAAGAAATTCATGTTTAACTCTAATATGTTATGGCCACTAAGGGACGTAGATACGGTGCGTAGAACATGAGGGCCCAATTTGGAGAGCTGTGTCATGGAGATATAATCAACTCTGCTGTAAAACAATCAAGGGACGTAGATACGGTGCGTAGAACATGAGGGCCCAATTTGGAGAGCTGTGTCATGGAGATATAATCAACTCTGCTGTAAAACAATCAAGGGACGTAGATACGGTGCGTAGAACATGAGGGCCCAATTTGGAGAGCTGTGTCATGGAGATATAATCAACTCTGCTGTAAAACAATCCATTGGTCCAAGTGCAATTTTCAGCCGGACTTCTTTTTCTTTCCTCTTTTTAATATTCAAGACATACGCTCACAGATAACTCAACCACTGAGCTACCTGCGAAATTTAAAAAAAAACATTCTTATACTTTGCGGGACAAGACCTACCACAATGTACTAGCCTATCATATTTGTAAATGGCCAACTCGCAGTCAGCATTCAAATCCCCATAAATCATAATTTCCCCCCTTACTATAATTCCAACTCCATCCCATTAGAATTCCCGTTAAGTGTGTCATAATTTCGGCAGTTTGTTTACCACCAACAGTGTCGGATTATTACTTTCGTCCTCACTTACACGTAAACAGGCACACAAAATATTTGGATTTGCCTTCCCGACAGTATATCCTTGGCTCCGATAACCGGGCCACCACAGGGTCTCCCAACCGCCCCTCTTACAGCTTCATATCCCTCTATTATTAAACTGGTTGTGAGCCACGTTTCTTGCAGGACAAATATGTTGCTACCTAGAAGCTTCTGCAGGTCTACTTTTCTTTGGGTATTTTTATTTCCTTAATTATACACCTTTAGCTTTTTTAGCAAAACAATCCCCTGAAACAGTAATTAGCTATTGACGACATTCATCACTGTAGTTTTTTTATTGTTGTTATGAAAGTTTTTTGAAGAAATAGGTGATTATGAATTTGCCAAAGACAAGGTTTGCAATATTTGGAAAGTTCAGAACATTTGAAACAGCAGTTTGACCTGTGTCAGGGTGAACACACAACCAATTTTCAGTAAGACGTCACTATTTTGCCAGGACAGGAGCATTCCTCTCACATGCAGACACACTTACCTCAGGGCCCATTTCCCCAGTAGGGCCAGGATCCCCTTGTTGTCCTCTTGGTCCCTAAAATAGACAAACATGTTATCCATAATATAATTTATTAATTAATTTAATAATATATAATGTTATGCGATTCTAGTCCACATGTTTGATTACTAAATACACATATGCAATACAACATGCCTTATGTGCACACTTTAGGAAAAACCTGACCAGTCATACTGGTAAAACGTGTATAGACATGTATTGATTCACAGATCATGAACACTGAAGGAATGGCCATGGACGATGGATGTTTTTTTGGGCGTACGTTAGGTAGTGCAAATGCAGCCTTCACATAGAGAGGAAGATGAAACATTGCCAGTAGGGCAGGTCGAAGAGCTAAGGGACATATGCTAGCTGCTGTATGTGCTGGAGGTTACATTGCACACACCTTGCTTGGAAGTAGTGGAGAACTGCACATAGAAAAGGTGACCTGCTGCACATGATCTGCATTGGGAATACCCCTGGTGCAGGTCTACCCCTAATCATGATGTTTTTCAGAAGTACAATTCCAAAGACATCAGTGGAACCTGGATGCATCCTGCATTTTGTGCATGTGTTATTAGAGTAGCCATTGTATGGAGACCAGACGCCATGCATGGGCACTGCACTTGAACCAACTGCGTTCATATTCAGAGCTCTGTGTTGGCATTATACGACGCAAAGATCAATGGGGTTGAGGGAGCTAGGACGGGAGGGGGTGACTTATTGGAAGAGCAGCTCATTCACCGTCTATACAACATTGCCTGAAATTAGAAACTACACAAATGATTGAAAGCAGTAGATGTATTTACACCAGGTTATGAAAACTTGATCACTGTGCCCCCATGCAAGAACAAAATTGCATGTCGTATGTTCTTGACATTGTTTGGTTTAGTGTTGTTCATGATGGTTACCTGCATTAGAGAATGTCATATTCTGACTAATGTAGGAATTGCAATTGTAGCATGACATGCTGGTGTTCCTAAATTTGGCAATAGTCAAATTATGGCAATTAACGCCAACAACTCAGTTACCTTTGCTGACTCTCACATACCATGTCTCCACACCTTTGACATTCCAGACAGGAAAGAGCCATTAACCTGCCTCTTAGTAAGAATCCCCTGGTCTTATGGAGTTATAGACACATTGGCCTCCATTCCACTGTGTTGTACCGCACTGCTTACGCCACTGTATCGAGCTTGGCTCCCAGACATAGTGCGACCTTCTACGGGACCGGGTGGGATTTGGAGAAGTCGATGGAGAATCCCAGGTCCGTGAGCAGCTGGACGTTCTTTGCCGTGTGTTCGACGGCGAGCTCCCTTGTTGTTGCCCAGATGAGCCGATGGTCCTGGTAGGGGTAAACGTGGATCCCCAGCAGGCGCAGTCGCGCTGCCACCGGTGCTAAGCACTTGGTGAACACCCTGGGAGCCGACTTCAGTCCGAACGAGAGAGCCTTCAACTGGTAGTGCCGCCCTTGGACCACGAACCTGAGGAACTTTGGGTGCCTTTTTAGAATGGGGATATGAAAGTACGCATCCTCCAAATCCAATGACGATAGGAAGCCACCTTCCTCCAGCTGTCCCAGCACATGCTGGAGGCTGACCATCCGGAACTTCTGTGCCTTGATGTACTTGTTCAGTCGACGCAGGTCCAGGATGGGGCACCATCCGCCCGTCTCCTTTCTGACGAGGAAGTATCTTGAGTAAACTCCGGAGACCCGAAGCCTCTTTGGGACGAGCTTGATGGCACCTTTTTTTGAGCATCGCCTTTATTTCCAACAGTAGTTGAGGGACGTGGTTTTCCTTCCTGGCCACGGGTGGAATGCAGGGACACTTCTTTAAGAATTTGAGTGTGGCCCCTGGGCCAGGGCATTGAGCACCCAGTGGTCGGTGGAGATGGATTTCCACACGCTGATGAACCTCGTCAGCCGGCCTCCCACCGGGATGCTTAGGTGGGGGCCTGACACCATGCCCAGTTCAGTCTTGCTTGGCCGCCACCCTGCCGCCTTGGCCTTCTTGGCGACGACGGCGAGGTCCTCTGGACTTGCCTCGTCCCCTGTAGGCTTCTTGCAACGAGGAGCGGGCTGCTTGACGGTACGGTGAGGAGCCGCCGCTGAATCCCTTGGAGGCACCTTGCTTCCCTCCGGAGTTCCGAAAGGGCAGACGTCATTGTTGTAGAACTCCCAAGTCGGTCTTGATGGCCTGAAGGGACTCATCCACTGTCTTCCCAAACAGGTTGTTCCCATCAAAGGGCATGTCCAAAACCGTGGCCTGTACATCCTGGCGCAAATCCGTCGCCTTGAGCCACCCCCGCCGTCGAAGACAAACACTGTTGCCCAATTGGCAGAAACCGGTGTCGGCAATGTCCGTGGCCACCTTTATGGCGTGGTCAGAGGCCACCTCACCCTCCTGCAGGATTGCCTGGGCCTCTGCACTCTTATCGTCTGGGAAGAAGTCTAACAGGGGGGCAATCTTGTACCACAACTCCCTGTCGTAGCGGGCCACGATCGCTAGGGCGTTGGCCGCCTTAATCATAGTCGACGCCGACGAGATGACTCGTCGTCCCATGGCATCCAGCTTCTTTCCCTCGCCGTCCGGCGGGGAATTAGAGGTCGAGGCCGATGCCCCCCTCTTTCTTCTTGGCCACTGCTGAAACGACCGAATCGGGGTCGGTTGCGCTCTAAGGCACAAAGGGGCGGCGTCGGGGACCCGGTACTTCTTCTCGTACCGGTCCCTCTTAGCAGGTGTCGTGGGCGGATTCTTAGATGTCATCCAAAAACGGCACTGCGAGGACCGTTTTCCTTTTGGCCTCACGCCGTTGGTAAAGGAAACCTTCCTTCTTCTTCTCTTCGGGGCAGAGCTGAAAAAGCTTGGATGCCCTGGCGATCATGGCGTAAAACGAGCCAATTTTGTCGGGAGGAGACGCCCGAGGAATTGGCGACGGGAGATCAGTCCCGTCGTCACCACCGTCGTTATCCGTCCCCATCGTGACTGTATCCGTCCCTGTGTCCTCCCTCGAGGTCGGGGAAGGAGACAAAGGCTAAGAGGGCCGTGAGGGCTGGGAAGGCGGGGTTGGATGGATCCTTCTCCTCTTGTTAGGGGGGCTTCCCGATGGACTCGGTTCTGTCGGGTCGTCCGTCGAAGGCAAGGGCAACCTGGTCCTTATCTCCGTGCATAAGACCTGGATTGCTGTCAAAATGGCCGCCGAGTTGTCTCGTGGCCCGGGTTGCGATGGACGCGACGGTTGCTCCTCCTCCAGTGGAGCCTCGTCGTCGTCACCATCGCTCTCGTCGTCCCCCTCGTCGGGATCCCTCCCGTGGGGACGGGCCTCCTCTGTGACTTTGACCAGTTCCTCCTCTGAGGTTGTGTCCGTGTCCGTTAAGGCCACCACCCCCCCTCTTTTTCCACCGGGGTCTTCACGGGGGTCTTCTCGATGGGCTTAAAAGAGGCTTCCCTCTGTGGGGGCAGGGAAACTCTGGGCCCTGAGGTCGCCTCCACTGGGGGAGCCTCCACAGGCTTCACCAGGGCTTTAGCGATACCCTCAATAGAGGCCTTGGCCGGGTGAATCAAGGCCTTCACCACCTTGGGCATGCTTGAGGCCTTCACCTTAGGGGGAGGGTCACCGCCTCATACCCCTTTGGCCGGTTCCTTTGAGATCGACCGGGGCCTCTCCAGAAGCTTAGCCGGGTTCTCAGACTTTCTCTTCCCCGAGCCAGAGCGTTGTCTCGTGGTTCATGGCATCAGTGAAGGTGTGCCCTGCCTGGCATCCGAGGAGCCCGACCGTTCTGCGCTCCTGGTGCCCCTGGACTCGCGGTGCTTTGCCTTCTGTTGGGCCCCCGTCGCCGGGGTGCCCTCACAGGACTAAGAAGACCGCTCGGGTTTCTTCTTCTTATCACCTGCTGGGCTCTTGATTTTCAACTAGTTGGCGAGACGGGTCCGATGGTCCCTCATGGTTCGCTCCGACATGTTCATGCAAAACGCACACTCCTTCTCCACGTGCGATTTGTCTTCATGAAGGCAGTAGAGACACTTCGAGTGCTCGTACTCCTTGAACAGGTTCTGTAGCTTGCATCCAGGGCAGTTCCTGAACAGCTTGCCCGGTCTCGAGCTTCCTTTCTCCTGGGCCATATCCACGAGGTAGGCCTCAGAAAACTTCTGGAATCCTCCAAGAAGCGCAGCTCGATTAAAACTTCACCCTCGAGGGGCGTAGAAGATTCTGAAACGGTTCCCCGTTGATCGGAAGTAGAAGCGGTGGAGCTTAGGGCTCCATTTAACCGAAAAAAGAGATACATCTCTTTGAAAAAGCGCGAAACGCAGAAAAAGCTCGAGAGCTATAGCACGAGGAATCCTAACACTTGAACGTGCGGTAAAAATCTGAGGATGGCTGCCAGAGGCGGGGCTTAGGGAGAGGGCAGTCATTGGCTGGGGGCGGTATGGTCCAGAGACCAGTGATTGGTTACTACTAAGAAAGACAGATCAGAAACAAAACTGATACTGATTTTTTCTTTACAGAGGATTCCCAGCCTGACGACGGGGAATATTCATGAGCATGTGAATCCATGCCAGACCCCATTCTGGAGAAAGGCACCCGCCCGCAGACATTCACCGAAGCAGCGGCACCGTTATTAATGGTGCCAGTGCTTCCACGGTCCCCATTCATATGGGACGCCACAGGAATTTTACTGGAGCCTGACATACCGGACCGCGGTGGCTGTAATGCCCTGGCGATTCCGGCAAGTCAGATGGCAGTAAATCACTACGGGTCTGGTAGCTACCTGCCGGTTTTACCGGAATGGTTTCCACTGGACTCGTAATGAGGGCCAATGTGTTTTTTACATTGATAACACATAGACCTTAGAAGTTGCTGTACTGCATTTAAGCTCAGTCAGTCTCATTTCATGAGCATGCTGCCTTAGACCAAACAAGTAACCACTGTTGTTGGGATCCATTTATGGCATACATACTTAAATGGAGCTGGTATTATACATACACATGCGTGTGTGTGTGTGTGTACATGGGCTCTAGGCGTATACTTACTGGCTCTCCCATTGGTCCTTTATCCCCACTGCTTCCAGGAGTACCAGGCAAACCCTAAAAGAGCATGTAAGAAAAAGGTAAATATTAAAAAATGAATATTGATTTTCATCATTCAATATATGTATCATTTCTTTACATATGATAATATATGACTTAACAGAGACCTTTATCTGAAGAGTTGTAGAGAGCATTTCTTTCAGTTCTCTACTAATTTTAAGGACGCTAAGGTATGTTCTCAACGGGACACATAATTGGAAATATGATAATTATATTTTAATCAACCCTCTTGCAAAAGCAAATGTAATCCCATGCTGACCTATTGTGGGCTCCTCGCTCCTTAGTTCCAGTTCAATTAGATGACAGCGGTCATTATTTTTTAGTCATCTATCTTTGGCCTTGTTTGTTTTTGTCTCCTTTCCTTCTTCTATTTTCCTCCTTTCTAAAAGTGTCTGAGTGTTAGGTATCAAGCTCCTAGGACGAATTCAAGGGCTGGAGAACAGGGAGGGATCCCATCCAAGTCGGTGCCAGGACATCTGTGGCAGCCTTGGTGAGCAAGATGCTACAGGTCTGCCACACAGTCTCCTACTGTCCGTGGAATCAGATGCACAGCGTCGCGTTCCTCTCCCAAGATGGCCACTACACATGAACCGGGTGTGGAAGAACGCCTGCTGCACAGTACCAGACATATAGAGGCCTCATGCTCACAGTAGCAATGAAGGCATAAAGGGATGTTCTGAATGTTGGTAAAGTGTTTCACAGCAAAGAATTAAGTCCAGAAAAACCTTGACTGTGGGGATACCTGATTCTATTTCATTATTAGGTATTTAGGCATTTCATTGTTCTTTTTCCTTTTTTTTATGACCACCTAGAACCCTTATTTGGGGGGAAGTGCTTCTTCCCTCTCGGCCCCTTTCCTTAAATATTAGGGAAATCGCCCTGTGGCAGCCTAAAAAAACTTCAGAATAAACTCAGCCACAATTGTGATTGCAACACGTAAAACTCCATGTTTCAGGGTATGGACTATTCGGTGGTTCATGCAAGGCTCTGCCACCCAACTCCCATGTAATTATATGCCACTTGGGGGAATAAGCTGACACCTTAGTGGGTACAGCCAGTGATCAGATTACTAAACCTTGTATATTTTCTCATTCCAACTCCTTAGCTGTTAACCCTAATCGACTCTTGGAGGAGTGCTGGTTAAGCAGCTCTAAGAATCCCATCCGTTTTCTTTGGGGAAGCAGAGATAAGTTGCCCATGCTTGGTAAGTAGACGGGCACCTCTATGCAGTATTCCTCAGGGGGATTTTTCACCTCCATGGTTGAGCCGAACATCGTCCACGATTCTTGAGAGTCGACTGTGACCTCTCCTTATTTATAAACATTAATTCCATTTTCTTATTTGGTACTTGATCTCTCCTCCTATAAACCGGAATGCGTATGTGGTATAGTGCCAAAGATGTGTAACTTTTGATTTAATTGCAATTTTTGTGAAGCACAAAGCTGACACTAGAATGCATCAGAGCAGTGGACTTATTGAGCTAAAAATAAATCAAGTACATACAAATATTGGAAGATTTAAACTTCCCTCAGATTACAACCACATGGATTTTTTCAGGAAGCCAGAAATTAACTACTCATATATTTAATCGCAGAGCCAAGTTCTTAAAAGCTTTGAAAAAGATAGCAAATCAGAGCTGTTCTAACAAAGAATGCCTCGTGGAATGAGCGCTGTAACCTTCCACCAAACCTCGGGAAGTACAGAGGAGCTGGAGTTTCGGGGCAAATAGCTGTTGGTATTGGCATAAACCACTGTGTAGGTAAGAGATGCCATCAACATAGCCGTCCTGCCCAGTGGTGGAATCTAGCACAGACCTCCGAACCCAGAAACCTGGGTTCTAATCCGGGATTCAGCGATGTGTTCAAAAAAGAATGGGATTCTGGGCAAATCAATTCGTCTCACTTTGGCTCAAATTGTAATTATGTTTAAAATAGTCCTCTCGTCTCGTCGCATCTCCTTCTTGCAGGAAGCTTTCGTGGGGCTGATTTTCCTTCATAGGTATTCACCCACATCAAGAGGACCCATACTTGTTCCTGGCAATATACATTCGATTTTTAGTGGGCAAGATGGCACGAGGCTACACTTCCAGCGGAAGCATTCAAGTTGCTTCGCTTGATTTGACATTTAGCTATTTTTGTCCTTCTTTTTTGCCAGTTGCCTGATTATGGTCCTAAATGAGCATTCCATTCTGAGGGGGACCATCTAATTATGCCCTGCGGAAGAGCAGACGCTGATCTCAAAATTCAAGCCCGCCAAACCTAGCAGCATCATTGGGAAAGGCTACACTTGTGGCTGAACAGGTCCCATGGAACCTAAGGTTTGTTTTTAAATCACATGCCTGAGGGCACCTGGGCCTTTGTGGGAGGGATGGCGGGGAAAAAGATCTTGGTGTCCCTTTCTGCACCCCGGGGAAGAGGCCATATGTGTAAATCCTATGGGCAAAACCAAGGCACTTTTTTAATTCGTCCACTGTGAGGTTAGAGAAGCAGACATTTGCTGTGCTTTGAACTGCACTGTACATTGCACAACACATGTAGGACACAACCACACAGCAGCATAGTTGTTGATGCATGTTAGATTTCAAAAGTAGGTTTGTACCGCGCTACCCATTTGTGAAGGTGTCCTTGCAATGCCAGTTACCTTAGATTGTGTCTTGATTCTCAGCACTATTCTTAACACATCTTTGACAAAGACACTCCTTAACTGAACTTATAAAGCGTAACATATACCCGGAAGCAAAAGGAAAGCTAAAAAAGATAGGTCTTCAGGGATCTTCTGAACGACATAAAGTCAGTCGTCCATCTTCCGAAGTGCAAGAGGGAGGGAGTTCCACAATTTGGACGCCACAACGGGAAAGGCTGACCACTTACCCTAGACCCGCGTCAACCTAAAGCGAGGGACCTTCAGCAGAAACGTCTTGCCAGAGCGCACAGGCACAGAAAACGAAAAACTTGGCCTGAACATGATATTGCTGTACTACTTAGTACAGTGCAGTTTCTTCGATAAGGCATTGTGTGGACACAGTATGACGAAGATCATATGTTATAATCTGTCTTAATACATGAGGAGAGTATGCTTTATACTTGAATGCTGACCTACATTGTGAATGGCCTGCTTATCCCACAGACTCTTCTGAAGTGTTAGAAATTCTTGAATGACTTACTGGTGTTCCTTGGTCGCCTCGATCCCCCGGATGGCCAGCTTTGCCCTGGAAAATATAAGTGTTGCCATCAGAGACAGAGGTTTGTAGGGAATGTAGTCCCGCAATGTAAATGCATGCGGCATGTGCTAAAGCTTCAGTGTGGACCCACTCCATTCACTTACAATAATTCCGCTTATGCCCTTCTTTCCAGGTTCGCCCCGTTCTCCCTGTCAAAAACATCAAGAAAATCACATTTTAGGAGCTATATCCAGCACAGCAGGAACAGAAAAGGAACAGCAAATAGACTGGATTATAATATGTGTTGCACCGTAAAGCCTTATATGTGGGGTTCTCTGTACTGGGCACACTAACCACAAGACATGCCTTCAATGACGGGGTGTGTGGGGGCATTCCACCTCCAGATTTAAACAACCAATCAGAAATTCTAAAAGACTATACGTGCAAAAATATTTTTTAAAGATTCCAAAAGGTTCATATGAAAGAAGGGAGGAAAATCCTGGTGGAAATTCCAGTTAAACAGATAGACGTGGTTTCTAATATAGCAGTTCCTTGACTATTGCTTTTGGGACATCTAATGAACTACTATTTAGATAAATCTCATTAATTTCATTTTGGTTCATCTTAGAAGTGACTATTGGTGTTTTATGGTATCTGTCGGTTCATGTTGGTACATTTAATAAACCAGTAGAGGGTCAATCGTTGTTGCCCACTTGGCTTATGCCAAAAGTCCCAAAATCCATATTCCTCAACAGGAACCAGAAGAACCTATTTTCCACTGGGCAATTTGCATGTCTGGCAGTAGATGCACCCAGGCTACCTCTCTCGAAGTGCCTTTGGTGGGTCGCCAGGGTTAGAATATTCTACACCACTCTACATTCTCTCCCACACACACCAATGACAGCACACTCCACACTGGGCGGGATAGGGAAGCATGTACTACACAAATCCTTTCTGCAAACACAACACTGCACCATCTCCCATACATATATACATCCTTGCATATTCTTACGCACCACATACATATACTCCTCTTTGGCCTCTATAACCGTCAAATATGAATCCACATTAATTAATACTATGCATCACATTTACGTGATACCTCACTGACAATAGATCCATAACTATACATCCATAGCTGTTTACTGGCACACACCACACTGGGATGCCATAACAATAGTCATAGCTATACATCCAAACCCATTCACCGGTGTACGCCACAATCTGATGTCACAACAATAAATATAACTTGACTTCCTTACTGGCTCACTTACACAGCAAAACACCCTTGTGATGCCACTGAAACCATACATCCATTAACCGCCATACACCACACCACGATACCAGTACAGAGAAATATTTCCAAACGACTTGCACACAACAACTTCGTGGTGCCCAATAACAAAACATACAAAGCCTGCCTTACACATGGCACTAGCAATCCACTCCTGTCTGCCACACACTGCATCTGGCAGTCACTTTACTCTTAACTGCCATTTATCTACCGCTATGCACGTCACTATCACTGTGGTTTTTACACCATTATATCAATGTGACTAGTGATCATTGACATGCAAAAACATATACCATATATCAACACCGGTGTTCACTACCAGTCCTTTATGCTGATGCAATGCTAAACCAGCAAATCCTGCAAAAGGGTTAAGGTCTGAAATCAGCTTCTGCACCACATACTCCACACTCCTGCACACACTTTGTACTTTTCCCTGTACCCCCGTATTAGCATTGTCCCCCTTTTTGTAGGCTAGCCTTCAGTGGCATGTCCAGGGAGTGGCCTGGGGGTGGCACGTGCTACCCTGCAATCTGATTGGCCAACCCAGATTCCACCCCACCATCCAAAACTATGATCATTATGTGTGTGTGTGTGCTTGTACTTCATGCCACCACTGCATATTCTAGTGCCACACTTGGGCCACCCCAGCTAAAAATAGAGTCTGGACCCGCCCCTGCTAGCCACCACACCAAGTATGAAGTATCAACAGTTTTAGTATCGCAGGTTATGCAAGGCACAACAATCCTTTAGCCTGTCAATGCCCAACTTCAGCTTCATCAACTCCAACGCATTGCATCTCAGAGTCCACGAGACACAGTACACCATAGCAAATAACTTAATCCCATTTTATGAAATAAAAGCACACACATTTCTTTATCCATATCGTAGAGTTCCCATTTCGTTAGGATCACCAGATTAAAAAATGAAAAAAACGGGACAGGCCATTGACATAGAAGTAGGACTCAAGTAAACACAATTAAAACTGTAGTCCTACGTTTATGTCGCTGGCCTGTTGCAGGGGTGGGGTGTGTGTGCTCACAGGCACACTCCTCTCATTGGAGGAAAGCCGGTGGGGGGAGGAAATGGGGGGAAATCAGGTCCTGGCAAAAACCGAGACCATAGCCACCGACCCTTGCAAACTCGGGATGGGGTTTATAAAATAAAAAAAACGGGTTACTCTATATTTCATACTGGCGTCCAATCCTGCTGCTGCTACTGCACCCAATCCAGATGCAATCTTTAGCCGCTGCCGGTCAGCAAGGGCAAGGCTCTATGCAGTGTTCCAAAGCTGCAGGGTTCTTTCGTCCCTCCTTGCACACGTGTAGCCCATTCCTCATCAGTATTCAGCAACACGTGCGCCTGACATCCTCATTTTCTCCCGAGGAGCTGAAGCGAACTGATCTCCACTGAGGTCCACACTATCCGGCGACGTGGATTAGCACTTCTCTGTTCACTACCCGCCAAAACCCTCGCTCACCACTCGGCACTTACTTAAAATGCAATTTTTATTTTTTGACGTGTTACCCTGTGATACAGTTCAAGCGTTTACCTTCCACCCGAGCCCCTCACAGTATGTGCACATAACGCTGTGCACTTAGCACCCAGGCTTCTTTCCTCTCCTTACCTCTCCATGGACCAATTCTTCGCCCATGTTGTGAAGTAGGATATCCAAACAATCAGGTAAGTCTTCAAATGAGTTGCTTTATTCGTCTGCCTCTTCTGTTACATCTTATATAAGAAACAGGGCCCACCGATGCCCAACACCCAGGCTACACCACAGATGCCCACCACCCAGGCTACACCACCAATGCCCACCGCCCAGCCTGCACCACTGATGCCCACCACCCAGACTACATCTTTCCAACTGCCTTCCTTGGAAGAGAACACCAGGGTCAGAATATTCTACACACATTCTCTAGTCTCTCCCGGTACACACCAATGACAGCACACTCCACACTGGTAGGAATAGGGAAGCATATAATACACAATCAATGCCCATAGTGTGGAGAAATAATGCAAACATAGATGGGAAATTATTTTTGTGGAACTGGGAAATAAGGACAAATGATGAGGTAACATACAGACATTAAGCGAGCAGGAAAGTTGAAAACGTTTCCCAACTCTTTAGGAATGCTCAATAAACCACACCATGTCGGAGACTACACAAAGAGGAAAATGATAGTCATGTGACAGGGCCATGAGGCACAGTCCCTTACAAAAATGACCCTTATACCGGAATTGTAATCTTACACTAATTCACCACCCATTGATGCAGCCTGGAACACCACCTGCCTGAAGCCAGAACCCATTCCTTTTTGCTTTTCAAAGGGTGCCTAGTGCAGGGTGCGACCTGTACAGTGGCGCAAAGGAGGGTAGCAGTGCGATATAACAACAGATACACAGCTCACTTTTCCGTGAATTTCCCCCCGCACTTGAAGGATTTGAGAAAGTCAAAGCATATCACAGAATAGAAAATATAATTTGTGAAGTCAGAAAACGGTGGCTTTTACTCACATTATTCTTGGTTATTTTTACACAATGGTTAGATGTTCCATTTAATCCTTCATGACTATGGGATTAAATACCAACACATAGCATCCTGGGGCATTTTCTTGAAAACCTTAAAAACAATGGCTACATGCAGCAGGCATAAAAACATAAAAAAAGCCAGATGCAGATGTGCAACAGTCAGTGGGGAATCCAGGCACACTTTGGCAAAAGATACACCTCACGTAAAAATGTGATTCCTCTTCCATAAATGACTTTAGGTAGGTAGAAGACCTATTTGCTGGTCTAAAAAGCAGAACTCAAAGTCTGATGCCTTTTTCTCAAGGTTCTATTTAGTGTAACTTGTTACAGGTGTACTCTGTATTGTTGGATGGTGGAGAACCCCTAGCACCTTCACTTGAGGCACCACTCTGTGTGCCCACCTTTCTCTCCACCCCGTTCTCTTACTCTGTTCTCCCCACTCATACGCCTCGCTTCTTTCCTGCACCACCTTTTTTATGATCACCTATTTCCCAAACTGCAACACACTCTAGCCCCCCAACTTTACTTAACCAGCAGCTTCCTTCTACCAGTGTGCCTTCTCCTGGTATTCCTGAGCCCAGGATTTCTGGCTCCTCCTTCTAAATAGACAGTGAGGAAAGACTCTGCACAGACCTCTGCAGTTGCGTATTTCCTCACTGAAGCAGATAAGCTTTGGCAGTGGTTTCTGTTATCCCTTACCTTAGGGATCAGTGTATTTCGACTACTTTTGTATTCTTATTTATATATTTCATTACTCCTTTCTATGATAGTTCTTTTAGCTGGCAGTAATTGAGCTTATGATTTTTAAATACATTTTTTTACTGAAAACCTCTTTAAGGACATTGAATATTGATGACAATGAAGCTAGTGGAAGGCAAGAATAACACAAGGAATTTGGGGTGCATGTGTAGGAAGTATTATAGTGGCTGTCGTTCCTGTGATGCGAGTCTCTATATGGTCACATTGACCCTCCTTCTCATTTCCCTCAGCCCCTCTGCCCCGTCGCAGCAGCTCTCTTATTGCTGGTATACTATGATGATACTTTTACTCTTAGCATCTCCAGGAATGGCTGAAAATGGAAGCATCGGATTGGTGGGTGTGGTGTGTCTCTGAGAAGACCGGTGGAAATTATGTCAGCCGTTCACCAACAGTATGTGCATTCTTATCTCCCAACTAAACTCTGTGTGAGACAGAAAAACACTACATTGTGAGACATTAATTAACTAAGGAAAAGAATGCCACTGACCTGACAGTGGAGCCATGTCACTCCAATTAGGAAGCAAGGCTTTCACAATTAAAGGACTTTCCCAACGTTCCATTGGTTGCTGACATTGGCTTTGCATGCCAGGTGGTACTTTCTATCTGCTGACACTACAGCGTAACCTTCGTACATCGTCATCATTATTTGGGCATCTTAGAGCAAAGTATGGCTTTGACGGAAACCCAAGTTAACACATTTCTGCCTAGGTACGTGCAGCTAATTCACAAGAGAAAATAGCAAGTGACAGAACAAACCATACATGCAGTAATTATTGAGACTTGATTACCTTAACACCTGGGATCCCTTGTTCTCCTAAAGGGCCATCTGGACCTCTTGGACCCTGAAAATATAAAGACATTAGGTCTTGTGTCAATGGAGAGGCTCTGTGTTGAGAACATCCAGCGGTCAAATAGTACGTGGGTTACTAGAGGTCTGCTGGCCTGGGCAATTGCTGTTCCACTTGTTACTGCCTATGAGGTAAGGAACACCGACAACATACCTTCCCATATTTCTCATGCCAGAAAGGCAATATTTGTTTGCGTCTTTCTTTTCCAGGCAAATGGAAACATTATACCAAATCGTATGAATGCGAAAGAATATGGGTTTGACCATCTCTGATGTACTGCCGATAGAATAAGGAATTTGCTTTGTTCACAAACATCGTTATTAAGGGATTCAAATGGAATGGACTACAGAATACAACCCAAAAGACAATAGATTCATCTATGACCGTGCTCCTTGATGCACTCAGATTTCCATGGCTTCACATAATACCCCCATTCATATTTTCAATATATCTCTTATCTCAAACTCTAAGTATTCAAATCACCAATACTGCAGGACAGGTTAGAGGGTGGGAAGAGAAAGAGATCGGGGAACATCAAGGTACATCTTTAGTATAACCCGTTAGAAGATAATAACTCCATCATATCTCCATCATATCTTTCACCCAACCTTTTTGAACCCTTAACAGGCTCAATGGTGGTCCCCCTCATGTACAAGCCTTAAAACAAAAAAAATGGCCACTGTAAGGCAACTGAACATTGTAACCCACCAAAAGAATTGTCACCATAAGCATTGGAAGAGGTTTCTCCTTAGGGGTCACGCTCGAGGTCGTTCGACTCGCCTTTGTGTCGGACGGACAGGGAGCTAATGAACCCAAATCCACCTGCAGTGTCGAGGCCAAAGCCGTACCAACTGAGGCAATTTCAAAAGCATTCAAAATGTGTTTTTTTAAGACTTCCCTAGGCGCACCCTTCTCAGGGCACAACTTACCACTTTTGTCCGACAAGTCGGAATTGCATCTGCATCAGCGTTTTAAGTATGTGATGAAGATGATGAGGAGTGGTGAGAGTCGCTATGGGTGTTGAAACGTTTTTTGGACTGTCCCTCTCGATGTTTCTTGGAATAGGCCCTTCAGTATCATTGTCTGAGGACCTTGGAAGCGATTTCGCTGGGGATTTTGAGGGTGATCTGCCAAACGCCAGCTTTGCAGAATATTCCTACTACACCTTCGGGTTCATGGCCAGAAAAGAACTACATTGCTCCGTATTATGTGTGACAACAAGGCACCACACACATATAATGTGTGGGTCCATGAGAGACGTTTTAGGGTTGCAGTCTTTGTAGCATTTAAACCCGGATGGTTTAGGCCCTGACATAATGACATAGGATACAATCATTTCGAATCAAATACGAGCGTGTTCTGAATTGCGTGCTGAGCATAGGGAAAAAAGAAACCGTGGTAAGGGGGTGTAGTGCATCCTTTTAAAAGGCCTCTGTCCGTTGTCGATGAATGGCATAGCAGTATATGAGGGAGTCATCGTTGCTAATAACGAGCAGAACCATGTCAAAAACATTTACAAACATCTGCTGGGTACCTATTAAGATGAGAAACTTGTTGGAGAATGCAATCCATTGAAGTGGTAACACCTGCTGAGTCTTTGTTCAGCATTGGGGGCCGTAACTGTAACCAACGTGCACTCTTAATCTTTGTCCTTGCCAGCCATCATCTTAAACCAATATCATCTCCCGCTCTTCCTTATCTGGCTCTGTCATCTCGCGACATAAGACAGTGGTGGTAGTACATCACTGTTTCTCCAAGTTTAGAGTTGATGATCTACTCCATCGCTGTAGAAATAAAGACCACTAACTGGCACTAGTGCTGGTCCAGGGTTGCCGACTCCCATTAATTTTCCAGCCTCTGGAACCTCCTTCATCGGAATTGCGTGCCTCTTCACTTCCCCTTCTGAATTCCAGTCATGGGGCCAGGCACACCCACTGGGAATGACAGAAGGGGCTCCAAACGAAGAGTCTGTGCTGGACTAAAGTGGAGGGGTGACCTCGCCTCAGCACACTGGTCACTGTCCTCGGTGTTTGTCGTGATATTTGACATGAACAGTGACACATCACATGGCAAAAGCTAATGGCTTTCAAAAGTCAATTGCGCCTCATTACATGTTTGTTGGTATCCCGCCTGTAAATCCAGTGGGATACCACCAAATGGAACATACCGTTACTGGCACCTGGTCTGCCAGAATTACTGGCAGATTACAGGTGCAGTAAAGGTAGGTTAACCCCCATTCCATGGAGTCCCATAGTACTCTATGCAGGGATTGCCGGTATTACCGGCATCAGTAACACCGACTATCTTTTGCCAGTGGGGTGCCTGATTTACCTCCAGCTGTGGTATGCCGGTCCGAAATGTTCCGGTAAACAGAATTTCGAACCGGCATACTTATAATGATGCCCAATGTGTTACATCTTGTAAGGTATAAAGAAGAGGGACATGCCAGCTTGTAATAGTTGCAAGCAGAAATATTCACTTTATTATTAGCACCCATACAGGGGTGAGCAGCCAGCTTGAATTGCGGCCTCTCCCTAATGCTATAAACCCATTTTGACAGTAAACCTATGGCTGTATGTACCCTCGATTCTCTCCCTCCCTCCTCCTTTGAAGCTTAGTTTTTTTCCATTTTTTTTAAAGATATCACATATCTTCGGGCTGTAATGTTACATGTATTTTCGATTTTTTTATGGAGTGAACAAATCAGTCACGTGATATCCATGGCCCATTTTGTCTCTACAAAAAGGGTCCTTACTAACCAGGACATGACCGCATTGTGGTAATGCTAAAAATGTCTCACCATGTAAGCCACACAGGTGTTAACGTCCGCCACCCTTGTAAAGTGCTCTTGCTAAACTCATGCACATTTACTTGGGCAGCAGACCATTACCGCCTCGTACTTTTGGCCGAGGATGGCATTATTTCCAAATTAAACAGACTTGTAGAGTCAACACATTTTAAAATCCAGTCAGGTTTGCGGGATATGCACTACAAATAAAGATATGGTTTGGGGATCATTTCAAATGTTACGGATATTTTCAAAATCTCACTTTGATTTTACTTTCCAGTAACAGGAGAAAGCTATCCCTGCATACCACATCAAGGGAAACCTTCAAAAAACGTACATTCAAAATAACGCAATGTTTTGCCAAGGACTTAGAAAAGGGAACTAGTTAAAGGCCCCTTGCTCAGATAGTATATGTTGGTGAATGTTCGTTCCAAGAAACTCTCGATGGTGATTGGATAACAAGTGTCAAGGAAGTGAGGGCACACGCGTGGTAGGACTGGGGTGGCACCGAATATTGCCATATCTGTTTCTAAAAACGTTTGCTGGATTTCCTGCTATGTAGTATTTAATTTAACACACTTCATACCTGCCCTTCTGGTCAATATTTTTATGTCTACTGAAAAAGTGGAATTATATATTTTAATCATTATAGTAATGGACAATTTTCAGTATATTTCTTTGGGCATTTAATGACCGTGGCTTGAATACACTGTAAATGTGACCTTTAATTACTTGTATTAAGTGTCATTAGCTGAGAGTCTAATATAGGGGAATGTGAGTTTCTTTTTCCTAAAGTGCTTTCCTTGAGTCTATGCAACCTTAGAAACAAGTGTGTAACTCTTTTTCAGTCAGTTTTGTATTGTAGGCTTTGTGGATAATGTTGGGGTACCCCTGTTGGTTTCAACAAACGCCACACCTCTGGAGTCTGCTGCACCTCATGCAGCAAGCCTACCAAAAGATTGGAGTGTACGCTGGTCGATAAAGAGAAAACTAGGGTGACCAAATTTAAAAAGTAAAAAACTGGGACACGGCAACTAACATAAAAGTAGGACTATTGATAATGTCTGACAAGGCACTACACTTCAGAAGCATTTGGAGGAGAAGGGGGTTTAAGTGTTACTGTTCAAAGAAACACATATTATAATAAAAGTATCACAAACTAACACTATCTTAAGTTGTAAAATGCATCATTTCTTCTTTGCGAGATTGTGCATTCCTGCCTGCCAGCTATGAAGACCTACTTCAAAAAACAGGGACCACTGCAGTTTCCAATGGGAATACAATCTCGAGAAAGGGGGACAGAGCACCAAATACTGGGACAGTCCCGGCAAAACCGGGACATCTGGTCACCCTAGAGAATACACACAAGCAGTCCATCTCCTGACACTCCCTGACCACCTGGAGCCGAAAAAAAAGCACCCACACTCCTGCAGCGCTGCAAAATACTAAAAGCGCGTGTCTTTCAACAATACCTGAGAGCCAAATATAAATCCTGCCCCCCTTCAAGCAACAGTTCTGTGCTACTGTATAAAATGCCATGTCCGTGTTGGCAGCCGCTTGTTGTAAAGCTCTCTGCTGCCCTAGGTTTGTCATATAAGCGATCAAATACATTAAATAATAAATACATGCACTGCTAAGGTGAATGAGTGTTTCTACACTCTTTGCAACAGGTATCTCTGTCATTTTTCACGGATGAGAAGAATGAAAGGGAATTAATTAAATAAATGAGTGGGCAACGGTAGGTTAGGCTATCAGCAATATGCCTCTTGGGACTTGTAATTTCTCTTTTTCCATTCTACGTGTTAGCCTACAAGTTCCAACATGCCAAGCACCGTTTACTAAAAGGCACGGCCTGGATGACATGACTACATGGGTTCACTTTTCGGGGCACATTGGGGACACTACAGCTGGTAAATACAATTCAGATGCATCCCTGGCCTCCACATGTAGGGGGTACAAATTGTGTTTCCAAACGCAGCACAAGGTCATTAAAACCATGCCACACAATAAAGAACATGTATTCATATTCGTTGGGTGAGTAGTGTTATAGAAGCTAATTTCTGCAAGTTGCTAGCACAAACCCCGCGTCCAATTAACATTTCCCTTCTACTTTTCCCCAAGGAACTGTAACTACAAACACATCTGTATTTCAATTACTTATGACACACAGGCCACCACCAGGCTTGTTTGTGAAGTGCAAACATTTTACAGCTGTGCCCTAATGGTAGTGCTTCACGATCGCATGCCACTTCTCATTGAAAAGAGAGCGATAATGACGACATTCTCACACCACGGGCAACTGGGCAGAAAACATATGGCCAAGTAACGAAGCTTTTCAAATGATGTCTGTGCACTTCTTTCAGAAAATGTGTTTATGGGTGTGCTTTGGTGGCTCTCAATCCTCGTTGTTTGAATGGGCCATCTCAAGGTGCACACTCGTTGCCCACATTAAATGGCACTAATCAAAATGGTTCCCGGTTCCAGGGAAGGGCTCCCAACGCTTTTGGAGACCTACAAACCATTCAGCCTTTTGCTGTGTGCGGTTCTGATCAGTAGGTGGGGGTAGGCCCCAGAGTGAAGAGTGTGGCTGTGAAGTAAGTAGCCTGCAACAGTCACAGACAGTGTAGAGCTGAACAGGGATATTCGGCTTTGAATGATAATATCCCACTTCCTGTCCTCCCTCTGTAACTTCCGATTCATCTGATTCTCCAAAAACCTTCTCTTTTGGCACCCGTGTAGATCATTGCAATTGGTTATTTATAACGTGCTTAATACCCAGAGGTTCCTAAGCGTGGACCCGGGGATCAAACCTGTGATGCTCCGCATCTTACTTCCAAGGCGAATATGTTGCCCCTGAGCTATCCTCTCGAGACTAAATCATCTTGCTGGTTACGTGTAAACCTACATCGACTGCTCGGTTGGATGAGACCAGACGGATATGTAAATGGATGAAGACACTCTTGAGTGAGATTTCATCAATTGAACTATTTTAGCTGTGTTCATTCTCAGTCGTGTAGCTCCCACGATCCTGCATATTTGGAAAACCGATATATAAGATAGGGCACCTGGCTAGGCCCTGATCAACCCAGGTAGGCGTGTACTTTTAAGTAATCCAAAATAATCAGGCTGAGAGATCACACTCAAAATTCTCTGGTACATACCTACAAAAAAAACAACATACAAGTTTGAATTTCCTTTGTGTCAACAAAGTCTTTGACCCCGGGTTTTTTAATTGAACCTAACACTTTTTGCACATTAAGCAAAATGACAAAAACACACCCAAGGACACTTGATTATTTACAGTGTTATATAGTACAGGTGAGTACAATCCAGTCAACTAAAATGGATTTGGTCAGCATAAAACATTTCTTTTTTTGATCGACATGAATGGTTTTACAAATGATATGTGAGAACACAGAACAATGCATATTCTGGAGAACAAGAAACAGTGTGACTGGTGGACACTGAGTTTTGTGGAGAAGTCGTCGACACTATTGTGTTTTGACTAGGTAAGGCTACTCATTGGAGCTTATGTACAGTTGGCCTTCATCAGGACATGGAATGAGTTGGATATCCGTGTCCAAAGGGTCTCGTCAGCAGATCTGTGCTATGGTAAATTCTCATCTAGGGGCCTCTCTTGAGTCATGAGAGGGCACAAGTAAGCACTAATCACCAGGAGGTTGATGATCATGAAAAATCCTGTCTGCCTTAAGGGGATTAAGTCCCTGGTGCCATGTACTTAATCATGGTACAAGCCGGTAGGTGACGTCCTACACAGTGGTTTGAAGGAATGTATTCAAATGAATGAAGTTCTGCATGCGATCGATTTACGTCTGTTGACTGCAGCAGCCCAAATGAATGTGGGTAGCTTCCAAAACGCAGGGACGCAGAGTGAGAGTTGCCAATATTTGGAAAACCTATATCCACACGCAACTTATCCTCCAGCCAAAAAAGTTACTGACAGCCTCACCAAATTGGAAGTTCTTTGAGAACGAAACAACCCACCCAAACAAAAACCAAACTCCTAATGCCTCACCCCCTAAATCACCAATCATGAAAGAAGTAAGTCCACAAGCAAGCTTAAACAAACACACCTGTGCCCCACTTCACTGCATCGCCTTACTTATCTCTTACTGTGCACTTCCTGCACCGGCTTTCTCCAGTGTCGGCAGCCAGTATGCTGGCAAAAGTCATTGAATAAATACCTATTACTTTACATTACAATTGCAATGCAGCACTATTGAGTATCTCACTCCAACCCCATTGGGATCTTAAAATGGTTGCCCAGGTTATGCTTTAATAAGGATGTCTATTTTCTCCTTGAATGGCATAAGAAATCATTGTAAGCCATGCCCACTCCCGCAACTCATTGGTTAACACATTAGAAAGAGTGCATTCAACATATCCCCTCCCCAATTGAGTGCTGTGATACAGGTCTGTGTCCTCTCCATTCTATGCTACGGAAACACGTATTTTGGTTTTTCAACTATGCTATATCTAAACTGTATCACTTTGCATCATGCCTTTTTACAGGTTCAGTATATTGGGTTGTGCCACCTCTTTCGTTAGACAGATGTACTGACTGCTAGTGCAACCGAAAATACTTTTGAAGAATATCGTCTGTTTCTTGACCTGACTTTTCAGAGGTACGTAATGCCCTCTGCTTTACTGCCCTTGCTTTTTGCTTACATTTATGGTAAACTGATCAGTCCCTAAGACTATCAGTACCCGGTCTCCCTTAGTGTACTTCGTGTTACTTATTAACTGCAAGCCTCACCTTAAAGTGAAGTGTGGTTTTAACCCTTTGTATCCTTATAGCTTTTTCTTTTGTAACTTTCTGGTTACAACCTCAATGTGTCCAGGATGGGATGGTGGCAGCAGATATTTTTCTACCTTGTTTTTAACTTTTTATTGTACACTTTTGCATTTTACAGCATAATGCCACTAAGAGGACCATGTACTCTAAAATGGCCGCGCCACACGATCATCGCTTCTCTATTGGCCATTTTGTGCTTTGACATTCTTCCTGCCCGCTCGGTTCTGGAAATGCCATATATTGAAACCCCTTTGCCTGGGAAAGCAGGAGCTTTTTTCTGGGAAAGTGGTGGTCTGTGTTTGTTGCTGATCTGGGGCTGGTGTGTCTGGAATATGGCGGGTCAGAAGAAAGATGCGGACACTCTGAGGTTATTTCCAACTTATGTTTATTAAAGAATAATAATAAGGCCTATCTTTGCCTATGACTACAGGGTCTTCCCTACCTCTTTTACTAAGTTACTCGTCAGTGAATATCCAAGATGAACACGTCTGCTGTCCAAAACTAGCTCTGAAGTGGTTGCTGAAGACATCTAAGGGGGATGAGCTTGCATACCTATTCCTACTTCTCGCCATATGGGCGTGAAATCCTTACCCTAGCTCTCCCTTTCCTGACTCAGATCGGTGGTGGCCTGGTCAAGGACCCCCCTGAGATTTCTCTAGAGTGGTGAGATTGGGAGAGAAACTGGTAAGAACGGTTGGTTTTGGCAACTCTTGTTCATGAATCTCAAAGTAATCCCTCCAATGAAGTATCTCTTGTTGAACTGGTTACTTCTGGCTACTAAGCCTCGATTTCTAGCAGGACTTGACTTATTATGAACTAGGGACCTTATCCTTAGTGTTCTTGCAGGTGTTCTGTTTTCTATCAATGTAGTTACCCATCTCCAACTGGTTCTAAATTGCTATTTGGCTCTGTTTCTCACTTGCTTTGCCATACACTTTACCATAAAAATGAAGTGTTACTCTTAACATTGCTAACTATTGCATAACTATTGTAAAGGGGAAGTGTTGATGTTCTGTTAGCAGGACCCCGCAATAGTGAATGTATATATGTATGATAGAAGTTGTGTGACTATACTAACCTGAGGTTTTCATTGCTTAGAGTTTATTTTAAAGGACTAGTACATATTTAGATATTTTTGTACGTCTTTGTAACTTGACTTTTTCTGAATGCTTTGTGTGTGTATCATTAGTTTTAACCACTCTTACACTGCCCTGAGTTTAAGACTTCATTATCTGCTACTCTACTTAATTGGATTTGGCTAGACATCATGGTCTTCTCCTGTTCACATAGTAGGGTGGTCTCTCAAAATCCACCCCAGGGACAATTCTAAAAATACAACTTTATGGTGGCAGTGGTGGGATGAGGTATTCGGCACTCAGTGCAGATCCACTGGAGTGATCAGATACTTCCTGTTACACAGAACTCTGAGCTTTAAAATGTTTAGCCCTGTAAAAGTTACTTAACCTATTTTATATAATGGAAACACACACTAGTGAAACCCTTGCTCTGCACTGGGTTGAATATTTGAAGAAACTGGGTTAATAAGAGAGTTGACCTACTTCTGGTAAGAAAAGTGGACCAGAGCATCAGGTGTCTAGAATTAGTATTTTACCTTTTAATAGTAGTAAGGATGATGCTGGAGAGCCCAGTACTAGTAATGGTCCTGTTTGTTGTTTCATCTACTGAGTGTACAAGTGATTCAGATGAGAGAGATTCTCAATCCTCTGTTGGATTTAGAGACTACCAGAAAAAGGAAATCGTGATTTAGGTCAAAAACCTTTATGACTGGATAGAAGGCCATACGGAAAGCTCAGTTGAAGGCTTGATGAATTTGGTCAAGCTGGGATAGATTTTTGCTTCATGTTACCCTGAGTACAAACAGCTTTTAGCTAGATCCTAGGAAGTTGTCTATTGCTGCAGACCTGACCTCTCCCAATGAGGATCGCTGGTTGCCATCTGAACGTGATGACCTCCGCTGCAACCCGCCTTCTTCATGTCCTCGAGGTCCCCTGAGATCTCCTGCTCCATGGAGGTTTAGCCAGAGCCAATCCCGAAGCCGAAAGTATCCTCTTCACCCCCAGTCCTTGGACTTCCCTCAATTGGACACAACCTAGAAGTATGCGTGTCTAGCAGATTCAGGAACCCCGGAAGTGGTTGCTGAAGAAACCAATTTAAGCGGGATGAGTTTGCATACCTATTCCTATCTGTCTTAACAACAGACACCTTCCTTGACTTTTGACCCCAGCTCTATTCTCAGTAGAAAAGCAATTGTACAGCTTCTGTTGAACACGCAGCTGTTATTAATCATTACTTTTTTTTATTTGACATTAACTTTGGGATTTTGAGAATGTGTACAAAGAAGCATAAGGACACATATAAAAGACATTTAAAGAATAATGGAGCCCAAATAATAAACAAAAAATTAGTTTGCACCTCATGCTGAATTTAGATTGATGTCATAATATGTACAGGCACACTGTTTCCCAGGGGTAGCTCCTTCCTACTGGGTGATGCCTGTTAACCAGAATCTGGGTTTAGCTCCTGCTCTTGAAATCTTAATGCTGCATCCTGCAAAAGGTGTATTCATGCAGTTGGACTCTGAGTCTAACTTGCGACCCTCAGAACAAGAATAAAGGCAATATCACCCCCATACTCACTGAGTTGCAATGGCTACCTCTTCAAGCATACATCATGTTCAAGACTACCTGCATCACTTGAATGGCAGTCACAACCAAAAAAACACTTAACTACGCCAATAAACTGAACATTTCTGTAGGCCAGCGCACCAGCTGAAGCTACACAATCAACAGGCCAGAAACAAAGCGGTGAATAAGGGAAAAAAAAACAGGAAACCAGCCCGTTCCTGCTATGCACTCGGTCTATAACCAAGTTGCCAGCACAAACAAGACTGTCTCCCTCCATTCTTGACTTCAGGAGACATGAAGATCCTACTCTTCAAAGAACATCTCACCAATCACTGACCACTCCAATCGCTCCTTCCTACTGATCCATGGTTCCTCTGCAGCCTCAGCTCCTGTGCAGCCCCTGCATCCTACTTGAAACCCCTGTGTGCACCCCCTTTGTACAGAGCTCCAGTGCGTCCCAGCTAGGTTCACGGTTTATAAATCGCATAAATACATAAATAATGAAAGGTTCCATGATCTCTACAAGCGTCTCTATCCCTGCATTTATGAACTCTGGAAGACATTCAGATTTTGGATAAGGAAATAACAAGAGAAGAAACTGAATGCCTGAATGTTGCATGGCCCAGGAAAACTTTCACCTGAATTCTATAGGGCCTTGCCACACAATGCAATGGGTCTATGTGAATTGGCTGAATTTTAACTTGCAAATTAAACCTCAAAACATTTGGTCACCTAATTTGTTTACGCAAAATGCCAGGGGTGAACACACACCAACCACCTCTCCTATTTGTGGTAAAAAAAATGGTCAAGAAATACAGTTGAAAAAATGAGTTGGCATTCGGCCAAAACCCACAAATTCAGGGTGATTGGCCTACTGCATGGTATGTTACGAAAACTGCATAAAAGTACAAGTTAGAAAACTTTCGGATAACATTGGTTCTGACCTTCACGTGGCATTGGTTGGTCCCACCAGTACCCACCCCCCCACCTCAAACCCAACAGTTCCCCTGGATACATCGCACCAGAGGTGAACTGGGTTCATCCCGAGATAACTGAGAGCGGCAGATAAGGAATCTGCAGAGGAGACAATGATTTAATTAGAAGCAATGTTACCTATAAGGTATGTAACATGCCCTTATAACGGATACTATCTCTTCTGCAGATTAATTATCGTTGAAAGATTCACCCAGAAATTCCAATCACAAATAAGAAAGGAGGGGCCTCAGAAATTACCAGTTTAAAGAGGCTGAAATCTCACCTAAAGATGCACTGACCTATGAAGCAAGGCCTCAACCCTTGCATATGTGTCTAGACTGAAGATCTTTGCAAAGTTGACCAAGTGGCCACCCTACCCTGCCCTGCATTGGAACCCTCCCTTCAAGAAAGCGGTCATCGTACATGGCACCCCATGGAGTGCACAATACTAACTTTATGAGGAATTCTTTTCTCTGCGTTATAGCAGCTCCTGATGTGCACCATGATCCACCTGGAGATGCTCTGGTCACAGCCACCTCCCTGAATGCCAAACCATAATCCACAAACAGTTGCCATTTTACACTTATCCGAATTTGCCCCTTAGGATCAAATCTATGTAGCCACTCCTCTGGCTCGGAAAGTGAAGGGGGTTGAAAGAAAGATTTAAACTGTATGGACGGACTGATATAAAACTCACTGAAAACTCTACAGAGAAAGGATGCCTTCACGTTGGGTATTACCTTAGCTTTCCTAAAATAAACATGTAGGTCATGTCAGATGACATGGCCTGAAGCTCACTCACCCTCGCCTGTGTTATGGTCACCAGAAAATCAGTCAAGTAGGTAATGAATCTGAAATCACAGCTGTGCATCAGCTCAAAAGGCAGAGCCATATGTTGTGCCAAGTTCAGGTCCCACTGTGGTGTTTGTGGATAGCGAATCACCAATCCTTTTAGAATTGTCTCACAATTGGTATTTCAATTTAATTCTCACGCATCCATGTGAAGATGAAAAAATGCAGCCAGGTAACCCCCTACGTTGGACACCTGCAACCCTTCCTTTACTATTGAAAATGCAAATTCCAGCACCCTAGACACTGAAGCCAAGATGGGATCAACTTACTGTTGATCGCATCATTTGCAGAAATGCATCTATCTACACAGGATATTTCCACGTACTTTGTCTGCTGGCCCTCAGCATCAGGTCCAGCCATTCCGCTGAAAATTGTGGCCCTTGTAGCTTAGGTTCCCTAGAGCGAATATTGTAGCTGTAGGCTCCCAGGGTCTGGATGGAAGACTATGTCCACTTCCTAAATCAACGGTCCCAGAAAGACTAGGATCCTCTGATTCCCACCACTTCTCAGCATATATATGTCTGCATACCAGACCCTCTGGTCATATCGAAGCCACCAGAATCATCGTCCCTATGTAGTACATTAGGACCATCTGCAGCTTTTGTAAAGTCTTGTAAAGATTCCACAGAAACAGCAAGCATCACCCAGCACACATGCAGATGACACCCAGATTCTCATCCCTTTTACGAGGGATTACAATCAGGATTAGGCCTTGGTGAATAGGATATACCTCATCATCCAGGCATGAATGGCATGGATGGCACTCCACGTTCCATGCCTGAATGATGACAAAACGGAGCTCATCATCCTGGGGACCACACTTAATATCAACAAACTCGGCCACCTCTATACTTCATTTGATATAGATGGCAATACGATTAAGGTCACTAAGGAGGTAAAAACCCTAGGATTTTAACTCGACGCCAGCCTCTCTCTGACTAAACAAGTGAATGCAATGGCGTCATCAACAGCCTACACCTGTAAACTGATCAGGTCAGCCAAACCCTTCCTCTCAACAAGTAGCTGTATCACACTGGCTAGAGCACTCGTGCTGTCTAAGCTAGACTACTGTAACACATTATATATCGGATCCAACAAATGCATCACCAAGAAAATTCAAATACTCCAAAACAATATCCTGAGAGCAGCATTAGGAATGACCAAAAGAGACCACATATCTTCACTAAGGAGACAATCCAATTGGCTCTCTATCATCGATAAAATTAGACTCAAAACTGCCTCACTAACCTTCAAATGCCTCAAGGATGCAGCGCCCAGTTACCTAACAGAGAGGTTCAATAGAAGACTTACACTCCGACTGACCAGAGCAGCCTATACTAACTGTCTAACAGTCCCCTTCTTCAAACGAGCGACAATTGGCGGTAATAGCTTCCCTGTCAAAGCTGCCCAACTTTGGAACTCCCTACCACCCCTCCTTAGGGCTGACCAAACCTACCTACACTTTAGACGAAACATCATCAACTGGTTAAAAACTAACGATTCTAAGGCCAAACTTGCCACACCTGATCTCAGCCTCTTCACTATGTAACGTCTATTGTGTAAGGTGTCTCATCTATGAATACTTCTGCAACATTATATCTGTATAACTATGTAATATGTCTGCGTTACATTTCTGCAATACTGTAAATTATGGTATATTTCTATTTCTGTATTTGTAACCATGTAAGCTGAACATTTCCTTGTCCTCACGCCCCGATACCCTTGGGTCTGGTGCACGTTACAAATAAACAAACAAACAAACAAACAAACAAACAAACCTCTGCTGGGCATGTCTCTGGAACAGAAGAGCAGGAATTTCTGATTCACATGAGTCACAAATGTGGCACACAACTGATTGGTCCATTCACCACTTGGGCAACACCAACTGCCTCCTGCTGAGACCATCCAGCCTCATGTTGCTCTCCCCAGTCAAACTGGAATCCTGGACCAAGAGAAATCAACCACAGCCTAAGGGAATGGGTCTACCTACATAGCTTAAGAGAGCCCATTCAACCATGCTTGTTCAAATAATGCATTGTGATGGTGTTGTCGGACAAGATCAAGTCCAGCAGGGTGAGACAAATTGCCTTGAGCTGCACGAGATTGATGTGGAGCCTCACCTCCCTCTCTAGACAGCACGCTCTAACCACCAGGACATGGATATAAGGCCTGCAGCTAGCCATGGAAGCATTTGTGCTTAGAAAAATGGGAGTGCAACGGGCTCACCCACCATAACTATATCGTCTGTATCACTAACTCAAGTCCTGATGCAGCTGGTGATCAACGATACCCTGCCACCAGGGACCTAGTAAACTGGTTCCAGTGAAACCTGAACTTCTTGTGTAATGCATTGCAACATGGATGATAAGGATGCACAAGGGCATCAGGCCCAGCAGCCTCAGAAACATCCCAGCCATGAGTCCTATCCCTGAGCTGAACTTGTCCAGCATCACTATGAAGGATGGAATCCTTTCCGGGTGGTAGGAAAGCCCTTTTAAGCATTGTGTCCAACACTTTCCCTCTAAAGTGCATCCACATGGAAAATCTCCAAATGCTGAGCATCCCCTTGGTCTGCTAAAGTGCAGGCAAACCCTTCTCCCCCCACGCACCTGACTGGACAATTTCAGCCAAATCATTGAGGTAGAGGAATCTTGCCACATCTGCAAGCTACAAATAGGATGTTAGAGTGAAGGGCAAAAGCAGAACTGCCAGTGCCAGCCTTCCACCACAAAATTCTGGTAAGATGGCCCCATAGGGAAAGCACCCCTGGGTTCCAGGAACACTATCCAGTAGCTCTGGCAAAACACACCTGAAACCTGAGATAATGTCACCATCTCAAATCTGTCCTTTCCCATGTATTTGGTAAGGCCCTCAAGGTCTAGAAAGGGCCTCACCCTTTCTGGCTCCCTCTTCAGGATTAGAAATATCTTGAGTAAACATTGGTATGGTGCTCTCTACCAGGTATGCTTATGTGGCCCTTGTCTTGCCCATCTGATCCACTTTCTGGAGCAGTTCTGATTGGCAAATCCTCTCCCTTCCCTGGTGTGGAATACAGTCTGGAGGGAAACATCAGGAAGAGGAGGCTGTACACTGTTTCTACAATGTGTAGGATACACTGTTCCATGGTCACTGCCCCCCATGTGCAGGATAGACTGGTCCAATGTCACTGCACTCAACCCCTCAACAATATCCCCCAACATGCCGCCCACCACTGTTATTTGAACCAAGATCCTTCCATGGGGCTGCAGCTCCCTGAGAGGTTTCAGTTTGAATAGCCACTTTTCTATGGCCTCTGTCTCTCAAGGAATTCCTGAAGGATTGGTTGGTTTCTTACTGGATTACTTCTGTTAGAACATTGCTTATTGGTGGGCCCTGAAGTGTGGCTTTGGAGTAGCCGATAGGCCAGAAAATTGAGCTATCTGCTGAGACTCTTTAAACCGCTGAAGTGTGTAACCCACTTTATCCCCAAAAAGCCTTTAACATGTGAAAGGATATGTCAATATTTTGGGCCTGCATATCAGTGTAAAACAAGATAGGTGCAAACATACATGGCAAATAAAACTCTGCTGTCACTAGTCTGTCCACTGATTCGGCTGTGCCCAAGCAGACCTAAATTATGTGTCTAGAGGCTTCAAACCCATCTTCTACCACCTCTCTCATAGCGTCTTGGCTTTCTATTGGTGAGTGGTCCATAGGCTTTTCCACAACCTTCCATGAAGCAAATTGATAACGTCCCAGAATCGTGGCCGCATTAACAGACCACAAGGCCAAAGAACCAGATTTGAACACCTCCTTGCCCAAGGCGTCAGTTATGGTGACTCCATGTGCAGAGGAAAAGTAGAGAAAGCATTATAGAGTAGAATTTGCTGCATGAAGAAACAGGACGCTCACAGCCGGCTGGTCTGGAAAGTCTGTGGGATCCTACCCACTTGTCTGTACTTCCTCAACATGGTCAGTTGAGGTTCAGGACACATATTAGCTTCTCCTAAATGTCTTTCATTAGATCCTTAATACGCTCATCAAATTCGGTGCCTTGCACCAACTCCCTCAACTCCTGAATGGAGAAATCTCTGCCATCCCTGTATCTGGAGCACTCAACATCAACGCCTTCAGGGCTCTGAAATGCCAGGTATATGAGTCGACCAGGCATGGTGCTAGTGGGGACGTCTGCTGTTACTGAGTTTCTGCAAACGAATCCAACATTCCGTGTCAGAACGACTCCGGGTAACGTGGTGCTGCAGAGGCCACGAGAGTCTGCGATCACTGTTGTCATGATAGGTGGTTCGCCAGTGCAGGCACAAGCCTTGTTTTGTGCTCTGTTGTGTCTGAATGCCTGTATTTTAAGGCCTGATAAGCCCTTCTAGAGTGAGATAATTTTCCCATGTCTTCATGTGTAACTGACAATAGGACCCTGGCTGGACTCCCTCCCTAACAAGCGTTCAGTGATTGTTGGCTCTAGTTGCAAGAAACTCTTGCGACCATTCAGTGGCAAACACGCCTCCTTTTCCCAGTTCTAGGAGACCAGGAGCTGGCATTCACAGGACCACCTAGCTTTAAACATCATGCCCCAATACGCCTCACATTCTTTATTCTCATACCATGCACCCAGACATCACATGTGCCATTCACAAGTGTTGCTAATAGACATTGTCCTCTGAAACCTGCTGCAGGCTTTACAACTCCAATGCTCCTTACATATTTAGTAAACAATTATTTGTTAATGTAAATTCAAGTTAGGAAGTGGTAACAGAATTAAATGATGTGTGGTCGTTGGAGCCTGATGGCTCTGAGCGTGTTCTGAAATCCTGCAACCTGTGGCATTGGAAAAGGAACACATGGGTGTTGGGAAAGAGCCTAGTGATTTTCTTCATTCCTAAGCTTCCCAAGCGCTTTAGAATTAGACAAGACTTCTGTTAACTATTTTCTAAGCACTGCAAGAGTACAGGGGGGAGGAGGTTCACTAAATAAAGATAGCTGGGATTGAAATATAAGGTGAAAATAACTATTTAGATGGATATATTTCTAAAACTGTTAGAATTGTAGTTAGCGTTGCTCAAAGTACACAGCAAATGCAGCCTGTGCTAAAAATAGATTACGGGCAGGCTGGCAGAGCACACAAAGTCCATCAAAAGCCCATGTATATTAAGGAGTGTACAGATTCAATGCACGACACACAGAATTATGAAACCAGGTTTAGAAGAAATTGTAGGACCACATAAGAAAATGAGTAGGATGTGTGGAGTATGAATGAAAATTAGTTATAAAAATGTTCAGTTTTTCCTGGGGGCTAGGCCTCAAGGTTTGTAAAAATCTGCAGGGCTGCAATGGGTGTGTCTATGTAAGGTATTAATATGTTAAGTAGCATGGCTGCCAGGAATTGCTGATGATGAAGAAAGGAAGACTTTGCAGAATCCCTTGAAAGGTAAGAAGAACAGTTTTAAATGAGCTCTGCCGGTATCCAGTGATCAAGTTGAAGAGTATATAAAGGCGCTTGCTTGCCATCAGTCTGCAGGAGCTTGCAGCAGTTGGGGGGACAGAGCAGACCATTGAGGAGCAGAGTTCTTGCCTCCTAGCCTCATTTTCTGTAAAGATTAAGGTTTATTATCTTTGCAAGATAGACTTAATTCCCTAGAGGGGTGCATTTACTCTGGGGTGAGCATGATCAGGGAGTACCCCAGTATATTTAAGGAGTGCTCCTGTAAGATGGGGTTCACTTTCATGGGCTCGAGGCAGGCAGCACTACTTATTCCATGGGCACTCTCACTGCCTATGGAGACTTGTACTTCGTCATCTTACCATGGGTATATATGGCACCACCCAGTGCCGTCCAAGTGTGATTCAAGAGGTCTAGCTAGCAAATTGGAGATTTCCAAGATAAGAATATATACTTCATTGGCACTTTGTAAAGAATGGGCTTAGGAGTCAAATTCCTGACCCACATACAGCTATCATACACATTGCCAATAGCATGGTGTTTACAAATGGCTTGGATGTGCGGTAGCCTGAGCTGCAGCAAGGGACAAGGCAAGGTTGTCACAATTTGTTCATAATGTTATTCATCTTGGTGATCAAGACGACAGTGGTCTGGCTTGCAGATGATGTCATAATAGAAGAGGTGTGATACTACAGTGCTGAGAAAACACTTTGGCTATATGCAGATGATGTGCTTCTGGTCATTAAATGGATTTCTTAAACAATCTTTCTCCAAAGAAGATCAACTGGGCAAGTCTATGTTGATAGTGCAAATGCATTTCGGACCTCTAAGCGAGTAAAAACTCTGAGCCACAGTTTCCTTGCTGCTCCAAGATTTTACTCGTTTACAGTGCAGCAATGTTAATGAAGGAGATTGTAGATCCCATCCTGGTAACTAACCACGCATATATGAAAACACAGTTTATACCTGCTGTGTTGGTACACAGGGTAAGCACTCAGGACAGACAAGTCGCGAAATGCATTGGCAAGATTGGACCCATGTATAAACACTACCTCAGTTTAGACTTAAAATGAACTGTGTTTATTAACTAATGCATTGTTCCTTGAAGTGTCCTAAGTGGTAAGGAATTTGGATTAATCAGTAAACTGTATGTGGAATGTTTGTAGCCCATTTCAAAGCAAAGCAAGAGTGCATGTTTTTTTAAGGGCAACCCTGGAATTCATGATTGCAGTTTACACCATTGTGCCAAGGGCTTTTCACCATTGCCCTCTGGGGAATTAAGAGTGATAAATAAGAGCATAAAAAGAAATATTAGCTTGTGAAAATGCTTTGGGGAATATTAGAGTAAGAAAATGGTGCCCACCTTTTGTCAATTTACACAATAAAATGAGCCACAAAAGAAACACAGTGCAAGACATATCTTTTTACATAAACAAAGACAGAGAACTAGTCACTTAACACCATTGGGTGAAGAGAAATTTAGGCAAGGAATTGAGTACTCAATACTCGCTTTTCTACAGGGCAAACACTTATGAAAAAGAACAGACATGAAATTGCACTTGTTGGAAAACAGTTCTCAACTCTAGCAATGCTGGGAAATTACTTTTTCAACAAACCCACCATATGTCCCCAGTGATTTGCATGTAATATGTCCAAGCACTTCAGGGCAATGTGTCTAACAATTGTGACCCAGTAAGTATGAAAAAAACATCCATGGTATTGTAGAGAAATCCCGAAATGCAAGATAAAAAAAAAACACTCCTTTTGTATAATCCACAGGAACCACACTAGGTTTATTAAAGGACATTACGGTCATGATATTATGAGGGAAGTACTTGATGCCATGCATCTCAACAAGGATTGCTCTGAAACTTTGGTGGCAGTGAGTGTTGTGACGGGTCAGATATGTGAGGCGGCCAACTTTGTAAAGAGTGTTCAACTTTAGCCATTTTATTAAATAAACAGGTTGGGTAATACGCCCAACGAGGATTTTCCTGCGTAAAATAAACTAAAGGAAACTCTCTAACAAATGGATATCTGACCTTCATACTTGTACAGCAAATAAAGCAAAAAGGAAATATATGGCAATTCATTTAAAATAATAATGTATATTCACAATAGGATCAATGTATCTTCTCATAACCTGGGTGAATTTCCCTTTCACAGATCTGAACAAAGGGTTCTCTCCACATTCCAAAGACAACAAGGAAATCCGGTTAGCACAAAGTTCCAAAACAGTTCTTATAAACAGTCCCACAAAGTTCTGTTGCTTCTTTAAAGTATCTCAAGCAACCACAAGTTCCCCGTCCTCCGGGAGCAAAATCTGTCTCACGTTTGTCTTCTCCAAGTAAGCAACAAAACTTATATTTGTTAGGATGATTGTCACAATGTTCTGACTTCCGAAAGAAATAAACTATTCCCACTGTTCCTGGAGTAGGCACAGATTTTACTTTTGTAGAAGTAGCAAATGTCTTTGTCAGGATAACTGTTACAGCTTCTGGATTCTAAGAAAATGAATAAACTGTTCCAATTCTTCCTCGAGTAAGAACAGGGTTCACAATCACAAGTCTCACAATCACTAAGCCTCTCAACTGTCCCCTCTTGCCTTGAATACTGTTTGTTTTGCTGGTATTGTTTGTTGGGTGTTCTGACCCACGTTTGGACTATTATGCTACAACATTCGGTGCTGTGGGCTTAGGAAATCCAAGATGGCCGAAAAAGCCCACATGTGCACCAGAATCTATGAAAACCGCGCAGTTTGTGCGCACACCAAAATGGTCGCCTGACTTGCCACCCCCCCGGTTCGGGGTGTGCTGGGTCAGAAGAGCCATGAGTGAAATGGGGTGCCAAAGAGAAAAACAGCAGTGCCTATTCGCTAGAAAGCACTTTAAAAATCACCCTTTGTTTCTCTGAAGGCAAACTCAGAATGCCCATTTCAAACATTGCAGAATATCCAACAATCTCACTGAACACCAGCAGACATTTGAAAGAATAAAGTCTTGTGGGCATACAAAATCTGGAAAGAGGATGAGCCTAAAATAATGTTCATAGCAAAACTGGCTGAGCTGTGGATTTCAGCAGTTTAAGTAAATTTGGACTGAAAGACACTAAAAATCTAAATGTTTAAAAGAAATGAGTGACCTACTTTTGAGTGTCACATAGGTTTCAATTGTTTAAATGTCATAGTTTTAAACTTAGAATCAGCATTCTAGCTGCATGTGTAAAAATTGTTAGTTTATTTGAATGCAGAAAACTGGGTAACTAGAAGAGACATTAGCTGGGGCCTGGCTTAAGGAACTGAATTCTGCCTGACATCTACCCCCACAGGAGTTAAAACCTGCTCAGCCACTCTTCCCCTTGCCAAAAGGAGCTGTCACCTCTCTGATTAGATTAGGGGTGGAGCAGCTACAGGGAGTTGAACAAAGGCCTGTCCTGGGCCCAGGCAGATGGTTTATTAGGGTAGTCGTAAATGGCGTCCTTTTGAACAATGGGCCTTCCAGGGCCCAGGCAGATGGTTTATTAGGGGGACCGTAAAATAGCTTCCTCTTGGCAGAAGCTGGAAGGGGCAGGGTCTCTGAGCTTGGCAGAAACTGGATAAACTGGTTTCTACACCATGTGACCTGGGAAACCACACCCCTTTGGGGCCAGAACATAAATATAAAAAGATGGATCATTCATAGAGCGGACTTGTGAAAATTTTATAAGTGATATCATTATTCTTGTGATTTTTCTGTGCACATTTGAAGACGTGTTAGGACCCGGTGGTATGTTCAGGGGGGTTTTTAGCGGAAAAGAGGATATTACTCTAAATGTATGTATGTTAAAAATCTGACACTCCACCACCTAATGCCCACATGCTTTGCGAACATTTGTGTAAATGCGGGGACAAATCCAATATTGGTAACCCGACCAAAAAGTGAAATATGTTGCCATTTTTGAACCCAAGCCCCCAGGAAGAGCAGAGTTTGAACAGGGTATACCTCATGTGATATGTGATGGGTGCATGTAATTTCAAACCACTGTGTATCTATGAAATATGTCTTTAGGTCAAATATAGATTGTGTGTAATTTGACTGGGGAGTGTCCTTTCTGCAAGCCATTAAATGACATCGCTCTGACACTCCACTTCTTTTCCCCAATCAAGAGAGAAAGGAAAGCTTGACCAATGGGCAGTTGAGAGAGGGGCTGGCTAGTGATGCTGCACACACGCCCACTTTCAAAAGTCATAAAAAGAGCCACTGGAAGCTAGAGAGGGGATTCTATTCCACCTGCTGCGGGACGATCTGCCGGGAGAATCCATACTTTACCTCCATCAACCTCCAGAGAGCCAACATAGAGACTTCAATCTATCCACCTTCAGAGACCAAGACTTTACTTCAGAATTTGTATCAGAGAGGTCAACTACAAGCTAAATCCCTCTTTAGCAGGCCTCAAATCATTGCCACTATTCACAGCCAGGCGAGCTGTTTGAATTCTTTGCAAGAACTCTTGCCATTTGCCAGAGAGCAGTGTTGTATCCAGAGAGAGACCAGCTGAACCGGAGACCGCTGTATCCGGACCCACAGACCTGATCAGAACCAGAGACCCAGACCAGCAGAGTAGAGCTGACCCAGACGCTGTCCGCAGAAACCGTCCGTGGCGAGTGAAGAAAACCTGTTGACCAGATCCGTGGCGAGGCCCATTCCTTTTAAAATTATATTGTGAGTACCTAACAGAACTGTGCAGAACCAATCTCTTAGTTAAAATAATATAATTCAATCTATTTTAATCTAACCAGAACTGCCTCCTAACTGTCACCTGTCATTTGCAAAGCTGTCACTTGTCATTTTCTAGCTGCAAGCTGTAACCTGTCGCTTTGAACTTTTAAAATTTCAAATCCGAAAAACTACCTTTATTTAATCATCCGTATCTCTGGAATCGTTTGGGCTAGGAACTTGGTTTAACTTTCCTCTGAAAGCTTAGCATCTCAGCTTTGCAACAGGCCTAGAACCGACTTCCTACTCCTCATAATTTTGCCGTAATCACGATTCTCGCACTCACGAATTTTACCGCGATTTGCAATTTGGTTAAAAATCCAGCCACGTGTGAAAACAGCAGCTTCATTGCTTTCCTTTGCCAAAAATTCGTTTAACCTGCTAGTTACTCCTAGATCCTTGCTAAAGTGAGCCTGAACTCATCCCAAGTATATTTCACTCACCCTGAACCTCCTAAAGGGAATTAAAACCATTTTCAGCATATTTCTCACTGCATTGTCACCATATTCAAAGCATTTTGCCTGTGTTTCAAAACTCCTATCTGTTGTATAAGCTGCTGGGGGGGAATTGAACTGAATTCTATTTGATTGCATTCCTAAGAACTGTGTCATCTTCATCTCCTTACAGTGCATAAAAGGGGGGGGTGAATTGTCCAAGAAAGTGATTACATTGTCTTTTGCTGAAATCCTATCAAGTTATTTTCTGTACTGCATTTCATTCCACATTGCATCCATTTGAATACATAAAAGTATTGTTGCTATCGTATCCATCCTATAACCACTCATCATTGATTATAAAGAAGTGTGCTAGTGCCGGACTATCCATTATTGATTACTGCTCAGATTAAGTGTGATATTCAATTATTAATTTATTATAAAGTGTGATATATATATATATTGTTTACATTATCAAATAAACCGTTTAAACTTGCAAAACAGAACTACTTCGTGGCTCAGTGGGGTCAGGGGGATTCCAAGAGAGGGGTGTTATATAGGGGTAGTCATCCAGAACGCATGAACTGGACGTAAAGATATATCAATAAGGGTTTCCATTCAGTATCCCAGACTAGGCATTGACTTAGCTGTAGTGTTGAATTGAATCCTCTTACATGTTGGTTGGTAATATACTCTTGGCTTGGGTATTGCTTGTCAGCTTTCAAACTTTGTCCAGCTTTCCCTTGGGGTTTTTGGGCTTTCCACTCTCTCATGTGCTTATTTACACAGTCACTTTGCTTTAATAAGTACCACTTTTGCTGGTTTTGCACAGTTCGGCATTCAACATTACTGCTAGTGCTCCTTAAACCCACTTGCGAGTGAAGCAGGCTGTCGTGAACACGCGGACAGAGTTGGAGTGGTCCAGAGTAAATTACAAGTTGTGGACTCACCGGGTAAGTCGCTCCATTATGCTCCACTTGGTGTTCGCAGGTCTTCTTTGCTTGTGGCTCCTTGCGGCCAGTTAGTCAGCATCTTCTGGTTCTCTTCTGCTCACGCCACTGGAGATTGGAGCCTCATTTACTCCTAAAAGGGCTAGGTGCAACCCTGCCACCTGGGACCTTCAAAGAGCGAACACTTCCCTCGCTACTTCTGCTTCCAGCTGCGCGACCTCTACACAACGAAATTCTTTTGAGCAAGCTTCCCCTTTTCATGCTCCCCACTGCCCGACCTCTACAACAGGGAGAGAGACAGGCTAAGATTCTCTCAGGACCTGCCACGGGTTCTGGCGATCCTGTGGTCCCGGCGTCTTCTCTTGCCACAGACTTCCCTCTCAGCTGCAGTCTTGGCCCACATTGCTTCTTCTTCCAATTCTCTGCTTCTGTACCTTCCTCCTACTCCTCTCTCAATGCCTGCACCTGAGGGGGCTTTTTAAGCCTCTCAGTCCTCTTCAGGTGTAGGTCCTTTAATTAGAAGATCAATCCCACATTAGTGTTCATCTGTATCCCTCTTCCTCCTCCCAGTACTGAGGGAAGTATGGGACCTGAGGTGCTTAGCCACAACGTTCAATTTTCTAATTCATTGTGATTTGCCAAGTGGCCTTCTAGTTTCTACAACATCCTTTAAAGGAATTCCATGCAATTCAGTGATCAGACCTGTTGTAAAAGAGAAATAAGGTGTTCCAGGCTTTTGATGATTCTTATTTACAGACTACTATCCATTAATACCTTTTTGTTTAGGGAAGCATTTAGCTCTGGGGGTTCTACAATGGATGTTATTCATTTTTATACCACATGAGCTTTGGCTTATTTCATCCACATTTAGGTTTTTAACAAGTGGAACAGTTATAATATTGTGGCTGCAAGCTATTAGGTATTCTGGCATTTGTAACCCTTAGAGGAAGATAAATACTGTGTCTCACCCCATTGATTCGTCTCACCTCCCTGAGCCTTGTCTCCTCCCTGGTGATCCACCTAGAGAGCACCACCCCAAGGTCAGGATCAGGAAGCATCTGCCTTTCCCTGGCCACCTGGGAGGAGACGTTAGGCAGGGATTTGGTGAGGGATCCATAGGATTCATCACAGTGTGGATTCTAAGAAGGCGTTTGATTGTGTCAATTGGAGCTGACATTCATACTCAAGAGGTTGCATTTCAGTCCTGTATTCTTGCATTTGTTTCAAATCTAATATAGTAGGGTGAAGGCACATACTCTGGTAAATGGGTTAAAGTGTGAAGGTTTTGAGATCCAACAAAGAACCTGTCCAGGTTGCCCACTTTCCCACTTCTTTTTAACATTTTCGATGAACCTTTGGCGACAGCAATTAGGTTACATTAAGAGGTGCATGTGATTCGGTGTGGTGGGTATACATCCAAGGTGTTACTCTACACGCATTTCCCAGTGTTACTCCTCTCAAATCCAGAATTCTCCTTTACTACTATACTGGACTTTTTTCATAGGTTTGGGAATATTTCAAATTTCAAAGTGCATGAATAATGCCCAAGATTTTCCTGATTACGTAGGCATCATTCAGGAGTAGTATCCCTAATCAGGAGTTCCACTGGGCCAAGGATGGATTTATGTATCAAGGGACATTACTTGTCTTTTGGAACACAATGTCCTTCTTAAGCATGCAGAAATAAAGTCTGAGTGTCAGAGATGGTCCCAAATAAACCTGACTGTGGAAAACCTGGAATTATTAAAATGACTGCTCCCTAAATTGCTGTATTTGGCCGCCCTCACAGAATATGGTTGAAAAGATCCAAAGAGAGTTCAGTGATTTTCTGTGAAGAATGGCACTTGCTCAAAGATCCAATGGCGATTCTGTAACAGTCTGTGGAAGAAAAAGGAATTGGTTTTCTTTACGTGAGGAACTACCATGCAGCTTTTTCTCTTCAAGGCCTTCATCATTCGATTGGTGAAAGTTCTGAAAATACTCCTGTGTGGGCGTCTATAGAAAATGATTCAACCCATTCCATTGGACTGCCTGTTATCAATGGATAGCCACATTTGGATGGAAAATACCCCACTATCAGTCTGTCATGTAATATCTGAATTAAAGTTTATCAACAAGCTCACTGGTAGTAAATTCATATTGTCAGCAGAATCATGCATATGGAATAACCCTGCTATTATTCTGAATAATAAAATGCTGCAATGGTGTTCTTGCCAAATGGCTGGAATATAAAAGCTTAAATAGATCCTGCATGGAAACTCGATGATGGATTTTGGCTTCCTTTGTTTCAAGTATAAGCTCTGTGCTGTGGAAGTATCAAGATTCAACAACTTGCAGGATGTTATTGCATCCATTTTGTCTCCTCTTAATGCTAGTGTTCATGACCTTCCGGAAATATATATAATTTCACAACAATTTACCCTTTCAGCGTCAATAATGTATAGATGTATGTCCCCTGCTCCCATCTCCCTTGAGGATAGGTTGGTACAGAACGTTTGGTAAGTCGTATTTGGTGAGAAAATTTCCGATTGTACTTGGATGAAAATGTATAAGAATATGAAACTATCTAGATTGGATATGGGCTTGTGATTCACTCAGCAGAAGGTTATTGTTACGCTTCGGCAGCGCCACTCTCGCAAATCTCCCTCCGCATTTACACCGGCTCACACAGCCCAGGGACAAACATCGGTGTGGCAGCGTTATCGGTTTCCATGGAGACTGTATGGACGCTGGCATCGGCATCGGTCATGTCAGCTGACACGTTCATTACGCACAACGCGTACACCGATGCTCCGCCCCTTGCCTTCTTAACTCGGTTCCTTTCAGGGCTCGGTGCTGCTAATTGTAGTTTACAAGTATCCCTACGTGTGTAGCCTCTGTGCTATTTTCCTTCTTCAACCTTGTGAATTTGCTTCTACCTTCCAACGTGTTTTCCCTGGTTCTTCGACATTGCCTTCCACTCGGACTGCTTACGGATTGCCCTGTTGTCTTTGGTTCTAAACGCTGTTACGACCCGGAACACTTCTTGGATTGTTGGCGGCTTCCTGTCAGAAGTCGTTTTCCTACGCTCTGTAGCCTTTTTGGTTCCTTCCTCAAGGGCTGCAACGGAGCGGTCAACCCAGGCAATTTAGGGTTCACTTCCTTCAGTAAGTGTTCCTTCATTTCAAACTGTGCTCATTACTTCTTGTGATTGTTTGTTCTTGGATAAACGCTGCCTGCCCCTGCTGTGAAGAAAACTACACGTTACCTTGGACATTGTGCTGGATTTGTACTCTTATCTTACAAGTGCAGTTCAGGACGCTTTCCAGTTACACGCACCAACTCGTACCTAGCGCGTCCCTCATGCCGTTCGGGTGTATCCTACCTCATTAACATCCCTGTTTATTATTTTCTCCTGTCGTTGTGTCACTTCCAGCAGGATTTCCTTTTTGCTCCTTATCCATGTCCTTCCAGGTTAGTCGTGAATTCTCTAGGATTTAAGGGGAGTCCTTTAAGTCTGTTAGTTCCTTATTGTCTTTTGCATTGTCCTTCTAGGCTCTGTACATACTCTGCTACTCCAACCAACTTGTTATTCAGGTATTCATTAATTGTTGATTGTACTTTCAATTGCTATTCTCATCTGTACCGTGTATAACCCTTTCTGCGGTTTCTTTTCAGCTGTTGGTCTAGCGGTGTGTGTTTACCCCGCTCTTTTATTTGATTGATACCTCTGTCTGTCATATCAACACAGTGGAGGGATACATCATAGAAAAGAGCACCTCTTCTTGAGGAAGCCTGATTCACTGAAATCAGGGTAGCTGAGGTTAAGACTGGTTGCTCCGAGAATTCCACCACTTCTGTCTTCAAGGTCCGGTTCCAATCTTCCGATCCTTGGTGTGGTGAGTAACAGTTATTCATTGCTTATATTGGTGGCCATGGAGAGTAAAAACATGTAAAATCTTGCAATGTGATATATATTGGACTTGTCGGAAGGCAGTTGGTACATATTCCCATATGTTTTTGGAGTTGTGACAAAATTAGCCAATATTGGGATGATGTTTTAGAGATGGTCACTCAAGCTACACTGCACGAATCACACTGTTCTTCATATTCAGTAATATACCTAAAACTCCATAGATATTATTTAGTATTAGAACATGGATATATCAGACTTTGCTGATGGTGGCAAAAGAGGTCTTACAGAAAAATCCAACCATGAGGACTGGCTGCATCAGTCAGGGAGGATGTGCCTTTCTTGCAGAGACAAATGATGTATGAATATAATTCAATTTGGGATTATTTTAAAGATTAGTGAATGCGTTAACTATTTACTATTTGCTGTTATTTTACAAATTGAAAAATGCTGACCTGGCTTGAATTATTGTTACTTCTCTAATTTCCAATCATTTCCAGTTAATTTTTTGTTTGTCGTGTAATTTTACAAATGTCTGTCCAAATGAGGATGTTGGTTATAACATGTTTATTTCTTTTTAAGAGTCCCTCCAAATATGCCAATTGTACATTTTATGCTTAAGGTTCAATGTACTGCAACCATGTATTGTTGGACACTGATTGCTCTGAATGTATTGCAAAAGTTGAAAAATGTAAATTTAAAAAAAGAAAGAAAAGAATGTGTATTTTCACAACTTCACACAGTCTAACGTTGTTCACCAGCTTTCAGTTTTTCCAAATACAATGCAGGGTTTGCAAAATCTACTCGCCCACTCGCATAGTTGAGCAGATTTTATGAATGTCAAGCACTATTTGATTTGTACTCAACTTTGCTGCCGAGTATGGAGATGTTTCCAATGTTAATTTGACATGGTAAATAAGATTCACAGTGCATGGCTGGCCACTGGGTGGCATTATTCTGTCAAATATGAATTGCACCAATGGTGAAATGCACTATTTTACAGAATGCGCCTGGAAATGATTTGTCACGCTTCAACCTGTGGCGACTGCATTTCTCATAGGTCATGCGAGTAAACTTAGGAACTGCATCTGCCGGTCTAGTGTGAATTTTAAGAATTTGTGAGTCGCAGGGCCGACTGGGACAAGAAATAGGCCCAGTCACCCAAAAAAAAGTGGCCCACCCCTCGCCTCAAATAAGTGGCCCAGCCCTCGCCTCACGACCCTTGACCTCTGATGACATCACTGGAAGTGATGTCATTTGACCCCAACCCAAAGTGACATCAGGGGAAGCGATGAAAAAGAACGTTCACCCATTGACAAAACAGGAAGTGCCATCAAATAGCATTGTTCCAAAGTACACTAAATTACTGTGAATCCAAGCAGACGTCCAAGGCCAAATAATAATATGTTATTGTTTAGCACTTACTCTTACGCTCTTTTTTATAGAACAAATATGCATACAATATCACCCAACCTGTGTTGGTACTCATTTATCAACCTAAGAAGGATGAAAAGGTTTTTGAAAAAAAATGAAAAAAACGGAACGAAAAATATATATTTTTTTCAAATTTCTTTCTCTTCCAAACCGGCCCAGGCATAGCCAGAAACCGGCCCCACCCCCCAGGGACAATTTCGGCCCAGCCATGGGCCGAAAGGCCAAGGGGCCAATCCGACCCGGGTGAGGCCAGCAATATTGGTCTGAATGTCTGTGGCATCCACACCCAAACAACTGCAGTGATTGCAATACCCAAACCAGTATTAAAATAGCACCTCACACCAGTGAGTTGAAACTAAAACATTTCCAGCTTTGCATCTCCTATGCAGTCCCATTGTCATACTGTAGGTCAACCATAACTACCACTGGCCTGAAAATGATGGAGCCAATGCAAAAATGTTCTGAAAATGGCTGTAGTGTTTTGTACAATTTTACCCCAGTGTGCCTTATGTTCGACAGTGCCTTACAGGCTTGCATACAAAGTGGCAGATACAAAAACAAGTTTACACTTTTGGAAGGGCGCAACGTACACTGATAGGGCAAGCTTGGGTGAGTAAGCTCCAATGAGTGTCAGCATTTATTAAGCGTGAGGCATGCTGAGCTAATTAGTTTCTTGTGTCCTCACATATTCAGAGTTCAGACACATTGGGCCTCATTACACGGTAGGCGGTAGCTACCCCCTTAATGCCTTCCAGGTCGGGTTCCCGGAATATGGTCTTACCGGTCTATTCTGACCTTTGCGGGCCTGGTAAGTCCCCATTCCGGGAACCATTCCCCATTCGAGCCACCATAGGGCTCAATGGGAATGGGGAAGGAGCTAATAACGGTACCGCAATTTGCGGTACCGTTATTAGCTCTGAAGTCCCTCACCGGGTCCCGTCCATATCACCTGGTCAGACCAGGCATTGAGGGCGGGACCCGCTGAGGGACCTCGTAGTAGGGCGCTAAGTGATTACCGGCACCGGTGACCTTACCGGTGCCGGTAATCCCCTAGCGCCTACCGTGTAATGAGGCCAATTGTGTAACAGAGGTAGTTGAGATTTGGTAAAAGTAGGTAGTCTTCTGACTCTGTTGATGGGGTTGCTTTGATAGTACCAGGCTCAACATTGCCCGTAGTGTGTTATAAACCTGATATCTATGTTCAGGCCACAATTTATTAGGTTGAGCATCTTCAAGTACTTGAGCTCCCTTGGTGTTCGAAAGGCCACCTTTCAGTACCATGATGGACGGGTTCACTTTAAGGGCCTCATCACGAGTTTGGCGGTAACCCTATAATGCGGCGCTAACGCTATTACTGCCACATTTAAGGGTCACCCAGATCATGATCTTGGCGGATTTCCCCCCAGCTCCGAGCTGGGGGGAAATCCGTGGCAAATTCACCGATTTTCAGCACGTTTACCGCTGGCGGGAAATCCGCCGGCAGTAATAGCACAACTTTTCCTCATTGGGCCCAATGGGGAATGAGGAATTCCCGAATCGGCCCAATGGGGAATGGGCAATAACCGTTCCGGCAAACCCGTCATCCGACGCTAATAGCCCCGGGGGGTTTGGCGATAGAGCTATTAGCACTGGCGCTAATAGCGCCGGCGTTACCGCCCAACTCATGATGAGGCCCTTAGTGCTAGATTTGCCCAATCACATTTACTCTCAATTTGTCTGTCTGAGTAACCCTTCTGCAAAATATGTGTCTGGAGTGTTGCAAGCTGATTGCCCTGTGCCTTCCTGTTGGAGCATGTACATTGGTTGTTCATTAAATCAAGTAACCACCATGTAATAAAGAAGTCTACGGGACTTCAAAAGCTTATGGATTTTACCATCTCACCATAATATTCTCAGTAAGTTCAATAAAAAGTATCAGAGCTTGGATTTTGTGCAATTTTAAAATTGTACTAAAAGTGTCAAGGGGTGGGGAGAGGTGGGTAATTTTTCCGCAAGGGAGCTACAAGGGATCTACAAGCAACCAGGGGAGGAAACAGTGGGGTCACCCAGTCTTAGGTAGGGTGGGGAGTGGAGGGTGTGTGGTCCTACCTGTTAGAATGGAGACATTCCTTGAAGAGGCTTAAAGTTTCTGATGTTGTAAAACACATTTAAACCGCACCAGCATGAACCCATTGTAAGCAGCAGACTGTTGCTTACAATATTTTAAAACGAAGGCTGCTGTTGTCCGCTTCATCCCTGTTGCCTCCCCACATGAAATAATACGTGCCTCGGGTGGCTGGAAGCAGCGAGCTGAGAATGACTATTCTCGCCAGCTGTTCCACCTATCTTATTGGCTGATGTCCCTTCTCCTCGTACGAATGTCCTTATTGACAATAGCAAATGCAGAGGAAGGAGTGGTACAAATCTACCACCATCAAAAGACAATAAGAAATGTACAGCATGAGCAAGCTGCATGGTCCATGAAGAGACCCTATGGTAAAAGACGCACCGCATTCATTACCTGTGACTTTGGTATCCCACCGAAACTAAACTTTACGTAGTGGAGGATGGTTCTAGTTTTGCCCCTTTTTAAGGACATCTGAAACATGATGATTTATGGGTAATATATACCACCATTTTAGAGAGTATTTCGTTTGGTATTGTGGATTACCAGCAGTAATGCAATTGGCGCCAGTGTTAATTCATTGACTGCATGCCAAACGTATTCCCCTTTGGTAATAGGCAGTATTTCCTCTTTTGTAATTGATATTTACTGTTGGCTGTATTCATGCTGCTCTTTTTATAATGAAGCCCATTTATGTGTATTTATGAGCTACCAAGTGTGATTTGTGGCAGCAGTTTCTTATTCTGAGAGGCATGGGTTTACTGTTACATCTTATCTTCAGGTTTCCACAGAAGCATCAACATTTCTGCATGACTCACTTAGTTGCAGTCCGAAGCACAGCATGCCATGTTATGCATGTGCTGTTTGACACAGAGAACTCGAGAGATGTGTCCTTGCCCCCCCATTCAGGATACAAAGTGAATATTTAAATCAGAATCCTGCATGTTTTTGAGCAAAAGAACAGTGAAGAAGAATTTCTACAAAAATATGCCCTGTGTTTGCAAACCCACAATTGATAAATAATCCACATGAAGCACAGCGCTATGCAATAACTTCTTCACAGTCATCGGTCTCAATGATATGATATGATAGGTTATTTATAACACACTTAATACCCAGAGGTTTCTAAGCACAGACCCAGGGATCGAACCTGTGTTGCTCTGTATCATTTTGCTTCCAAGGCGAGCACGTTGCCCCCGAGCTATCCTCCTGAGCCAATTAACTCTCTCATCTTGTATCGAAGACGGTGCCTTGTCTTTGATTGCTTATTATCTCACAGACAGATCATTCTCGGTCTCATGAAATACGGATATGTGAAACTGCTCCCCTCTCCCTATAGCAGTGCTGATTGCTCTGCCCTTGCCCCCCAGCCCTTTACCTTCCCTCTTGGAAAATGTGCCTCATTCAGATTTTCGTAGCACGCTTTTGCTGGTGACATCAGGATCATCTTCTGTTTGCCTACCTTTACCCAAGACCTTGCATCTCGGACTGACTCTCGGTTATCCCTCTTTGAATGGCTTTCCAGGGGTGCCTTATGATGAACTCTGCTGAGACTAAAGTCATCGAGCTGCCTGCCAACAATGCTCCACCCTTGTTTCTTCCCCCATGTCCTTCGTCCTCCTAAGACTGTTCTGAAAGACCCATAGCATCAGGATTCTTATGAACAGCAACCTTAACCTTCACCAGTTCAGCATTTCCACTCTGATCGTTGCTATCTATACCCACCTGCTAATGATGAGGAGCACAGGACCCCCTTCTCACCAACGTCTCCATCAGATCACTCATCTAGATCCTTATACCCAATCAACTTTAATACTCAACCATCTTGGCCATTACTCTAGTCTTATGTTGGGCCTCCCTCTTTATGCATACCCACCCTCAGATAAAGTCCTAATTTTGCCACTCATTCCCTTTACACCCACACCCATGCCTCCTCTAGCTCTGCTTAATGCCTCCATGCTGGCTGCCTCACTATGCAATGCTGATCTCTTTTCAAATCCTTCCTCCTCGTCTTTAAATCGATTGATGGATCACTGATTAGCCTCCCTCCCCCTTACCTGGCTACATGATCATCACCTGCTTCTCCACTGTAGCACCCTAACCCCCTCCCCAGCCCCTGTCTTCCTGTGCACTTTCACGCTTCTGCTCACTCATAGCTCCCACAACTGGAACACCCTCTCCTTAATATCAAAAATAAAACACTAGGCACTATATCCCCGACTCTTTTATGCCCCCCCCCCCCTGGTATACCTTTTTTATTTACTTCTGTTTTGCTTGTTTTAAAAAAAAAAAAAAAAAAATGTGAGGTGCTCGTATTCCCTTCCCACTTTTTTTTTTACTGCATGTACCCTTTACCCTTTTAAACATCTGTTTCACTTGTTCCCTGAAAAAGGAGAACACGCGAAAAGTGCCCTGGCACAAATGTAAACTGATGCACGTGCACTGATGTAAAGACGCGTCACTGAGTACACATATAACTAAGCATTGAGTGTTGGGGCACCCTTGCTGTACATTACTAAATGCGTTGCTAAAGAGACCACTTTGCCCTTCTCGGAAGGTCATAGATGTGACACGTGTGCATTGGCTAATGTGAGGTTGATGCAGTTTTCCTGATAGAAGCAGGGCAATGGTTGCAACACTTGCATGCCCTGAATCTAGTAAAATCATCAGCTGCCAGTGACGTTCATGTATCCTGAGCAGGGACTCCACTCCATTCGAAGTAACGAAGTGATTCCTTTGGAGAGTGAAGAGAGTAACGCCATTTACAATCTGCGATTCGCTGATGTGGCTAAAACATGCATTTTAAGCCGAGCACCGCATTCTCAAGGCAACATTCATCCGAAGAGAACAGATTTGAGCAATCTCACTTGTTTATTGTGTTAGATGTAACATAACTTTAAACCATTTGCAGTGAAATATTACTTCTGAAATAGTTTATAATAAAAACATACTCACTCTCCTTCCCTTTGGACCTGGCAGACCCGCCGATCCCCTTTGCCCCGCAGGACCCTAAAAAATAAATGGCAAAACTTGACCAGTGTGAAGCGAAACATTGATTAGCAAGTGACCCAGCCCTCTGCTTTCCATCCTTTTACTAGAACGTGAACTATGGCTGCTTTAGAAAGGTGACATTCAAAACTGTGAATAGAAGATGATATTCGGAGCACTATTCTGTCCTTTTATGTTTACTAAGCGTGTTTGTGGTGAGCACATACCCCCAGAAATCCAGGGCACAGGTTTCTAGAGTATGGGTGGAAAGCTAACATATGCAGTGCTTGCCTCTCTGCTGGAGCCAGCCTACACCTCACAAGTCTGAATCCAGCAATATGCCCTACTCTGCCTTTCATCCTTCCTTGCTAGCTCGATACAATGGGATAATAATGAAATATGTTATTAAATCATTTACATGTGGGAGCAATCGGGCACGAAGCACTATATACAAACACCATGTATTCTATTTCTGCAATGCCTTCGCCTAGAGGGACTTCATGCCATCCTTAGTACGAGAAGGACTGGATTGTGCAATAGGTATTGGCAAGACGCTATTGCTTGGCATTACAAGTAAGGGGACCCGTTTCTGGCCTAATCAGAAAGTTGTATAATGCTCCCTGGAAACTGAGTTAGTGGCATCATGTAATTGTACATGCAAATGCACAGTTACCTACAACATCTGTGAAGCGCCAGTCATTTGCAACTCTTCATCTGGGTAATAGGCGCATGTTCCCCGTCATGTATGCTCAGCTCGCAAGTATGTGCCACTCTACTTGGGTCTCATTCAGTGAATTCTGCTGTGGTTGCCTTGTTTTTCTGAAGGCCACTGGGAGCCATTCTACAGACATGTTTGCACGTGCGCAAATGCAGTTTTCACAGTAAAAGCAGTGCTGCAAAGGTTGCTCTAATGCAAATATGTACTTTCTAATACATCTTTACACCAGGGCAGTTTTTGCCCCATTGCATAATACTTTGTAAAACTGCCCTGCCCCAGTGCAAGAATTCTGTAATATGGGCCCCATCGTGTCTTATAAGTAAACCTATGTTACCCATGTTAAATTCAAGACAAAAAATCTATTTACACCTGGTCAAATATTTCTAAATGATCCAAGCACAACAGAAAATTCCTATGAATGTGGTTCGGGGAGCATAAGCACACACTGGTTTCTGGGCAGAGCCTCTTCAGCTGTTTAGCCAGGTGTTGATGGCAGACATTGTAGGGTGGGATGAACCAATGACCTTCTGTACTGTTCTTTATGATGATTGTGAGGTCCCACCCCAGAGTCTTAATCTTTTCAAATAGCTTCCGGTGCAAACTGGACTCGCGAATCTTTGAACAGTCCCGTAGGAGCGGTGGAGCAACACTAGGCCATGGAAAAGCGCCGCTGTCCGGCATCAAAAGTCAAAAAATTCATATAGCGGCTGACAAAATGGACCGGCAAATCAAGCATTCCGCCATGTCAATAAAAGTAGACAGTCATGCTAGTCAAAAGTATGTACAGAAGCCCAGGTGAAAGCATGAAAGATGTCCCACAAAAGAACGGTTCCATGTGTTAATATCGCCGCAAAAATATAGCCATACAAGAATGGCGCCTTTTTTTTTCGGGGATACTACCCCATGGAACCTGTGGGGACAACCCCACAACCCCATATTTTTTTAAAGGCATCGGGATCACCCCCGGCAAACCCCTGCTCCCATTTATCCCATAAATGATCCCCACTAATAATATCGCCCATGGCGTTTCCCAACGACTATACATATGGCGATATTATTGGTGGGGATAATATCCCTGTGCAAAGCAGAAGTGTCTACCTAAACTCTGGTGGAATGGACCTCACGCCCTTCAATTTCCTCCTGGTTTGTCAGGTCGTAACAGGTCGTATTACACATAACAATCCACTTTAAAATAGCCTGCTTCGAATCGTACCTTTATGGGTCATTGAAACAGCAACCGAAACTTGCACTTCAATCCTACACTGCGTAGGTCTAGGGTTGTGGTATTCAAACATTTTGATGCCGTAACCCTCTTCCCTAAAAATACTGTTGCTGTACCCCCTTTGAGTAAACATATTGTTGCCCCCTCCAGATGCCATATCTGCTTCTATTTTCTACAAAAAGCAGTCATTGTACTCCCTTTGTGAAGAGCCCCTCATTGGACATCCTTGTCCCCCCACACAACTTGAAGACCACTGTGTCAAGGTGATGAAACCCTACCCCATCTTGCAAGGATGTAACACCGAATTAAGAATATTCTGACAATTTCACCTTAGGCACAAAGGAAAGCCAGATTCCTGCCTGGTGAAGCCTTCGCTCGCGGGAAGTCGACTCTTGCCTGTTGAGTTCTGGCACTGAATGTCTGACTGTCAGAAAAAATGCCAGTCACGACCTTCCTGTTTACTCCCTCATACTTTGGTTAAAGGACGTGGGGTAAAGATAAGATGTGGAGGGAGGGGTAACGAGGGTTCTGGTGGGGAACGCTGCTGCAAGCCTTTGTGCCTCCAGCATCAGTAAAACATAATTTTGGCAAACATCGGCCAACTGAGAGCACCCTGCCAGATCTGCTACCAGGACCTACATTTCAATCGGAGTGTCCAGGCCTAAAGTGAATGGGAGTAAGCTCCTCCTCTTTGTTCAGATAATGCATTATGGCAGTGTTTTCTGCCAGGGTCTGTCTGAAATTCCTTTGATAGATGGGAGAAAGGCCCAGTGACCTTGATGACCCTGAGCCCCAGTAACCTAGTGGCCACTCAATGAAAGATCGAGTAGGTGGGTTCTCCAGCCAAAAATAAAGATATCAACAGTGGCCATGCATGGGAAAAAGGTTTCCCATATTTTAGATTGTAGTGAGATCTCCACCATATAGTATTAATGTGCCCTTGCCGTTTAGTGTTCTGGTCATGTTACAACATGTGTCTGTAGCCTCCTTGCCATCTTTGACCATCTGAAAGGATAGAGCTCTCATGCCAGCTGGCATATGGACATCTTTCTCTTTGCCAACCTCTTTATTGTGCATCTTGCAAGAGGCATTCAAGGCCCGGCTAACCATTGCAAACTACTTTACGAGTAAACAATCGAGCCTCTTTGGCGAGTTATTGGGTGTCAGAGTGAATATAGCACTCAGCACCTGCGCCACTATCCTTTCCCACTGGTTCATGGGTCAAAAGAAACCAGGGAACTCCAGATGTGAGCCTCTGTTTTGTGCTTATTTACATGGAAGAGAAGGTCCCCCGTACGTCATGTACCACAGGGACAAGACATGGGGCCACATTACGACCCTGGCGGAAGACCATGGTGCTATTAGCACCATGGTCCATGCCGGTAAATTACTGACTCCGCCATGGAGAAAGGGGGAATTACCACCCCATTACAAGGTTGGGGGAGCGGTAATTCCCCCTTCCTCCATGGCCCTTCCCCATTCTTGCCCCATAGGGCTCAATGGGAATGGGGAAGGCGCTAAGTACGGTGCCGCAAATTGCGGCACCGTAATTAGCACCAAGGTCCCTTTGCGGGTCCCTACTTTAACGGCTGGTCTACACCAGCCGTTAAGGTCGGGTCCCGCAAAGGGACCTCGTAATTAGACGCTAATAGGTTAATGGCGCCGCAGCCTTTTACAGCGCCGTTAACCCATTAGCGTCTGGGTCGTAATGAGGCCCATGGTTAGTGAAAGACCTGCTAAAAAGACTCAGTGACTCCACATTAGCATATGACTACAAAATATAATTTAGTACATCAACATGCCATTGGAGCAGCAAGGCGTTACTTATAACAGTATTACCTGACTCATTGGAATGGCTATGTTAAGGATCCAGAAAGGATCAAGGTATGTACCAGGTCCATTGGCTTTACAAAGGCTTCTTTGCAAGACCTTGACATCAAGGACAAGCTCAGCTTCCTCTCTGGGACCTGATCCAAACTTCGCAGGAGTATTAACTCCACCACCTTCAATTTCATCAAGGGAGAGACATGGGGTCTTCAGCATTCCCACTGAAAATCCGTCAACATGCAGAGAAAGTGGACACACACCTGACGCTTGTTAATTGGAGTCCCAGTGGAACTGCAGGTGTTTGTTAGCCAGCAAAGGTTTTGGGGGAGTGAGACCCTTATTTCTAACGAGCATGTTCTGGTGCACGGGATGGTACAAGTTCAAAGACCAACTCCAGAGCTGTAAAGTGTTGGGACCTGAAACCATCCCTACCATCCATCAATGGAGAAGCAGACAAGGGCAGCAACACCGATTGGGGGCAGCACCTGCTGCTCAAACCTATAACATTCCCTGACTGGAAGGGAAGTCCCTCCTCTGCTTGGACAGAGGCAGCAGAGGTAATGGTTATACTGGTGTAGTTTGCGTTTCCAAGAGCTGGGCACATACTGTGGGTCTGATGGCCAAATCTACTCGAAGCAAAGGAAGACCTGTTTTTTTTTAGGACGTCAATTCATTCTTTTTCTTCATCATTTTGGACATCAATCTTTCTTCACACTACAGCATTGAAACCAGTGTAGATTTGTGACTTGGGTTGCTGGGTCGGGACACGCGCACATGCTACCTATACCGAGTGTGCTCAGTATCGTGAACACCTCAGTGATCCACTTAATGATGTCCTTATGGGGCATATCGTGATGCTGTTGTTATACTCAAGGCCCAGACTACAAAAGGCAGCATCATGGCTGGTCTGAGAAAACATCTGTCACTTGGAATATCACTGAAAGCTACAAGTAGCCCGGTCCTGACGGGCTTTTTGGCCCCAAGAAAAAAAACAGAGATAAGGAGGCATGAATGGCTCCATTCCAATCCAGAACTTCACATGTGGCGGCCAGCAATGCCTAGCAGGAGCTGCCCCAGTTGGTGTTTACAGATTTCAAAGTCCAATCTGACCCTATATCTATTTAAAAGGACAGGAATGTGAGGGAGGAGCTTGCCCTTTAGGAAGCCAGAGTATATGCCAGCTATGTGGCTGTAAGAGAGACCACTGGTTTACTCCCCTTATGGCGAAGTAGTAATGCAGTAATGGGGACAGGCGGAAATGGATTTGTTGTTGTTACTTTGACAGTGTCATGTGTGGCTAATGAATTTTACGTGGCCCAGATTTGCAAGAGAATGGGCCTCATTCCGAGTTTGGATGTAATCATGGCGCTATTAGCGCCATGACTACCTCTAATACCGGTACCGAGTCCACCTCGTTCAATGGGGACTTACCGGTCTATTCCGACCTTTGCGGGACGGTAAGTCCCGATTGAAAAAGCCATTCCCCATTCCCATTTGAGCCCCATAGGGCTCAATGGGAAGGCGCTAATAACGGTACCGCAAATTGCGGTACCGTTATTAGCTCTAAAGTCCCTTAATGGGTCCCGTCCTTAACGCCTGGTAAAACCAGGCGTTAAGGAAGGGACTCGCTAAGGGAACTCGTAATAGGGTGCAAAGGGATTACCGGCACCGGTGTCCTTACCCGGTATCCCTTTGCCCCCAACTCGTAATGAGGCCCAATGTGTCTTACCCATGTCTTTTAGCCTGTTGGCAGATATTAGTCTTAAAGGGAAATAGATTGCAGCTTACTATAGTTTAAAACCCCTGGGAGTTGATCCTTGCTAAAAAGAATACACATTGGGGGAAGACCTCCCTCCGCTTCACAGCCTTCCCTCGACGTTGACAGCTGCATCATTAAAGCAGCCCTACACCTGCATTGCCCTCTAAGAGAGCAGTTTCAAACCTCACTGTTGATTATGGATCCATGAGTCATGACCTCGCAGCCATGTCGCCACGATCCTCGCATATCTCACTGACTGCAGGTAGACAGCCTGGAGCCTGGACCATTTCGAAAATACATTTGGCCTTGGCACGTAGTCTGGGAGATGCTGACACACTCTATTTCCGGCTTTACGGCCTCAGCCTCCTCTTCCTCGCGACTGTTTTAAGGTCTCTAAGACTTCGCTCTCTTTTCACGTGCGCCCAACTCATGCACAGTTCCTATGGCAGTCGCTCCCATGATTTCGCACTTTCCCTCCCCCGGCGTCCTTGCGCAGAGTGGTCTGAATGCTACCAAGGCCTGTGCAGGGCACCTATCAGGGAAGGCACTTCTCATTCCTTGGAAGTACCACGAAGTGCCCGTGGCTGTAGCTGGTGCCAGGCCAATCGCAAACCATAAACAAACACATAAATCCTGCACGCCCTTGCCAGTGGGGCTAAAGGCCTCCTGTGTGTGTGGTGGCCAATTGTTGTTGTGTAGCTTAATGAAGGCAATTCATCAAGTAAGCACTTTTATAGAGGGGCGACATTTGGAGGCCGTAATGATTGAATGCCCATGCACTGTGTGGGGGCTGAGGGCATTGTGCTCATGGGAATGCATTGACATTTGAAGACCTGCTGTGGGGCAAAAACGTGCCACATGTGTGCTCGGCATAAATGAACGTGATAAGGGCGCTCAAGTGTCGTTTCGAACAACTTCCGTGCGTTGCATGTTTCAGAGAGCGAGCAAAGCTTGTCTTGATTTAAATAATCCCTCAGTGGCTGTTTCCATTTACTATTGCAAAAAGCCGAATGGTGGCTATTGCACTTCTTCCAGAATATTACAGTGAGCCACGTGCTCCCCGGTAATTGCAAAGTGTGCGCCTCAGTGGCTTAATTTATTTAAAGAAACTTGAAATCTTTTAGCCAATATATGTCTATCAGGCTTATAAATAAATTTTCCACGAGGACAAGCAACTCAGTGAAGTGGACGTGAGCTCTAGTGTTGTGGCTCAGTGCTAATTATTACAATGATGGCACTATAAACTGGCCTACCTCACAATTTCATGAACATACCAAGAATATGTAGTTTAATAGAAACCAGGCAAAAACAATGCAACCGAATGCAAGTATGTGTTTGTCAAAGGATACGCCATTTACTCACTTTTATTTCTTTGGCATTTTGACTTTTGCCGAATCAAGGTATGAGATTTTTTATAAGGGCTGGAAAAAACGCGTGTGGACTAATGCATCCACTGCAGAATTATGCATGAAACTGAAGGTCACGGGATCGAGCCCGAGCTCGTTCACTTTGCCTTTCCTGGGGTGTGTAGGATGACCGACATTGCCTTTGCTAATTGCACTTGTAGTGAGCATGAGATGATGGGCTGTGTACCAAATTGCTGTCATATTTTCTTTATCATTCACACAATGGGATTCACTCTCATTTTTTCCTTTTTTAATCTTAAATATGCCAAAGGTGAATGAAGGTTGTATTATTAGTATTAAGTGCCCAGATACCCTTGGGTTAGGTGCGCTAAATAAATAAATAAATAAATAAATAAATAAATTATACTTACAGGTAAACCTTCGGGACCAAACGTCCCAGGGGTGCCTGGAGGTCCGGGATAACCCTGAAATTGCAGTTACAGATATTATTAAAGAATGAAAAGGGTATTTCCATGAACATTCACACAATGATCACAGTTATGCAACCTGTTTAGTCTTGCATTTGTGTACATTTGATTTATACATTGTTTTGTTCCAAAGCCCTATACATGCAAAAATGAGATGCAACATTAAAAAAAGTGCAATAAAGAAATAATCACAAATATTTGGTGAAATGAATGAGAATCAAGCGGTGAAAGATGGATTAAAGAGCACATTGAACAAAAACAGATCAAGTAAAAGAAAAATGCAAGGGCGCTCAAGTGAGATTTATATACGGAGGGCATGAGGGAGAAATATATTCACTGTGAGCGCATTCCATAACCTTGGGGCCAGAAGTCAGAGAGATCTGCACACACATCTACATTAGGCTCCCTAGATGTTTTTGACTACAACTTCCATCAGCCATAGACATCATAGTCAATGATGTGGCCTCATGGGAGTTGTAGTACAAAGCAGATGAGGGGGCTGCAGGTTGCAGGCCACCGGAGATACATGGTGCGCTAGGCATTGGAGAAACAGAAAGAAAATCAAGTGATACTGTGGGAACCCTTGAGTAGGTTGATAAGTAGAGAACGGAGAAGAGCATTAGACTGATTTAGGGAGTGAGTCTTGAAAAGAACATAAACAGAAGGGCCTTGGAAGCAGAGAGAAATAAGCCGATCCAGGTGTACAATACATCACTATTGAAAAGGGGGAGACAAGGCAATCAATGACAACAGAAGAGACATCTCTTAAGATAAGACCCTGGTATGCCTACTTCCAGGGTGTTGCTAGGTCTGGAAAAGATCTGGGGCTACACTAATATCGGGACTGTCGGGACTCGGGCTAACTAGCCTTTTGGTTGTAGCCCCAGAGCTTCTATCCGGGGCTACAACCAAAAGACCCGGGGCTATAGCCCCATAAGCCCCCCCTAGCAACGCCTCTACCTACTTCCGAACCAGTACCCTCCGACCCCCTGCTTTTAACGTTCAGACCATCCCTGCATATGAGAATCTTTTTTGTTGTTGTTGTTACAACTGTGTTGGTAATTAGACATTCCCATAACTCCCTTCTTTGCTTGTTGCTTTCCTCTCCTATCTCCTTTCTTTTTCTCTTTCCAATTTTTGTGATTGTATGTGTTTTTGTGTGTGAAATAGAGACCCAGTTCAGATTAGCAAGGGAGGGAGTGAAAAATATGTGATGAATAACAGGGAAGCACAGTGCGAACATGGAATGAGGAATAGAGTGAAAAGAATTTTAAAAACTATGCACAAGCATACTGACATTTAAGGAGCCAAGCAACAATGATTGTGTTGCGATAAAAGCACGGTGTGCGAGGCGGGCATCAAGGATGGAAAGGGAAGTAAGGAAGAGATCGTTAGTATAAAATAGCTGTAAAAAACACCAGTGAAGAACAGCAGCAAGAAAATCAGAGAGTGGATATATTGTGTGACATTTTATGCATGATAATATCGTGACATGTATATTTAAAGCAAGCGTGGTTTACACCTATCTGAGAAGAAAATACAAACATGATGCAGTGAATCTTTTGTTGTTGTACACACACCTTTGTCAAAAACATGCACTGACGTAAATAACACTAAATGACTTTGCAAAGGGACATACTACGAGTTTGGAGGTACATGAAAAACAGGTAGTAACAGTGCAGCGTCCTGCTTTTTCAGCTCAAGAGCATGGGTGTGTACACTCGTAACCTGTACAACTGCAAGGGTGTGCAGTGTGGTTTTACTTCCATTTCCCCATAACAACACAAACTTATAATTCCACAAAGATGTGACTTTGTTTCCACTGTTGGGAATGGTAAATCCGTTTGGAGGTGTTAGCACCCTTAACATCTGCATACTCGTGAGGCGGCCCTTGATGTGAATATAGGACCACTCTCCAGGTCACCACAGCAGTTCAGCATACAATGGACATTCACGCACTTGCACCCTCCTTGCATACCATTACGTAGCATTTGCACACGAAGATGACCGTGCCAAGAAACGGGTGTGGGTTGGCAATTATCCACTTAGGTTTGTGTTTCCGTGTCAATCAAGCACACGCTTGTGCCACAAGCAGAGGAGTAGCCAGGCTTGTCCAACAAGTGGGGCCTGAAGCTAATGAAATGGGCCAACTGCAGTGACATTAACATCTGTAAATGCCCACACAGCGCTGCTGAGTGGGCATCAACAGATTCTGGGTGGGCCGTGTGATTGACACTTGACATAGCCTGTTGTGATAGGCACAGTTATCACTATAAAGTTTGCATTACTGTCTGGTTAAGACAGTCATACTGGATGAGTTGGCTCTCAGATGCTAGACCTGCTTTCCTGTGACCATCCTAGGATTTGCAGCTCTGGTCTGGATATGGGTGCTTGCTCCAGCCGCACATATTCTGGAATATGCTTAGGTAGTTGGGACAGAATCAGCTCCTACCTCTGGTCTCTCGGTGCTTCAAGGACAGCAATGTGCTGTGTTGCATCCACCATCTCCTTCGTCATGGTTTTTCTCAGGTGATGTAAGACCAGGAACCTGGCTCATCCTTTCAAGTCATTCCACCTCTTGTGGACATCATCCGCTGTCTTGGGGTGCATGGACACTGCTACCACCTCGTCAGCATTGTACTGCAATCGCTCATTTTTGTAGCACTTGTCTTACTGCTGAGGGCCCCAAACAGGCAGGACAGCCATCCTTCATCAGCCAGGATTGTGATTTCATCCTTGCTCAACTTTATTTTACCTTTGTGCACTTCGCTACAAGAGCCCCATGATCCACTTTTAATGCTCATTTTGGTTAAAGACAGCCACAAAGTAAGCCTGCAGGTGGATGGAGATTTTCAAAATGGCCGCCACACAGTTATTAGTATTTTCTAAAAATCCGCCAGCAGTAACAGTTCTTTTTAAACCAACGTCTCCTGGCGTTGATAGTCTATTTTTAAATTAATCTCGGGTGATAACCATATTTTATTACCATTGTTCTCATAATTGGTTGTAACTTCTCAGAGTAGCTTTAGCAATGGCGCTACTGTATTTAGGTCCAGAGCTTTCTATGCACGGAATGTCAATGAGATTTTGATGAAGCCGTTGGTGGTGCAAGACAGATCAAGCAGGGTGCCCAAGCTCCGTCATTAGGGACATGGTCCGGGTGACCTGGATCATTTTGCGAAGAAGTAGTGGGGTGGAGCCACTTGCTGTCACATTTAGAGCAGCCATAATGAGCTTTTTCCCTACCAGATTGCAGACAGCTCCCTGGCCCTGCTGCCTGCTGCTCGAATGCTAGGAAGTCTACTGGGAGCAGTGATTGTCCTATGCTGCTGCTTTCTAGGCTCATGCACTTGTATAAGAAGTTAGTCACCTCCCCATCTGATTTTCTTCAATGCCGCAAGCAGGTCAACCTCTCTTTCTCATCACCCAAGTCGTCCGTTCCATCTATTGCGTCCATTTTGTCAGGGAATGGGGCAAATGGCAAAGGAAATGAAAGGGGCCACATGTGAGGGAAAGAGAGTGGCAAATAATGAGGGCTGAGAGAGGGCCACCGGGTGCAGTCAATTGGAGCAGAGAGAGAAGCAAAGTTCGAGGGTAGCACCATGATAATCGCATGAGCTAGAGGCAGCTGAGTCTCACTGCCGCTGCACCCACCCCAGTCGAGGCTCAGTTGAGAGGCTTGGGCTACTCACACATCCAGGGTCGGCCTGGGACATAAAATGGTCTTGGCACCAATAGAAAAGTGGTCCCCCGTTGCAAATGACAATTCATTCTTTTTGTGACAGACTGTTTGAGTAGTACCCAAGCGGGAGGTTTTTGATAAATATGATGCAAATTGCGCATTTTAAAGAATATTTATTCAGTAACACTGGTCAAAACTACGAGCTGCATGGTGAAGTAACTTATCAAACTTGCCCACATGGGCCAACACGTGGGCCACTTTGACGACAAGAAAACAGGCTCGACTTTTGGTTCGACTTTGCCCTATTGCCCTACAGGGAAGTCCGAGCCTGCACACATCACAGTTTCGGCCACGGCGCATAGCTCTGCTCAGGCACATTCGTTCACCTACCCAGCCAGCAGGAAGTGAGGATGAGTGCGTGCAGTCGCAAGTGACTGACAAGTGACTGACTCCCAAATCTGTAGGTGTTTAATTTCATGAATTCCTCTGCCGAAAAAGTGAGCTAAAGCTCTGACTGCTGGTTAAGAACACATAACTAGATCAATGGGACGCTAATGCCAAGATACCTGCTAGCTGCCATGGCAACAGAATACTGTAGGTGACCCCTTAACTCGACCCTCATAATACACGTTTACATAACCTTCCCCACTTTTGTTCCATACTCTCTATGAAGCCCCAAGAGCAAACCAGACAAGTCCCAGGCCGCGTCTTGGTAAAGCCATTTCAGTTTTGGTGTACCCGGACTCTATTTTCCAAATGATGACTCCCAGATGCCCCTCAACAGAAAACTAAAGTGCTGTGTTTCTGCACTTTACAGGCACCATTCCATCAGCTAGCGCTCACCTTGCCCCTCTCCCTGAAGTCGTGACTGCTGCTAGACCTCCCCATCATTACTCTACACTCTTCCCATGAACACACAAGATACGCAATCCCTTCACATGAGGATAGCCAAGCAGTTCAATGAACTTCCCCAGGAAGCCACTTCCGTTTAGGTTTAATCTGAGTGGTGTAAACTCTAAGTTAATTTCCAGACCACGACCCTGACAGTTACAGCTGTTAACATCGCAGATCACTGGCAATGCCCAGCCAATACCAGCTGCTGGGTTCGGCCTGCGGCCAATAACCAATTATACAGCCTCAGGTAACTCCAGCTCCACCATCACGCAATTTAAATCGTTGTTCTCCCTGAGCTCCTCTAAAAGAGAGGAAGGACAACTGATACTGAGGGCTTTGGCAGCAAGACAAGAAGCTGGAAATCAGTAGAAATACGTTTCTATGAAAGTGCTTCATTTTTCCCACCCGTCAACTCCATTTTCTGTGGAACGTGACTGTTTTCCCCTTTCAAGCTCCTTGCCAGCGACCTGTTGCTCTGGATTTGCTTCTTCTTTGCAGATCAGGGTGCCAGTTCCTCCGCAGTCTGAGACAGCGCAGATTACTCACTGTTCGCATGGGATTCCTTGTGAATCAACAAGCGTCTGCCATTTTAATGTGAACTCAAGCAAGAATTGCGGGAATCACAATGTGCTCCTGGCCAGCATAACCCTTTACACATGTGGGTATATCTAATCACCAGAGGGAAGGTCTTCACAGAGGAAGAGTGGGAAGCAGACCCGGCCCCCAAGTAGAGGGGGAACTGTGAAAGGGTTGTTTTCTGAACTGACCCTGTACTGGGGAATGGTGGCATGCAAGCAGTGAGATTTGGAATGATATCATGCAACCAAGGACAGAGCAAGAGGGGTTTCTTTTTCAGGAGAAGGATGGTATGGCAATACTGCACTGATTGGCACCACGGTGAAAGACCCCACAGTGTGCCCATAGTGGGAAGAAGATGCCACCCACACTTTGAGGAGACCGACCTGGAAATTTGAAACTAGGGCAAACATTGTTTTTGTACTGAAGGGAGATTAGGGCCCTCATTTTGATTCAGGGAGTAACAATAAAAAGTAGCAGTATTTATTTAAAATGCCATATGTTTTGGCCATTCACCTAATTAAAGGTAATGGGGTAATGAACTCATGGTGTATTCTTGGAATACCACATGCTGTAAATTCTGGTTAAATAAGTTTGAATTCCTCCGATTTTAGCACCACTAAAAGGTATTTGAACAACCTTTTGTGCTTACACACCCCTTCAATTAAGGCACACAGATGTGCAAGGGCAGCCCCAAATAGTGAAAATGCAGGCCTCTGATGTAAATATATTTGCCCCTTTGCTGTATTCCATCTCCCTGATAATCATTTGCAGGCCACCTGGTCACCATATGAATATCCTTGATGAATGGCTGGATTTACTATGCATGATTCTGGAGGCGTCCTAGAAAACCATTATCACAGGAGATTTCAACCACTGCGTAGTTTAAACACTATAGGGTGCCTTGCAAACATGAATATATGAGGCTTCCCCTACTCTGCTGACAATCCCATCAACTCAGATGGATTCGAACCTGACCTGGTTCTCATCCACAATGTTCCCAAAACAAAACCCGACATCACGCGTATATCGTGGCCCAATCACTTCCCAGTCTCCAGCACTATCCTCATTTCCTAAATCCTCCATAAAACCAGGAAATTTATCAACCACTGACTTCTGTCTGACCCCTGAATAAGGTCAACACAAAATCATTAGGAATCCATGGAATTCTGGAAATCTTCATAAGAACAGCAGAACCTGAAAAATGTCCACTATGAAATCACAAGATCACTTGATTGCCTAGCCTATGAGAGGAGAAAGCACCTAAAAACACTACTGAATTTAATTTAAAAAAAAATTGCATTATAAGCATGGCCACCCTAAAGAGATAAGGTCACAAATTGGAGAGAAAATGATGTTGATCTCAACGGGAAGAGGACAAACTGGTGCCATCACTAGAAATACCAAAGAGCCATACTTAATACCAAGAAGTTACATTACCAATCATGGCTGATGCATTCCCCTCACAAGACATCTGAACTATTCCAAATCTTTATGGAAGCCACATACACTGAGGGTCTCAAGTCCATGCCAAACCAGTCATAAAATCCATACATGTGCCAGTCTAAACATCCTCAAGCAAAGCCTTCGACACACCAGTCATCTTAACTTACTTCTACATCATCGACGAGTCAATCATCAGAATTTAAAAAAACCTGAAAGCCCTAGCTGCCTAACACGGCGCAAGTCCAACATCTGTCTTAAAACAAAACATTTACTCTCTAGCCCTAACTTTGACAGCCATCTCGAATGCTTCCCACACCATGGACTGTCTCCCAGCAGCCCTGAAAAGATCCACAATCACCCCAATCTTAATAAAGGCAAATGAGGCCCTATCTGTACCAGCCAACTACAGACCCATCACAACCATCCCCTTCGAGACCAAAATAATAGAATAAGTGGTAGCCTTACAAATTCAAGAGTATTCAGAGGAATTCTGTTCATTACAGACAGTTCTGTGCATTATGTTGCCTGGCACAGTGGCCTGCGATAGTGCTACTATACCATGATCACTTCCACCCCCTAAGCAAGGATGAAAATGCATTTTTATGTACTGTAAGATCATGACAGTTAATCTCCTGAAATAACACATGCAATAGTTCAGACAATCTGCATGATTTACCGATAATAGGGAAGCACACGCCTAACTCATAGTGCTAAATATATGCACTCTGACTTAATTTTGCACTATGCAAAATTCATAGTGAGGACGTAGGAGGGATAATCTAAAGTGTCAGGGAACTATCACAGTGACCCTAAAGTAGGGGAGAACTAGAATGTAGTTCCAACAGTTTAGGGGCAGTAGGTCTGAGATCCCACTCGGGAGCAAAGGAATCATTTGCTAGGTGCCTGTGTATGCGGTAGGCCCTTCAAAAAGGAGATGAAAACAATCGACTCTGAGAGCAGATCTACTTAGTTGAGGAGGCACCAGGGAGGGCAAATGGACATGTCCAGAAACTGTGACTACCACGTTCTCCGGGCCCAGTCCAGAGCAATCAAGATCAACTTGGTCTCAAACATGCACATCCTCCTGAAAACCAGCAGGCGGACAGGAACTGTCAGGAATGCATAAAGGAAATCAAATGTTCATTAGACCCTCAGTGTGTGCCGCAGATCTGCCTGCTGAGGAAATTCCCTGGAGCAGAACATCTCTCACTTCCTGTTCACACTGGAAGCGAAGAGGTCCACCTGAGGAGTCCCCAATGGGAGGGGTTCTCTTCTAGAACTTCCTGGCAGAGCACCCACTTGTGGGAGACTGACGTTTGTCTGTTCAGGGCATCTGATAAGAATGTTCTGTGCCAGCCAGATGAGCTGCCATCAGAGATACACCATGCTCCAGAGCCCCAAACACAGTTGCATTGTTTCCTCTCACAAAGTCAAGGATCCCACAACACATCGCTGTTGAGGAATTGCACAGCCACCGTGATATCCGTCAAGATCAGCACGCCTTTGTCCTTCTGAGAGGGGAGGAAGGCAACCAGGGCTAGTCTGATCACCATTCATTCTGGTAAATTGTTATGTTCCCGAGACTGCCACAGGCTGCTCACCGCTAGGTCCTGCAGGTGAGCACACCAACCTTTCAAAGGAACATTGGTGACCACTGTCAATAGAGGGCAAGGTTGCCGAAGCAACACTCCGTTCACCAGATTGTCTCGTAGGGACCACCATGCCCAGGATTCCAAGAGGCCATATCCGGAACTTGCAACAGATCCAACATGCTTCCCTGGAATTGGGACACTGGCAACAGAGCAGCTGCTGAAGTGATCGCATGTATGTCAGGCCTCCTGCACCATTAGAACGCATGGAGCCATGAGATCTAACAATTGCACAAAAAAAGGAGGCTGCAACTTTTCCCTGATATTGGAGGAATTGAACCACCTGAAAGATGTCCACTACTCGGTCCTGAGATGGGAAACCCTTCCAAAGCGAGTGTCGAAAACTGCACTGGTGAATCAGAAGGATTGGGACGGCACAACCTGAGACTTCTTAAAGGTTGAGGAGAAGCCCAAGCTGTGCAATAGGGAGCATGTGTGTGCTACAGATGTGCCAATGCCTGGTCTGTTGAGTGAGCTTGGATAAACCAGTCCAGTCATCCAGGTAGGGGGACACATGAATGCTATACCTCCCGAGTCAAGCTGCAACCCTTGCCAACAGCTTGGTGTGGCCCCTAGGTGCCAAAGAATGGCAGGACCTTGAATTGGTAGTGGCAGTAGACTACCACACATCGTAGGTATTTCCTGTACCTCGCATGGATCGGCATGTGGAAATAAGCATCCTGAAGATACCAAGAGACCAACCAGTCATGCTGATCAAGAGGGTGGCACATCTGGGCCAATGTTACATCTTGAATTTGATCTTGCAAAGGAACAAATTCAAAAGACGTAGAACCAAAATGGGATGCAAACTGAATACCATCCCCTGAATCATTCTGAGTGTGAAACATGTTCTATCACACGTTTTCCTGAAGCTGACAGGCCTCTTACAATAGGCTGGTGTTTGGAGGCATTGGGGGGCCTTAAGGTGGATTTCTAGAACCTGGCCTGGTGGACAGATTTTAGGAGGCCACCCTAGTTCTAGTGAACAGGGTAACTCTGAGAGGTTAACCAAAACCCAATCAAGGTAAACGTGGAAAGCACTCAAGGCTATTTGCACAGTGTGAGGGGGTTGAGGGGTTCACAATGAGTCCACGCACTGAAGCACACAATAATTCAATTTAGACAGGTAAGTAGAAAAATACTATATTTATTCTAGGCCCAAAACACAAACTAGGGAATGGAACAAGCAGGTGATAACATTACACAGCACTCAATAATAAAACATACATACAATCAACTAAGTTTTTAGGAATGCATACATAACTTATTCAACAAAAATAAGGTAATTATTGATGCAGTAGAATGGAACCAAGTTACAAGAATTATACCCTAACTTTATATGTCCTATTCCTATGATGAGTGGGGCCTTGTGCCCAAATGTCACAAAGCTTTGTCTTAGGAAAAGGGTATGATGTAGGAAATGTTATTGTGTGGGTGACATGCTTCAGAAGATATTCAACAAAGTTACTGGTAACTAAAATTGTATTCTTATCTTACAGATCCAGGCAAAAAGCCATGGAATGGAAAAAACAAACTTTATTCTAAGGGTTATTCTAAGGAGAACTGGCGGAGACAAATGCATTGCGATTACTTACCTCCTTCACTCTGTTTTTCCCAGATGACTAGATGGGTTGACTGGGGGTCGCTGTAGGTAGGGTTTCCCATTATTTGTCCAGTGAGAGGTGCCCAGGAGCTGTGGGTGCAAAGATTCTTCTGGCCGGTTCCAGGAGCAGAGTGCAACCCTTTGCAATAAAAAAATGAAGGAGGCACTGATGCAGACCTCATCAGGACATTTCACCAGACGGGAGAAGAGGAGCTGCAGGGACAGTTACTGCACTTAGGCGACAGAAGGCGTTCTTCCAGTCGTGGTTGAAAAATACCTTCCAGAGAAGGATCCCTTGAAGCTGGGAGGCTGAAAATTGGCAGGAAGGCGACATATACTACAAGCTAGTGACTACTCAAGTTTCAGCGATAAATGCAGAATGGCGATGATTCAACCGAGGTAGCTGACTGGAGAGCTGGTCCGTCCACTGGGTGGTCCAGGGAAGCTCCCTAAGTCTCACGACAGCTGGATTCTAGAGAATGGGTTAAGACAAGTTGGTCCAACCAGTCCAAGATTTGAAGCACTGATCATGGCCTTTGCATATTAGGTAGTCAATCAGGGCTTCATTGGGCCACATATAAGAAGGGATACTGGGCCTCTTCGGGAGTTGTCCATGGATCTTCAGTCAGCTGCTCTTCTGCACTGGATACTTGGCTCCAACGCTGATCTGAATAAATGGCTGCAGGAGTCCTCTTCTTATCCGAAATCCTGGCTGGAAGCAAGTTCAAGCCAACCAATGTGAAGGATCTGCACCATTCAAAAAGCCAGCAGTAGTCCAATCAGGGACCGCTGTGTGTTTCACTTATGCCACACACCTAGAATCTCAAGCACCACTGATGTGGGATGGGACAAGAAAATCCAACCCCCTTCATTAGCCAAGCACACACAAAGGCATCACTAACCCGCAAAAGCAGCAGCTTTCTAGGGCAAGTGCAAGACCTTTTATGGGGTTTCCTGACCTGAGAAGGCAGGAAGAAGGTCAAACAACAATATGGCCAAAGAACAAGTGAGAATCTCGTGGAATAGCCGTTTAAGGGCACTAGCCATGTTTAGTACCCATACAAGGTAAACACAAATGTGCACACTAGAAATAACACAAAAATGATAAAAATATAATTGCTGCCAACAGCTTGTATTTAGGCACATATAAAAGTAACCATAAATCCCAGTGTAAAAGAATGGGGTGAAACAAAAGTATTCCCACTGCACTGAATTGCAAGATGATGTGTGCACTGTTAAAATGTTACCAAAAACGTAAAAGGTAAAAATACCAAAAAGGAAAACATAGTTTCCCACTGCTGATAGTCTGAAGGACTGATCAGTTTCCCTGTAACAAAATGCCAGGGAAGTAAAGCTGAAGGCTTCATTTCCCTGCAAACGGTCAGGACAGGTTCATAAACAAAAGCTAAACATGTGGGGGTCCATAGAATAGGGAGGAAAAGTTGCTAAAAGAGAACTCTTTCCTAACAGCGGGACATGAGAGGGTGGTCCAGAGGGTGTTGAATGAATGGGAGCCAATCTCCCTTTTGGACAACCTGTAAGGCCCAGGTGTTTGATGTGGTGCGAAACCATTCTGCACTGATCAAGCAGATCCTCCCTCATACTGGAGATTGATGAGATATCGCTCTCACACAGGTTTTGCACCTGGAGCAGCAGATGGCACTGCTGAGACTTGGAAATCACCCCTGGGGACTCCCCTACCTCTAGAGAATCAGTGCAATTGCTGTATCCCACAGTCATCTGACCTCTGCTGCTGGGGGCATAGGAACCAGAGGGATGAAACTCCCTTCCTCTACCAGAGTATGCCGTAAAGCACTGAACTGCCAGGCCGAGAGACCTGGCCATAGCCTTAGAGGATTGGAACCTCTCGAATGAGTCATGGGCCTTGGCCATGAAGAGGTTATGCCTGTCGAAGGGCATATCCAGGAGCTTGAACTGCAATTCCAGGGCAATCACTGAGACCCTTATCCAGTAATGGCTTCTTATGACTGTGCTTTTGGCCATTGCCTGTGCTTCACAGTGCTCTGTGTCTAGGATAGACTGCAGCATCTGTTGGTATGCCTCCTTGCCATTCTGAATAAGAGAGACAAAACCCTTTCTTACTTCCCACTTTGGAAAGTATTCCACCGTCCCTGCCACCACAGACCAGAGTAAAGAGAACTTGACCATGGCGCAGTAGCAGTCACTTGGCTAAGTCCCTGTCGAAAGCAAGACTAAAACTGAGTTTCCCAGGCTTCCAATGCCAGGCATGTGGCACTTGTCTATAATGTCAGTCAGCTAAAACTGTGCCTTAGTCTGGACATGGCTGCAAGTTTATAGTGCAAACTACTTCCCCAATTAAGAGCTGGAAAGCCACCTGTGGCTCCCCTGGTCGGCATTGGTAAGAGCTCCAACTCCAGGGAGAATTCAAAATGGCTGGCCTCCTGCAAGTCAGAGGCCGGATCTAACAGCCAATCCCCTCCCTTGTAGAACTCTTCAGGGAAGTCTCTGGTCTCCCTACAACCAATAGAACATGTGTTCCTGTCTTCAAAGGCCGCCATGGAGATTAGGGTGTAGCTTCCTCAACACCAAATGACAACATCAGTGCTGGGGCCAGAGAGGGTGGCCCCAGTGGTTCCAATTCCAAAGGCAGAGGCAAACGGTGCAGCGATGGGCCATTGCATCTGGGACCCAGAGCCGAGCACATGGGCACACAGGTCACGGTTCCCTACAAGTTCACTGCCGGTTAGTCCAAGCGCGGTGGGACCTGTAGGTGCTAAGACCAAGTTGTCAGTGCTGGGGCCGTAGCAAAGAAGTCCACCATCTTCTGGTGAAATGCCTCTCATTCATGTGGGACAGGATTGGGTTGGCAATGGTACTTCTGTGGAATCACTTGAGTGATGACTCCTTTTCTTTGAGGAAGAAGAAAAGAAAACGGATGTTAAGAGGAACTGCTCTTGTGGTGATTCTTCTTCTTGTGGGCAGGAGACTTGCCCTCCCCCTTCTTCTCTACATCCTGTGATCTCGAACGAGTCCTCTGGTCACATTTTTCCTTGTGGAAATAGGTGAACAGTTTAGCTGCCCTTTCCCGTAGCGCCTTTCTGTGCATAGACTGACACACAGACTGGCACGAACCGTAGTCTTGGGTGTTGTTGTCCTCCCCCAGACAGTACAGGCAGATCCTGTGGGGGCAGAACACTGACATCTGTCAGTCACAGTTTGAGCAAAGCTTGAAACCCAAGGTCTTAGCAGGATTAGACGGGATTACACTAAGCAGTATTCCAGAAGCTAACAGAGGGCACAGAAAAAAAGAACTGAGGTCCTGGGGCGCAGCACCTTGATATATACTGGTCCCAACGTCATGTCAGGAGCAGGGCATGTGGAGGCATTCAGCGTAGCCGATGCAGAGCTGCAGTGTGCCCCCTTGTGGCAGAAAAGCGGAAACTGTGGGAGGAAAGAATCCATTAGAAAACTGCATTCTTGGCACTACTCAATGTGAGACACTGGAAAGGAGAACATGCCTGTAGGTGCTCAATGAAAAAGATGTCTTGAAAATGGAATAGGACTGCAGTCAGTGATCCTGTAGTTTGGAGAGAACTATTCTTCTATAAGAGGGAAGAAAGAAACAGCACTACTGTGGGAGTGGGAAATTTGAGGGAACCGTGGTAGCAAAGGGAGGAGATACAACCTTCAGATTGAGATAGATTGAGAGTTTCTGTGTAATATTGAAATATTAGCTTCATGGGGAAGCCAGCATGACTATTCCATTGTTAGTATTAAGGATAGCGTTGCTCCCATAGTCTATTAATGCCCACATTGCCAGCTTGGTCTGTCTGAACATGACAGTAGATTATCCTGACACATTGACATTGTTGTGCACGACTGTGATGATTCACTTCACTTGAATGTTTCCTGTATGAATCAGTGTAGCAGAGTTAAGGAGCGGAGCATCTGGTTGGGACTACTCCAATAAGTATAGGTCATAGAGGTTGTTAATGCTTTACTGCTCTTCATTTTTAAGTTTGTACCTTCTCCAGCATTGGATCTTTCAAAGACTCACATGCAGTTTGAATTTTAACAGTCAGGCTGAGAATCCTCAGTTACATAAAATCAAAGCGGTTTTATTTGGAAAATGAAAGAAACCGCAGTCACTTCAGTGTTCTCTCAGTGTTGTTTTGGATCATTTACTCTCCAGCCAATAGGCAGTGTCTCATCAAAGAATTTCTTAATGCTTTACTGCTCTACATGCTTAAGTTTTTGCCTTTTCTAACCAGGTTTATTTTTCTCTTGTATCGAACCATGGCAGTCAGGTGCAATTCCAACTCACAATGTGCAATCAAATATACTCAGGATAGTGACCTTTACGAGTATGTCAAAGTAAAGGCCGTTTCCCCCAAAAATGAGAACGACTTTGTAATATGGAGACCTAGTTTGTGCATAGTCAAGAGAGTATGGAGCGGCGATTGGAGAATAAGGATTGTACCGCAATCCCTCCACTTTCTCCCTAAGGCCAATATGTTAGCCACAGTTGCAAAAGATACAATCCTTGCAGTGGTGAAGTCGGTGGCCTTTGACTGAGAAGATACATGGTATGTTGATAAAGTTGTGGCTGTGGAATTAAGAGGTCTGTGCTACACTTCCATTTATTTTGCTTGTCCAAATTGTGTGACCTTTGGAAATAACTTTATTGCTGAGACATAGGGGCCTATTCATGGAATTATTTGTGCTGAAAAACAGCGATTTGTGCGCCATTCTGCCCGCAAATCCCGGTTTAACAAATGGGGATTTGCGGCCAGAATGGCGCACAAATCCCCGTTTTTTGGCGCAAATAATTCCATGAATCAGCCCCTCAGTGTCCTCCTGTGGACACATGGGAGGCCTAAAGAACAAGCTAAGGCACAGCATAAAGGGATATTACATTTCTAATATTGAATCACCGCAGGTACATCATATATCCCTTACTCCATTGTTCAGTGTCAGAATACAGTAGTGTACGCAGGGGTCGGCTGAGGATATTACCACTGCCAAAGGAGGAACTGTAGAGGGTTGTCCAACTCCTGGCCTCGAGGGCTGGAATCCTGATGGGGTTTCAGGATATCCCTCATTAATATTCATGAGGAAAAATGTGTATACATTTAGAATCATTGTATGCAAATTTACCTCATGACTATTAATGAGGTGTATCCTGAAAACCTGGCATGGATCCGGTCCTCGAGGCCTGGAGTTGGACAACCCTGACTGTCCTGGCAAGCCACCCATGATACACACTGTTCAGATAGCAGAGATGATGTATTTTATGCAAAGAAACACCTCCACCACACCAAGCATTACCTTGGATTATTTAAGCGTGTCCTCCAGGGCAAGTGAAACCAGCTATAAATCAGTGTTAAAGAGTAGGTAGAAAGCTATAAGTATTTGGAGAACGTCCTTTTTGCTGATTAATGTACCAAAGTGCTTATATTTAAATATGAGTGTCCTGGAAGGCCTGGCTCATCTTTGCAAGCCGGAGTACAGAGTATGAGTGACAACAGCACAGCACATTTGTTCAACAAGTATTTAGAGGGAAACATTAGTCTTTCTGTCACACAGCAAAACTCAGCCTCAGTAATTAAATCAAGTTTCTTGGCATTGGTTGCCCGCTCTGCAGCCCGGCCGCCCTTGTCCAATCCACGCCATGCTTACCACAATGCCCTTTTCTCCAGGAGGGCCCTCCGGACCTGGACTGCCACGCTCTCCCTTTGGGAAACAACGACACAAATAAATACGGTAGATTGCCAACAATTTCAGTCCATATACATTTAAATTTCAATTTTGCATTTCGGCTCGAAAATTGCCACATATTACCTGTTCTTTACATTTTTGAAGTGTTTAATGAAAGGGTACAACGGGCACATCAAAGCAGAAGTACCTAAAGCAGACCTTAAATATTAACTGAAATGTTTAGAAAATGAAACGTCACATTTTCTACTTTCTTTTGGACTCGGTAATGCCGCTTTATTTAAGGAGCCTTTTCTATTCAAGAGGGCTGCTGACATTCGGGGTGCTTTGTGAATGAACCCCCTTCACGCACGTCTTGCTTGAAATACCTGGCGCCTCACGTTATGGAAGGAACACGTACATTTAAAGGAACAACACATTCCACGACTGACAGGTTTGCATGCATGTGTTGATGGATTCACAGTCAACACTGCATTAGAAGTGGCACATCTGTATCTGTTTAATGACTTAATGGCTTCATTTAGTGCATCCGTGAGGAGGGCCCGTGCAGCAGCAGGCTTAGATCTCTGATAGGTTCCGCAGATACGGGGTGCCTGTCTGGGGTGGTGGGTGAACCACTGTCTACTGCAAAATGATACCATGTGTGTGTGCAACCCACAGTCCCGCTCTTCAATCAATCATTGGGAGAGACGCGGCCTTCGCCCTCAGGATATACTGTATTTCCACGAAGAAATCAAAACATGGCGATTGGAAACATCATTTCATTTTCCATTCAGCTTACCCTTTGTCCCGCCCCCGTAAGAACTGACAGTTTACAGGATATCGCATCCCAGAAAGTTCACTTGCAACCCTGGGGTGTTCGGCTGCACTCAAAGAAGGATTGGCCTCTGGCAAGGAAAATATAGGCCATGATAACCTCTTTTCAACTAAAACAAGACTACCTCAAAGCTTGAGGTTTATTTGTATGTTCAAAGAGGGAAGGATTTTCTTAGTTTAAACAAGGTAAAAGTGAGTTAGTGTTGTAACACACACAAGTAATCAAGATACATTTTGTTTACATTGCAATATAAGGAAAAAAAACATAAGAGTCAAAAGAATTGCACAGGGCTCTGAGGAAGGAGGCGGCAGTAGAATCCTGCTGACACGCTCAGTAGCCCATAGCCATGCTCGATTCAGTGGCGGTAAGGTGGTGACTGCCAGAATCCACACTCCCTAAATTGAATTGCACACGCGGTCTTCTTTTTTAGAGCAGGGTGAACAAGTAGGCGTGTGGTGGTCATGATAACAAGCGGTACATTTTGTAGCCCGGTGGGAATGCACCCCTCACCCGTTCTCCAGGCCAGGTAGAATACTAGGGACTACGCCCCGCAATTGCAGGCAGATTGCATGACTGTGGATTCTGGGAGCAGAGGGGGAGCCGAGGCAATGCACCGGAGCCCACCCTGGGTGGTCAGGCCGCCTCCTTGTTTGCACCCCTTCCAGCCCCAACATCTCAGCTCCACATTCAACAGCTGAATCGTTAAATGGGTTAATTTCTCCACCTCTGGCATGCCAGCAGGCATAGCCGAGCACTGACAAACACCATGTAGATTAAGGCCAATGCTTCACGTATACACCATACAAAAGTACTTTAAAATACATGAGGTTTAAACATAGAAGGAAATTAGGGCTGCTGTACCGAGCCATACTCGCTGGTAATGTCCCGCCACCCAAGACTACCAGAGAGGGTGGTTGGCTCCTACCATGCTGTGCCTATTATCGCCATAAGCCCCTCCAGAAAAACATCTGGTGTGCTAATACAGCATTTTAAAAGTTTTCCTTTACTACAACGCCAGGCAATGTGCTTGATGTCGCATCAATGAAAACATTTCCCATCTCAAGATGACCGCCATGAATAATGTAAATTATGGAGCCCCTTTTCACTTTCCATAGCGACCAATAAGCAAACGAGGACAGAGGCCTGAAGGCGGAAGCTGGGATTGTGTAGAGAGGTTCTGGGTATGTTCACCTAAGTACTGGCTGGTGGGCTAGAGCGGGAGGGGAGCGTAGGTGAAATTGCAGAAGTAGTGCCGCCTGCGTACACACTGAATTAGTGGTGATAGAACGTTTGCGTTTACCATTGACACCGCCCCGTGTTCATTTGCTTCTGCTTAGATCAGCACTCGCTGCAGAGGGGTCATTTCAATTAATGGACACATTCTTAATTCTGTTCTTCTTCTGCCACTGTTTGGGATTGAGAAAGCACATATTTACAAGCAGAAATGAGCATTCAGCGTGGTAGCTGTGCTCCGTGCAGATGGTAAAACTCTGTGTGTTGTATGGAAACGTTGAAAGCCATACTTATTCACCAGGGCGAATTTCTCTGTGCAGCATTTCTTTCCATCATATTTGATCTCATCTGTGAATTACATAAGATGACCAACCATGTGCAATAGCCTGAATCCCATCCTGAACTGCTGGCCAGCATCCCCTCTGCAAAAGCAAAGTATCAATGATATATAGAAATAATACTCTGAGGAATTGTCATCGATTAAGTAGCAGTTGCTGAGGAATCCCATCCAGCGCGTTTTGGTTCCTGCGGAATATTATGGCAACTTCCACATTAAATGGTGCCAGATGTGCATAGAATGGTTATTTAATAAGCAGGTAAATAGCCATAGGTGTGGCCACCCTTTAATTGATTTAACTACCCCTCTCTTACTCTCAGATATGTGATACAGGACAGTGCATGCAGTGCCACTATTAATACTTTTAGAGGACAAACTACTTCACAAGACTAGTGCTCACTTGTCAAAAAAGATGAAATCAGTTTATTAACATACAAAAAACACATTGTAAAACCTTTGTATAAAACACAATACATACAAATAATAATACTACAGACCGTATATCTATACACTGTGGGTGAGTTTATGACTAGCTAGAGCAAATCAATATGTCACACATAGTCATCAAGACAAATAAAGAAAACATTCGTATTTAACAGCGATAAAACAAAAAATAGCAAAAATCCAGTTGTTATTGTCTCTATTTTTAGGTTTCAGCACTTCTTTTTCTGCCACCTAAAATACATCACATAATGTTTTCTAGAGAACCCTTATTAGGGTTTTCCACATAGATACATGAAGCATCAATCATGTTTCATGGAAAGTCGACATATGTTTCGTCCCACACAATTCATACTGCACTATTCCTAGTACTGTTGCTTAGAGATGTTAGAGGCCTTCTTCAGGATGAACAACATTCTTCTATTCGGGGAAAAAAAACAAAAAAAACCCAACCCAAATGGTCTAAATAATACTTTCCACAGTGTTAAACAGATGCTTAGGGGCTTGAGCTTTCAAAGGGCCGACTCTTTGATAGATGTCTGGTCTACACAAGGGCCTTTTGGCTACCTTTGATGGTGTGTAATTAACACACAGAAGAGGATCTATTCTTAATGTTCTTCCTATTCCTTACAGGAAGTCCAATTCTTATTTTAGAAACGTCAACCAAGCAGTGTGCTGAATTACAAAGGGGGCTCCAATCTTTTTGAGATGAAAAAAGGAGCTCTTAGTTTGCCAGTGTTCGCTTGTGATGCTTTCCGGGAGACACTCACAAGCGAACACAAACAAACTAAGAGCTCCTTCGCTCGTCTCAAAAAGATTGGAGCCCTGTTGTCATTCAGCACATTGCTCGGTTGACTTTTCTAAAATAAGAATTGGATTTCCTGTAAGGAATAGGAAGAACATTAAGAAGGGATCCTCTTCTGTGTGTTAATTACACAGCATCAAAGGTAGCCAAAAGGCCCTTGTGTAGACCAGACATCTATTAAAGAGTCGGCCCTTTGAAAGCTCAAGTCCCTAAGCATCTGTTTTTACAGCGTGGAAAGGATTTTTTAGACCATTTGTTTTTTTTTCCTGATTAGAAGCAAGTTGTTCGTCCTGAAGAAGGCCTCTAACATCTCTAAGCAGCAGTACTAGGAATAGTGCAGTATGTATTGTGTGAGCCGAACGATATGTCGACTTTCCATGAAGCACGATTGATGCTTCATGTAGCTATGTGGAAAACCCTACTGAGGTTCTCTAGAAAACATTCTGTGACACATTTTAGGTGCTAGAATAATAAGTGCTGCAACCTAAAAATAGAGACAGTAACAACCCGGGTATTTGTTATTTTTTGTGTTAACACTGTGAAATACAAATGTTTTCTTTATTTGTCTTGATGACTATGTGTGACATATTGATTTGCTCTAGCTAGTCATACACTCACCCACAGTGTATAGATATATGGTCTGTAGTATTATTATTTTTATGTATTGTGTTTTATTGAAAGGTTTTACAATGTGTTTTTGTATGTTAATAAAATGATTTAGGGCCTTATTCACAGAGCGTTCTCCAATGGGGGTTTGCCATTATAAAACGCTTCTGGGAATTAGGCCCTTAATCTTTTTTGACAAGTGAGCACAAGTCTTGTGAAGTGCTTTGTCCGCTAAAAGTATTAATATCGGCACCACATGCACTGTCCTGTATCACATATCTGGGAGTAAGAGAGCGGTAGTTAATTTTGTTATTCGTGTTTTGCCAGATTTCCCTCCCTTGTTACAGGATTGACCCCGAGAACAAAAAATAGGGATTACCCTTATTTTTCTCTTTACCCACCCTTTAATTGAAGCCATATTTCCACCTAGGTCCACCTAGGCTACCACCTAGAAATATTATGGCAACTTCAACATTAACTGGTGCCAGATGTGCATGGAATGGTTATTTACTAAGCAAGTAAATAGCCATAGGCGTGGCCACCCTTTATTCGAAGCCATATTTCCACCTAGGCTACCACCTAGAAATATTATGGCAACTTCCACATTAACTGGTGCCAGATGTGCATGGAATGGTTATTTAATAAGCAAGTAAATAGCCATAGGCTTGGCCACCCTTTATTCGAAGCCATATTTCCACCTAGGCTACCACCTAGAAATATGTTGGCAACTTCCACATTAACTGGTGCCAGATGTGCATGGAATGGTTATTTAATAAGCAAGTAAATAGCCATAGGCTTGGCCACCCTTTATTCGAAGCCATATTTCCACCTAGGCTACCACCTAGAAATATTATGGCAACTTCCACATTGACTGGTGCCAGATGTGCATGGAATGGTTATTTAATAAGCAAGTAAATAGCCATAGGCTTGGCCACCCTTTATTCGAAGCCATATTTCCACCTAGGCTACCACCTAGAAATATGTTGGCAACTTCCACATTAACTGGTGCCAGATGTGCATGGAATGGTTATTTAATAAGCAGGTAAATAGCCATAGGCGTGGCCACCCTTTATTCAAAGCTATATTTCCACCTAGGTTACCAACTCTTTGAATTAGTCTATTGACCTCAGAGTTTATAGCTATTCTTCGGGGTGTAAAGGGCACCCCGAACACAGATTTTCTCTTTCAGAATTGGACTGAAATGGCTGCAAACATCTGTCTTGAGGATCAGATTTCTTCTGTCCTGTGACCTACACTTGCGCACCACTACAAGGTCCACACGGTTTGCTCTAAACCAATGCACGTGCATGAAAAAGGCCGAATATGATACACACTGGATATTCTAAAAATGGAAACATTCTTTTTTGTGCACGGTTTTTTCTCCGCAGTGTATGCCTCTGTCCAGGGTTTCACCAAAGTCTTTAAAAGGCAGTGTTGAGAAACTGATGCCATGCTTCACATTCGACTAGAGCCGACAGGCAAGCCTTGCACAGCAGAAGAGATAGCCTCAGGCTGGTCTGTAGGGCTGTGCTAGAAAGGTCACCCCAACAGGCTAGAATGGTTCAGTCAGGTGGGGGAAATGTCGGGGTGTTTGATGATCTAGTGCACTACCAGTGCTACTGACCTAAGTCTCGTTCGAATGCATTAAACGCAGCAAGTTGTAACACATCTTGTCCGCACAGGTCTTTGCCCATACGTTTGTTGCAAAATGTCCTCAACTGTGATTTGCAGAAGGGAACCACTTTTTTGGCGCTCCGGCTATTTGGCGTCCCATTCCAACCAGGATCAAGGTTGTTCTTTTAAGCCAGTTCGAGAAAATGCAAATGCTTGAATTCATGAAGAAATATGATCATTGATGGTGGAGCAATTTTCCAGACCTTTGTGGTCCTAAATGGAGCCCATACTTTATACGAATAGGGCATGAGGAGCAGGTGTTCATTGGGTCGAAAAAGGCCAATGGATGGGAAATCTTACTGGGTACCACCATGTGACACCAAGAGGATTATTTCTTCCTTGGTTAGGTGGAATTAGGGTACATGTGCCACGGAGAGATGTGGAGAGTGTAATAATCAGGTGCATGCTCCAGATCTACCTCAATGCTCTGAAAAGGGCAGTTTACCACCTGAGGCCAAACTAAAGGACCAGGCCTCCCCTGACGAAGCGCACACTGGATGCGTGAGGCGTAGCACGATGCTCTGCACCCCATCAAAGAGCAAGCAATGTATCGCCCGGCAAAGCTCGGGTGTGGGGGTATACACTTTACTTGCTGTTTATTGAGTAGTTTGACTCTTGTTGATGTAATTAGCATGCCCCTTGCTGTGATATGCCACTGGAAAACGGCTTGAATGCATTATAACAAAATGGGCTTTTATGGGCACCTTCTGTAATACCAATATGAGCCCCTCAAGGGCAACTGGCACCATTGCCACGTGTTCAGAGCATATGTTTGTATTGTATTGTGTTCATTACAACAACACAATGGGCCTCATTACACGGTAGGCGGTAAACCATGGTGCTATTAGCACCATGGTTGCCGCCGGTACCATACCGGTACCACCATGGAGGAAAGGGGAATTACCACTCCATTCCAAGGCTGGTGGGGCGCTAATTCCCCCTTTCTCCATGGCCCTTGCACATTCCCATTTTTGCCCCATAGGGCATAATGGGAATGGGGAAGGAGCTAATTACGGTACCGCAAATTGCGGTACCGTAATTAGCACCAAGGTCCCTTTGCGGGTCCCAAATTTAACGGCTGGTCTACACCAGCCGATAAGGTCGGGTCCAGCAAAGGGACCTCGTAGTAAGGCGGTAAGGGTTAACGGTCACTGGTACCCTTACCGGTGACCGTTAACCCCTGCCTCCTTCCGTGTAATGAGGCCCAATGCCTATTCAAACAAGAACATGTAGCCCTCCCCATCCCTCGTTAGAGCACCTGTCTGTCTGCATGCATTCCACACTCACGGATCTCCGTGCACTTCCACGTGCAGGCTCACCAGGTGATGTAATCCATGCCTTCAGGGCAGCGCCGCGAATGGTACTGGATCGTTTTCACAAACAATTTTATTCGCTTAATTAAATCTGACATTTCACAAAGGGAAAGTTTCCCGTTTTCAGAGGTTGACCTTGCCAACATATTCATAGACAAAACAATCTAAAAATTGAGTCTGCCAAGAGATGCAATGACTTTTATGTCTCTGTACTTGAAAATATGAACTAATTAACTTTTTTTAGCAGCGTGCAAATCCAAAACGTGCCATGTCTGAGGCCTGTCTACCCACATTTCTTTCCGTCAGCAAACCCCAGAACCCGCTGAGTGCACAATCTTCCCCTCCAGCCTTCAAATAGAGTGGGGCATACACTATCTTGGCAATGCCCAGATAGTCTTGTGTGCACTTTGGAGCAATGATGTTGCACTTGAAAGTCTAAGCTAGCCTCGCTACCGTGCTTGTAACATACCTTGACAGTGAGATTAACCTTCTGACTCTCTGCTCTGCGTGGTTCACAATGCTGGGATGACCATCTTTTGCTTGGGTGGGGGCAGAGCTTATAGCCACCAACATTAGGCCACCTATGTAGACACACATAGAGCAAAACTACTTTTCTCTAGTGTCTGTCTCCATCCTAAAGGCACTCCAAGCAGTGGCGTGGCTAGGATGACAAGGCGGGCCTGCACCGTATACACGTAGGCCGCGTACGGGTCTGCGCAACTGAAAACATATGTGTATTTCCCTGGGCGTTTCCTTTAGAATCCGAATGTGGACCAATAGGAATCTTTGAACTATTATGCAGCATTGTAGACATTAAACTAGATAGCTCAGAGACACGATTCAACCAAATGCCCCTTTCCATTAGTTGAAAACACATGATGGGAGCTATAAACTGTGTGATTAGGGCATCTGGGTATAGTATTGTTTGAAAAGAGCATGCAGCTTGTTTTGTGTAATGTGACAAAAAAGTGGAAGTGCTACACAAAAAGCAAACTGTGTTGGGATGTCCAACAAGCTGCCTAATTGGAAAAAAACGAAACCGTTTCTACAAGTAGGGGTGTTGTCTTGAAAAGATTAGATTGTTAACGGGAGTGTGGGGGACAGGGAGGGAGCGGAGTCCATATAGAAAAAGCGCGTAGACAATCACTCTTACATTCATCCTTACTAAGAGGGATTGTCACAGGCAAAGGAGGAACAATTACTGCTCCAAAAGAGTACCAGTAGATGTCTACCACTTTATATAACACCTTTAATATTACCCAATTAAGTGCTATTCAGTATATTTACTGAGTAAAATGAGAGATGGGTCCTGACAGAATTTAAGAGTCAAAATGCATATACGGTGTTCTCTCGGGAGGATTGCTCAGGGGCAAGGTGCTCGCCTTGGAAACAAGACAACGCAGAGCAACACAGGTTCGATACCCGGGTCCACTTATAAACCTCTGGGTATTAAGTGCGTAATAAATAACCTACCAAAAAATATTAAATATCATATCATATGAACATTTCAAAGCCTAGTAATGCGGGGCGAAATACTCGTCCCTTTTATCACTGGTCTTCCCTACTTTATGCAGACTCTTTCCACAGATGGCGAGTCAAATATTCCTGTGTGGGAAAAAGCAGGACATTTTCGCCGTTGTTCCGGGCTTTGTTTGGGTTTGTTTGGGGCAGCAGGATTTTTCTTCAGAGATTGCCACTGTTTTTCTGTGCACCTGTGAGATCCATGTGTGAAAGAGCTCACACCAGGGATGTGTGGCTCCTACGCGCACTTGTAAAGTGCAGAATGAATAGCTAATATCCCGCAGTCAGAGAAACAACTGCCCAGAAAGGTGTGTTCAATACTGTGCCCAGGTTCCGTCACCAACAGCAGAAGGTACAAAAACAGATGAGATTGTACGTTATCTAATGACCGGTGACGGCTTGCGGACAGAGAGCGGTCTGGGGATAAGGGAGCTCTCTGGATCTATTTCCCACCCGCAGACTGGGGTTCCCTGTCAGATGGTACCTGATCCTTTAAAGTGTGTCAGATCGTGGGCACTAGGACTACTCGTTTAGCTTATGAACAGCAGGAGCTGCTGCCCACATGGCCACGCCCTCTCTTGCATGTTATGTGGCTGACTGGACCACGGGCAATGTAGGGCTGACCTTCTCCCTCAGACCACAGCGTAGCTGATTCCAAGGGTTGGTCATGCCACAGGCACCCCGCCATTCCTTGGCTTGTCAAAATACACACAGGCCGTGGCGTAACCAAAAATGGGGAGCCCCCCTGCAAGCCCTGCTGTCTGATGGGGCTCTGCCCACCGCCACTGGGCCCCCGCTGAGCATGGGCAGTATGGTGCCCCCCGTTATGCCAGTGCACACAGGCATTCTTAAGAAACATCTAATCATGGAGAACATTGCTAGGAGGCTGTAAAGTGGAACGGGCATGTATTTTTGAAAATAAAATGTGGTCTTCCTTCAGGTCACCAACATTGAAGAGTGTGAGGCAAGAAATGTTCTGCATGGGGCACTTGTTTTAGAAAAGCAGAAAATTCGACCAATGTTCTGTAAAAAAACAGCTATCAATGTTTCTTATGTCTGAGAAGAAATATTCTGCAAAGATATATATATATGGATACGTCTGTTCACTTTAGGAAGTGGAACATTTACTAAAATGTCTTTGTAAGCCTCAGCCGGATTGTAGTTTATCTATAAAAGATACATCAGAATACTTATTTATTTATTTATAGTGTAATCTGGATGCACTATATAGCTCAATACAAGATGCATGCCCTACTGTGAGGTGCCATCTTCCACTGCCAGTTATATAGATCTTTTTGCCATATTTCCACATCTTTTTGAAAAATGAACTGCTGAACTGTCTGCCAGGGAAACAGATGAACAGGCGTAGAATGAGACAGATAGCTGGTCATTTTCTGTGTTGTGGGTATGTGATGGCAAGCTGTGGAGCTGGGGAGCTGTGGAGCGTGGACATGAAAGTCGCTGATGGAGCTGAGCCGCAGCCTGCTCCTGCAGGGAAGAGGCCCACAGCAGCTAGCCTTTTGAGCAGAACGATTTACAAGCGTATCCGTACCTTCTGGGCCCTTTGAGGTACATCCAGCTGTGAAGTGGGAAGTGCACTGTCTTGCTGTTCTAGTGAGTCACCCAGGATTGGGCTGCCAGGCCCAAGGCCATACCAGTGATCTGCAGAACGGATGCAGAGGGGCCAGCTGGTGTCAGGCCTGTTGTTTAGACTGAGAAGATGCCACACAAGAACACAGAAGGTAAACACACTTTCCACCGCCATTTCTACCTCATAACAGAGACTATTCATAGTTGTCTAAATACTGTTTTACAGCTGCTGGACCACATTCTAATTCACAAGCACCAAGTTTGGTGTGAACAAGCTGCCTAGAGAAGATCATGAGGAGGGATCAGTTTCTCACTGAACAACCATTAGGGGGATGAGGTGAAAGACTGGTGGGATCTGGTCTTTTTTTTTTTGCAAGAACTGGTGCTGCTCTAGGAAGCCGCCCACAGTATGGGAACCGTTCTCAGCCTTGCACCATGGTGAGGCACCAGGGTATTTATGCTAAAGGAGGCAAGAGTTGCACTGTCACACAGATAGAGAATAGGGATGGCATGGCGCACTTCGGACTTCATGATGAGGTGGGGGGCACAGAAGGCGCGGATGCCACTACGATCCTAAAGTCCTCCCTTACTGAACATACCCTCCTAATTGACTATCAGCCACCACCATGGACACCGGATCAGTCGCGGTGCCCCAACCCCCACCGGCAGATTGCCAAAGACCTTGCAAAACTGGGGAACAACCGCGAGGCAGAGCCGACTGCATCCTAGCCTGTATAAAATGATGGATAATGGCAGGTTTAGAATCTATGAAGATTCAGATGACTTGAAAACGATCATATGTTAACTCCGCCAGGAAGTGACTGAGATTGCAAAAAAGAGTTATTCATTGCAAATGTTCTATTTTTTCTGTGGGAAATTTCTTGGTTTAATGGTGTTCATCCAGGCATGATCGTGCATACTTCTCGTGTTTAATGTTTCTCACAGAGAGGGGCCCTAGAATGCAGAAGGAAGAATTATTGGAACAGGTAAAGAAATGCAATCGTCAACACAGAGGCTTTCGAGGCCTTTGTTGTGAAGAGAGGATAGCTCTGGGGCAACGTGTGGGTCTTGGAAGCAAGACCATTATGAGCAACACAGGTTCGAATCCCTGATCTGTGCTTGAAACTGATCTCAGGATTAAGCGTGTTATAAAAAACCTGCACTTGCACAGTCAAATGTGCAAGGCCCAGTAGGAGCGTTCTCCCCTACCTCCCCATTGCCTTCTTGCGTCTTAAGACACGTGTATAGGTGCATAAGACTAATAAAATATTTTAAAAAAATGTTTAGGGCTTCATATAGTTCCCTCTTGCTGGGAAGATAAGTAAGATAAGGATAGAGAAAATGCCCTAAATTGAAAAAATACTTTGCGATGCTGGATCTGACAGAAGAGCAACATAAGAGAAGGCTGTGGGGTGACATCAGTTAGGGGCATGGTGTCATTGAGGACTTCTATAAAGGGAAGGTTGGATGGTTTGTAATAACGAGGGTTATTGTTAGAGGTTTCCTTTATGATTTGAGGTCTGTGCTGCAGTTTTGTTCTTGTTCTCTCCATGAAGCAGCTGGAAAATGAGAACCATGGATGTTAAAAATAAGCTCATAAGAGGCATAGTCCTGAAATACTTTACAAACTTCTGTTATTAATGGAAAAACAGAGAGTCTACTTTGGTGATGTCTGTCAGATGCACTAATAAAAGTATTTTGGAAAAATATCAAGCAACCAGTTAAGATTAAATGAGGGGCAAGATGTCTAGTGCCGACTACCTTTCTGACTATTCCATGGCCTTCTAATAATCCATTGCCAGACTCCTTGACCTGCATAATGAGATTATCCACAAGGAGAAGTTAGAGGTACAACGCTAGTGGAAATGATTACCCTCATACTTAAGTCAGGGAGAAACCAGGAGCTAAAGAACTATGCTGCCATATCTGTGCAGTGTTTAGCAAGTTACCTATATTGCTCCCATACCATGCAATGTTTCCTAAACGAACAGTGCTCTCCTGATACAGATCAGACAGGGCAGGAAAGTTTGGTAGCAATTGCCTTAGACATAGCATTCAACCATGTCCATTTGGGTATTATGATGGTGGGATTATAATGGCAGACATGTTAGGAAGGGTGCCCACTTTCCCTGTTACTTTTCTCAAGATACTAGACTCAATGCAAGTATTATAGAGGGGAACACTGGGGTACCGATTGCACAAATCATATCCTTGTTCGCCTAAAAGTTTTCCATTAACTAAATCCAGAGATATGCGAGGATGGCAAGTTACAGATAGCACCAACATTGACATGAGCTGCCTGCCCTCAATTGACTGCACGATCCATACTATGGTACCAAACTGCTTCCCTGTGCGCCACCCCTACATGCCGGCTATAATCCCCTGGCACACCTTTTCAATTTGGCATGCCAGTATGCCAGCGTTGTGGAATGTGTAGAGGCATATTTGTCTCTTTGTAAATGGGACTGAACACAATGTTAATTTAATACCTCTAACTATCCACCAAAAATCTCTACCCAGGAGCAATGATGTATCTTCACTGCTGTAAAACTCATCACACAAAAGCACTAATTACGCTCCTCTCCCTGGTAATACAATGCTCATGTAAAAGACGTACAATGAACACTGCCAGGATAACCTGTCAAAACAATGCTGTATTAGAATACTAGGGAATACTAAACATAAAATCAGCATTCCGGTCTTATATAAATATATGTCAATTGCTTAATTGATGGCTTCATGTATATCTCCCTGCTGTCCCAACAACATTCCAACTAAACCTAGATGTCTTCCTTTAACAATCTCCCATTCACATTCTATGTGCCTTCCTTGCTAGTCTCCACTACTCACTCACTCACTCACTCACTCACTCACTCACTCACTCACTCACTCACTCACTCACTCACTCACTCACTCACTCACTCACTCACTCTTCCGCCTGCCCTCTAATTCCGGCCTAATAGTGTGCCAGTTACTGTTCCTCCAGGTGGTGAGGAAGGTGTGTTTATGTCTAGCCAATTTTATCAATTGTTTGCCAGCTCTTAAGTGAACATGACTAACATGTGGATGCAAGACATTCTCCTTGTTGATGCATAGTGTAGCTCATTGCGTCTACGCAGAACCCACTTTTCCCCATGAAACAGACTCCATAATGTTCCCCGAGAGGAAGAGCAACAACCTCAGTCTGGAACTGTTTGCGTGCTTCGGCATGAATTCTATGCTAATGTTTCGGATTCGTTTGTGGGAAATAGGATGCATGTCTGACGTTTGAGGAGTATTTATTTATTTATTTATTGTATTTATTGATAGCACCCAAGACCCGGAGGTATCACAGCGCTAGAGGCTACAAAGTAATCAGTACATTAAAGACACATTGTACAAGTATTCATACGGTGGTTATCGAGCAGACAGGACAGTACAGGGAGAGCTCTTGTAGTCATTCATACTTGTTGAACAGAACTGTTTTGATGTTTTTGCAGAATGACATGTAGGAGGGGTCCGCTTTGATGTTGGGGGGAATTCCGGTTTATAGTGAAAAGACCGGAAAAAAAATATCGAAAAAAAGGTCGAACCAAAAAATATCGAAAAAAAAAATAATCTAACTTTTTTTCAATACGTTTTTTTTTTCGAAATGGGGGGGTTCCCCCAACCCCCCTTTTTTCATTTTTTTTTATTTTACCCCTTTTTTTACTTACCTGACCCCAAAAATACATATAAATAAATAAATAAAAAAAATTTGAGATTTTTATTTCGATATTTTTGTCATTCGATATTTTTTTTCTGCCTTTTGACTGACCACCGGAATTCCACTGCATTATGAAGGCCAGAGTTAACTCAGTAACCCATATCCCCAGATTAATATACTGTGCTTTACTGTTAGGTACACTTAGGTGTATTGTCTAAAGAATTCAACTGATAAACATGATGTGAGACCACCTTGTTTTTATGAAAAGCGAATGCCCTTTCAAGTTTAAGAGGGAAAAATGTCAGTAGCCCAGAGTGGCTAGAAAGGAAGGCATCTTTGGGAAGAATTCTTCACAAGGCACATCACATGATGTGGCCCTGAGAGTGGGGGCTGGCCTGGGGGCCACGCTGGGTATTCGCCACACAGCTGGCCTGGCACACAGACACTATCTGAATGATTCAGTGCCAGTGTCTGCATTAACCACGACCTGCAGTTACATTTCTGGATTGAAGCGCTCCCTCAAAGCATGGTGGCCATTCCCCTCTGTTCCCGTGCTCTGTTAGTCTTTGGCACGTAACAGAACATTCTGCGTTACCAGGGTGTATGGCGAGCTTGTACTAAAAAGAGGCTCCAGGCTTTGCGACTTACAACATAAAAGTCGGCAACCCAATACATCGTGGAACAGAGATATCAAGTACACAATGAAAACACATTAAAATCATGCTCACTTGCCTTCTCACCAGGGCCTCCAGGTGGTCCAAGTTCTCCAGGTAAACCAACCGGTCCCTACAGGACAGAAGGAGTGTTAGTTGGGTTAGGCTGGCACCAAGAACAATACCATAGTTGGCTTGCTGTTTTTAACGCGACATTTTCAATACTTGAAACCACAATAGTCACACTTAACTTTTGATGATTTGATAATAATGAATAACGCAGTAAGGCAAGTGACTGGCACGATGCAGCGTATGTTTGACCGACATCTGTGAAATGGGACATGCTCTCCATCTCAGTAGCAGCTCCAGGGAATCTTAGCTCTACACTCCCATAAGCGCAGAAGAATGGGCAAAGTGCCACCATGTGGAAGGTATTGACATGTGTTCAAAAAGCAGAATTTGGTCATTTCAGGCAGTCCATCTCCCCATGTGTCCTTGCGTATGCCCTTAGTTGCCAGAACTCCCAGGTAATGCCCCAGTAAGCATCACGAAAGGGCGGTCGTCCATCCGAGTCTGAATACATTCCACTAGAGTTTGTGAGGGGGGTGGAAAGTCAGAATGGAAGGAGCAATCGTATGTGTAAGAGGTATGATGTTACCAAAGTGGTGAACACGTGTCCTTTAGGCACATGCCCAGCTCACACACATATGGTAACAGATTACAAAACAAGGACATTATCGTCTGAGGTCACCAGTGAGGTAGTAATGACTACGGGGGCAGTATTAATGGCACAGGTTGTGGGCCAGCCTCTTGCGCCACCCTGCACGTGACTGAAATGGGGAATTCCTCTGATAAGCCAAGGATGCTGCTTTAGTTCTAGTATAGAGTTTCTTCTTACCTCTTCATTTTACAAAACACAAACCTAGTAGCACCTTTCTGTTTTTAAATTGTCTTAATTTAAAGTTAGGACATTCTGGAATGTTGTTGTCCATTCTTTCCTTTGTCCTGTGGCAGAATTTAACAAGCTAATAATTTGATCGATCTTATATTGTGATGTAAGTAGATGGGATTCCACTGGATTTTCACATTGCTGGAACCCTTTTCTCAGTTCAATTTTTCATCCTATATTGAGGGAAGAACATGCTGTCAGATGACATCACACTTTATTTAAGGAACTGATGTGTCCCTTGGAATCTTACAAAGTAGCTTCAAACAACGAGCGCTCACAGATTATTGTCCGGGAACAGTTCAACGGCATGAATGCAACATGAGTTTGTAATGTGTGTGAGATGTGTTCAATTTTAGAGCACATATGGTATGGTCCTGAAGACAGCTAATCCTTATTTCCATGACACAGATCTGTCTAAAAACCTACCATTTATTATCATTAATAGGGTATTTGGTGAGTGCAGACCCAGGTCAGGGAACGCAACACAGTGCCTTAAATGTGGGGATACGCAGAGGGATTCTGGGATACAAGGGACTGGGGAGCTACACACAGGGCGGGAGGTGAATAGGGCAGGCAATTTGGCAGCAAGGAATCTACAAGGAAACTGGAAGAAACCAGGGTGGAGCAGGTCACCCAGTCTAAGGTTTGGTGGGGAGTGGAGGATGTGTGGACCTAGGTGTTAGGGAGGAGTCATTCCTTGAAGGGGAGTGTTTTGAGCTACGTCCTGAAATCTCAAATCAAGGTGCCTGGTGTTAATGTGTAGGAGGTTCCAAAGTCTTGGGGCGCAGACAAAGATGGCTTGTCTTCTGGTTCTTTTCTTCTTGCAGCGTTCAAGTCGGCACATGTTCTGTCTTCTGGTGGATCGTGGGCCTGCAGAGATGCCAAGTTTCTCAGTGAGGTAGCTTGGGGACTCCAGGGCAACAGACTTGTAGATGATGCAGCAGGATTTGAATCTGACACGTGCTTACAGACGGAGCCAGTGCAGTTCGATGCAGTGCCTGTTAATATGCAGCATGTTCATATTCATAAGCCCCTTTCCTAGTTTTCATCAGCACTATTTATTGCATGTTCAAGTTGCTTAATCGTAGTACTAAACTGGTCCACTTCATGCACTGTTTATTTGTATTTGCATTCCACTAATTCCTGCTCATTGATAGAATTCCTGCATGCCACTGTGCCATCATTGCATGCTTTGTTTTTTCACTACATTTTCCAACTAAAAAGTACACCGATAAACTGAACTTTTTGATTCTGGATTACATTTGCCCCTTGTCATTGATTTTGACCCCCTGCTTTTCGTTCAATGTTAAACCTACTGCCAGGATGATGAGCTTTCCTCTTCCGGCTGCACAGGACTTGTTAATTATGAATGCAAGAAATTACTGTGGCACCCTACAGGGGGAAATATTACATACTGGAACAGTGTCTAGCTAATAGGGTAGGTAGGAATGATCCTGGCAACAATATCAAGATGCCTCCTGAGCACGGCATCATGCCTATGAAATGGCTCGAGAGACACACACACGCGCACGCACGCACGCACGCACGCACACACAGACACACACACACACATGCACGCACGCACGCACACACACACACACACGCACGCGCACACGCACGCGCGCGCGCATTAAGGCTTACGGAGTCAGGACGCAGCGTGAAATAGCACGACGTCGGCTTAACTGCATAAGGAAAATCTCCTAACTATTAGAAACAAGGACCAGAAGTGTCAAGAACACTCTAATATTCGAAGCCACAGCCATCACTATCCTTATTGTTTTGGACATCTGATCAGGTCTAAGTACTATTAAGAGTGCTTTTTGAGTCGCTGTCATACTCTAAAAAGAAAATTCCACCGGCATTTGTCACATAAAGGATAACTGTCTCCCTACTAAACCGCAAGAGAGTTCTGTCGGCATGTGCCATAATGGGAGAGTGCCAGAGAGTGCCAGAATAGGACTATCATGTTAGGGCTTGTTTATATTTAAATTGTGAAAAGGGTCACAGTAACGTACGGCTCTCCCTAGGAAGTAAATATTGCTGTGCTCTCAACCTAGGACACCGCAAGACATCACATTTGTGAAAAATGACACCCCTGTTCTGTCTCCCTCACACAGGATCATTCCATTGAGGATGCTGGAAACAGATAGGTTTCTCGCTACTGTGCATGTTGTACCCAGGGATAGTAAACATGTCATGTTTTCAATGTCTCGCAAGTGTCATCAGGGGTGTAGCCAGGATTGTCTAGCAAGTGGGTCCTGAAGCTGATCTAGTTGGGCCCGCGCAGTCACATTAACATCTGTAAATGCCCACACAGCGCTGCTGAGTGGGCACTTAGAGATTTTGGGTGGGCCTTGCCCGCTAAAGCCCTACCCTGTCTACGCCTCTGAGTGTCATGATGATTCCCCAGACCTCACATGCAAAGGTCACGGGTATCCGTGAGAGTGGTGGCTGGTCACTCTTGTAATTAGAGTGGGTAAATGTTTGCCTTGAATACGCCTGAGCATCTGAGCGTAGCGAGGGAGCCGAAACCAACCAAGTGGTGTCCAGGGGGGTGCTAGACATCCTACGACCCACTGGCCTCTTATTATTGCATTGAAAAAAGAATGAAACAACGCGGCAGGGAATGCGCTCCTGCAGATAGGCAGGCAGCACAGTCCCCCTGCAATAATGGACTGTGCTGCCTACCTGCCCCTCAAGTGAGAGGGAAGCACCCCCTCCCCACACCACCCATACAAACCAGCTGTCACTGGTCTGTGATGTACGTACTCCCTGAAGTCTTGCTTCGGCCCTTAAATTGTGAGGCTTATTTTGCTCATTTTTGTAACCATTTTAGAAAAGCCCAATTAAAAACATAGGACACATTTGAAACTTGCATGGGAGTTGGAATCCAAAACTTAGATCTTGTTCCAAAGTCCGGCTATCTCTAGCATCATAAAAGGAGCGTTTAGGCTCGGGGCAGACACAGGAACTTTTAGCCTGAGCACCGTCACTTGGAGCGAAAGTTAGACAGCTCCTTTGCAGCGCAGACAGTATGAGTGGTACAAAACAAAAGAGGTGATGGCTGTAAGGTTTGGAATGAATCTTAACCTCTGACATCACAATGGGCAACCCTCCGACCATTGTTCTTTGCTTGCCAAGCCATTACAGAAAGGGGAAAGACCATATGCAAATCAGGCTTGTTCCCAGCCAGAACTGTTTGGTCACATCCCTTCTGCACCACAAGCATCCCCAGACATGTTTCGGCCTCATTTGGCCGAAACATGTCTGGCAGAATGAGTGGTGACACCCAGTACCATGCAAGAGTGATTTCAAGTTTCTGAGGTCCCAGTGGAGGAGCATAGCGAGTTGGCGGGGTATGCAGATTCCTGCTTTGGAATAAGGCATCAGGGTAAATGTGGCTTGGGAGATGAGACACATCTCCACTCTAAGTGCAAAAGGGAAGTCAGTGCAGAAAACATTGCTATGGTGCGCTGAGCCTGGCTGTGTGGTGTAAACATTTTGGATGCAGGTTTTTTCATGAGGCCACAATCTGTGGTTGGGCAGAAACAGAGCGCGTGCAGCGAATGGCTGAGGTGTGCATAATGTGACTGGGAAGGGGCACAACATAGCCATGAAGAGTCTGAATGATACTGGCAAGGTTCAGAGTGAGTTCAGGGGTACAGTTTGTGGGAGCGTAATGGGGGTTTATGGTGCAGATTGTATTGCTGGTCCAGCTTGTGGTTTGGGATCATCTTTTTGTGAATGGGGTAGAATAGCATGTGGTTGGCTCTATGCAGAGTGTAGCTGGGAGCTTGCTAAAAGAAAAGAAGGGTGTTCTGAAGGTGACACTGCAATGCAGAGTGTTTCTGGCACCAACTTCTATTGCTTACACTTAAGGGTGAGCATGTTTTCTCTACTTCTGAGAGTCTGCAGATACTTAATGAGCATGGTATGTGCAGGCCCCTCCCTTACATACTAGCCTTCTCCAGATCTTACCTATGTTTTCGGCTTTAATTGGAGAAGCATTGTTGAGTCCCCTCTTATTACCACCCTGAACCCGGGCAACATATATTGCTGGCTTCATGTGTGGACCAAACAGGCCTTTATGTATCCCCCCCCATAGCAGCCATATTATTCTCCTAGTGTTGAGAAATTCCCTTTCTTCTAATGTTGCTCTATTCTGTCGTGCTGCTTGTTTGACTCTACTCAACTCTTATTTTACCCCATTAATCAGGGACTCTCACCCATTTTTTCTGCTTTCTATGGAGCAGACCTCTTATGCCCCCAGGGCCTGCACTTTACAAAAGTACAACATATACATTCACTAATTCAGTGCTTGTGGAATTGACTAATTTAATTTTGGCCTATATGATAGATTGGGCAGGAAAAACAATTATGGTGATAGAGATTTCTCCAAATCAATGCTCAATCAGAACATCTAATGCCCCTAAAAGGGCTCCTTTCATCCTAATTTCCATGGGAAATCATTGAAGCCTTGCCCCCTTGAAACATAGTCTATTGGCCCTATTCATGGAAAAGTGTGCATTTATCCCGCAAAGGCTCCGTGCTGAGAACGACACTGTGTGAGCCTGTGCAGACAATTAATTCTGCGTGCTCTGCATATTCATAGAAATGTTTGGGCAAAGTAACCGTATATGCAAGTCGTGCCCAGAACGCCCCGAATACGCCCCAAGCAAAGCAAAAACAGCCAGAACAGCAACCTTTGCATACTCCCCGGCCGCAAATACATCACTCTTCAAACAGTGCATGGGGTCCCCCGCAAGTAGGTCTGCATCTCGGGGACCCTGTGCACGGTCCACTGAAACTGTTACTGGCACTACAACAACATGCGTATGATTTATTGTAACTCGGTAAAAACTGCATGCAAACCTCTGTAATCCGTTCCTGCACCCTGCTACACTGCGCACATGCACCCCTAAGTCAGATTGGAACCCTGGCTGCGTACACGCACTGCTAAACCCGACACCCGATCTTACCTCTGGACGGTGAATCCTATTCGCAAGTGTCTGTACGCCTGCCTTTGGGTGGCGGATACTATGAGGGCTTTCCCTGCCAAGAGGTTGCATGTTTGGATCCATGAATAAATATCCTTCCACGCAATAGTGGGCGTATGATAGAATAGCTGAACTGTTGGGCATCCCTCGTAACTCCCACATTTTGCACTCAGCCTCTCGCAGTGACGTGCCGAGCTGCGCAAAGTCCCTGCAAAGTACAGAAATGTACAGCACAGTCGATTCCATGAATCGACAAACAGGATTTCACTTACGGTTTGGCTCTCAAAGTCCCTAATTTCCACACAGATATTTCCTTGAATCGGGCCCTATTTGTATAAATGTTACCTCCTATTGGTCTTATTATTTGTGAGGGAAATACTGCAGGACGTGTTTACCAATACTGTTGCTCAGTTCGGCCTATTTTCTGTTCATCTTTATTTTTGGAGCCTGTATGAGTCTGTGGGGGATTTGAAGGAATCACCAAGGGAGGTAATTATGCCCACGATAATTCCTCCAATTTAGTGTGATAAAGTGGAGTAAAGAGAGCCAGCTATATGTTGGTGGTATCTCATCTAGTTCGCCACCAAATTCTTTATTCAGCAGCACAGGAAAGTTTTGCAAATCCATTACCTAACACTCCACCGCTGTCCTTTCCCGCACCGCTGAAATCGCAATCAGGGCCTATATGTTTTTATTGAAGTTTAACTATCACAGAGCCATGCTTTTTAGGCCAGCGTGGACGGCATCGAGTTTAGCTTCCTAACGCAATGGTTTTATTTCTTGTGAAATGGATTGTTGAGTTGCTTTTTCCGGATCTTTGCATCTTTTTTTTCTGAACACAGTTCACATTTTTTTGCAAGAGAAAATGGTGTCCCGATTAAGAACAGGAAAGAATGAAAGCCTGGGGGCAGCAGGCATGTCTGTTTATGGGCTTGGCCATCCGACGTGCAGTTTGCTGCGGCCTGTTGGATCATACTTTCCAAATTGTTTGCAATGATCACCTGGAAAAAATGAAAACAACCCTAATGAAAGGAAATGGCCCAGATGTTTAAAAGCACCCCGGTGGATCCCCATCCCCGATGAATGCTCAGCTATGATCCTAATTCTATCCGTATTACACGCGTGTAGAACTGTTTTATTGGAATTGCTCTGCCAGACGCAAAGCATTTGCTGCCTTTGAACTGGTTCCAATGTTGTTTGCTAAAGGGAGAACAGGGTTTGAACAGCAGCCAATGTGCAAGGAACATGGACGCCAAGATGAAAAAGAAGCCAACTCTTTAGTTGTCGACTCTTGCGCAAATGTTGTCTTCACTTCCAAAAGAGTAGTTTGGGAAATCAGCATGCCCCGGGACACACGATAAAACGCAGCTCTCCCTGTTGCATGCTGCTGACCCAATTTAGGCAGTGGTGGAAGTGGCCGAAAAGAAGTAGTGGAACTGTGCTCCCTGCTGGCCAGATCCTGCTCCCCACAAGCCTCATGGCAACGCCCCCTGGCACGTGCAATAAAATCCCCATACCTGTGTGCCACCTTCACCCCATTCCAGCCCCACCACAGTGAAAGAATGTGCAAGTGCATTTTAAAGGACGCCATTACCTTTATTCATTGTCACACACAGCATGCCGCTTGACGCACCCTCCCCTTTCTAATCACCCATCATTCGCACCTCTTAAGGGGCTTCCTAAAGATTAAAGCCATCCCTCCCACCAACCAATTGTATGCACATAAAGCTGTGTCTAAAGTACTGTCACATTAAGTTGCTTAAATTCAAAATCAAAATTCTGATTGCTGCGGGAGCCGGGCTATGATAGGGATTGGGAATGAGCTTTGCCCAAGCAGGCCACTGAAAAAATAAGATTAATCCAGCAGTTCTGTGATAGCTCACCATGATGTGAGGTTGGAGCTGACCCATCAGGTCCCAGGTTCGAATCCCTAGTAAGGCGAAAGCAAAAACGGTGCTCAGCTCACAAGGAAAGGAGTGCAATGAAGTGCAGCTTTCAAGTGCTCCCTACACACTCATCTTAAAACAAAACCATTGCGGAACGGTTTATTTTGAAAATAAAAGTATAGGAACAGTGAAACATAATAAATAAAAGTAAAGGAGCACCGCTCCCACCCACTTCGCCTACTGAATTTAGGGCCCCATCACAACTTTGGAGGTAACAGGAAAAACGTGATTATTTGCCAAATACTTGCTTTTTCAACTCCCTCCAAATTAAAGATTGAGAGGTATAAATACAGTATTCCCAACAGATTACAGGCTGGATTTTCACCACGAAATCTGCACATTTGTATCTACACTGCAGAGTATAGGGAGAACATAGAAAATGGCTGCAGAGGTTTCTGTAATGTATTTTCTTGCACTGAAGGGAAGAAGTGAACGTGCATTCCTGCAATACATGGAACTTTGTCTTATTGTTAATGGGGACATAAGAAGGGTGTGAAAAAGTGGGCATTTCAGATGCCCACCATTCATCATCGCCCCTATTTATTGCATGACAGTTTCAGATTTTACTCTTTTGTGCCTTAAAACAATGCACAGTAGTGGTATCAACCACTACTGAACACTATCAATTTGCCAAAACACAAGAGTAACAGGGGATACCAGGAACATCTGAGTACTGTGACCTGGCCTGGATAGAACATAGAAGAGATTAACATGGAAGGTCAGAGTACTGTTGTGTTTATGTGGTGAGTCCCAGTGCAATACACCTGTCTACACAATCACAATAACTTCACGATGCAAAAAACATGTATGGAGAAACGCGTCTTTCAAAAAAAACAGATTCTGAGAAGAAACAAATTGAATTCAACCCAGTCGACGCTCCAACACAATTCAATATTTTTATTAACATATATGGAACAAATCATTAAAAAACTGATCTCATGATTATAAAAACATGCATCAATGTACGTATCAATAAATTCGTTAATCAATCCATCAAATTCATAATTGGACTGACAAGATACATCATTCACATCTAAAACCAGAAAAAACCACACTTCAACCATACTACATTCATACTCAAACAATTCATCAAATTACTCAATTGTAACAAATATTTCATCAATAAAAACAAACATACTAAAACACAATTATACAATTTCTAGTCCATTATAAATATGAACCGTGAGTTTAACACAGAAGAGTTAGTCTCTTGTTTATATATATATATGGTCTAATCTGACTGCAGCAGATATTACTTAAAACTGTTTACAAATAACAGTACATTCCCAGACCCGACATGTTTCTTTCTGTATAATTCTCGGTAAACAGAAATTCTTCAAGGGCACTATGGTCCAGCTAGGTCGCGTGGACTGTGGATGGAAAAGAGAACGTGTATACTACACCAACGGGGTTCACCTGAATATAAACATAAAAACACAACATCAATCAGACTGAATGCTTAAATTTCTAGATTGATCTTTACTACCACCGTGCCATGAATGAACGGGGCGTAGAAAAAAGGTTATCAATACCCTCCATCTGTCTCTATAACTAGGGAAAACATGCGGACCGTTATCCAGAACCATGCAAGAAACACCATATTAGTTGGTATGTCCAAAATATTACCAACACCTCGTGACACTTTGGGACCTCCAGAAACACGAAGGTCATACCTCACAATGAGGTCGAACCTACCATGAACCAACTGTGTACCATGCATAAAAAAAGGAGAAAGAAGTGGTAAACATGCGGTCATTTCAGGCCGAACACTCACAATCGATCTTCTATAACTTTGTCGAATAATCCCACTGGTGTATACCAGCCCCGGTGGTCCACAATCACCGGAGAACAAAACGGTGCTCGGCACCTAATTGGGTAGATGAGTCCAATCTCGTACACTCTGAATATGTATTACGGCAGCTTCTCGCACACCTGTAAATACAGAGGCGGAGCATGACCAGTTACAAAACATTACGGAACTATGAGGAAAACAGATCTCTATTATTCCGCACAGGTACATAATGTCTTTGAAATAAGCCTGTATAGGAATTCTCCATTCGTGGTGACAACACACGACATAGAACGAATTCTCACAAGAACATGTTTAAGTAACACAGGCTTACCTTTATCACAAGGATTTGTCACTATCCAGCATATGCATCTACAATAACTGCATCCTATCAGGAATTTTCCCATAGGGCAGCAACAGAAACGGCATCAGTGTTGGTGCTGACCGTGAGATTTAGCATTACTGTAGCGAAGAAAGAGAAGTAACGAGGTCGAATCAATAAACCGAATCATCACTATAAAGTGATCAATACATTTGCACGAGACATCCTTACATATGGAAGGTACACCATGCGTCTTCAAAATAACGCAAATTGTGGAATTGGAAACAGCTGACCCGTACTTTCCCTTGCGCGAATAAAGGACAGTGTCCATTAGCAAACGTGTCCAACGCGGGGGATCAAGAAATAAGTGCTCCCTTCTGCCGATAACATCGTAAAAGGGGAACAAAAGACTGGTGACAAAAACCGTCGTAAAATTCTGCCAGTATCCCCCTAATGCCATCAACAACATAAATGGGAACCAAAACAGAAACCCATCTTACCTGCGTAACTCTCGAGCGCACGACGCGGGTAGCCGTGAAAATCAAATCAGCCGGCGTGTCCAAAGGTCGGGCTAAACACTTCCGGGTAATATACGTGCTCGCGTAACCACGTGACCGGCACGTAATATCAGGTGTCATTAGAATACATACCCCTCATTCTCCGTGTGGACTCAGCAGCCCTCCTTCATAATAAAACCTGTTATTGTCAGCTGCCAATCGGGAATAAAGTAAGTGGAGCCCGTTATATTCAATCAAAAGAATTGTTCTAATTGATTGCACAAATCGCTCCACCGAAGTCGGCGTAACCCTGCGAAAATGCTGACACACAAATGCTTGCACGTTAGTACATAAGGAACAGAACTCCCCGGACACACGGTTACTCAAGGGATGAGGTATATGTCATGCCACCGACCTGGCCAGGTGGGTTGGACTCACCACATAAACACAATAGTACTCTGGCCTTCCATGTTAATCTCTCCACTATCAATTTGCACCATCAAAATATAGGTGAGAAAGGGGAGAACGTTTTTAGGGAAAAAAAAGTAAAGCAATTAAAATGTCACTACTGTTACCACCGGGGCAGATTGTCAGAAATGCTACTGGTAATAGTGGTAATTTCCGTGAGCAGTTTTCCTTCACAAAATCCCACCAAGATTTTAATGTGGGAAAAATGACCATTTCTGTTTAAGAAAAAAATGAAGCACACATGGTGTCCTGCCACCTACCCCCACCTTCTTCCCTTCACCCGCCCAACATGGCTCCTTCGCACTGCGGGAGACACCATTTTGACAATCTGTTAGAGCATTGGCTCCTGTGGTGACCAGGGCAGCCTTTGACAGCGCAGGAGCCGTGGCTGCAGATTGGGCTTGCTCTGATTCCCTCAGGTCTAAGGAAATGCAAGGAGGCAGACAAAATGTGGTTTCCCCTTACTGGAACGTCTCGGCAATAGATTCTAGAACCCATTACCCTTTGCCAGGACTTCACAGTAATAACAAAAGCGAAATATTTTATAATGGAAGTCACGCACAAGGACACTTGTTATATGTTGAAGCACCTCATGCAATATTCCTCCCTCTTCAAATTGCAGTAACAATACGTGTTATCTTCAGCCCACAAAATGGCTCCCAGTTCATCGACTTCAGAAGGATGAAGGGCTCTGCCACGATATGAAGCTTTGATAGGTTTCTCACATAACTTGCGAGTTTTCTTATGAGCTAGGTTGGGGTCAATGTTTGATTTGTGGATCTGCAAAGCAAAGGACATTTTTTAACTGTATCAACTACCCTGTCAAGATGCGAACTGCAATTAAAACGTTTAAATATTTAAATGACGAATTTGGTTTAAGAGTGGAAGATGAGTCAGTTCATCTCATGTTATGACCCATTGAAATCTTACTACCCGTGTATAACGATAGACACTTCGCTGTGTCTGCCATTTTCCCATATAATATGTAATAAGAATTCAACAGACTCACTTTGAATATTCAACGCACACACCCATGTTAGTCAATGTGGAACGTCAACAAACAAAAAAATAGAATAATACATTAACTAATATATATATATATATATTTACCACTTTACCAGTCACTAGGACGAATCATCAAGAGGACCATGACCTTAAACCATAGCCATTCCCAGACCTAAGGATAACAGACAGAGGGAAAGGACGCACTACACCATGAGCCCCAACCCAGTGGGTGAGAAACAGAATGTTTCATCATTACACACTGTCCACCGACTACACAGCGGGAAGCACAATGCCCCATCACATAAAAACTACAACCAAACAACATCCCCAAGGATGCTCACCCAACAGAAACCAAAGAACCAACAGAAAGACAGTCATGACAGGAGGAAACAAACAACTGAATACACAGGCTCACCAAGACGGAAGCACTAGAATGCCACATCAACACACCTCCGACCCTGATCCTTTCAAAATCTCATCTGACCAGTGTCACATGAGATAACAAGAGAATAGAGATATTACCAACCCAGTCCCACACCCGAAGAAAGGGTCAGACGCACCTATCAATCCAAACAATTACTCACTATGATACAGCAGGGTCAGCGCAGCACCAACAAAGCGATGCAGCCCATGAGGAACCAGCACCAACCCAAACCACAGGGATACAACTCTAATGGAATCAGAAGTACCTGAATCAGGACACAGACCCCACTAACCCAACCCTCAATCTTCGGCATACGTACACCACACAAAGCCACACAACCATCTCTCTGACAGCAATCCACACACACTTTACCACACCACATCAACAACACACAAGCATCACCTACATCACTCAAGGTCTTGCCCCATCCGATACTAGCAGCAAAGCCCAGCACTCGGTGTATACCGAGCTGAAGCTGCCAACAGCACATCACTTCTCCCACTCTCCTGCTCCCCTCCTCCCGACTAACCCTACCCATCCTTCCTGTTTACAGATCCGCCAGAGCGCCTGGGGACCGATTCCGTTGGTGACAGTGCACTATATAAGTACCTTTAACATAACATAATATATTTGTATTCATAGCATAAAACATACCTTACACAAATGTATACATATTAAGAAAATACAATTACATCAAACATCTCATATGATTAAAAAAAAACAAAGATAAAAGTCATCAACATTACATCAAACATTTCTAGGATAAATTTTATCAAATAGCCATAATAGCCATATAACCATTTCATAAATACGTTTCATCACGAATCCATATAAGTACTTTTCCTCAAAAAGTCCAAGTAGTTTCATACTATTAAAAACAGTCAAAAATACGATAGATGATGTAGAGAAACTACCCTTTATAGATCTAAAGGCACATCGAGACAACTTCCTCCACGGATACAATTAGTGTAAAAAATACAGGTTTATGTTCCTTATTGGCATAATACACATTCTAGTGTCAGAAAACATATCTTTTAGAAAGGCTACCACAACAATAACTATTTAGGGAGGCTTGTGTACCATTCATCAACCTCTCCCATACACCTCAAGTAATCACAGATGACAAGGAGTGGACAAATCTCCTAAAATGATTTGTCCTCTGTATAGCCATTGCAGGACATTCCATCACCACATGATATGTGGTTTCAAAACAGTGTTATTCACACAGTTTACATACTCTCTTATCCTTTGGAATAATCAAACAAGGTCCAATTACTTCTAATGTGGGATGACAATTCATCCGAAAATTCATATACCACATTCTAGTCCAGCGAGAAGGGCATTCCCTTAAATATCTTCTCCTTTCATTGCTCGTCATGTACCAATAAGAAGCATCTTTATATAACCGTAATCTAAGTAAATTATTGCCATCATCCATTTTATCATGGATTTGCAACCGTTTTTGAATTACCATGTCGGTGGAAGTCAAGCATATCCCCCCTCACACCATTGACTGAACCCTTGAAAATATTATTTTTGTCTAGTTCTCATAATCCTACCCAATTCAAAATACAAAGTCGAACTCATCCCATTCATCAATGTTCTATACAGACCTATGCTTCTTCCTTTTTATATGGTCACCATGATTGTAGCCCCAATTCTAGTCTGATCACACTGATTGCCAACGACAATGGGAGCTTCAAAACCACTTTTCGTGCTTTCCCTTCCGATATGTCAAACCATTTTCGGTTGGCAAATGCAACTAACTCGACTCCATACAGGACTATTGCTGTGACCTTCAATCAATAGAACACCACCAATGGAATGAACAAAAAATTACAGATTCTGCACTGTACCACTTTCATAGGTGAAATACATGTCAAAACCTTATTCGTCATTTTCCTTTTTTGTTATTCTAATAGCTTTTTATTAGTGCACAGTGAGCCAATATATCATTTCATCCACCTCCTTAACCCTTACATCATGTATTGTCCATGTATATCTGTTGGTTTCTTTCTTATGAAAAACAGGCATGACCCTTGATTTATCAGCATTAATGACCAATCTGTTCTGGTTTAAGAAAACCACCACTCCATTTAAGGAGCGCTGTAACGCAACCTGTGTGAAGTCAAGGAGGATTAGATTGTCCGTAATGGCGATACAAGATGCCCTTAGATTACCCAATTTTGGAGGACACCCTCTACACATCTCACATTCACTCCACAAGTTGGGCAGCCACAGATTGAGATGGGTAGGCACCAGAAAGCAGCTCTGATGCAGACCACTTCCAATGTGCACCACATCTGATATCATTCCCTCTGAGTCCAAACAAACACTTATCTCGTTGTTCATGTGGAATAGCAGCAACATGTTCAACAAGCCCAGGTTTATCCCCCACATCTTCAATTTACCACACGGCCTTCCTCTCCACCTTATCAAATGCAGAGGGTAGATCTAGGCTTGCACAAAAAATAAACTGACCCATGCCCCTATCAGCCAGAGCTATACATTCTAAAAGAGCAAATCCACTTATTGGTGGCCCTATCACTTTTCTATAACCGTGGGCAGCCTGCTCTCACTCGCTGCCCACCGTACTAAATCTTTCAATAAAAAACACGCATTCCTTGCTCGTCGTCTGTGTCGTCTGAGGCTACACTCAGAGGGACATGGGGGGGTAGAGGAGGAATAAACCCCTGACTCCTTCAGCATCCATTGACGCATCGCTGCCTCCCCCTCGCCCTACAGAAACATGCACCACAACTCAAAATATGGTCATGCAGCTTGCTACCTTCTTCCCCTTTTAGGCACCATGTATGTGTGTCAGTAGTGATTGCTGCACGTCTTTGGAAAAACTTCCACAAGGTGACCATGCTTTAGTTAACTTTCCCTCTTTGCTATTGGACCATTCTATACTATATTTACATATCTTCTCCCCGTAGGGTGGGAGTGTCTTATACAGGTGCAGTAGGGGCTTGTCCCCCCGCGCTTCCCCTGATACATTGCGATTGGCTTCTCTTTTGCCTGACATCAAGTTCAGGGTTTTGACAATCCACTGTTTAGGAAGGAACACAATGCAATCATAGTGTTATTAATTTACTATGAGTCTCTCTGGCTCCACACCTTACTAGGTGTGCTCCACACACCACCCTCCTTACATGTTCACTGCCTCCTCAAGCATGTCCACAATCTTGAGGATGTGCCTTCCGCGCACCACCGCTCGTTCACCTCATCTGCCAATCCCAAGTTTCTAATGTAAGCTCCTCACCGTCTCATGCTCTCCATGTCCTATGTCCAAATCTATGGGTGACGTCACCAGTTTACTAAACAAGATAGTGCTAAAAGATCAAATAACGCACGCACAATGCTACGACCTGTTGCCTTCCAAACCCACACAGACTCCACAGCTGTCTTCCCGCCTTCAGGCATAGTATACCAATATTCTCTTGTGATCAAACTGTACCCACTGCATCACCTAGCATGCCAAACGTCTCAGTCCAGGAGACTTAACCAGTCGACTCACCTTCCGCAATCTAGGCCAGCTTCCCTTGCTAACCCTTACGGGGATACTGTCTGCTATGACCCGAGCTAAAATTGCCAACCCACAGGAAATCCACTATTTACATAAAATCTGTTATCCGTGCCCTCGAGTCAATAGTCTAGAATATTCGACAGAACCGTTTACCTCTAAACTCGAATGTGCCCTAGACATAGAAAAAGGACATCTACCTCTGCTCCTATCCCAACTAACTTTGACAATGCTTTGACAATACTCGACGATACTAAATAATATTCCACAATATTCATTACCCTCCCTCACACCCACAGTTGCCGTTCGACAGGATCAATACTTATACTGCATGGTCAGCTGGTGCTGCTCAGCTGCTGTCTCCCCCAGAAGGTTCTCACTTCCCTTCCTTGTCGGCCTGGACTCCTCGCTGACTTCGGGCAGGATGATTAACAAGCTGGCTCCTGACGGCCTTTCCCTGGATTCATGTCCCAATCTTCTTGAAATATGCCAGGGTCCTGCAGCCTCTCAGGTTACACAGCGGGGGAGACCGTGTGCCAGGCTGACAACCATCATGTCCTATCAACTTGTTGGGACGAACTCCCAGGTATGCCAGAGCTATGCTTGAAGTCCATGGACCTGGAGGACCCAACCCCCCGCCCCAGTATACACGTAGGACTCAGTCAACGGCAAGTTCAAACTGTGGTTTATTATAAACAACAGGGATCGATAAAAGAACTGGGAAAAGATTCCAGCATATCACAGCTCCTCCTGGCTCGCAGGCCAGTTTTAGTGTAACATATCACTACTCTGTCATTACTTGGGCTGCTCTCTAAAAACCGATTGGAGTGAGGGATTGGTCATCGGGAGTCTGATCTAATAACCTATATGGTCACTTATACGTGTTATTCTACTGGCTTTCACAGGTCAGTTGGCTGGCCTGTCCCAACACCAATTCACCTACATCTACTGCATTGTTGCAGAGTAGTAGGTTTACCATTAGTTCCTGTCCCCTGCCATCCACTAAGCTGTGATTGGTTAGAGCTGATGTCCCCAAGCCCGGGATGAGAAATGGTTCTCAGCTGACTGTGCACCTTGTCAAGGTGATGTGAATGATTATGTGTCTGTATTGTAGCTTGTGTGTACCACCTTTGCCTATGAGACCATGTGTCGCTCGTTGCAACACTTGTTGCATACTTGTTGCAGCCTGCGTCTGGCTGCCTGGGTTCGGCTCCTCTTTCCCACTCCCGATCAGTCAGTTGTCTGTTTCAGCTGTAGCACGTGTCTAGGGACCACAAAATCTAGCTCTGCAGCTCCGAATTATGAGGATTTATTCAGTTTCTCTGCAGCTGGTCCCTTGGGATTGGAATGTCTTCATATCTCTTGTCCTTGGCTCTGGGCCTTGTCTCACGTGTCTTGCTCCCTGTGCAGCCTGAAACAGCTCTGCTCATCTCTTGCTCAAGGGTTTGAGGCCTGCTGTAATGTTCCTAAACCTTATAATGTGGTTTCTACACTGTCTATGTTATACTACATTCCCTATGGGTTAACGATATGTAGTTTGATCAGGTTCCATATGCACTCCTGTATGTCCACACACCTATTGGCTTGAAACATCAGCAAGCTTGCTAAGGATCTCTTGTGCTTTGTGGTTTCTGCATTACTGCATTTGGCTAATGACAAAATAATAAAAGCAATGACAGTATATGTATCTGTCCTCTAACTATAGAACTGTGCACTTATGTTCTTTATGTATAAAAGTGTGTGTTTGTGTGGTGCAGTGCGGACTGCACATGTGCTTCATGTCCAGTGCTGCTATGTCATGGTGTCTTTAAGAACATCAGTAACAGGGTTCCTTGGTGCTTAGTCCTCACTGTACCACCTTAACATCTGGGAAGTATTCTGCCAGAATCCACACAAATGAAAGACACATGTGATTGTATCTCTCTGTATTTTTGCTCATGAATGAAATGCCCTCCTTGTTGTTTAGGGTTACAGGGAAATGGCACTTGGGGCTCATTATAAGTTTGCTGATACGTGGTTAAAGTGGCATTAATGGAATTACTGCCACTTTTACCACAATGACAAACTAAGGATGTGCTGCAAATTCCACTGGCATAATTACCACTGGTGGTATCACCGCGGGCAGAAATTACCACTGAGATATGGTGGAATTAGTGGCAGGGATAATTGCAGCAGCGGAATAATGGCCAGAACCACAAATGATGTTTCCACCATATCACACGCTGAAAAACAGTTGAATTACCACTGAAAATCATCGGAAATTCAGCCAAAAACACAGTGCAGTTATGCACACAAGTGATGGAAATCAAGTCACAGGTGTAACCAATCCACTCACCAGGAGTACACACATCCAAGCAACAAACAACCATATGCAGACGTCGATTATGGGATCCACAACCTGCTCCTATTCATCCAGCTACAAGGGCATGCAAGACCCCAGCAAGACCCCAGCAGGGAAGGAGCCAGGCACCACAAAGGTGTAGTAGACATGTGCTGCGGAGGGCACCCATGTACATGTACCTCAACAAACTGCCATGTCTAACACTGTACATTCAAATTCTTGCATAAGACTCAGGCTATCCACAGTTACCCTGGCTGATGGGACCTTTGAGGAACCCTACTACACCACAGGAGGCTGCCTATAACGAGGCTCACAGGAGGACCAGGACATGCATTGAGTGCACCTTTGAACTGCTGAAAGCTAGATTCAGGTGCCTCCACCACAGAGATGGGGCGCTCATGTACAGCCCTGCGAAAGTGAGTAAAATCGTAGTCATATGTGCAATGCTGCACAACATGTGCATACAATGGAACATACAAATGCCTCCAGATGAGCACAAAAACATGCCCTCCAAAAGTTAATACATCATACAGATATGTCAGCACTCATGATTTTACAATGTTCTTGTTGCTCAGACTAAAAATCATGGTTCTCACTTGATGGATCCTATTCGGTGTTTGTTTTCACTGTGCTTTTGAAGTATTCTTTCACAGTTTTGTTGTGCCTGTTAATACATTGTTTTCTAATGCTTTTTCTCATTCTTTTTCAACCTTATAAACCCTTCCCCATCCAATTTTATGTGACTTTTCTCAATGACCAAATCTTTTTCAATTTCTTAAACATGTGGGCAATTTTGTGACTGATTATGATTTATGTTTGCAAAGCCCTGATTTGAAAAAGGCAATCAGTTTTTGCCAAAACACGTGTCAAAGGGCAAAGTGTGATGTATTTTCAAAACTGTTTGTGCAAATAAACAACTGTCTGCTGATTTGAATTCCCTTAAGTGTGGCGCAGAATCTTTTTGGAGGGTGTGTTTTTGTGTTTATTGTTACAAGCTCAGAGGTGGGGTCCTGACCTCTGTCCCTCCCTACTCTGCTACATCAATCTGAAAAAAGAAACCCTATATAACATGGGCGCAGAGTGTTAATAGGTTGGTGCAATCACCCCTGTGTTCTTTTCAACTGCCTCCAGATGAGGACTATTCCCCCCATGGATTTGATGAGGAAGATATTGCAGGTGAATACAAGGCACCTCAGCACATACGTGGGGCGGTGGGGGAAGGACGAATGGTCCACCAGAACCTGATGGACAATTTTTTACTTGCCACAAATGAACCTTCGCCATCACTGATGTTTCACTGTATGCACATGTATCAACACCATATTGTCTAGACTGAACAGCGTTTTATTTTCAAATCAACAAACCTGCACAAACACGCACACCATGATCCCCAATGCCATCACACACCCCACACCCTGAGTCCGTTTCATGTGCTAAACCAATAGCGCTTTCTTTTTGTCCCTTCTTTGCACAGGCAGGGGAGCAAAAGATGTGTGGTGCTCGGAGCGCCTCAGCGGCGTGCTGGCCACCAACCCCTCAGTAGGGGTGGCTGACATGGAACTGACTGGCTCACTGCCCCAGAGATTGATTCCTCTGGCTATGGTTTCATTTGAGGCCAAGATTTGTTCTGCAAGCTCCCTCACCCTCTGGCTGATGAGGCTTATACTTGCATTTGTGTGCACTATATTTCGGCACAGCCAGTCAATGAATGTGGCCATCCGCCTGGAGGCCCCCTGGATCACGTCATGCATGGCTTGTGAATGGCACAATTGTTCCTGTGTGATGGCACTCATTTCAGCCTGCATTTCTGTCCAGCGGTTCCCAAATGGCTTGCAATGAGGGGCTCAGGATTTGGTTGGGGGTCCACACCCTCATTGTGGGATGCCTGGCCTGCCTGTTTGGCATGCTCATCCATACCCTATGACTGCTCAAAGTGGAGGGCACAGCGAGATGACAAGGGGGAGGGGGAGGACTGCATGGGTGAGAGGCTGCTCAGGGGGGAGGATTCCAATGAGAAGTGTCTTACAGGTGAATAGGCAGGACTGGAGTTGGATGACAAAGATTCTGATTGTACGGTGGCAGCGGGTGCAGTGGCCCGGGCACATGCCTGGATGTTGTCAGCAGTCGGGCTGGTGTGTACTACTCCTGAGTCCCCAGCAGTAGTGGGGGGGAACTCCTGTTGCGGGTGGAGCTACATCCTCCATAATGGCCTGAGTAGGCGGTTGAATTGTGGCAGGTGTGCCAGTGGCCATGGAGGTGGACGACACTGTCCCCTTGGATTTTTTCTTTTTTGTGTAACACTGCCACTCCTGTCCGAGGCATGGCCCATTGCCTTTGTAGTGCTTGCTGGTGCCGTGGGGCCCGAGGCATGCCATTGTGCCCGAGGTACACCCACCTTAAGACCGTTGCAGGGTGTCTAGTATGACTGTTAGACATGAAATTGTGTGTCAAAACCTTCATGGAAATGTATTAGGTGTGTTGTCATGTAGTGCTGTGTGTACTATGGGGTCACAGGGTGCTAGGCCTCCAAGGCAGCATACTTCATGTGACTGACAGTGTGGCATATTACAGCATTGACTGATGTGCATGTATATGGTCAGTGTGAGAGGCGTGCCTTGCTTGGACCATGCAGTCATGTGCATCACTGACATACACGTGTACGCATGTAGGACAGGACAGATGTTGCTTATATATCCTGTAGTACTGCCAGCTAGTAGTGTTGGAGTCATGATGACATAAGGTTGGACATTGTCTCAATGGGGGCCTTGCAGCTACTGGTCAGTTGCAGTAGTTGTTTGTTTGAGACACAAGTCCAGTGGTGTTCTTTGCCTGACATGTGCTACATGTTTGGTGCCATGCTTGCTGCGGAGTTAGTGCATGGGTGACTGGTGTGCGGGCAAGGTTTGGCTGTGATGTGTAATGCAGATGTGTGTCAGTCCTTGTTACTGATAGATGAGTACGTCATGCCCTTGTCATCCTAATTGGTCGGAATGTAAGTGGGATCACAGCTTCAATGACTCATGATGTGATGGCCTGCAGTGTAACATGGATGGGTCATGAATTGTCGTGATTGCTGTCACCTGGCTGCATTGCAGTTTGTCTATGTCTACATGCAATTAAGGTTGTTTTTCAATGGGTCCTTCATTTACTTGTGTTCTCACCAGGTTCTCCCCTGGCTGCTGGCTCTAACCTCAGCCGAACCCACACCATGGGGTCAGTTGTAGAGGTTCTACTGTTTCTACTGTTTCTTCACCTGTGGCAGTCGTCTCCCTGCAGTGATTGGAAATTAGGCTTGGGACTCGGCTTGGGACTCTGAACTTCAGGTTGTTCCACCTCTTTTTCATGCCCTCTGCATCACGTGGGACAACCACCACTTTGTTCCGAATGTGTGCCGAAATAGCATTCTTGCGCTGCTGGGTGGTCTTTCATTATTGTGACCCATAGAGTTCCTCAGAATGGACCACCATCTGCTGCGCTAGGACCATCAGCGCCTGTTCATTGAATTTGGGTTTTCACACCTGCATACAGGAACCTTAGACATGGCCTCACCCACAGAAATGATTGTGCTTGCCCCTGGGGATGAATGGCACTCGTACAGGTTGATCTAGAATTGTTTCTGTTTTTAAAGATGGCCGCCGCAGTACTTTCTTTTCTCCAATGACGTTATTTCGGCCGGCGAATTTAGCACTGATTGACGTGACGGTAACGGTAATTCTGCCGAATATGGGTGGATTTACCATTGTGTAATTGGTTTTCAGTGGTAAATCCGTCCGTTGCCACCAATGGTTGGTGCACGTTCCCGCCAAGTTGTAATACGGCGGTGATTCTGCCCAACACAATTGTGTTAACGTTAATTCTGTTATGGCGGAATTACCGACATATTGCCTTCAAACTTGTAATGAGCCCCATTGTACTTACAAAGACCTTTTTATACATTTTGGATATTTGTGTATTACAAATGTGAAGAATATTTTGATCACAGTTTGATAAGTGCATATTATAACATATCCACATTGCGACAGACACATATGTTTACGTGTTGTCCAAAAGTGTTCATAGTGAACAATAGATCTGTTCTTTTTCATTTAAAATCAGTGGTTCCACAACAGAAAGCTAAACAGCCATTATAAAACTTTTACCAGTGTACACTGCACATCTGCCCTGTCGAGCTCTCCATGAGCATACATTGTAATGGCAATTTCCAGTTCGGGGGCCGGGCATGTTTACGGCAAGGTTGTCTCTGATTTAGGGTTACCCAAAAAATGGGGCATATTTGAAGAAGTTCATGTGCACAGATGCCTTTTTGAACAATGGATCTAAGATCAGATCCCACATCTTTCACATGTTGCAAAAGTGTACACATTCTGCCAACACACGTGGTGATGGTTATAGACTGGGCTGCAGAAGAGTAATTCTGAACATACTCAGTAGTTCTAGAGGATCGTAACCTATTTTGCCAATGCTGTATACAAGCAGCATTATTGTACCAGAACAGACCACAACGTGTGAATTCATAGTAAATGCGAAACCATACTAGTCACAGAAAAATGCACGATTTTGGTTCTAAGTACAACCTGATCAATTCAGAAAGCAATAACAGGTTGCAAAATGATTGGCTCGAAAGACTGTTGTAGTACAATTGGCAAAGTCCAATCTGGGATGAGCTCGCACTTAGAAGTGCCCTTGCTGCTCTATAAAAAGGCATATCAAAGCAAAGACATATCATGTTTTCCTGCCTTTTTCTCCCATTGATCTGCAGCATAATTGCATTTGTGCAAAGGTTTTAGCTAAGCAACTGTTCCCCGTTTTTAATATGCAGCCAACTCTTTACCTATGTGCGTGTTGCTTAGTATGAGATTGGCTTGGAATTGTTGCATTCCTCTGTGGGATATATATTAAATCTCTTCCTGTAAGGTGTGGGATATGGCAAGACGTATATGAATTGATGTAAAAACTTTGATCTATAGTCTCTGCGCGATTTTACCCATGTTATATGTTTCTGTCCTCTATTAAATTTTGTAAGGCAATTATATTTAATTCAATTATTAAGGTGGATTAATTGTAAGACAATAATAGATGCAAAAGAAAATATCTGTGCCCTGTACCTGAGAAACAAGCTGCGTACGCTTAATAATTTATCAAAAGAGCTTTATTTGCTGTATGGCAAGTACTGCTCCAATTAACTAATCATCTTTCTTGGTTTTCCATGCTGTGACTACTCTGGGTTTTATCACGCCTAATGCTTAGGTCACTTTGCTTTGTAATTGGTTATTTATAATGCGCTTCATCCCCAGAGGTTTCTGTGCACGGACCTGCGAATCGAGCCTGTGTTGCTCCATGGCGTCTTGCTTCCAAGGCGAGCATGTTGCCCCTGAGCTATCCTCCCGAGACTGTATTGATTATTCTTTGGTTTTTAAGCTTCAACATAAAGAAAGAATGCGCAATATAGTGGACGTCACATAATGTGCACCCCTGTACATTTTAATTCATTCGAATATCCATTAAAAAATAAATTAATGTATGTCTTTATTTTAAGAATCCAGGTCTGAGCTGCCACAAGAAAAGTTCCCAAAAGAAGCTTCTCCCCAAGGCAGCCTTTTCTTTACCCTTGGGGTCTAAGCTCAGATCCACGTGGGGGTAAAAACAAACATGGGTGTTTGCAGAACTATCTCAGGCAGTACCATGGAGGGCTTTGGGCATGAACGTGCTCATCCTACACTCGTACCTCCTTGTTTTAGAAAAGCCGCTGCTTCAAAGGGTGATCTTCTGCTCAGCATGTTATGAACCAGCAGCTACCAGCATGGCTTTCTGCCATGGAGCTAGTAGAGGAAATGACAGAGCAATCATTCAGGAAGGAGAAACTACTGAAGAGGTTCAGCCTTGTGAGTTTTCAGTATTAGAAGCTAGATCTCTATGACCCTCCCTTGTTGTAGCATTGAACCCCCGCATCCCCACCAATGAACAGTCATCAGACGCTGCGGCAAGATGGCCGCCATCACGAACGCACCAGGAGCGTTCCACACGGTTGCCTAGCAACCATATCAGAATATTCCCAGGTGTAGAGGACCGGAGGCGGAAGCCGGCCCTCAGCTGCCTAAGGCCCGTGAGCCAAAGGCCCCTCCTGTCTGCCCCTGTCCGCCACTGCGCTACGGCGCGAGACACTGCCCTGCAATCCATCGAGCTAAGAACTAAGGACTACAATGCGCTCAGTCTCAACACATGGAAGACAGAGCAATCGTAAGTCACCACAGTTGCGGCAATTGTTAATGCATAGATTCGCCTTAGCCAGCACCGAGACAGCCTGCCTCCACTGTGTTAGCCTGCCTCCACTGTGTTAGCCTTGCCTCCACTGTGTTAGCCTGCCTCCACTGTGTTAGCCTGCCTCCACTGTGTTAGCCTGCCTCCACTGTGTTAGCCTTGCCTCCACTGTGTTAGCCTGCCTCCACTGTGTTAGCCTGCCTCCACTGTGTTAGCCTGCCTCCACTGTGTTAGCCTTGCCTCCATTGTGTTAGCCTGCCTCCACTGTGTTAGGTTGCCCTGTGTATCTAACTCACGCCCAGTATGTTTTCTTCGCTCCTCCACACCTGCCTACTATGTGCTCTACTAACCCTCATGATCACACTACTCAGCCACAACAGAGACCTCACTCTCGCACAACACTCACAGAGACACCCAACTATAATGAACCGTATGCGCACGCCCACACCTCTACCACAACTCACAGCACTGACACCAGATGCAAACCTCAGACTAGGCAGACTGAGAGCCCGCACAGCTCCATTCTTACATCAGGCCAATACTGCACACTTAACACTCAGAAATTATAGACTCAGCTCACGTACCACGAAAGTTAGCACAACATACTATCAAAGGAACTCCACCTCATACCATAGGAGTAAGTCTACAATCAATGTACCCAGCAGTAATGCCTGCGCCAATATTAACGATTCCATTACACCTAATCCTCCTACCATGCGACCTCAGAACTCCGGCCATACTCCATACAAGTGCGCTCTCCTCAATGTCAGATCCCTCAATGCCCACGCCATAGAAGTACATGACCTACTTACCTCCAATGACTTAGACATACTGGCCATTACCGAGACATGGCTTCACCAAGCGTCCGGCCCTGCCATCACCCTAGCCATACCTACAGGGTACGCCATCATCAGACAAGATAGAATGACCAAAACAGGAGGGGGGGTTGCCCTTATACACAAGGAAACCCTACCCATTAGAGCCATACCTAATCAAGAAGACGGAAATGTTGACATCCTCTCTATCAAACTAGCACCATCACCTAACTGTACTATTAATATCCATACGATCTACCGTCCACCTGGCCCCTCCACCAACTTCCAAGGCCAAATTAACCACCTCGTAGGAAATAACATTAAAAAATCCACGAAGTCACTCCTCTTAGGAGACTTAAATCTAGGACTCAACGATCTCAAGGACAAAGCTGCCCTATCTTTAGCCAAGGACCTCCAAAACCTAGGATTCTCTCAAAAAATCTTAGCGCCCACTCACGTCAAAGGGCGCACCCTAGACTGGATCTCTGACCATAACTGCGACATAGTAATCACCGCCAACACCAGCCTCCCATGGACAGACCATAACCTCATCCTATTCGATATCCCATGCACTGTAAGCGGTAGAGTGCCCACCAAAGCTGCGGCTACTCTAGCCAGAAGTGCCAAAAAACTCACAGCAGCTAATATCAGTGCACTACTCAACGTGCCCTGTCTAAAGCCCCCTTTCTCATCAGACCCTAATACACTCGCGGAAATATTTAAAGACTCTATCACAAGGGCAGTCAACACTGCCGCCCCCTTAGAAAGCAAAAAAGAGAAAAAATCCTTCCACTCCAACTCATGGTTCTCAGAGGATCTCCAAGCAATGCGCACAGACAAACGTCAAGCGCTCAAGAACTGGCAACGTAATCCCTGCGACAACACAAAAGATATATTCAAAACCATAGCCAAAAAATACAAAGAGGCCATCTTCCGAGCCAAATCCGAAGCGTACAACCAACGCATCACGGCGGCCAACTCTCAATCTAAAGAGCTATTCTGTATCTTTAAAGAACTAACCATACCGCCCACCTGCCCAGACGAGATCATCAAGGACGAGGCATGGTGCACAGGCATACAAACAGCCATGCTAGAAAAAATTAACCTCCTCCAAAAAAAGATATCACACCACTACAACTCCTTACCTAAACAAAGTACACACACACACATGAAACATAGTGTCGAAGCCAACAACATACACAAGTTCACTTTCAACGAAATCACCAAAACCGAGGTCATCAACATCCTCAAACATCTCAAACCCTCACTCTGTAAGGGTGACATATGCCCCCCAAAAATCATCAAAGAATGTGCGGAACAGCTCGCTCCTCTCCTCACTGCGTTCATCAACGCATCATTCAGGTCAGGCATAGTCCCAGACACCCTCAAAGAGGCCTGGGTGCGCCCCCTCCTAAAAAAACCCACACTTGACCCCGAAAACCCTAACAACTATCGCCCCATAACCACAGTCCCATTCCTTCTAAAACTACTTGACAAAGCCGCACATATACAGATCCAACACTACCTAGAATCCAACGCAATTCTAGGCAAAAGGCAATCTGGATTCCGTAAGGGACACGGAACCGAAACTGCCCTTCTAGACTTAAAAAATGAAATCACTAACATCCTCGACAAGGGCAAGCCTGCCCTCCTCCTCCTCCTCGACCTATCAGCAGCATTTGACTTGGTAGACCACGACACTCTCACCAATCATCTAACACAAGCAGCACACTTTTCCAAGAACGCGGCCTCATGGGTGACCTCCTTCCTACAAGGCAGAGCTATGAAAGTCTTCTCAAACACAGCTCACGCTGCACTATCCATCATCCATTGTGGGGTTCCTCAAGGCTCTTGCACGGCCCCTACGCTATACAACCTCTTTACTAAGCCCCTATTCGACAAACTGGACGCCATGGGGATCACATACACGAACTACGCTGACGACACGCAGATACTCCTGCCCCTGACTGGTAATTATCATCAAGACTCCACCTCCCTCCAACTAATCTACTCTACCATACAAGCCTGGATGGCCACCAACGGACTCTGCTTGAACGGGGACAAAACTGAAATCCTCATTTTAGGCCAGAAGCCCACCCTTGCCAACCTCAACCCACTCTACACTAACTTTAGCATAGACAACTGCACTATCCCAGTCCTATCATCAGTTAAAACACTAGGAGTTCACATAGATGCCACCCTATCGATGGATAAACAAGTAAACGCAATCGTCTCAGCATCGGCATTGAGCACTAAACTCATCAATGCTATAAAACCGTTCCTAACAAAAGAAAACTGCCTGTCCATCGCAAGAGCCACTATTGGAGCCAAACTGGACTACTGCAACGCGCTCCTAGCCGGCACCTCCAAGAACAACCTAGCAAGGCTCCAAACCACCCAAAATAATGCCCTCAGAGCAGCACTCAGCATACCCAAAAGAGAGCACATCACCTCAGCAAGGAAAGCCGTCCACTGGCTCCCAGTTAAGGACAGGATTACTTTCAAAATACTCACCACAACGCATAAATGCATCAACCTCACAGCACCTTCCTACCTATCTGACACACTGTCTAGATCCCAATCCACAAGACCCACCAGATCCACATACGCCAACCGTCTCACCATACCACGCATCAATAGATCCAGGGCAGGAGGTATAGGCTTCCCATACCTGGCACCTAAGCTTTGGAACGCATTGCCCACCAACCTCAGAGCAGAATCTTCCCTCCTCTCCTTCCGGAAACAACTTAAAACTTCTCTCTTCAACTAACCTGTGCACCTGACCACCTCTGTGCTCTCTATGCACATGTACTAAAGCATAACCATTGCCAATGTAACCAAGGGCACAAATGCGTGTAAGAAACACTGTAACCAGCGCCACGATGCCTCCGGTCTGATGTGCGCTTAACAAATGTGAATAAATAAATAAATAAATAAAATGAATGGGCTGACTTTCCACTTTATAGCACACCATGTTATGTTATGTTAGTAGAATTTATAATGCGCACATACAAACGACAGGCTACAGCAAACAGTAATTGCAAAAGAGCGGTTTTGAGCAAATGGAAATACAGGTGGTTCTCAGTCAACTTAAGTTTAAGAGGGAGGTCTATCGAAAGCTTGCCAGCCGCCACAGAGAAGGCAGAGAGGGCCCGGCCACCAACTCGTGGAACACGGAATTTAGGGACCAAGACCAGGTGTTCACTTCCAGAGCGAAGGATCCGACAAGGAACATAGGGTTGGAACTTATCTTGGAGAAAGGCCGCCCCAACCTGATAATAGGCCTGATGGACCAAACAAAGAGACTTGAAAACAGCAGCCAGTGCAAACGGCACAGAACCGGACTGATATGGGAACCATATGGTGTTTCAGTGGCAACCAGGGCAGCCAGGTTCTGCAATAATTGCAACCAATGGATAAGACCCACTGGCTGAGCCAGAAAGAGAGCGATACAGTAGTCAAGCCTACTAGACAAAGAGAAGCCAAGACTAATGTCCGAAGTAAAAGTGGGAGACATTGTAAGATCTTGCAGAGGACTCTCAGCAGAAAATGCCCCGCCTGGCATACTGCACTAACCTGCGAAGCCATAGTCAAAGAAGAAGTCAGATAACCCCCTAGGTTTTTCACCACCAACACTGGAGTGGGGAACACACCCAGCGAAGGAGGCCAAAAAGAAGGAGACCAGGAGTCAGATACAAGGGGGGTGTCCCAACAACTAGGACCTCCGTCTTGTCCCCATTAAGCTTCAGCCAACTGGAGCCCATCCAGTCACCTGGGGCCAACAGGCATTCACATAATCGGGATGACATCCCTTCCCAGGCAAGATCTAAACGGACTAGGATTTGCATGTTGTCTGCGTAAGAGTAACACTTGAAGCCATGGGAGCCGATGATAGCCACCAGGGACCAAACATAGATGTTAAACAACATTGGGGACAATACAGAGCCCTGGGGGACCCCACATGAGAGAGAATAAGTAGCAGAAAGAAAGGGAGGCAAGGAAACAGACTGGCCTCTGTCAGACAAGAAAGAAGAAAACCAGGCCAAGACCTGGCCAGAAATGCTGATAGACGCTAGGCGAGGAAGGAGGAAGGGGTGCTCAACAGTATCAAAGGCCGCTGATAGGTCAAGTAAAATCAGGGCCCAACCCCCCCCATCCACAAGCCTGCTCATATCATCCATTACTGATACAAGGATACTCTCAGTGCCCCTCCTGGAACAAAAACCAGACTGAAAGAGATCAAGCACTGAAGAGGACTCCAAAAAATAAGACAAAAGAGGGGAGATTAGAGCCACCTTCAAAGTGGCAAACTGTGAACTAGGAGCTACGACCATGTTACAGCGCAACCCTCTCTGTACTGGGAGTCTGAGAGGTTCACGAGTTTCATCAAACCAAGGTCTTTCTAGTTGAGGTCACCCGCTTTAGACAGACAGGGTTGGTGGCCAGTCTTTTTTCGTTCACTGCGTCCTTGTTGTGCAACTACCTCCCTCTTGCCCTTCGGAGGATGGGCGACTATATGTCATTCAGGAGATCCTTGATGACCTTTCTTTTTTAACTCTGGCTTCACTTACTTGTTTAAATTCGTGCCAAGATGCCTTCGGGTGTACGCTGCGCTTTATAAGTGCAGATAAGATAAAATAGGATCTAAGCTTATTAAAGAGATGAGCACATGAACAGTGAGGTTTGTCAAAACCTATGTGGCTCAGTCTTAAAGGAGAGTAGGCGAGCTGAAAGTAGGTTTACATCATGAGCAAAGCAAGGGTATGATTAAGACTAAGGATCATCAAATACTTTGCTAGACCTGTGGCTAGCTCAAAAAGATTATATTGATGTTTCATCCAAGCGCTCCCAGAGTGTTGGTGCTTGGTTTATGCCAAAATCCCTCCAGCGACCTCTACCTTTCTAGACAAGCTACATCCAGAAGAAACTTAAATTACTTTGAAATCCCCATGCTTTTGACCACTAATATTCTTCTGAATTCATGAAGTGATGTGGACTTACTCTGTTGCTCTCATGGTATCTCTGCACCAAGACTAACATTTAAAACTGTTTGACTGCATTAGTTTCATAGAGGAAAAGTTGAAGCATAATTTAACAAGGGAATCACATTGCCTGTGAAGAGCAAATGTTTTTGTATTTCTTCAATTTTGATTTGCTCAGGAATGGGAATGCTAAAAGACAGTGGGCCTCATTACGATTTTGGCGGCAGCCATGCTGCTATTAGCGGCATGGCTGCTGCCAAAATCGGGTCCGGGTTCCCAGAATGGGGAATTACCGGGCCATTCCGAGTTCGGAAGGCCCGGTAATTCCTCCCTCCAGGAACCCTGGCCCGGACCTTCCCCATTCCCATTCAGCCCCTATAGGGCTGAATGGGAATGGGGGAGGGAGCTAACAACGGGCCGATTACGACCGGCCCGTTGTTAGCTCCCTCTTCCCCTCGCGGGACCCGCTCTGTGCGTCTGGTAAAACCAGACACGCAGAGCGGGTCCCCCGAGGGGACCTCGTAATGTGGCGGAATCGTGTTAACGGGTCTGCATCCTTTTGTGGCACCTGTTAACCCCGTCCGCCACTCTTGTAATGAGGCCGATTGTACAGTGTCTCATGTTGGAATGGTTGTGTGATAATAGGTGGCCCGCTGCTGTGTGCATGAACAGTTATCACCATGCTACCATACTAACATTACATTCAAATCCCAAAGCATTCACAGCAACTTGATTAGTCATTGTATATGGAAAAACAACAAATAAAAACATGGAAATGAGACAATTCCGATAGCCATTATTTAAGAACACAAAGGTTATTTTGCCAGCATTTAAACACTTGTTTTTTGTTATACTATCATTACAATAAATGTTAGAGGTGCAATTGAAAAATAAACGTAAGCTTACTGCTTCACCAATTTTTCCAATGATTCCTGGATCGCCAATCTCCCCCTGTTGACAAAGAACAAAGACAAGGTGAGCACCGTTCTGTGTCCTCTATGTAAGGTTTGCATTCCTCTGCATGGGATAACTTTGCATCTTTGTGCTGGAATTCAATGTTTTGAAAACGTGTCCAAGGTAGAGCACTTTAATGAAATCCTAATTTGTCTACATTCCTGGATAATGTCAAGTTCTAGTACTGCTCGAGTGGCTCCTCAGAATTCCGGAAACATATTCACTTATTTAATAGAAATAACCCAAGTTAATGTGGTAGCCGGTCAGCCATCGAGCCTCAACCGTCTTCTGTACTAGAATATCCCATTATGTGTCGTAAGCAGGGAATACACTATTCATGTTAATACAGTAAAATATTAGTTAACCAGCACCTTGTTAATTAGAATTGCCTTTTAACCGGCACCTTCATTGCTAGTAATAGTGACAGTCCCTGTGAATAAAAAGCTGAATAACAAGGTTTTGGAGCTGTATAGCAGAGCAAAAAACCAGCAGTCTCATGTATCCAGTCTTTCTGCTTTGCTATCCTGCTTAGATAAATAACATTTGGATAACCAGATTTTTTATTTCTGGGAGCATATGGCTTCCCAAATGTGCCAGATAATCGAGATTCTGCTGTACAGTTCTGCTCGTCTCTACCAAGACTACCAACAAAGATGGACATTGGGACAAAAAAAATATTTTGTAATGTTATCTAAGCATGTAAACAACTCTAAAAAAAAAGAAAGGAAAAGAGAAAAAAGACATCATAATGGAATACAATTTCAGGAGAAGAAGCGGCAAATCATTTTGACTTTAACTTTCATGAAACCTATACAATTGCTTTTGAAGTCATTGCAGGACCACACACTATGACAGACACATCTAAAACAGAAAAGGTATTCTCCCCACATCATATAGCACACGCGGGACAGAACAATCTGCACACAAATTTCAAATACACAAACACATCTCCTAACTAGTAACTAAGTATAATGAGACAATGAAAGCTGCTGTAGGAACCAACAACAGAGACGGAAATACGGATCTAACTGTCCTTGACTCCACCACTCACATATATTAGGGAATGGTGGTGTGCCGCCGGTCTAGGAATGGACAGCACAAGAAGGACTCCTCAAGGCGGCGAAACAAGGAGCAAGGAAGGGAAAGTTGAATTGCAAAAGAGCGAAAGGGTATTTTACTCCCAAAAAACTTGCAAAGCTGAGCCCGCAGAAAGTAATTTTTGAAACATAGTTGAACAATTGAATCTTGGCAAAGCAGGCCCTAAGTTCACAAAATAGTATAATACATCTCTCCTGAGGATTGCTTGTGATATAAACAAGGGTGAAACACGTGTAGAGAGTAAGAATTGATTAACAAAAGAGTTATGAACCTAAATTTGGATTAAAATTGAAAAGTGTGAAGACCGTTCTTTTTTTTGGTAGTCACTATTAAGAATTAAAACAACAAATGGAATGTCGCAAGTGGATATGTCTAACATTGAAAAAATAGTTTAACTCTATCTACAGCAACCTAGATTCTGATGTAATACCACAGCTGACATCCAAAAGGAATCACAAAAACTTTTAAATTGAAATTCGCCAGGGGTCAAAAGTCCTGTTAAGGTTGCAATCTAGTGTGTTAAATATTTAAGTGAAGGTATTTAAGTGAACGGAGACCATGAACATTAAAGAACAACACTTTAAGAAGTTTCACTGTCTCTGGTCTACTCATTTTATTCCCACTTGATCAATAGAAACTTCACTAAAAGATGCTAAATGTATATTCTAAAGCACCACTACTATGAAGACGTGGTACGATCTTTGGGCAAAGGCTCTCTGAGTTCATGAATTCTTGGATAAGCAGAGGCATTGGGATGAAGTTGGTAGTTTCGAGGGACAGCATAACAAAAGCTTGAATATGCATTGTTAAACGTTCTTGTACATGTTTCATCTAAAGATTCCCAACTGAGCTGAAAGGTTGTGGTAATTCAGATACCAGTGCAGAGTATAGATTTTAAGCAAAACCTGCTCATCATAATACCTTGCTAATGTCACTGTGTGCCATGGATTTTAGACAGTTGGCGGTGCCCCCAAAAATGACGTACTATATTGTAGGTTGTCTTGGAAATGTGCCGCATCAAGGTGGAGTAAAGAGGCGTTATGGCGGTTTAGTCTCTAGTGCAGTATGCTAAAACGGCCTTTGGGGTGGTTATAACCCAGAAATCTTTGTTTCTCTAAGACATACACGTTGCCATGAGCAGATATGGGCATACGTGCACAAGTTGCACGGTTGCTTCCATAGCAGATGGAATAACCATTGCGGCCTCCAAGGCCCTCTTCGGAAAGGAATGATCGGAGGGCCCAGGGATTTAGAAAACAAGTGGCCACTTCTTCATGGGCAGAATGCGTATTCTTAATGAGAAAGTGGTTGAAGACTCATTTATTAAGTATGTGAGATGAAACACACTGTAGGCCATCTAAGTCAATAAAACAGCTTTGCGCATAAATTAGGAAAGGCTGTTCCAAGTTAACCCTAAAAAGGAACTTGAGGGACCACTGTATCTCCGAAATAGCAGTAGCCAACACTAAAGAGAAAACTGTCTCTTTCAGTGTACATGGCATTCTGTCCCTATGGAATGCGCCCTGGAGGTGAGGTAATCATGAGACAGAACGTAGCGTGTCCAGTCGCTAAATTGGTTTCCTATTGGCCATTGCTCTGCACAAAAACTCGGAATTACGAAGCCAATTGGAGGGCTGGAAGGTGGAACATTTAACGTGGTTTGGCCGCATTGAAGCAGAACGAGGACCGGGAAGGGAAATAAGCACATTTTTAAAGGTTTACAACCTGTTCCAAATCCCTTTTTGGATTGCTTGAGTTCTCAGAAAGGCAAGTGATATAAAACAATAACCAGAGAAACACTTAGCAAAATGTAAGAAGAGGACACAATCAGATGTCTAGGAGGAACCTGCTGGGAAACAAAGGCGTAATAAGTGATGTTTGATCCTAGGAATGACAGCACATGATAAAATCACCTTTAAGCCTTCCGGTCCTTGTTCACCAGCATATCCTTTTCGGCCTGGTCTTCCCTGAAGGGAACAACAATAGTACTTTTATTGTAAACATATCACATTTTCCGACTACCTATCAATGATTTACTGCAAAAGGTTTTTGCTAAACATATTTAACAAACGTTCTACACAAGTGCACATTACAAGACAGAAAGCAGCCCCTTTCTACAGCTAAGTAGCATATCCGCCCTTAACGGCATGGGTTGACTTACACACACGATGTGCAAACCATTTCTTTTACTTTTTTGCCTATACAATCATGAGGAAGCACATGACACAAACCAAAGTAATAAACAGTTTGAAAAAAGCAGAACAATATCAAGGCATCGTGTGCATGAATAATTCTTCATTTCTAAACCTGCTCCTTAAAGTGCAACACAGTGAACATAGTCTGAGACCACAGTCGCATCCTTTATGCTAATAAATACAAAATATGAATACAAATAAAATGAAAACCATACACAGCTTTTATGATCTCTTCTCTAAATGATATCTGTCAGATGTTATCTATATATTGCTTTCTAGACGGGAGCATCATTCCAGCTTCTCGTTTGATGAGACTGTACCACCATCCACTTTTGAACTTTGATTTACTGCTCTGGGGTTTAGGAAGAGTATACTCTGTGACACACCAATATAGTCTTGTTGGGTGTTCTGACCCACGTTTGGACTATTATGCTACAACATTTGGTGCTGTGGGCTTAGGAAATCCAAGATGGCCGAAAAAGCCCACATGTGCGCCAGAATCTATGAAAGCCGCGCAGTTGTGCACACTAAAATGGTTGCCTAACTTGCCACCCACCAGTGTGAGCAGGATGGGCCGGGGTGCCATGAGTGAAATGTGTGCCAAAGGAAAAACCGCACTTTAAAATCACCTTTTGTTTCTCTGAATGCCAGCTCAAAATGCCTATTTGCAACACATCCAAAAATCTCACTGAACACCAGCGGACATCTGGCAGAATACAGTCTTGTGGGCATACAAAATCTGGAAAGAGGATGAGCCTAAAACAATGTTCATCACAAGACTGGCTGAGCTGTGGATTTCAGCAGTTTATGTAAATTTGGACTGAAAGACACTAAAAATCTAAATGTTTAAAAGAAATGAGTGACCTACTTTTGAGTGTCACATAGGCTGCAATTGTTTAAATTTCATAGTTTTAAACTTAGAATCAGCATTCTAGCTGCATATGTAAAAAATTGTTAGTTATTTGAATGCAGAAAACTGGGGAACAGAAATGACATGTGGCTAAAAACTGGCTTAAAGAGATTCCAATTTTGCCTGGCAACTACCCCCATCAGGAGTGAAACTTGATTCACAAGTAACTTCCCAGGCCTGCCTGTTTCCTGCTGGCCACACTAAGGATATGCCATCTCTCTGATAATTGAATTAAGGGGAGCCCCCACAGAATACAGGAGCTCTGAACAATGCAACCCCCTTCACCCAGGCAGATGGTTTATTGCAGATGTCGTAAAACAGCTTCCTCTTGGCAGAAGCTGGGAGGGGCAGGGTCTCTGAGCTTGGCAGAAACTGGAAAGACTGGTTTCTGTACCATGTGACCTAAAAAGACACATTCCTGTAGCCAGAATATGGTTTTAGAAAAAGATGGATCATTCATAGAGCGGACTTGTGAAAATTATTTAAATGATACCATAATTCTTGTGATTTTTCTGCCCACATTTTAAGACGTATTAGGACCCGGTGGTATGTTCAGGGGGGGTTTTAGCGGAAAAGAGGATATTACTCAAAATGTGTGCATGTGAAAAATCTGACACTTCATCAACTAATGTCCATACTCCTTGCGCACATGTGTGTAAATTTGGCTTAATGTCCGAAATTGCAAAATCAGTTAAAAAGTGCAAATGTTGCCATTTCTGAATGCAAGCCCCCAGGAAGAGCAGATTTGGACAGGGTATACCTCCTGTGATATGTGATGGGTGCGTGTAATTTTAAACGGATGTGTACCTGTGCAAATATGTTTTTTTTTATCAAATATAGATTGTGTGCAATTTGACAGGGGAGGATCCTCTGACCCATAAAACCTACAGCATCACTCTGACTCACAGTTCCTTCCCCAATCATGGGAGAGGGGAGAATTGGGCCAATGGCAAGTGTAGAGGGGTAGGGTCTAGTGATGCTGCACACACACCCATTTTAGAAACAGATAAAAGCAGACAGACAGGACAGATAGGGACATTCATTTCCATCTGCTGCGGGCCGCTCTGCCGGAAAATCCATACTTTACCTCCATCAATCTCTAGAGAAGGCTGTGCAGAAAGATCCAGACTTTAAATCCATCAATCTCCAGAATCCAGAGAGAGAGCAGACCCAGACCAGACCGCTGTTAGCAGAACCAGAGAGAGCTGACCCAGATCACTGTGAAGTGCAGAGACCAGACCAGAGTCCAGTCTAAAACCTGACCAGATTCGTGGCGAGGCCCATTTATTTCAAAAATATATTGTGAGTACCCAGCAGAACTGTGCAGAACCAATCTCTTAGTTAAAATAATATAATTCAAGCTATTTTAATCTAAGTCGAACTGCCTCCTAACTGTCACCTGTCATTTTCTAGTTGCTAGCTGTCACTTGTCTTTCTGAACTTTAAAATTTCAAATCTGAAAAATGACCTTTATTTAATCGCTCATATCTCCGTGACTGTTTGTCCTAGAGACTTGCAGTAACTTTCCTCTGAAAGCTGGGAATCGTGGCTTTTCTGCGAACCTAGAACCGCATTCCTACCCCCTATAGTTTTGCCGCAATCGCGAAAAACGCACTCGCGAATTTGCCGTGATTTGCAAATTTCTCCACGTGTGAAAACAGAAGTTTTCTTGCTTTCAGTTGCCAAAAATTCGTTTAACCTGCTAGTTACTCCTAGATCCTTGCTAAAGTGAGCCTGAAGTAATATTAACTTGATACCACTCACCCTGAACCTCTAGAGGGAATTAAAAGCATTTTAGCATATTTTTCACTTCATTGCCAGCACATATAAAAGCATTTTGGGCCTGTGTTTCCAACTTCTGTAGTCTAAGCTTGCTGGGGTGAACTGAATTACGTTTGATTGCATTTCTGAGAACTGTGTGCTTTCCTTCCATTTCCTTGCATTGCATAAAGGGGGGAGGGGATTGCCAGACAAAAGTGATTACATTGTTTTGTTGAACGCATATTGAGTATTTTCTGTACTGCATTTTCAGTCCACCTTGCATCCATTTGAAACCATAAAGTATTGTTGCTATCTTATCCATCCTATAACCACTCATCATTGATTATAAAGAAGTGTGCTAGTGCCAGACTATCCATTATTGATTACTGCTCAGATTCAGTGTGATATTCAATTATTAAATTATTATAAAGTGTGATATATATATCTATTGTTTAAATTATCAAATAAACCTTTTTACTTGCAAAACAGAACTACTTCTTGGCTCAGTGGGGTCAGGGGGATTCCAAGGGAGGGGTGTTATATAGGGGTAGTCATCCAGAACGCATGAACTGGACATAAAGATATATCAATAAGGGTTTCCATTCAGTATCCCAGACTAGGCATTGACTTAGCTGTAGTGTTGAATTGAATCCTCTTACAGTCTATGGTGGGAATCTAGCGTTCACATGTACATGCTGGGAGGGGAGAGACACTCCTTTATATATATAAGCAGAAGAGCTGTGTGAAATAATTTGGAATAATCAATTGCTTACCAGAAAATGGAGATTGAACTACAACTAACTATCAAAATATTGGCCAATTAGATCTAAATATTATCATTCCTCCTGATGAGCCAACTGCTGGCGAAACACGTGTATAGGATATATGGAAATGAGGATATTGTTAACATGGAAATCAAGATAATCTAAGAGAGGATATTAGAGGCTATATGGACATTTATTTATTTATTTGCATGTTTAAAGCACTCACACAGCCCAGGGGCATCGAGGCGCTGCCGGGGGCATCGAGGCGCTGATATGAGGCTGTCCCTATTATGGAAATCAAATCAAGACAACTTAATAGAAGATATCAAGAGATAAGAATATACAGATGTGAGGATATTTCTGAATGAATATGAAGACACCCTTTAAGAGGATATCATATGATCAAAAATAATGAGAATATTCAAATTGAAAACTGAAAGAGAATGTACTAATTACAAACTCAATTATTCAATGTAGTAACCTTGAAGAATTTGTAATAATATTCCACTGATAGGAAAGCGTAAGGTTGTTTCCTTCTTTCTTAAATATAACTGTTTGGGGCTGTACAGGTGAAATGCCTTGGGACCAAACATGCTGCTACAGATCATATTACAGGTTGATTGTTAGCGCCTGTGTTAAAACTTTCATCTGCCTTATTTTTGTTTATAGTCTATAGGTAGGTCGGGTCTACCGACAGGCACAAAAGGTAGGGTATACCAACAAAAGGAGATGAGAAAATAAATAAATAAATATTATAGTGCAGTGGTCGCTGCACTATACCTAAGTTGAGTATCAAGTACTATAGGAGACCCTAAAAATGATTTGCAAATATGATTTCACTCGTATGACAGATTTGGTTAGAATTCTGCAAAGAAACATATATTTACAGCATCCACACACACACACCCCACCCAGCCACCCCTTCACTGACCCCACCACTCAGACTGGACATTTTGGCAAGGATCTGATAAACAATAAAGAAGTTATTACTAAAACAAAGGCCCCGGCTAGTGGCCCCGAAAGACATGTATAGTTGGTCCAAAAGCAACATATTGGGGGAACATGTACAGTGGACACGGCCAAAGGCCATGGCTAGTGGCCCGTAAAAACCCTTGAAATTCACTGAAAAACCTTAGTTAAGGTGCAGTTACTTTTTTCAGTGAATATCTATATATATTGCAATAAAAAATGAAAACGTTTGTTGCAGGGATGCTAAAGTGAGAACTTACATCACAGATCACATCACTGATGACATCACTAATTACATTCCAACGATAACTGGCATTAAGCATGGCCTTCAGCCATGGTCAGTGTGCATTGCCAAATATATTTTACCACATGAATGGGTACTTCAGTTAAGGACAGTGGTCACAACCTTCACCCATGTGTACTGAATATTTTAAAACACTAACAGCAACCAAACCATAGATTCTGGCCTTTAACAGTGTTCTAGTAACTTTACCTTGCTTATTAGGCACCATGGCCTGAGGGGGCTGGCCTTTTCCTCGTTTTGAAGCTAAGCAGGGTTGGTCCTTGTTAGTTCATGTATGGGAGACCCAGGTCACCAGCGATTTTTCACCTCCAATGTCACTGTAGCTGTACAAATACCTATTTTTTTTATTATGTATAAAAAGATTGCAGCCTTTGAGAACTCCCAATGTTTTTCGTTAATGCTCTATGCGATTACATTATTTGCCAAGGATCACACACTTGGTTAAGCAGTGTGCTACAAGCCACGTGTTTTATGGCCGGTCTCTTGGTGACTGTTGTGATACATCGCACAACCCCAACTAACTGCATTTAAGAATCACTTAAAAGGGAAAAAGAATTACCAGTTGCAAAAATAACATATGTCTGGGTACTTTTGCTCCCATAGCGAAAACCAAAAGCTGGCACCCTTGAATATGTGCAAAGTAAGTGAACATACTTAGTAAAGTGGAATATGCAAATGTATTCAATAGACCTATTCCTTAGATGAAATTGTGCAAGACAAAATAGCATTGGACTTCTAAAAAAAGTAACAAACACCAGAAAAATAACCTGAGAGAGGAAATGTTCCAATAAATATGCTGGCAAAATATAAAAGGTGCTCACCTTTTAAACTCAGCAATGTGTCATGAAATATTCCCTGGAAAACTAAATCCCAATACGAAACAAGTGCTTGTGGTCTTGTGAGTAAGCGTCTGCACTGGGAACATGACAACCTGAGAAAATCCTGGTAGAAAAATACTTGAGCAAGCTTTCCAACCTCTAAAAAACCCAAGGGGTTGTGTCCGCCCTCAGAAGAAAAGTTACGCTGTCCACCCACATGTGTCCTTTACTTGTCCCCAGAAAAGCAGCCACAATCAGGAGAAGATAACTGCACCAGTGCCGAGGATTGCAAACTCCCTTGCCACATCATGGGCAAATACGATCACCCCCATGTCTGGCTTTCAACAATACTCTGCTTTATAAAGATTACACATACCATAGTGTGACTGAAATATATAAATCCCTATAAATATGTTAGGCGAAACGTGTACAACTGTGGCATTTTCCCCCCATCTTGACAGGGAGACTACAAATACCAGAATGCAATTCAGCAAAAGGCAAAAGAAATGGTCTATGAGTGCAAAACTTTCAAGGACTAACAGTAGCATGGTTTAAAAAAACAATGTGGATGCTGTGACTTATGAGATATTTAAAACAAGGAAAACACACAGCATTTTGGGACTGTGGTCTGTCTCGCATACATGCAGTAACCAGGACCGACCCTGCTTAGCCTCAAAGGATCCGGCCCCCTCAGGCCATGCTTCTTGAAGTGGTCTTGTAAGGTGGGCTCATTTGTTAGGCAACTTGGCCTTAGGGTGCTGACCCCTTCCTCGCTTTGGAGCTAAGCAGGGTTTGTCTCAGTTACTGCAGTGATGGGAAACTCACTGTTGCTGTAAAAATATGCATTTTTATTTCATTATTGACTGATAGACTACAAAAGAATGACAGTAGCATGGTTAAAAAAAATATATGGATGCCCATTCGGTCGACCATCCATTCAGTAACTGGGACTGTCGCCTGCTTAGCTTGAAAGAAAGGAAAGGGCCGGATTGTTTCTCTAAGGAATCTTGCAACTTTGGCTCATATATTGGGTAAAATGGCCTGATGAGGCTGGCCTCTTCCTCACTTTGTAGATAAACAAGGTCTGTCCTGGTTACTACTTGGATGGGAGACCAGGATGGTAATCGTGAACATAGATTTTTACACCCCCATCACTATAGCTGAAAAAATATCTTTAAAACATAAAACTGTAACTGTGGGTACTGTGCTACTTTCCTGACCTCTCAGGCCCTCACCAAGTTCCCTTCGTCTGTGCCATATCCCCCACTCCCCAAATGGCCTCCTCACCTCCCTTACCCCCTCCCTTTCCCCCACAACATACACTGTTTCTGTGACACAGTTTGTTTTGAGCTGTTGGCTATTTGCGGCTACAGCTGAGGATACAGAAAGCTTTACGTTGCAAACCCAGTCCTTAGACCAGCTACAACTTCCAAATTTCACTAGCCTGAGAGCACTTGCATGTTTTTGACCTGCAAATAGCTTTTTCCTCTGATTCATTTTCCCATATCCTCGGCTATAACCTCGAATATCTCTTGCATCGAGAGAAAAACAAGATGGCGGCTTTTTCATTTCTGAAAACTATGATCCTGCAATGCACAATTGGTGATATAACTATTCCTTTTTGAGACGGGGGCTTCCCCTTCTTGCTCAAATATTTAAATATCTACTGCACAGTATAACCCCAGACCACACATGCATCACAAGTCAACGCTTTGTGGCCAAGTTGTTTTGGACCTGGTCCAAATCTGTCTAGAGGTTTGGGCTGTTCGCTTTGGCAAAATTTGACCTTATTTGTCTATGGGTAAATTTTTGGGGGGTAGGCTGCAAATTTGGAAAATCAATTATTTGTCTTCTTAATAACATTCCTATTTTTTAACGTATCTTTGCAGTCTGGCCGAGCGTGGGGGGGGTGTGAGTTCCTAATCACTGTTGAACTTTCGGTCAAATCGGTTACTGAAATCAAAAGTTATTAACAATAGAATTTGGAGGGGTTACTATGGGAGTCTGACTCACCTTAGGTATAGGGGGACTATTGATATCCTATAATAAATATATATATATATAAATATATAGATTTATAAAAAAACAAAGATGGGCATTTACCCAACCTGTCAAAATAATATGGTACCTGTAGGACCAGAAAAGATCTTTCAGAACAAGTGCATAGGTGCCATCAATACAGTCTTCACGGCCGAACAAATGCGAGGATGCTTAAAGTGTTTGTATTGTAGTGTGGCTGAAAAGTGGCAAACGCACGTGTGGTGAAAAAAATCATGCAGTTTTTGAGCTTTGAGCATTTGTGTAAGAATACAGCAGCTTGGTTTGCTGCTTCCGTTGAGCATTCATGCCAACAGGGTTTTCTGACCTTGATAGGGCAGCATCAGGCATGCCTGGCTCGATTGGATGACTGCTCCTGTCACTCCATTCCTAGCACCACCTCTTTTCTCCCCCATACATCTGCTAGACCCACAGGTGACCCGCCATGCTTGAGCCAATAGGCATGGGAGAAGCCATACTTGCTTCTGGAAGGCTTCAAGTGTTCCGGCTCCTGGCACTGCCATATACTGAGCACCTTCCTCACCCACCTGTCACCTGTAACAGCAGCCCAAATGAGCATGCTCCTGAAGGAAGAACGTGTGCCTCATCACACCACGCTTGACTGGCCCATAGTTCACATGTGATCAGGAATAATAATTTAATAATAATAATTCATTTATACACTGAATCACAGTAAATAGTATATACTATATACAATTAGTGTTACCCAAGGCAACAATGGTGCTCTGAAAGGTGAAAGGCTGATATGGCACTGCCAGGATACAAACCTTCGCCCTGGTACAACATCCTTTCATCACAAAAGTTTTTTGGGGGGTTTTTTACCGCAAATTTTTTATTAAAAAAAACCATCACATCTTTTTTGGGGCGGTTTAAAAAATTATATATATGGGATGTGGGTTTTTGATAATAGATATAAACTGAAAGGGAATGGGGTTCGGGGGTGATGAAATTCCATGGAACCTTCGCCCTGCAGTTTACACACATGTTTCAGCATTGAGCAGTTAACATGCAGAGTTGCTTACTGGGAAATGGAAATGATTTTGTCTGGGAAGATCGATACCTTCCTTTCAACCACCACCCGGGACAGCAGCGCTGACGAGCGTGCCCCAGAAGACTAGTGCCTCATCACAATGCACTAGATTGGATGAGGCACTAGTCTTAAATAAATGGACGATTTGATTTCCATAGTCCCATGTAATTGGGACTATGGAAATCAAATCGTCTGGACTGTCTAACGCCTTCTGTTCTCCCATCAGCTGAACCAGCAGCTCTGATGGACGCTCCTCAGAAGACCTTGCGCCTCATCACATGGCATTCCAATGGGCCTCGTTGCCCAGGTGACCAAGACAGCAGACATGTGTTTGACTGGATGTCCTGATGGCTGTCTTGCTCCTGTTAGCATTAGCAAAAATACTATTCTTGAAATGAGGTCTGCCCACAACGGAAATGCAACATAAGCATGGGTACTGTTTAATTTGAAAGGGCGCCCAATGGCATTGTGATTTCATGGTGGGATTCGGGAGCCCAGAGTGACTTGCGTGGGTCACATGAGGTGTATTGGCATTGGGTTACGCCTTGTTCAAATTTTACAAAGTTGCAAGAAAAGGAACAGAGCTTTTTGCAAGTCCCCTGTGATAAGGTATGGGCCAGCATTGGGATGCCGGGCCTTTAATGGCTTTTTTTATTTGCTACTGTTTTTCCAACAATTGACTGCTCTTGGCACAGGAGGGTACTATGTCCAACGGTTGTAGTAGCACTAGGGGTGCAAGGCAATCTGGATGTCTGCGGGGCGACCACAATGCTTTAATATAAGCAATTTGGTATGAGCTAACAAATAAAAATGTTGGAGATGGGTAATCCCTTCCTCTCTACCTGTGGCCACAACCATGCCAAGTATTCGAAGAGAAAGGTTAGATGCATTTAACCTGCACCGAACGACTGAGCACTCCCTGGACCTGTTAATGTGATTAGTGTGAAAGGCAAGAACAGGAATAATAAATACGGAAGCAATCACATGCTGAGATTGTGAAATGGGAATATTGCTGTGCAAAGCACTCTTCAAAGAGGTCCTCGCACCAGTATAGTAGTCTGTAATTGCCTAGAAGGTTGTGGACTACGCAGAGATATACCCTGAGAACTTGTTCGGCAGCCTCTGAGCGCTAGGAAATCTATGCGGCTTGGCATGGATCCTCGTGTCAGCACAGGACGCGGGGGCATGATGACCAGTTACCCATGCACACACCACCTATCTGCTACCATTACCTAGATGGTGGCTCTTCATTGGTTTAAATGCCCATTTCTCACCCAGCGGAGAACATCAACCAAACTAAGCATTGGATCATTAGGTTAGTAGGTTCCGTCTAAACAAAATGCGTCTTGTGTGATCCAACATGACTTGCAGGTCCCTACACAAGGGGTACATATGTTCTGTCTTGCCGTCATTGACATGTGATTGAGGGGAATACATTTTGTCTGGGAGTGGAAGGCAGGCTGGTGACATGTGGCCATGGGGGGTGGAGGGGAATACATTTTGTCTGGGAGTGAGTGGCAGGCGGCTGACACGTGGACATGCGTGACTGAGCGGTATATATTTTGTGTAGGACTGAGAAGTAAACTGGTGACACAGGGGCATGCGTGAGAGATTTGGGTTCGACTGGGAGGCGGACTGCAGAAGTGCTCAATCTGTTTCCACTCATATGGAGGTTATTTAGTGTAATTGCACTTTTACTGGCATGTCAACTCAAGATAGTTAAGGCTTTGACAGAAAGGAGGGCATAAGCCAGACATTGCTTCTGCCCAAGGTATGGACTGTACATTTGACCCCTCATAAACATCGCTGCTTTATTACAGTCTTAGCTGCTCAATACTTGTTAATTCAGGTTGAATTGTCTTGTATTTTTACTCAACAGAAGTGTATATGTTTAGGCAGGCTTGGACTGACATGTAGTGCAATCCCGCAGGGCCAGCCCATGATTACAGGTTGGGATCGTTTTTTACAGAATTGACCACTTTTTTGGCCAGAGTGGGTCAGTTTCATAAGTTCCTTCACTAGTTCTAACCAATTTTTCTAAGCAAATATGTTTCCAAATGTATTATTTGCAACATATTTTACCACAAATACCCCTTGGATAATACTCAAACTGTCTGTTCTGCATAATTGTAATGTGTGGTAGTGGCCCACTTTTTTATTGTGCTTGTACGGATTTTATGCCCCGTCTGACCCTGTGTTTATGTTCAAATCATGACAACAATATAAAAAAAATCTATCAGATCATATAGTCAAATAAATGCCTTCCTTATCTTTTCAGAAGTAAGTGTCCCTATTGAATATTTTGCTTTCTTATACACTTCCTTTGACTCATGTTGATTAAAATCTACTTTACATACATGCAAATACGAGACTAATGTTTTAGAAACAAAAATAAGCTTAATAACAATGGCCCTCATTACGACCCTTGCGGAAATTGACTGACCGGACCGCAACAGCGTAAATAGCGTTTCCGCCATTGCACGAAGGAGCAAAGTGCGGCTAATTACGACCCATCGGGCACGAGCATTACGCCATGGCGGAATCCGAAAGGCTGCGATGGCGGAAATGACCCCAAAACGGCCCTTACCGCCGCCGTACGCTGCACCAGGTGCAATACCGCCACCCATCTTAGCGGTCACCGTAATGAGCGGGCACCGTAATGAGCGGCCACCGCAAATTACGGGCACCGTAAATATACGGAAACGGAAGTAAAAGCATGTGGCCGGAACGGGAAACAGCACGCCGCACAACTATAAAATCCGAATCCCAACACAACCATAAAAAATCCGACCCTGACACACATCCCAACCCGTTCGCAACCCCAGTTAAAAAAATAAATATGGGAAAGGTAGCCAAGAAAGCGTGTGATCGCAAGCGGCAGGTACACTTCTCCCGAGAGGAACTGACCGTGCTCACCGAGACCCTGCAGGAAAATGCCGCCGTCGTCTTCTCCAGTCAAATGACCAGGACGGCCCTTGCCAACAAGAAGGCCATATGGGCCCTTGTGGCACAGCGCGTAAGTGCGGTGGGGACAACACCCCGCACGCCACAGCAATGTCGCAAGCGGTGGGACGACCTGCGGATCCGCGTACGCAGCATACTTTCTGCGAACAGGAACATCGCCACAGCTACCGGGGGGGGATCAGAGTCGCCCATCAAGTTGACCCCCTGGGAGGAGATCTGCGCCTCCACCATAGGAATGGAGAGCATAGAGGGAGTCGGAGGGATGGAGAAAGGAGTGCCGACATCCGGAGAATCAGGTAGGTTGGCCAAGAGAAACAATGCGAAATCCACAAACCACGAACATGTGCAGTACCATGTGACCCCATAGTGCAATACATACTTTGCCCTGACAGCGCCCTCTAAAAGTCAGAATGAATAAACAAATTTATCAAGATGCCATAAACAACCCCTACATGTGCAGCATGCACCCCCTAACTGCAGGCAGCCAAATGAATGCATCCTCAACCCACACGAAAATGAGACCACCTCCAAGGCCCAGTCCCAAATCACCCTCATGTACCACCCCAATGCATTTGATACGTTGCCATTCCAAATCCCACAGACCCATAACTAACGCTCGCCCCTCTTTACTCCACCACAGGGTCCGATACCAACGACGAGCTGCAGGACACCCCTACCAGCACGCCTGCAAAGAGGGCCAGGACCAACGTCCCAAGAGCCTCCACCTCAGGTGCAAGGATCAAGACACGGCAGCAGCAGGAATCAAGTGCCAGCACACTGGAGGGGACTGCAACAGGCACCCCAGCAGCCAGCAAGTCCACAACCCCAGCACCACAGGTCCCCCCAAAGAACGTATCTGATGGCACTGCCTCTGGTGGTAGCAGCACCATAGGTGACACAGCTGTCATGCCAGCATGCTCCGACACGGAAAACAGTGCTGGCGACGTAGGTACCATCCATGACCTTTCCCAATCCCCCTGCATGTCCCATCCCCTACACCATGACGAAACCACGCAGGGGCACCCAGAAGACGACGACTGGCCAACCCCCACAAGTCCTGTGCCAAGGCAACATGTGTTGAGCAGCCCCCCTGTCACACCACCGCAAATGTCCATGGCCCAGCAGAGGCAACAGTCCCTCGACCTGCTGATCGAGCAACAGCAGGAAGTGTCCACGCTACTCAAGGACCATGCGAATGAATGCGGGGGTTCCAGGGCAGCCATGGAAACATCCACCGAGACACTCAGGGCACAAATAGAGAAAAGTAGTGAGAGCCTCAGGGGAGAAATGGAGAGAAGCACCGAGAGCCTGAGAGCACAAATGGAGAAAAGCACCGAGAGCCTGAGGGGGGAACTAAATGCGACGTCCAAAGACGTTTGTGCTGAACTTGCTGCTGTGCGCCGTGTGCTCTCGGAGCTCTCACAAACCCTCAGAGACATGCATGGACGCGAGCAGGCAGAGACGTCATCCGTGGCAAGTTCCGTCCAGGGCAGCCCCCAACGCAGATCTGGCAGAAACCTGCGCTCCACGGGCAGGGGTGCCCCTGATACCCGTAGAGGGGGCTTGCAATAGCGTCTACCCACGGGCAGCATGCATATTTGGACACTGGTGTTGGGGGGGGAGGAAGTAGGGTGGAGGGGGTGTGTTGGGCTTCACTGGGTGGCGGGTCCATAGGGTGTATGAATCAAATCACATTAACAATACAGCACTTCATTATCATCCAATGACATGTGTGGACATTGATATTTGCGTACGAGGCCTTCATAGGCGTACAGTCCACTATGTGCCTGTACTACACACACACAGTGCCACAGGTCCCCTTTCCGTGTAATAGGCACCATGCGTGGTTGCTAGAAGCATGCATCTATGATGCTCTGTCGGATTGCACGTGCATCCTGTGCCTCATGGACTCCTTGGGGTGCCTCCACATCCCCACCCTCATCATCATCATCTTCAGGTGCATGCAGTACAGCGTCAGGGGGCATGGGCACATTCCTACGTATGCACATGTTGTGCAGCATGACACATGCCATGACCATCTTAGAAACCCTCTCATGGCTGTACATGAGTGCCCCGCCAGACCTGCTGAGGCTGCGGAAACGAGCCTTCAGTAGGCCGAATGCCTGTTCAATGACCACACGGCTACGTGAGTGGGCATGGTTGTAGTCCTCCTCATGCTGGTTCTGTGGGTTCCGGATTGGTGTAAGGAGCCATCTCTTCAGTGGATACCCGGCATCACCTGTATGGGACGAATAAAGGGTGTCAGTGGAATGATAGTGCTAAGTAGCCCCCCCCCCCTCCTGCAAGGTCATTGACGCATCAAATGGGCCACGATGTCATGCATGGAATGAGACTCACCGAGTAGCCAGGATCTGTGCCCTGCGTGTCGCTCCATGTAGCGTGGTATTCTTGAGTTCCTCAGGACCATAGAATCATGGGTAGATCCTGGAAATCTGGCACAACAATGCGTAAAGATCTTGTTGGAGTCACACACCATTTGCACATTGATTGAATGAAATTGTTTCCGGTTGCGGTACTGGACCTCCATGGCATGTGGGACAACCAATTCAACATGGGTGCAGTCGATGGCACCAATGCAACCCGGGATGCCGCCAAGTGCATGGAATCCCACCTTTGCGTTGGTAATTTCCTGGTACGTGCGTGGTAGTGTGATGTGGTCGTCGGCGTGCTTCAGGAGGGCATCGTGCACTTGGGAGAGTGTCCGTGAGAACAGTGGCTGTGAAATGCCATGCAACTGTCCCACTGTGTGCTGGTAGGTGCCTGTGGCCAGGAAGTGGAGTACAGACACCACCTTCAGTAGGGGTGGGATGGCGGTTGGGCTATCTATCATGCTCACGAGGTCAGCATGTGTCATGTCCACAATGGCGATTATGGTGTCCCGGTCCAAACGGTAGAGGGTGTGGATCTGCTCAGCAGTGAGGTTGAACGGATCAGCTCGGAGGCGTGGGATTGCGGGCCGCCTGCGTGTTGGTAGTGGCAGTGCTTGTGGGCCTTGCTGACCCTGCCTTGCCCTCCTCCTCCTCCTTCTCCTCCGTCTCCCCTGTGCGCCCGGTTGTTGTACCTGTTGTTGTTCGTCGTCTTCTTGTAGTTGTAGCACTTGCAGTGCTATCTGGTGCCCCAGGCCCAACATCGCTAGTCCTGCCGGTAGCATTTTGGAGTGGGAGTGGTTGTGGGCGGGGTTTGGGTCTGCTATATATGTGCTGTCGGCCTGTATGGCCTCCACCTGTGCTGATTGAATGAATCTGTGGCAGATGCAATCCCTTCTGGCCGAGCACGTCCCGCACGTAAGGCTGCATTTGGCCGCATGGCATCTTGGGATTGGAATCATGTATCGAATCCCGATGGCAGTGTGATGTACTTTGACTGATTTTCATGCTATGCTCCCATTGTTACACATGCTATGATTGCAGCCGCTTACATACCTGTGAAGAGTCAGTGGTATGTAGGGCTCGATCGATGGCCGACCCTCATGCAGCACAGTATCGTACTTCACCGACGGGCGTGGCGTCCCATTTGTGATTGCAGCCAGTTAGCATTATGACACACAGCCGCACTACATTGATGTAATTGTGAATGCAAGCGTTCACAGAAGCCTTTTCGACGTAATGTTGCAAGTGAGGAATTCGAAGGCCAGCATTTTTGGTTGCGAAGTAGCGGTGAGGAGACGCCCACAGGTCTGGCTGGAAATGTAACGTTCTATTGTTGAATGTCCTTGGGACAGGGCCCATAACGAGCAAGCAATGAATGACATGAATTGAATGGGATGCGCAATAGCGTAGTGGACGATAAGGCAGGACGTTCCCAAGTCCATCTAGCTTCACGACACTACAGATCCGGCCAGGAGCACAGTGGTTTTTGCAGACTGCATTACGCACAGACGCGATGGAAGTTTCACATATTATGTGAGTGAATGTTCATGCGTTTTCATTGCGGGATGAGGGAATGATGAATGGATGCATGGACAGATGATTCCATTTAGGGTCTGCCATGTACATGTGTTTTTTGATTCAATCCCCTTCCCCTGCGCTATGTGATGCAAGGCTGCCATAGTGGGACTTACGTCTATCTGCCCTTGTCGGATCCTCCCTGTCTCGACGCGCCTTCATACACTTGTGTCTAGGCACGTTACTAATCCCATGTCATGGGTTCTATCTTGACGGACGCATGCACAGTAACCGACGTTGCCAATGGTGTATTAACCTCGATTGGTTTCGTTATGTATCGATACTGATTTAGGGGTGTGTATATTCCTTTGGAGTGGGCTAGCATGCATATGGGTGTGGATTTGGTGTGTTGAATGAAGATAGTGATGCATCATGTGTCCTGTAGTGCAATCGGTTAATTTGTGTTTCATTTTGGTGACAGGTATCTCCTGCCCTATTGCAGATGCCATCTGTACGCCACTCCTCCAGATGGATTCTACTCTCGACACCTCCAGCTTCGGGTGAATCAGTGGAGCACCATTACGATCTTATGGGACGATCGCCAATGGGCCACATGCCCTTACGCTGTTCTGGTGGCTAGGTGCAACATTTCGGCCTTTCAGCTGGACTAGTGCCTGCCTCATGGGACGGACCTGCGGTTCTTGCCGCTTCCATGTTGCCTTTTGGAACGTTGATGTTGGCCCTGTGTGCCATGATGGTACAGGGCGTCACACAAGTGGAAGCTGGTCAATTATTGCAGATGCAGCCCTCGGTGATGATGGATGTTTTGGTGTTATTTTACAAATTGCTGTGAGGCCTTTGTAATTTGGATGTGCATTTAAATTGTATTCCGATATTTGGCGTGTTGCGTTATTCTTTGCAGGTGATGTGGCGATTTTCGATTTTTGGCGGTATGTATTGCGAGATGATCTGCATTGTGTTCCGCCTTCTGAGTTGAGTTGTGTGGTACAGTACTGGCCGCTTTTGCCTACGTAGCACAGTGTGGTCACGGATAGGGGCTGCCATTGTGACTGTTTACATGATGTGCTGTTCAGGGGCGGGGGATTGGCTTTTGGCCGACTGGTGCCTGTCAGCCAGGTCGATTGATGGTATGATGGGATGTTCAGAATGTGGCTGGTCACAGGTGCCTGTGTTTGCGTGCGTTTGTTGGAGGGGGACTGGGGTCATGTCCATTGGAATAGCTTCTGTATTCATGCCATCTGTGCCCTGCAGCTCCCATCGGCCCCTCTTGGGATGTGCCTGGCTGCTCTGTCACCCTGCCAACTTGTGTGGTACATGCTTCTGCTGATGGTTGGTTTGTTTACTGGCAAGAGTACAGGGCTGGTGCAATCCCCCTCAGGATGCTGTTTTGGATGTTGCCTTGCGCTGGTGGCAAGCGATGGGGGACTACTGTTGTTTTGTGTCATGTGTTCTTGATTTCCATTTTGATGTCTTGTACCTTCACATGCCTGTGCTGCATCAGTACGGCTATGGTGACATGCCGTACATGGATGCCCACTCACGGGGCGCTTTGAACACCTGCATGCATTTCTACGTTGGCATGCATGGGTGAATTGTAGATTTCACTGGTTGCATGGTGTGAGTACATTGCGCCTGCCAGGAGTTGTGCAATGTGGCCAGGGAGTGGGGTACAGGCACTCAGTGGGCCATTTACGGTTGGTTCACGATGCCGTATTTCTCGCCATGGCGGAATGGTCCATTCCGCCATGCCTGATGGCGTTAGGTACATGTCCGCTAGGGTCGGAATTGGCGTACCGTTGCACCATGGTGGTGTTTGCGGTTTGGCATGGTGCGCGCGCGCGTGCTTAGTGCAGTTAGCGTTGGCGTTCACTACGGTGTCGCTAATGGCTTCGTACTTTGCGGTGACGGGTCATAGTCGCACCGAGCGCTTTTCGATGGCGGTATTGCATTTCCGCCATCGTTTTCCCCTTTCCGCAAGGGTCGTAATGAGGGCCAATGTCTTCTTATGGTCTATTGAGACAATAATAGCCACTGAGTTGTCAACGCCATTAGCACAATGGCACACGGTCAAGGGTGTTAATGGTTAATGTACATGCTGGAAAAAAGGCTTGCAGCGGGCCACGTATCCTTTTCTTCACACAAAAACGAAAACTACAATCAAGATGGCCGCCAGGCACATGGGAAGTGGAGCTCATGGATGAGTCCTTTTGACATATTCCTGGCGGCCTGCGGGATGTGGCAGTCTGTTGGATGGTTACCAGAGGTGGTAGCAGGTAAGTGAGGGTGTTTGTGGTTTTTTACATTATAAAAATGTAAAGGAGGTGTATGGAGTGTACAGAGTGTCTTGGAGCGGCCATCAGCACGTTTGGAACATGGGCCATTACCAATGTTAATAGGAAAATGCCATACTTGGCATGCGGTCTGCCCGCCATGGAAATATGAAAGTAATATGTCTATCATGTTGTTTGTGGGGGTTCCTGACCCAGCTGTAAGAGCCTAGTGGGATTCAGGGTCCTGCAGAGACTTACAAATAGTTTCAAATATAAGGGTGCCTGTTAAGCCGCAGGTCCTCCAGGCATGTCAAATAGAACAATAATACAATGGACCTCAGCAAGTGAGATTGGAGACTCTCTTCATACAGACAACGTCAATATTGTCAATAACACAAAATATATTTATTTATATATAGATTCACAGTATTTGCTCATACACCATACCTCATAAATGATAACTTGTTCAACATCCACATGTATATTCCACCCTTCATATCACTATTCAATCACACACTCAATGTACATTTCTACACCAGTGGGTTATTCAAGAGCCCAAGAATACTCATACATTGAAAACATTCCTTACACCTATATCCATTCGAAATTGGTGTTCACACAAAAAATAGATCAAATAGCGTTTTGCTTATTCGATAGTATCAACATATGTTTCGGTCATCAGGTGATGGCTATGGATAAAGCCACAATTTTGGGGCGACCTTCTTCAGGATGCGGGTAGGTTATAGATACAACCTGCCTAATGTGTCGTGTCATCAGGTGGAAGATGTCATCTAGCATACATCGCCAATCAGCAGTAATGGAGGTGGTGTCAACGCTGGAATATATCCTCAGCCCTCCTGTGGTCAAGTTAACAGAGGCCTGATCACATGGTCAGTATAGGGCCCATTTGTATCTCGGTGCACAATGCATCAATCCGTGCTTGAAAGCCAGAGGGTGCCAGCTATAGACCGTCTGCACTTGTCCACTTCCGTGTTATTTAATTTCGGAGAGTGTTCTCTGGTCTCTTTAGTTATTAACCATCGAATGGCCCAAATGCCTCAAACAGCATCCAAAGTATGCAATAGAAATATTGTCAGAGAAACCGTCTAACAGGAGCCTAGAGTGCATCTGTGCGGTCCGTGGGCGCAACAATCATCTCTGACAATATTTCTATCGCATACTTTGGACGCTATTTGAGGCAATTGGGCCATTCGATGATTAATAACTAAAGGTCCCACTGCAAAGCTTGCACAGGTACAGCTTTCGGGATGCCAAAATAGAGGAGCAGTGTCTCCAAACTATGCAAAATGACCAATATTATGCTGATTTTACAAATATGCAATAATCTTCCCAAGATTATATCTGCCTTTCCTTGCGATATTGTTTTTTACGACTTCGTAGTTTTTAGTCGACTTCGTTGTTATATGTTTACCTATACACAAAGCCGATGTTCGTGGCGTTTTGGGCATTCCCTAAATAGAGAGCCATATCTACAACCAGGTACGACGACAGATTCTTTCCAGCTAGATGGTATAGTGCCAAACTGAAGAATTTGAGTAAACTGTATCTCCAAGGCATGCACCGCAAAAATCAGGATTACTCTTTATTACGGCATTTGGTAGATCATGGTGAACGCCCACCCTGACTGCATCCAGCCTTATAGCGTGCTATCCAGCAAAACGAATAACTGAAGCCCTGCACAGGGCACCCACCGTACTTACCAAGTCTGCTTGATCATATAAATTGCCTTGATAAAGACCCTTGTGGGGTAGAAACACGTGTCGGCACCTTGAACACCAATAAAAACAGCTATGGAAACCAACCATAAACTTCAGTAATCCTTCCTTCTTGAGATCTCCCAAAGAACCAAGAGGTTTACTTAGAATTCCAATAAGAAGTTCCAGTTTCTCCTGATTCCCACCACAACCCTACTCTAGACAAAAGAAGAGGGGAGAGGATAGTTTGTGTGGAAATCCCAATCCTTTAGGTGTTTTTGCAAGGGCCAGCCTTCTGAAGGGACGGTGGAAGATAGGTCAAACCGAACAGTGTTCCCTTTCCGAAAAATGCACCTCTCTCAGCAGCAGGTGAGTGCATATGAAATGAGCTTTGCCCCTTAGGCAAAACCAAGTTCCCAGCAAAGCACATGCCTACTGCAGTGATCTTTGTGTAACATGCAAGCCACAGCACCACGCATCAAAAAAAGAGAAGAGCGTTGGTCCTACATTCAGACCTCATGAAAATCGAAACATCTGCACTCCAGTTTTCTGCTCAAAAAAAGTAATTGAGAACATCTCCCTCTAGTCCAAAAAATGTGGAAGGTGTAAATCTGTGACGGTATGCCGTGGGTACAAAGACCATGGTGTGGTCTCTTTAAATGCACAGAATTGTCAATTTCTCCCAAGCCACAAGTGGCACAGTACGACCCAGGGTGGCGGACGACGGAGAGTAGGGGATTCCTCCAATAACAGGAGAAAAAACGGTGGTCAACAAAAAAGTGTTAACCAAATTTACAACGGCCAAACAGAGGTAATTAAACACATACAGCCATCAGTGACAGTGAGCTGGTAGGGTGCCCATTTGCTTGATTGTGTTTCAAGGCCACCATGAATTAATGGATTAGCGCTGACATAGCATAGGCAACAGTTTAACAGGAGAAGAGGCGGGATTCTGTCCTCTTTTCACATAAACCTTAATCAATAAACACATTGTTTTCTTGCATAAATAGTCATATATTTAAAAGTGCAGTTGCCAAGAGTGTTCTGAAGGAACAGACACATCTAAACGTTTTCTCCAGCAACCACAAGCAGATAAGATGGCATCCATCATATTGTGGGCACCACAGGGAGGTGGCATGGGTGTTTGTTAATCTTTGACATGTGCACGTCTTTGAGTTTGTCAGTTGCCAAGGGATTTATTGTCGCTATTCTTGCCTCTTTGTGTCTGAATCAGCACAGGGATTGGGTTAGAATGTCTTCCAGAGGGCACTGGGCTTACAAATTTAAAGAATATGGATGCTTCCTTCAGCTCCACCGGTTTCCGTGGTCAACACCATCACAAAGGGTCTTGGAATTTTGCAGGTTCCAGCAAAGGTATGCTCATGCCCAGTCCTCAGGCCAGCCACTTCTTCCATGTTGGAAGCTCATCGCAATCTTCTACAAGTAATTAAAGCAGATCCCGCAGGTTCATTAAGAAATAAGCACCCGTTAAGGGGGCATCACTGGCTGGTGATGGCCGGGACACAAGTTATAGGCCTGAGCGAAGCAAGAACCTTAACACAGGGCCCCAGTGCTGTTAGCAGCCAGTGAAGAACCCCCAAACAGGTGCTTATTGCTATTCGCACCCAGTTTTTAAATCTGTAAACCCGGGTGCTAATAGCAATATATTTTATTTAAAGGTGTCCCGTTCATTCAAACAAAAATACTTACCTAAAATGGTCACCATGGATCTGGAAGGTGGGGCTCCATACGGAGCCCCCCTTCAAATTCCATGGTGGCTAGCAGCGACACGAAGCAGCAGCAGCGGAAGGGGCACTGCCGCACGAACCAGGTAAGTGGGGTTGGGGGTGGGAAGGAAATTGATACACCCGAGGGAAAGGGAGGGTGGGGGGAAGATGGCAGGGCAGCGGAAGCAACCATCTGGCTGTTTGGAACGCAGGTTGAGATCATGGGATTCAGCCGGCTATCAAAATAGCCTAACTGGTTGCTTCACCCGAAATGGGTGCTAATGGCGAATATGAGGGCAAAGGCCCTAAAATAAAATTGATTGGTTGCATTAAATCAAAAAATGTTTAACCCACCCAATCAGTGGGATTTGCTTTGTTTAGATTTTGCAGGATTCTTGCCAGGCACCCTTTCCAGGTGTGAATCAATCCTTGAATCCAGACATCACCACTGATTTTATCTAGCTATTGCCACTGCTGTCCTGGTACTCCATAGCCGGCGAAGGCACGATGATATATAAACACACCCTAACATATAGACACACATGGTAACAATGTCTTCAGGGCTCTGTACCCAATTTTGTTTATGGTGATCACTGCATGGTTCAAACCTGAAATTGAGAACAGGCGGACACGGACCACTCAGGATCTTATAGTCAGCATAGAGAATGCAAGGTCAGATGTGTACCCCAACGTTGACAGGTCTAGGGTTTCTCAAAGGCACACAGGATGTGTGTGTACCTAATGGGTACCTGGATTAGGGCTTATCAAATATAACGTTAGAAGACTAGTCAGGGAAAAAGTGAACAAACCCAGGGACACTGCACCAAAGGGGCATGTAGGACAGGACTTTCAACAAAGATGTTAATATGCTGCACTACTGTAACTCACTATTTCTAGGCACCTATCAAAGCATCCTACATAGATTAGAGCGGATTCATAATGCTGCAGCTATGATTTGTACAATGACTCCCCCAAGCAAGAGCCCATATCTCCGGACCTTGGGCCTTTAATGTCTCCCAGTGAGCTGTGTATCCTCTTAAAGGCCTTGACACTGGTCCATTAAGCCATGTATGGCATGGATCCCTACCACCTGAAATCCGATTTTCATTGGAATAGCTCTAATGAACCAGTGCGCGCCTCTCAACCTAAGATGATCGAGATCTTATTCATTGAATGCTATAGAGATACGGGTCCCTCCTTTATCATACAGGCAGCTAGACTTTGGGATCAGTTGCCTGATGATGACTGAGTCCTCAAGGATCTAATGGTGTTCCATTAAACAATCAAACCTCTATACATTTAGAACACACTGCCGCCATCTTTCTTCCAGAGGACCTTGCATTTGCACTTCCACATTATGAAGAAACCACAAATGGAAAAATAATATAACCTGTAGCAAAGTGAGGCACAAAAGGAGTAGCGGGGTACCTTCCAATTGAAAAAAAGAGCATAGCGATAACAAACATTGTAAAATAACAGCCAGCCTCCTGAAAACAAATTTGCATGAATGCAGTCAATATGTAATGATCGATACGTACCCTTGGCCCGATGCCTCCAGGCGGTCCTATGGGTCCTTCTTCTCCCTAAAACAATAATCAGACCTTACAATATTTTTTTAATAATGCGCTCTGCATGACGCACGTGGCACACATTTCACTTAAGTATCAATGTTAATCCTGCTCAGAAGCCTAGATGACACAAATACGACAAGCTGGTGTTTTTAGCATCTTCATCGAGGTTTCTAAGTGACAGGAGGGATAAATAGGTCTAACAAGGAGGGGCGGGCAGCCACTTTCTACCCGCTACCACTAATCCCCCCAAATATCCGCATCCCATAACCTCATCCTCCACACTCCATCCTACTAACCCTTCTGCACACATGCTCCCAGTCTAGGGAAAGCACTTAGATGTCTGGCCATCTTTTCCCGAGTTAGAGGATTAGTGGCTTCCATTAGGCAAGGACACTCAGAAGGCAAGGAGTCGCCCTACTGGGGTGAAGCAATGGAAAAGAGAGCATGTGCCCTCAGGTCGCTACTTGCTGCGGTGGCCAACTGCACACTGCTTCGGCCTCGAGGCAAGTGTGGTCAGTTTCACATGTTGGATGCTAGGTGTAATACGGGTGGAGTGTTAGCTCTAGCCATACTTGCCGCCTCCCCATACACGACCGTTGCATGCGTGGGCGAGTGTCTACCATTTAGATACTGGGTGAAAAGGCATCATTTATATAGGAGACCATTTGTGACAGTTCGAGTTGACTTGATTTTGACCAGATACCTTCGGGTGAGGAGCGCATTACAAATAAATAAACAAACCTGCACAGGCATGAAATGGTTTAATAATGTTCAGTTACAAGCTAATAGGACAACATTGGAATAAAATTAGTAAAGCCACCTATTTATAAAGCAAATTTGCAAGAAGGCCTCTGTCCGCCATCAGTGATAACAACTGGCTGCGTATCATCCTGGTTTTGCAGCAGGAGGAATCAACTTTTAGTCTCTTCCGAACATTTTGGACTACTACTATCAGCACTAGTCAGCATGGTCAATGGTGCGGAGTTATGGAAGTCCTAGTACAAAACGTGGGGACAAAGGCAGGTTAAAGACCCCTGATTTACAGACACACAAATGTCGAAATCTGTTTCTGTAAACTAGCAAGTGAGCAGGGTATGAAAATAAAGCTGCACATGCGTCTGTTTCAGTGGTAATATTTTCTCGATGAGGCCCCTCTGGCCTCTCAAGGTGATGCTATTTCCCACCCTCGCTCCATTTGTTTTGCATCTGCTCCAGCAGCTTACCACCTTACTGACTGCTTTATAGAGGGCTGCAGCATTGAAACGCATGTGGTGGGATAGCAGTGCTGTCCTGCTTTCTGTCCTGGGAGATGGGGTTTGCGTGTATTAATTTTGATGAATATCCACTTAAATGGTCACACGTACCCTAGTGTGTTTCCTGAGGGTGTGGGTGCTGAGGGGGAGTCTGGGTTAGCAGGGAAAGTTGTCTCTCTGTTCATACCTCAGAGCGGTCCTTTTTAGGAAGGCCTGACGTTTAGTGACGACACATCTGCACGTAGTGTCCTTCCTTGCACCCCTAAACATTGATTGTGTCCAGGGTTGGAAATGGGCTGGAACAAGGCCAAGTGGAGCGCCGGCAAAATGTCGCCAGATCTAGGGCTAGCTGCTCCTGCCTGTGGAATGGACTGCCCCCTATTCTCATAGGAGAGACCTCAGAGTATTTAGAAAGGGCTTAAAGACCCTCCTGTTTAATTAAATGCTCCCATTTGATTTTTCGAGCTCTCTCACACTCCACTATTGTTTCGCTGAATTGTTATCTGTTCTTTATGTTTCGCCTGTCTAGCGCCGTTAAGCCTGCGGGTCAGTGGCTGCGCTATACAAGTTATAAATACGTAACATAATATAAACTCTCAGGTATGTCTTGTTTTGAAGTTGAGCTCTCGCAGCCTGCACGTCAGAAGAGTCAGCAGGAGACTGACTTCAGAAACAGTCACTGTAGTCTCACATACGAATCCAAATTGGTATATATGTCTTAACAATTTACTGACTTTTATTAGGGTGAGTATTGCGATGAATAGAGCAGAGTTCGACTTCAATTTCTCGTTCAAAAAAGGTTTCTAGCTGAATCACAATCAGACATGCTTCAAATTTGAAATTGTGGCCATTTTTAAGTTCCCCTAATGCTCTTTGCTTTTATGCAAATGGCCAGGCTTGGGTTCTATGAAGAGAAACTTTGTTATGTGACCTGGGCTGGGGCCACACCCCTCAGCTCAGTCCCCTCCTTCCCCAAAGTTCCAACCCCTTCCAAGGACTGATTGTGAACAATGCATTACCTCCACGTCCACTCTTCTACGTCCCAGCACTTATCAATGAGTTGTCTCACCTTCATACAGGAACCCTCTTTCTATTTCTAAAATCTTCAGGCCCTGCCACCTCTACCTCCCACCACCGGGAATAACAGCCTGTCTTCCTCAAGACCTAACTGTTCGTTTTTTCCTGCCTGTGGGCAGGGACTCTGTTTTCTTCTGTCCCGGCTGTGACCAGCTTGAGTTGGTGGATGTTCTCTGGGGGGTTCCCTGCGGAGCAGGGCCCCCTATTGAGTGTGGGCAGGGTGCCCGGTCCCTCCTACCGCATCCGGCATAGCCAGGGGGGTGGTGGTCGAGGTGGGGTGGTGGGGTTGGTGGGGCCTCGTGATGTGGCTAACCCTCCACAGCTGCATAGACAGGGGTGTTCTTCACCCGGGTGGAGGTAAGCAGAAGCGGGGCAGGGGGCGTGTTCTATGGGGATTCAGCCTCAATTATATGCACCTGGCCTCCCAGGCTGGGTTGGGTAGCCTAGCAACCAGGATGTTTCCCGCTGCGGGGTTATATTTGTGTAGGGACCTCTAGAAAGTTTCCTCTGCTGTTTTCGCCTCTGTGGATGCTCCTCTCTGCTTGTGGCCTTAGCTTCTGTGTTTTGGTACTGGCACCAGGGGAAGCGCTCATCTAAATCTCGCCATGTGGTGCCACGCACTCCTTCCCCTTTGTATTCTTCTTCTTCCTGCTCCCCACCCCTCCTAAGAGGCAGAGAGGGTGTAGGGTACCTGAGATCGACTTCTGCGTGTTTTTCAGTGAGCCCTGCAGAAGGAAGGGATTCAGCCTCATCATGGAAGGGGGATGTCCCCTTCATCTTCATCATGTTCAGACAGCTCTTCCTACAGCCTGGGGGATTCCCCTAGGTCAGCTCCATTCAAAGGCAAGTACCTGGACAAATTGGGGCAGGCTGTTCTTCTCTGCTCGGACTATACTGCCAATGTGGCGTGTGTCAACCACCAGGGAAGCTCTCAGTCTCGGTCATTGGGGTCTCTTGCTCTTCTCCTCTGTACTTGGGTGGAGTCTCATCTGTCGCTGTCTGTTTGTCGCATCAGGGGCCGGGACAATGTGTGTTCCCCTTGAGGGAATGGGTGCTGCGGGAGGTGGTGTTTCAGAGGATCTGCAGGGTTCTGGGGACTTCTTGGGTGGATCTGTTTGCCTCTTTTCCCCTGTCTGTGAAGGTCCCCCTGTTTTTCTCCCGGTTCCTCGCTCTGTAGGTGTGGGGGGTGGATGTTCTGATCTCCCCATGTCCGCCGGGTCTCCTGTATGCCTTTCCGCCCCTCCCTCTCATTCAGAAGGTGTTGTTGCACATCCAGGACTCTCGGGCGGCGGTGATCTTTGTTTCTCCGCTTTGGCCTCGCAGGTGCTGGTTTCCCCCTCTCCTGCACTTTGGCTGTCTCCCCCATGTTGCCTCTCGCTGGGAGTTTGGATCCGGTGGTGGGCGCCTTAGGGGTGGAGGGTCCCAAGGACTTGGTCTGGGGGGCTTGGAAACTGAAAGGGTATACCTAGTTTCTGGGGGGGGGCTCTCCGACGAGGTGGTGTCTCACATTCAGAGGGACAGACATCCTTCTACCTTGAGGGCCTATTAGAAGCACTGCAGACATTTCATGTCCTGGTGTCTGAGTGATGGTGGTTCCTCCTCTTTGAGCTCTGGGGCTCCTGTGCTTCAGTTTCTACAGGATGGGTTTAACTTGGGTCTCTTTGTTTCCACCCTGAGGGCTCGGTGGGCTGTAATTCAGGCCTTTGGGGGTCCGGATGTGGGTGGTCCCTCCTTGGTGGGTTGCCTTCTTCAGAGTTTTTCTATTACTCGGCGTGTCCTTGTTTCTGGGTTGCCCTCCTGGTATCTCTCGTTGGTCCTTCAGACACCTCATTGATAAGTGGTGGGACGAGGAAGAGGATGTGTAGGAGTAATGAAGATTACCAGTAAGTAATCTGAGCATTTTAAGTGAGAAATCGACACTCCTTCCGATGTATTAAATCCATATTGTGGACAGGGGCCTTTATTTGTTATCGGTAAGAGAGAATGGATCATCGGCAAGAAACTTCATTACCCATGGACTCCCGCCTCAAAACTTGTGAAAACGGAAAAGCTGAATAATTTGGCCAGTAACAGCCTGCTTTTGTAGACCCTTAAACTCCGTGCCAATCTAGCACATATGCTGAGAGTAAACAAAGGAAAGATACTCCGTTTCTCAGCATTAGAAGAATGTTAGGCGAAGATGACCCCGCTGGCATTGAAAATGGTCATCTGCCGGTGGCATCTCTCTCCGCCAGGCCCATTTACCCACCCTGCTGCTTTACTGAGATTTGCATCTGACACTTGGAGATTACACACAGATCTCTGCGCGTGGACAGTAATGGAACCTGTGCACTGGATTAGAACACGTGATCTGCAGGCAGGTGTTCGCACCAGGTGATCAAATGAGCTGTAATATTACTTTAATCTGTGTGACTTGTTCTCCCTGGACAGAGGGCAGACTGTGTTCTGTCTGGGCCACAGGGCGTATTTGGCGTTATCATGTCTATGCAATTCCTCTCAGACACTTGGAGCGAACAGAAAGCAATGGACATGCCTTCAATCCGCATTGCGATGCTTTGAGCGAAATGTATTTTTTAGATGACTTTGCCATCCTGATATGTCAATATATGTCCGTGCACACTGCACCTCAGCATAGAGGCGGCCTGTGGGGGCAGGCAGATGCTGGGGCAGAGGTGCCTCGCGAGAGCTCTGTTGATGTCTCATGATTGGGAGAGAAGCACACATGCAGATGCAGAGAAAGGGGCACTGTAAGAGAGTGGCAGACAGGCAAGCAGTAAGATTGCGGTGCATGGTGCATGTCAGGGGAGGAGTGCATTTTGAGAGACCTGCTAATGTGTCAGTGCCGGGATACCAGTGAAGTGTGCAGGTTTTGAAGGTGTTTTAATATGGGGATCAGAACCGGCCTTAGGGGGGACGGGCCGGGCGACCGCCCAAGGCACCACGCCCCCCAGGGCACCATTAGCCCCCGCCACGCCAGATCGGGGGAGTCTTTCAAGGGCTCCCCCGAGCTGGCATTGTGGGAGAAGGCGCGACAGGTTCCCCTCTGATATTAAATGCGCCCACGGCGGCGGAGCACATTTAATAATAATAGTGTGCAGATGCGCCCCATTCACAACATTGCCCTGGTTAAAATGGTTAAAAAGAAAAAAAAAGTGGCACATCTTGGACCTGCCCCTCTGTTGATCAGGGACGCGCAGGGAGTGGGGTGGCGGGGTGCCAATTCAGCCAGGGCGCTGCTGCCCCTAAGGCCGGCCCTGGTGGGGATACGAGTGCGTCCAGCCGATCTGGATAGAGGTGCACTGTGAGAGTTCTGTGGTTGCCCCTTTACTTGTAGAATAATGAATGATAAAGACTAGGATAGTGGTGGCTTCTCAGTGCCCCTTTGATGTATCCTTCCAGGAATAGAGGTGCATGGTGGGTAAGGGTAGAGGTACAGGGCTAGAGTTCTGCGTATTCCTCAGTGTTGGAAATCCACGATAAAGGTGCATTGTGAGAGCTCCACAGATGGCTCAGTGACAGGTTAAGGTTGACATATGGTGACAGTGTAGAGTTTGAGCAGCAGACATTGCAACATATTAAGCATGCTTTATCATCATTTATAAAGGACATTGTTTGTTTTATTTGATATAGCGCAGCCAAAACCCTTAGGTAGCTGGGCGCGAGCATTACAAGTATACTTATAGCTTAGTTACAGAGATAAATGACATTGCATATTACAGTGAAGATTGTAGATCATACATGCATGGTAGGCAACGCGATTGGGGACCGGCTAACTACAGTGAGGTGAGTGGTCGTATACGTTTATAATAACATTAGGGAGAGTCATCAAAGCATGTATAATAACATTAGATAGAGATAAAGGTGGCAGGTGCAGTGCAAACGGTATCCTAGTATTTATAGAGTGGCATGAGGAGGGAGTCCAGGTAGCGAGGAAAGGCAATTATGGAACATTTGTGTGTTGAAAACACTGGACATATTTGGAGGTCAGAGACCTATTGTAACGCAACATTGGGTTGTTCTGTGGACGGCCACTAATTCGTTCTGCCCGGCAACAGGTGAATGAACACAGCCCCTTTCCCTGTTTCCTACAGCAAATTTTTCCCATAAGCATCACTGGCACCCAGTGGTGCAGCGATAGGGTGCCAGACGCCTGGGTTTGGCAGTGACTTGCCCGGAATTGGGCCCTCTGTCCCTCGCCCAAGAGGTTTTATTTTTTTATTTTAGAAACCCTGTCCTGGTTTTAGGGAAGCAGAGGTTGACAGTCCCGGATTTTGGGTAAAGGAAGGGTGTCAACTTCTCCAGCAACAATTATAAACCAAATTAAGTTAACACTGTCAGGATGCTGCCATCATGATGGGCTCGGGTACCAGACACAAGCATCAACTGATCGTAAATAGCTCCTTTTCAAGTAACATGCTAACATTCGCAGCCAACACCGCACAATTTACAAAATATATATTATATTATTTATTTAGAGGAGCAGTGCCGGAAATAGTTTGGGATGGGGTGGGTTGAGGGGACACCGAGAGGGGCTGTGAGGGATGAATGAGGGTAGGGGTCTAGTCCTTCTATGTGGTTGGCCGTCCCAGTTTTCCATCTTGAATATCTGGTCCCCCAATGCAGCGACCATTGGGCAGATTGGGCTTTAGTCGTCTCCCGTCCGAAATGGTGTGTTATGTTGACTTGATCTGGCTGACCAAGAGAGCCATTGGCAGGAAACAGCCAATAAACGGTGCCTCGCGGCTTCACAGCTAGCAAAGGCCCAGCAATTGCTAATGTAAAGCGTTTCATTGTTAGCACCTGCATTCCTGCATACCCTTTTAAGCAATTGAAATTGTGATGGGGGCTAGTGCTTGCATGTCAGGCAAGTGATTGGAAGGGTAGAGGGGGGACAGGAGACAGCTCGTTGTCATAGCAGTTCTTAAGTATGTGGTTTCAGATGTGAAGGAGAGTTAACTGCTTGTAACATTGAAGCTCTCCACTAGAATAGTCTCATTTGAATATGTAAAGAAGTTACATGCACCCACACAAGTAAGTTTGCCCCTTCCACACAGTCTCTGAAGTTAGCCCCCAACACACTTGACCATTCATACCCCAACTCAGAACCCCCCCCCCCATTCCCCCAGAAACATGTTGGTCTACTTGAACCTCTGCTATTACCTCACAGATTTACGTTGTAACCGAGCACATATTATGTACTCACGCCTCCCCCCTCCCACCTGCAGTTACTCCCCCTGACTGGAGCGTGCCAGTGCTGCGTCATTAGCTTTCGTCATGCACAGAGACCCAAAGGACACAATTTCTTACTGCGCAGTGTTTCTCTTACCTCGGTTCCTTTAGGTCCCTGCGGTCCCGGAGGCCCTCGATCGCCTAGAAGCCCCTGTATAACAAACAACTGTCATGAGCGTTTTAATTTGTTTACCAGTCACTATTTACTTTTCATGCTGTCGGCCCTAAGTAGAGGAGACATACGGGTAGGACAGAAGCACGGATTCACGGTTCATTTCTGGAAGCCGCGAAGGGAAGCCAGAAGAGCGCCAGAAGAGCGTTACTCCCCGGGGTGCAGTGTTTACAGATGCATACACACACACACACACACACACACACATGCTGGCGGAGCTACAAAACATGTCCAGAAAAAGAAAAATAACTGCAGGTCTGATTTACATTAAGTTTCTCGATAGCATTTAACGCAGTCCTCTGGTCCCTGCAATTTTGCTTTAAACTGTTAAAATAAATGTATTTTTAAGTTAATAGGAAATGCTAGAATTACATGCATACGTTCACGTAAATACCTGCACGACGACCTATCCGAGAGTGAAGCTTACCACGCCCTCTTTCTACACATCACGTGACCATGTGAACCTACGGTCGTAGGTACAAAGGGAGGAGGGACTCAAAAAAACGCACGACAACAGTGTATTCTTTAGAGCGCGTCGTACATGCAGCTATGAATGTTCAATGCTTTGCTTACTGGCATGTGATTGGCCAAGCACCACTCAAAGGACAGTCATACTGGCATGTGATTGGCCAAGCACCACTCAAGGGACAGTCAACATTTTTCTACATTGGCTATTTTTCAGGTTCTACTAACATTTTCAATTACATAGCCTCCTTTTGATGTCAAGCCTAATCTGCTCTTGTGCAAAACAAGAGCACTGCCATTTTGTTTTGTAATATAACTTCCAGTTTCTACAGCTAAATTATATTAAAATCATTTCCTGTTATATTTTAAAACCAGGGTTTCATATTGGCTTTTCCTTCCCGACTACTTCCAAATGCACACAAAAAAACCCACACCACCCAAAACTGTGCAGGGACAGCAGAGCTGAGGGAGTTTTTACCCATTGCACTGGCTCCATATGGTCAGTATATCCCAACACCAACTGAGAGAAAGAGCCTATGTACCGTACCCCCTCACCTCTTGGGTTGCCAGGGCATGTGAAGTGGTTGGTTGAGAGCCTACGTACATCTATGGATGAGTATGAGACTGGGCATGAGTTAACTGAGTCCATGGTGGGTGACACACCAAATGCAGGTGGGCCGAGATTATGGCAATACTTTTTAGTTTTGCCTGTAAGGTGGCACGTTACCGCCACTGATGAGCCTAAACGAATGCGTTGAAGTACAGCTATCGAGAGCCAGCATGGGAGGAGGGACATCATTTGTGTAGGTGTTGTTTGGTTATTTACCCAACCATGGACTTCCCATGGCCAATGTACATTCCTATAGCCATTGCCATCTGCTTCCTGGTCCTTCCTGCCCAAAACGCACCCTCCTGGTATCTCTTCAAGCTACCCTTATCAAGCTTTAAAATCAATTTTTGCACTCAACATGCCTGCCAGGGTGTTTTCAAAGCAGTCTTCTGAGAGTTAATGGTTTAATTGGTGCTCTAAATGTGCTACTGGTTTAATAAAAATGTCTTAACCAGGTCTGGCTTTAGCCACTTGATTTATAAGCAGTATAGATGTCCTTCACTAAAGTCCTGTAAAATACAAGCATTAGCAAAGCCAATGTTACCCACTTGTGTATAGCTATTAGACTGGTATTTGCCAGGCACTGCTATCATATGCCCAGGTACCTGCACCATTTTCAAGCTGCTACCATTAATGGCCAGTTAGTACCATTATGGCAATGCCTGGCAAATACCTTTCCCGTATCTACACAATAGCCCAAACTGTTGGCATTGCCAATTATGGGTTTACCAGTCTGAAGATAGGGGTTTCCAGCATAAAAAAAATAGGTGTACATTTTCAAAACAAGGTTTCTCAATACCTTTTGCCGCAAATATGAGAAGCTTCTTTACAAAGATGCTGCGAGTCTGTTTATTATCCGGAATCTACATACATATCAATAATCCCAATTCATTTTTCTGCTCCCTCAACATGGGTTTTTATATTTATTTCTTTTTAAAGTCGTAGGATGACGTAGAAGAGGCTGCATGCAGGATAAGTCTCGCCAAAATGTGTCTTTCATTGATTCATAACTTTAGGAAATTTTGTAGTGGAAAAACAATGGACTATCAAACTAGATTTAAACTGTGGCCTTCATTACATTAGAGTTACTAGCACCCACAGCAGATTGAACTGTGGTCATCAGCAGTGGTGGAAATGGAAAAAAATTAGTGGGGGATACCACAAGGGCCAGGATGGGGGCAGAGATTTGGGGGGGGGGCGGTGCCCGGGGAGGCAGGGTGAAGGGGGAGGAACTGGCAGTTGACCTCTGATCAAAGGAAATGTCCAAAATAATAGTTTCAAACAGCGCTATTTCTTTCATGCTGCTTCTTTTCCAAACTATATATCAATTCCACTTTAAACCACTTCCATGGCACTGGTGAGGAGTTACTTCACTATGCAGATAATAGTTTTGACCAGTGTTGCTGAGTAAATATTCTTTAAAATGGACAATTTGCTCCCCATTTTATTAAAAAAATACTTCCCCTTGGGTGCTATTCAAACACAGTGATTTCTGGTTTCCGTAAGCAACGTTTTCGTTTACTTGAACTACACCTGGCACAGCTCCTGCAGCTCCCCTCTGAAAGCAGTTGGGTGGCTGCATCGTGTGTGATGTTAATAGGGGTATTTACTTATGCAATATTTGTTGAATACCTTTATATTTATTTATTTATGCAATATTTGTTGGATAAATGTATCCGACAAACATTGCATAAATAAATAAATAAACTGGGTCGTGCCTGAGGACTGAGTCGTGGCTGAGGACTGTAACTTCCTCTTGTGACCTCTTGCATGGGGTCACCAGAGGACGTTACAGTTTGCTCGTGGGTACTCCCCCCCCCCTTCTCCCCAGCGCAGATCAGAGGTTTGGGGGGCCGACTCTGGCCGGATCCCAAGATCCGGCTACACATCTGGTGCCAGATCTCAGATCCGGCGAGAGCCGGCCCAATGACCAGCGGTGGTCATCAGCCAATAAGGATCCAAGGCTTCCTGGAATTAACCCCGCTCAACATTTTGACTTGGCATCCGTCACCTACATTTCTCTGTGGTCTTTATACGCTTTTCCAGTTAACTGTACTGTATACCGCTTGCCTGTGCCTTCCTCGACCAGTGAGGATTTACTTTACGCTTTCTTTTCTTTGGCAGCCCGCCCACCTGCAGTTGAAAGGTGCAATTAGGCTTCCTAATGTGATCATCCATCAGTCCCGCATGTGTATTTCCTGTGGCCATCTTTGTTAGGGTTTGTTCAGTTGTTTTAATTTTCTTTTCCCAGCTTTGCATGATGAACATGTTACGCTGGATGCGTGAGTAAGGAAATGAATCCTAAAACAGTCAATGGTTTCTAAAGCAGTAACGCCTGCTTCCCTGGTTAGTACTGGCACAGTGAAGCCTGCCTCCCTGGTTGATACTAGCACAGTAAATTCTCCTTGCCTAGTTGATACTGGCACAGTAAAGCATACTTCCCCAGTTGATACTGGTGCAGTCAAGCCTGCTTCCCTAGTTAATACTGGATTTGTCAAGACTGCTTCTTCTGTTGATACTGGCACAGTCAAGCCTGGCTCTGCGGTTGATATTGGCACAATAAAGCCTCCTTGCCCAGTTGAAACTGGCACACTAAAGCAAACTCACCCGGTTGATACTGGTGTAGTTAAGCCTGCTTCCATAGTTAATGCTGACACAGTTAAGCATGCTTCCCTGGTTGATACCGGCACAGTAACGCATATTTCCCCGGTTGATACTGGTGTAGTTAAGCCTGCTTCCATAGTTCATACTGGCACAGTAAAGCCTGCTTCCCCCGGTGATACTGCGTATCAAACCTGCTTCGCCAGTTGATACAGGCACAGTAAAGCATACTTCCCCGGTTGATATTGGTGTAGTTTAGCCTGCTTCCATAGTTAATACTGGCACAGTAAAGCCTGCTTCTCAGGGTGATACTGCGTATCAAACCTGCTTCGCCAGTTGATACAGGCACAGTAAAGCATACTTCCCAGGTTGATATTGGTGTAGTTTAGCCTGCTTCCATAGTTAATACTGGAGCTGTCAAGACTGCTTCTCCAGTTAATACTGGAACAGTAGAGCCTCCGTGCCCAGTGTACACTGGCACAGTAAAACCTGCTTCCCCGTTGATACTGGTGCAGTCAAGCCTGCTTCCCTGGTTGCTACTGGCACTGTTAAGCCTGCTCCCCCAGGTGATACTGCGTATCTAGCCTGCTTCCCCAGTTTATACAGGCCCAGTAAAGCCTGCATGCCTGGTTCATATGGGCACAGTAAAGCCTGCTTTCCTGGTTGATACTGGCACAGTAAAGCCTGCTTCCCCGGGTGATACTGCGTATGAAGCCTGCTTCCCCAGTTGATACGGGCACAGTAATGCCTGCTTTCTCGGTTGATACTGGCACAGTAAAGCCTGCTTTCCCGGGTGATATTGCAAACCAAGCCTGCATCCCCTGTTCCTTACGGCACAACAAAGCCTTTTTTCCTGGTTGATACAGGCACAGTAAAGCATTCTTTCCTGGTTGATACTGGCACAGTAAAGCCTGCTTCCCCGAGTGATACTGCGAACCAAGTCTGCTTCCCCTGTTCCTACATGCACAGTAAAGCCTTTTTTCCTGGTTGATACGGGCACAGTAAAGCATGCTTTCCTGGTTGATACTGGCACAGTAAAGCCTGCTTACCCGGGTGATACTGTGAACCAAGCCTGCTTTCCCTGTTCCTACAGGCACAGTAAAGCCATTTTTCCTGGTTGATAGGGGCACAGTAAAGCCTGCTTCCCTGGTTGATGCTGAAACAGTAAAGCCTGGTTGATGCTGGCACAGTAAAGCCTGCTTCCCTGGTTGATGCTGACACAATAAAGTTTGCTTCCCTGGTTCAGATTGTATATCCACCCTTATTTGGGTTCAAGTTGAAAAGCCAGGTTTCCAGATCGATCACTGCCAGTATTGACTGCAGCAGTGGACTTTATCTCTGAACGATTGTTTCTCTGGGAAACCACACTGCCCTGCAAGAACACTATTCCCTGAGCATGTGACTACAGACTACAAGTTGTCTGTCAGCCACTATGTCCTTCAATTGGGATCAATAACATGCTATATGTTCTAGAGGCTCCAGTCTGCATGTACTACACATATCATAGATTGCCATGCAGGATGGTGTGGTCATGTGTTTAAAACATTTAGTGTGCTGTATGTATCGCCTGAAAAAAGGCTGCATTTGTTTAAAGAGCGGTCCCGAGGCGAAGACGTCTGTATAGTGCAATCCTTTAGTGCTATGTAAGTGTGCATCACTCCTGGGAGACAGGATAACTATGTGTCACAAACCTTATAATGCCAGAGACGGTAGATGAAAGGCAACTGAACCAATTAAAGGTTCCTGTGCATGCTCGACTCACCATCTAATGTTTTCTTTCCATTAGCTACACAGGCCTAGCTTCCCACTTGCTATTACATTTTAAGGCCCCATAAATGTGTGTTAACATCAACAATTCGCAAACAAGCACATCTGTAGCAATAGATAGGATCCTTTAAAGATGGAGGACGTCGGACACAGTCATTTTAATACCGAGGGTTGCACATATCGGCTTTGATCGTGTGCCATTAAGCCCGGTAAACTAGATTTAAAGGGCAGGTCAGCCCACTTAAGAGGGGAGGCAGACCTCCTGCTAGACGCGTAGCTCTAATGTAAACTTCATAGCCAGCAGACAGGCAGCTAAACACCCCCCAAATCACAGGGCGAAACATAATGGCACAGGCGGGTCTCTTTGGTAGTTAGCGTTTAGTTTAGCACTGTCATCCTTAGCATGGCTTGGCCAGATGCATGCATAGAAACGGCCAGACATTTCTAATGACTTCATACTGATTTCCGACCTTTTTGTCAGCACTCACAATATGTGGAGGTATGGCTACTGAAGTACACTGCCTGAAAGGGATTTGCTCAAAATTAAATACTTTTGGTAAAGCTGTGATTACTATCAGGGCCACAGGGTTGACAATTGGGCAAAGTAACCACTAAACTGCATCAACATGGCACCCCTCCCTGACACCAGTAGCCCCTCTTTTATTAACACTAAAGGTAAAGCTGATCATATGCATGCAGACAGACTCTTAATGTAGATTTTTTCCCAGAGCAAAGGAAGGGAGCATTTGATGAGCATAATTACCTTTCCTGGGCCACTTGTTATTCTGTATCGTGCCGTTGCTTTGCTGCATTGCCTCTGCACGCTCTGAACACGCCTGGTCATGCTGTTTAAAACAAGCATTCTCACACACTCTTTCTTCCTTCACTCGTCTCCTGTTCCACTCTTTACCATTCACCGCATTCACCGAACCCAACCCACAGGACTCCCACTCTCATGCATCTATCACCGACATGGTCGCCACCTGCACTCCTCAGCCTGTACAACTCCCAAACCTACACCCCAGCTCCCATGTGCACCACAAGTTACAATCAACATCAGGTAATTGACTTTACCGCTCCCTCCCATTGAAACCACCATTCAACTGCTCTACACAGCCCCCTCCCGCAGCTAAAGCCACACTCCAGGGTCACAGCCATGCTTGATGCCCGCTCACCCAAATGTGTCATTCCTTTACAATCTTTAAGCCACTTCACTTGAGTGCTCCAGATAACATTTCAAAGTGGGAGTATTTTACTCCCTCATTTTTAAAGTTGGGAGTAGAATGCATTTTAGTGTGTACAATTAATAAGCAAATAAAAATAGGTTTTCACTATGAAACTGAATTTATATTGTAATGCATATTTCTTTGCACCTAGTTATTCATGCACATTAACATATGCATGTTTAACGATTCATATTAGGTATTAGTACCCGGCGAGAGACAATCTAAATGCAACAAGCATTCTGATTGGCTCTCGCCAGGTCCCTACCCGGCCGGGAATCCCTCCGTCGGGATTCCACGCCCTTTGTCCCCAGAGGGGGGCGTGGTAACCCCTCAGCCAATGAGAAGGCTCTAAGCGGGGCCATCCCCGCTCCGAGCCTCCCCGCGGCTGAGAGGCTGCCTTCGCCCCCCGCCGGGGACTCGGGTAAGTCTTTTTTTTATTTTTTTATTCCCTTCCCTCCCCCCCCACCCCACCAACTTACCTTCTTGGTCCTGCGTCCCCGGCGGGGGAAGAGGGAAGCCTCCAGCCGTGTGGAGACTTGGAGCGGGGCCATCCATGCTCTGCGCCTCCACACGGCTGGGGGCTTCCCTCGTCCCCCGGCGGGGACGCAGGTACGTTTTTTCTTTTGTTTTTTTTTCCCCCTCTTCCCCCGTCTCACCCTCCCAACCCCACTTATCTTCTCTTTTATCCTTTTTCGGGAGCAGACGTGCTGGGAACACTTGTGTTCCCAGCGCGACCGCTCCCGATGGCCGCCATGGAAAGGGAAAACGGATTCTGTTTTCCCTTTCCAAGCGGCGGCCATTTTCTTTTTTTTTTTTCCAAAACCCCCCAGCATTTCGGGACAAAAAAAAGCTTTTAGTGCCCCGGTCACGCAATTTTTGCGGGCCGGAGTACTAATAGCAATAGAACCCTCACGTCAGGGGCATTTCCGACTCTGGTAATGCCCCGGGGCCTTCAGTAAGGCCCTCGCTTCGCTCGGGTCCTTACCTATGGACCCCGGGGCATTACCTGAGTCGGCAATGCCCCCGACGCTCGGGTTCTATTGCTTAAGTAATAATAGCGGTCTCCTTCTGTGGCACTACATGCACTACTGGTACAAACATATCCCCGGAGCTGTGTAGATGAAATCATGGGGACATGCTCCTATGTGTTTGTTTTTTACTTTTTGTTGTGAGTATTTTTACTCCACATTTTTCTTTTTGGGAGTATTTGCCAATTTATGGGGAGTACAAGTGGCAAATACACACCTTATCTGTAGGGCTGATTGTAGTCATTAACCACATGTCACTCAATTAACACATCTGTCACCAACACCAACTCCGAATGATAGACATCCACACACTGAACGACTATGGTCATGACTCACACCACCTATCCTCAAGCATGGCGACTGCAAGGTAGTATGCAGCAACCTTGCTCTGCATGGGAACACACACACCACCATACCAACAAACGTTAACAATAAGATGGAATAGGACACTTACCATAGCACACTGTTCTAAACACTAGGTCAGCAGTTTGAAATACACAGAAATTGAACCAGTAACATAAAATCTACTCCCACTACAATCTAAGCTGTCACGAAAACTAGCTAAGAAACATAGTTCTTCTGGGGCTGCAATACCATTTTGCCTGTCTGAGGGGACCATTTTAAGGTATCCAGTAATAGTAAAAACAGCTGATAGTACAAATACTGTCTGTTTTTACTGTCTGTCTAATTTTGGGTACATGAGGTATTTAAAACTGCATGAAGTATATACATCGAAATATACATAGTGAATTCAGAAATGTATTTCCTTCATCCAAAACATGGGAAAAAAATGTTCACCCCCATATCAGAAGTTGAAAAGTTTTGGCCTTTAAGAGAGGGATGTGCTGTTGTATCCCATCAAGCTAAGGAACAGAAATCTGTAGGGACAATGGTAAAGCCGAGCAATGGCACATGTGACACTTTAGGTTCTGGTTCAGAACATGTATTTTTATTGGTTTGTTTTCTTTAAGGAAGGGGTTGGATAAACGCCTGTATAAGCTAGGGTCAAATGATAAGGAAGTTCTCTAAACAAATTGTAGAGGAGCAGGTGGATGCATTTTCCCTAGCTCCCACCCCTTACCACCATCATATTGGAACAGCAGGAGAAGGGCTATATGTGGGACTCCATGTGTTATGCATATACCGCATAGAGTGTATGAGAGACAATATGCACTCAGGCAACCATACCGAATGTACCCTCGCACTAAAACAGTGGAAGTATGTCAGCACACACCTTTGGACATCATGTAATGCTGAGTGAAATCTGACGAGGGCAGAGTGATGTCATGAAGAAGATATACGAGGACATACTGAAACGATATGAAAATACGTAAGAATAACGATGCAACTGAAGTGACAAGAGAAACATGTGCAAAATGATAAAGTAATCATATACAAAGAAGATGAAATAACTTGTTGACCAATACGTGTAAATATGCAGTAACACAAGGTAGATGAGATATATACAAGCTTGCTATAGAGGAAAATATAACGTAGCAAGGACGGCCATGATAGGAAAATGGATGTCGGCTTGTGTAAAGATTCTATCCAGCCACCTCAGGAAGAGACCAGGGGTGCAGAGTCAGGAGACGTTGGAAAATTAGCTTTGTGTGCAAAATAAAAAGGAGTCTGTGTTGGCCTGGGATCAAGAATGCTATTTCAAGGAATAATTGCAAGGCACAAAGGGAGGCAAACGGATAAGCCATATATGTAAGATATTTCTCTTTTATTAAAGAAGAAGGAAACATGTGCAAGAGCCAAGTATTGGACAATTAACAATGAATAAGGCTCCTATGAGATTGAGTGAGCAAGTCTTTAAAGGCCAAGAGGAGCAATAAGACCCAGCATAAGTAAATCAAATAGCAGTAAATAGGAGGTCAAAATTGACAAATTTGCAGTCTCTTCACACTTGATTCAGAAGTAAAAAATAAGTGGTATTCATTAAGCCTCGAATGAAGATAGTCATGTGCTTACACTCCCTTGTATGTCCCAGAACAGAGAGCAGACTACAAGGTCAACTACAGACGGGAAACTTTAGCTTATGGTTGGACTGATGAGAGATGATGGACTAATTGGGAAAGTGGGGAGTAATCTGATGTGACTCAAACACCTGCGTTTCACTTTGCTTACGTGCTGCCAGCAAGCCGAAAATCCAAGGTTGGGTGAGAATGCCAACCAATCAAAGGGTCTATGGGGCAATGTGCTATACAATGTTGCATAAATCAATCTGTTGCCATTTTCTCTGCTATAATCAGTATTATACATATTTAGAGCTAGCTCAAGGCGTGTCCTACAGATAAGCGTCAGCCTATGAAAGTACTAACCCATATGCATGCCATAGGTAAATATGTTTCCCTAACCAGTCCTTCCCATCAATAGGTTTTGTAGTTTGCCACGTAGATTGACGTTATAGATGACCCATATTGTGGTATATAACCTCTGTATAGTCAAGTTTGTGTGTGAGTGTGTGGGAATCCATCCTTTGTTTGTCAGTTCACCCTGCTTTATTAAATCGAGAATAAAGTAGTACTTTGCCATATTTTCTGAGTCTGTCTGGTTATTTGGTCTGAGATCTTTATTGGTAATTCGATTTAGCACAAGAGAAGCTTCAAGGTGCTAGAGCACAAAATCAGTGACAGGGATGGGGTGTGTGTGCCTGGCTCATTCATTCCACCGGTCCGCAGGGCTAGTAAGGCCCTTCCCACTGGCCCACAGATTCCCTCATGTGATTCCTCACTGGACCAAGACATCCTCTCCAGGAGTGGATATGCTCCAGTAATTTACCACCTGGCCAAGGACTGTACAACTGTTCTGCTGCTGCAATGCCGTGGGCGCCCGCCTCCTCTTTCCACACCAGCCCCACTCCACCTGACCACAGGACTAGTGAGGCTCCTCCCACTGATCCGCACAATCTCTCATGGGTTCCCTCATGGGACCTGGAAATCTTTTCGGTCCTCCCTTGGGCGTCCCTTCCAAACGGTGTAATCCCCTCAGCACATCATTCCACATCTCATCTATACTGTTTGTTCCTGTCTGTGACGGTCTGAAGGTTAAGCCACTCTGTTCCACTAGACCCCTCTATCCTTATGTCACCTCTTCTTTCCTCTTTGTGCTCCATATCCTCTCATGATTGCTGTCTGTTTTCACATTCCACGGCTTTACACATCTTATCCATCAAATGGTGGCTTGCTGCACATTACTTTCACTTCAAGCTCTTCCTTGACATGTCCTCTGCTTCTCTCTCACTCCTTTTCCCTTACTTTTCCATCATTACAATCACTTTTATCCCCACTCACTGGTCTTTCCGCTATCCCAAAAACTCAGCCCATGCTTATCACAACGCTGCCAAAATAATCTTCCTTGCACCCACTCCTCCCAGACATTCAGTTTCTGGTGGCCTTGTAAATGCCCATTCTGCTGTTAAAAAACCCATATTACATTGGACAAATTATTTCGATTCAGCCTGCACTTTCTTTACTTACCTGATATCTGGATCATCCCTGCCTTTCTCACCACCTCCTTTTTCAAACTTCTCCCACTCCCTCTGCCTGACAGGCAGATATGGTGGGACTGGCATTCTCTTTTACTCTACCTACATATTCTGTTCACCACCGTCATCTCTCCCTTCTTTATCGTCCTTTGAATTCCACTATGCCTCTATTCATAATCCTCATCCTATATCCTTCTTAATTATCTACCATGCCCCTAGTCCTCTGTCTTCATTTCTTGATGATCTTGACCTAATTTTCACTTTCTTTCTACTTTACCTATTCTCATTCTTTCTTCTCAGTGATTTCTAGCTCCCCCCACTACACATGCGTCATCCTCTTTCTTCTCTCTCCTTGACTCTTACCATCTTGTCCCATACCCTTCTCTGTCATCACATCCATCTGGCTCCTGCTTCAATCTAATTTTCTTCTCTCCCTCCCCATACTCCACTGTCACAGGTATTCTCTTTACCTCCTCAGATCACCTGCCATTAACATTGCCCTTTTCTCCCCTTCTGATACAGCCCTTCAGACTCCTCCCATGCATTCCGGTGTCATAGCCTTAGATCCTTCAGCCTATCAGTCTTTATTACCGCCCTCTTTTCTGTTCTACTATTCCTCTCTAAATTCTCACTTCTTCCCATTGACTCTGCTCTTAATTCTGGCATTAACCCAACCCTTGATTCTCTACTTCCTTCCTGTCTCTTCTGCCCTACCCGTAAACCACCACAGCCTTATTTTACCCCAAAGCTTATTTCCAGTCGATCACTTTTACGATGTGTGGAGCGACAATGGAAAAAATCTCATCTCCCTGCTGATCTTCTCCTCCGATCCAACCTTTACACTGTTTGTGTTTCAGCTCTTATTGCTATCAAAAAAGAACTATTTCTCTGAACACATCCTTTCCACAGTTCTCCCGTCCCCATTATCTATTTCACATACTCAATTGCATCCCCTCACCCCCTGTTCCTGAACCTACTTTGTCTTGTGTAATTTCCCATTCTGATTTTGCAAATTTCTTCATCATTAAAATCATGCTACTGAGATCTTTGCTCCGCTCCGCCCTTCTGCCTCCTGTCCTTCCATCCCTCCTATTCAATCCTCCATCTCTCATTTCATTCCTCTCTCTGAACTTGACACTTGCTTCTTTTCTCTCTCGTGGACACTGTGCTGTCTCCCCCTTCTGACCACACATATCAATCACTCTCTTCAGTGAGCCACTTATCCTTCCAACTTAAAACATGTGGTTATTATCCTCATTCTCAAGAAGCCTTCCCTTGAACCTTCCCCTGCTGGAAATGTCCATCCTATTTCTCTTCTTCCATTCCTTTCCAAAATTCTCAAATGTTTTATTTATTCTCAGATTTCGTCCTATCTTGACCTTCACTCTCTACTTCCTGAGCACCAATCTGACTTCCTCCCTCTCCACTCTACTGAGTTATTCCATCTCTCTCTTACTCTCTCCGGTCTGCTCATTACTCTAAATGGCCATCAATCCATATCTTACTAGATATTTCCACTGCCTTTGACACAGTGGACCACCCCATACTTATTCACACCTTCTCTTCCCAAGGCCTCTCATGAACTGTCTTACAATTGTTTAACTCTTATTTGGCTGCCTGTTCCTTCTCCATCTCCTGGGTTGGCAAACTATGCTCCACTTTTCTGCTTCTTCATGGCACTCGCAACTGTCTGTCCTTGGCCCTCCACTATTTTCACTCTACACATCCCCTTTATCCTCACTTGTTTCATGTTTGGTCTCTCCTCCCATTTCTGTTCTGACGACTCTCAAATCGATGTCCCTGTTTCTTTTATGACTCATTTCATTCTACCACCTCTTCTTGTCTATTGTCAAGCCAATCATGGATCTATGCAAACTTGCAACTCAGCCCCTCCAAAAATGGAGACTCCCTTCTTTCCTCCATTCTTCATTGCCCTCTCTACTCCCTCCTTCCATTTTCTTTTCCCATCTCACCTTGCCCATTCCAGCACTGCCTATAACCTAGGCATCTATTTTGATTCATTGCTCGCCTTCAACCTGCATGTCTCTAATAGTCCCTAACCGTGCCGCTATGCTCTCTTCAGCATTCCCTTTCCCGCCTTGACTGTTGTTCTGCAGTCCTTATTGGCTTGCCCGCCTATCGACTCCCCGCCCTCGGCTCCATTGGTACCCTCTGCTGTTTTTCTCATACATTTATCACCCCCTCCTTGCGATGCTTGTCTTGGATACCCTTTGTATCTCACCTTCTCTTTCACATCCTTTGCATTGTATACAAGTGCATTCGCGGACCCGCCCCCTTTTATCCTTCTTCTAGCCTCTGTCTTTACGTCCCATCCTGCTCCGTTCACTTTCAAAATCAACACTTAATTGTCTTTCCAAAGCTCCAACGTGCCTCTTCCGGCTTTCCTTCTTTTGCTCTCATGGCTCCTAAACATGGGAACTCCTCCCCCCCTCTAATTTCGGTCTTTTCCCTCCTTTTCTACTTTCCTACTTAACTTAAAAAATGTGTTTCTTTTCATTTAACCGTTGTAAGATACGTATGAATCCCACCATCCCTGTTATGTACTGATTTAAACTTACCCAGCGCATTAGCAAAAGAACTTTATAAATCAATAATAATAATAATTTAGCATTTATATAGCACTACAAACCTTCAGGTATCTGAGCACTGCTTATTATTACCCGCGGTGTGTGGTGCTCATTTATTGACCTCAGAAGGATGAAAGGCTGAGTTTGGCCCTGCCGGGATTCCAACCTGCATCAGCAGGCTCTGTACAGATGTCAAAGTGAGCACTCTACTCGCTGTGCTATCAGACCAGCTCAATAAAAAAGCAAAACATAAATAGGAATGACAAGGAAGTTCCCTGAAGAAAACAGTGACGGGGATGAATCAGCAGACAATGGATTCTTCTCCAGTAGCCATCGCCTTTCCATATGAGGATCACAATAATAGAACTCATAACCCATTCATTATAAGTCCTTGCTGCTCCCTCGGTACCGTAGTCTACAGAATAATGTTCAATGATGTGGTCAATAGAAAGCTCCAAATCCTAATCTTCATAAGCCCTTAGCCTCCTAGCGATCCCACACCTAAATACAACATCTTCCAACGTTCGACCAATAGAAAGGCTTCACAATTCCTAATCTACAGTGTCCAGCAATTGGCTATCAACACAAAATAGATGACGTCTCTTGGGAAGGCTCTTCCACGGTGAGTCACTCTCTCAACACTTTGACTAGTCTTCCTACTGCCACCATTTTGCTAAAGATGGCAGGAGATCCTCCATTCCACCGCAGAGACACACAAACAAACTGCTAATGTGGGTCTCACAGAAGCCTGCATGCTCACCCCGGCGTGTTTAATGCGGGATGAATCCACCTAGTGACCCCCCTGTGCATTTTCCTTCATGGGCAGCACTATATGCATTTCCATCTCCTAAAACAGGAAGATTTAAAACATTGCTTTGATCTTTTCCATGATGTTATTCGACTTAAAGAAAGTACAGGTGTGTGTGTGTGTGTGCTTTATACATCTGTGCTCAATGGTTTTCTTAGCCCCCTCAACCCAATGAGCCTTATGTGGTAACTCTGCCAAACCTGCTTATCGACACCACCCACTCGTCTGGACGATAGGTTTGCCATATTATGAGTTGCAGGGTGGTCGTGTCACCCCCCTTTATGGTTTGGAGCAATTGCTAGAGGCTTTTCCTCGAACTTAGCCACACAAGCGGAATACAGTGATACAGTAAAAACAGAGGTAAAATACATTACACTTCACCACCACCGCCAGACTCGTACGGAGGCCCAACGCGTCACAACCTTGCAAAAAGAAAGCTTTGCGTGCTTTAAAAAAGTTAAAAAAAAATGCATTGCGACTTCTTAGAACAGCATTTTCAGTCAGTGCAATGCATGCAAAAAACATGGAGACTGGACCAGCATTGCACCAAACCGTTCCTCTGTGCGGACCACCTGAAGGATTATAGAGTCAAAATGATGTATACTTTGTGTTTTATCTCCGAAAAAGACAACTCTATTGGAAGGGAAACGGCAGCATCCTATATATAGCGCAATGTTAGCAAAAGCCTAAATGCAGTCACTGTAGCTAGCCTGGAGCATGGGCTCAAATAGATTTGCTTGTTCTTTTGAAATGCACCTAGTTTCTGAGCGTTATGCTTAAGGGTGCTTCACAGGGGACTGCCGGTGCTCTTTCTTACCTTTGGTCCTTCGGGTCCGTTTAGCCCAGGCGCGCCAATGTCTCCAGGAAACCCCTTGAAGAAGAGGAAATGGGCGCATGTTTAGAGACAAGAAAATTCCAACAGACTTTTAGTTTGTATACAATACATCTAAGTATGCGTGAGTACATGGGTTATACATGCTACATTTCTGTTGCTTACATTCACCCAGCCAGGGACGTAACTTCACCAAAATGCCAGGGGTAGTGGAAGAGACATCACATGACCCTTCACCTCTGATGACATCACAGGAAGTGATGTCATTTGACCCACCCCGAAATGACATCACAGGAAGTGATGGAACACGCCCGTTTACCCCTTGACTTCATCTACCTTTTTTTAGGGGTGGGAAGGGGGACCACAGGTGTAGCAAGGGAGACCTCAGGGGTCGCAAGTGTGACTCCTGGCGACCCCTAAATGACGTCCCTGCACCCAACTCCCCCTTCATTCGGCAACCCCCATTCCCTGCTCGTTGTCTAAACACTGCTGTTCTCCATGAAGTTGTAGTGACGGTTTGCTTGTATAGAGTTCGTTTGTGTACTTGTCCAAGACGTGTCCCAATAATCATGATTTACCACATGACCTTTTGTGATTCTAGGTCACCTGGTGCTTTTCCTGGTTGTTCAGGTCTGGCCTCAGAAAAAAGGCTGCACTGCCATGCTTTTTCTCCACATACATGCGGACATTAATCTTACCTTCCTCAAAACATAGTCAACACTGAGATGTCATGACATGTCAAATTGCATGGATCTGTTATTATAGGGGGAAACGAGGGGTTACACATGTATATTTTATTTCCCAATTAATCCTTTTTGGAAAAAGAAATGTTAGCATCCATGAACCTTGAGCACAATTCTGACAATATTTAACAAACCACAAGATATCATGAAGTACACATGGGAACAGTTCAATTTACTGAGGTTGCCTGTGGTTTTCTGCAGAAGGGATGTGAACTTGCAGCTTCTGGGGTTGGCCCATGCATGATTTGTTATGACCTCTCCTCTTCTGTAATGCCATGGCAGGCTGAACAATGTTTACTGTAGGGTTACGTGGTTATGTAGGATTAATTTACAATAATTGCCAGTCATCACTCTTTAGTTTTGCATTAGTCAGTTGTTGACCATCTAGCGTCTCCACTCTACCCATTATGTCTCTCATTGCCACTGTTGGCTGATGTCACTCAATGCAGAGGAGGTTAGCAAGTGATTTGGTCAGTTTTCAACAGGAATCGAAAATACCAAGGAACATTTGCACATCATAATAATAATTAGCATTTATATAGCGCTACGAACCCTCTCGCATCTTATTATTACCCACAGTGTGTGGTGCTCATTTATCGACCTCAGATGGATGAACGGCTGAGTTTGGCCATGCCAGGGTTCAAACCTGCGTCAGCAGGCTCAGCACAGATGTCAAAGCGAGCGCTCTACTTGCTATGCTATCTGACCGGCTTTAATCATTTAAACATCAAACATGGTTCAAGCTGGTAAGAAAGTTCAAGGTAAGCACTCTGCACGCACATGCATATATATCCACCTGTATGACACAGATTGTAATCATGGGAGGGCTGACGCATCCCTTTGTCCATCACAGGCAAAAACTTTCAGAGCCCATTAATCAGGTAATAATACATGTGGTTATAGTGCTTAAAAGCAAGAGTAACGAAGCAAGAAGCACTACAGAAAATGTTACATTATTCAAAAAGAGGCTGATTTATGTTGTACAGTTCAATCTTACTCTTCATCTTTAGTAGAATACACATTATTAGAGTGTCTCTTCCAGCAAAGCACCTAACATTACTTACAACTTACTGATCACTTTAAATAGTTCAAAATTATGCTGCTTTAATCATTTAAACATACTTCACCAATTAGTCAACAAGGTGAGAAATCCTCTACCGAGACCAAATAAAAGCCAAACTAGCGTGTTGCGTACGTTGTGACCCACTCAGGAGGACAACAATCACGTATTAGATATACCGTCAGCCACTTCTACAATCAACATTGCTTTATAATTATAACTGGCCAAAAGTACCCAGACTCCATATAGGTTCTGTAGACAGACATGATAACACTCATCAGTTGTTGAAAATCAATGATCCTGCAGGTCGCTGTTCCGCTTCGCTTATCACTAGATGTGCTTTGCACTCAGAAATAAATTGCGCTGAGAATGGACGCGTTTGGCTGGCTGACATACAGCAGACATGGAGGGGAGGTAGAAAGTTGGCGGTTGCAGCATACTGGGACCTTCTCTACGCTCTCCCCGCCAGTCGCCTCATCCCGGCGCAGTGAAGTGCATTGCGGTGCAAATATCTCAGAAACTGTGCATCCTGCATTGGGCACTTCTCGCCAGTGCGGCAACGTTCCAGTTGGTCCACAGTAGTCCATTTCCTCTCCAGAGCTGATCTAGGCTCGGACTGGCCTATCGGGCAATAGGGCAATGCCCGAACCAAAAACCCAAAATGCTAGTGTGGGCCAATTTATTTGGGTAAAATTGGGCCACTATTTTGCCAAATGTCGGTCAGCTTGATGAGTTACTTCTCTATGTGGCTAGTAGATTTGACCATTGTTGCTGAATAAATATTCTTTAAATTGCACAATTTGCATTACATTTCATCCCAAAATTCCCCCTTGGGTACCATTAAAACAGTGTGTCACAAAATTAACGAATTGTCATTTGCAACTGTAGGCTGCTTTTTCATTGGTGCCCGACACAATTCTATGCCCCTGTCCTACCCTGGGCTGATCCCCTTGTGCCATGCCCTCTCAGCACTCACTCAATAGAACAGTATGGCATGGGTGTGTTGAGGTTGATTTATAGAAACCATCATTAGATAGGGGTGGGAGCATGGTATAAGACCAACACTAAATCCTGTAGTCAGGCTTTGCTTATTTGTGTTAGACATTATAACCCAGATGTGCATGTCTAAGATTTAGCAACTGGGAACCAATGTCACATCTTCTCATCATACACTGATATCAAATATCATCCCCTTAAATGGAAGGTGCCCGTAGCTTGGCGCTCAAGGAAAAAAAATATTTATGGTGTATTTTTGGAAAGAACATATAGCAAGATTGTGTCATTGCTTTCTTTTTCTATAGCAAACGCTAGATGTTCTATTATTGTTGGTTTAGCAATTGCAAGTGTTCTCTCCACTCCTCACTGTACACAACACCTTACTGGTGATGCCCAAGAATGCAGAAACACACCTGCGAGGTTGTTGTTGGCACTTACTCAGAGGACAATTGGCTGACATTCCGGTGCTGGACTGTCTGTGGATGAGACCAGACTGATATGCAAACAGATATTTCCTTTCTCGTAAAGCAGAGATAGCTAAAACAAAACTTAGGCCCTCATGAGGGTGTCATACTAGTGAAAGGTGATTTTGCCTTGCCCGATCACAGTAGAAGGACTCATGATTTTGCCACTCTCCCGTACGCATAGCCTATCGCCTTAGATGTGTCCGTACCTTTGTGTAGGGCCAGGTTGATGTTACTGTAGCATCTGTGGAATTGGAATCTCCCATTTAATTGTTTTACTTGTACAAAGAGCGTATTTTATTCAGAACATTGTTGTATTTATTCAAAAGGTAACTTATTGCATAATTGAGGACATTTACAAACAATTGAATCACCATAGTTACCACGTTTTAGTTCACGGTACCTTTCACAGAGGAGAAATATTCATTACCATATCAGTCTGGTCCCACCCACTTGGGCAATCTAGAACCAAAATGCTAGGCAATTCTCCTCCAAACAAGAGTTCCAACAGCAACCACAGACACGTGTTTCATCCCAGTCGGGCCTCATCAGTGAGGTGAAGTTGTTCCTCTCTAAGCACAGTAAACAATGGGTCAATGTCTGGATTACCCTGGGTAACTTAGGGTTAAACCCCAAGTCCTTAAGCATATATACAGAAGTCTGTGAGCCCCTCTACTGAGAAGGAACATGGCCAAATAACCTGTCCTCTGGGTTGGTTCTCACTTGGGAGGGTCTAAAACCACGTTTCAGCTCACTGTACCTTTCACAGGGTAATCCAGACATGAACACCTTGCTCACTGTGCTAAGAGAGGCCCCGCTTCACCTCAGTGATGAGGGCCAACTAGGCTGAAACACGTGTTTGGTGTTGCTGATGTACTCTGTTTCAGAGGAGAATTGCCTAGCTTTCCGGTGGTGGACTGCCTTGTGGGTGGGACAAAGACTGATATGTAAATAATTATTTCTCCTCTGTGAAGGGTTTATTGAGCTAAAACGTTGTTGTAGACCCTCCTGAGTGAAAAAGAATCCATAGAACAGGGTATTGGACCCATGTTCGTTCTCAGAAGAGGGGGTCCCACACTCCTCTGTACATGGTGTACAGACTTGCATTTATAACTGGAGAGCACACAATCTCAGTTTATTTAAAGTGTCACGCAAACATGCAAATATAACTTTATGATAGAACATTAATCAATACTTTATTTCTATTTGGAAAAGTTATTAGGAAAAATGACATTGGGTTTTTAAATTGACATTCTTGGCGCATAACGTGGACAAGCTAACATCCTCCGTACTTCACTTTAAGGATATAGATTACTCAGGATTTCTATTTTTATGTAAGCTATGGTTTACAACAGTCAGGAAATTGAAATGCCCCTTCAAGTCTGTCAAATTAATTATGGGGCATAAATTATCCATGTGAAAACCTGGGAATTAATGAATTTGGCTATAGTCAGAGAATATTAGGAGCCCTGCACAATCGTGTATTCTGGGGCACACTATTTTAAATATACACCCATAACGATCCCCTTATGACCTAATACCCATTTAGTGGCGTGCCTGGTAAAGGATTCCCCTAAAAGATGTTCTATTGCTTACAGGGTTTTAACTAGTTCCTGGGATATGTATCAAAATGCACAGTGATTGTAATACTCACTTTTGGTTTGAATTTTAAAGGCCCAAACAGGTAGGGACATCTACAGCTCCAGACAGTTTCTGCTCCTAGTCTGTCACCTGATTTCAAAATCCACCTCAGGCAACCTGGTTCTGTCTTGGGCAATGTTTGTGCACCTGATTCACTCTGGACAAGGGCTACTTAAGTGGGATTCTGATTGGCTACATCCAAAGGGGAATTCCACTCAGCACATCTCCTGATAGGCACCTTACTTCATCTGCCAATTTCCCAAGCATTCTCTTATTTTGTGTGTGCCTGGCATTAAATAAATGATAAACTCCACACATGCAGCATCGTTTGATTTGATATTTTCTCATTAGACAAGGTCTATCAGATACTAATACTGCCAGTTATCTTCCCCTTTTTTGATTCTATTAATTAATTAATTAATCTTTTATTGTACGCTTAACCCCAGAGATCAGTCTCTATGAGCGGGACCTGGATTTGAACCTCTCTTTCTCTGCGTTGTCTTGCTTACAAAACAAGCACTTTGACCCTGAGCTATCCTCCCACTATTATGAACCTTTACCATTATCAAGGCACACATATTTGAAATCACAAGCAATTTCTGAATCCAGAGATATGCTTCATGTCCCAATAACATGTAATATGAAAAAGGTACTGAAATAAATAAATGCATTCATAATTCACATAGCCATTGTTATATTGTGTTAGTATTCATATTATGGGGATGCATCACTGAATTCAAATCGGTTTTTGATTTTTTTAAACAAGCAAATCGCTCCAAAGTTATTACTGATAAAATGATTTCATTTAAGAGCCATGTCAAATCAAAATATTTTATTTCATTTCATGGCTTAGGCCCCATGGTATTTGTCCCATCAAACAGAAATGAACAAGTTATTGCCAAGCCATAGGTCAAAATACCTAGTTCTGAATGGATTAAACACCACCAATGCGAGGATGGTAGAATGCAAAATGGCCTTATCTTTTTAATTGTAAGATATGTTCTGATTAATCCATCTATGTGCCCATTGTAGCTTAATGGATTAGTTACTTTTTGATGATGGGCTTCTATTCTACCAGAGAGCTGAAAAAAAGATAATAAAAACTACATGTTTTATTTATTTCATATTTACTTATGAATTTATTGTGCTCTGGTTTAGTAATCGAACATTACCCAATATTAGATAATTAAACCCAAATCATCATCTAATTCAACAATTCATCAAACAAAATACACATCAAAATTTCTATGACACCCCAATTTATCATAAAATACATCAATTCATCTTCTAAAATTAAGAAATCATTACAGTCACATTCAATATTGTTCCTCTTGTCATGAAACATCTTGTCCTATAATCCACGTGACATGAAGCTCAACTAATCAGCCCCAACTAATCACACACATTACATTAATACCTAACTCTTTTCACCACAACAAAACTTAATATGTCATGCTTTCACTACAACTATTATACATCGCAATTTCCCATTAATATTGTTTCCAAAAATGTTAAAAAAACATGTTATTTGGGTAATTTTACTTAATTCTGCAGTTGATAACATAACTTAATTGAATATATATGCACTATATTGCATTTAAAAGACAGTTTTGGCTTTCTTGCACATTTAAAATATACTTTTTAGGTAATTTGTGTGTAACGTGTGCCCAAAGAAACACTGCTTGGACTTTCATTTTACTGAAGGGCAATAGATATGAGAAGTATAAGACTTGTATGGGATTTGCCAGGTAATGGGCGCTATGGAATATAGGAATGCAGAGGTTAATTAGAACCTAAAAGAGATGCGACTGCTGCACCTCCGTACAGCGCAGGAGAATCCCAACCTGCCCTTATATGAGGAACTGAATATTTTGTAAGGAGTGTGCGCTGTCACTACTAAGGTGTAAAACAGTGCCACAGTCAAGCCAAATTTCTTTTTGTAAAGAAAATACCAATGTGAGATATGTGATACCCTTATAAGGTGACTTATTTAATTGTACACAAAAGATATTTAAAAAGTCCATTCAGAAAACCAATGTGCACAAAAGGTATTTTAAAAGCCCATTCAGAGAGCCAACACGTGTTTCAACCCACTTGAGTCCTTTTCAAGGCTGGGCCTATGTAGTGCAAAATAGTAAAAACGGTTTCAAAGATTTGTGCCTGATTCTATGCCAATTAGGTAGTATTGCCTGATTCTTAAATAATCAGCCAACAGGTATTGCCATACAATAATTAGTCCTGTCGTATGCCGGAGGTGTTCGATCCTCTCCTCAAACTTGTTGATTCGCCAATATGCTCTTATACTTTTATGCTGAGAGAAAAAGTCAGATCAGAAGAGCCCTTTGGATTGATACATATCTTCTTGTAACGACCGGATCCTTGCAGATCCACAAGGTGTTATTGATAAGTGTGCTTCCGGTCCTTGGCGTAAATGCCAATGTATGGAGCGCTGCGCGCGGTCCTCGGATTTGGATCCCCTGCCGATCAGTGCACGTTGGCAGGGGATCCAAATCTGAGGACTGCGCGCAGCGCTCCATATCCACGTTGGCATTTTAGTTCTCGGTAAAAGAGCCTCTTCTAATTAAAAAAGGTGGCTAATAATCACTCATGGTATTAGCAATAGTTAAAGTTTTTTTTTTTCAAAATGTGGGCCGTAGGGGTGTCCCTCTATCTTCTCTTGTTTTGACCCTCTGCATGATATCAGGAGTCCCTGAGGCCGCGTTAGTAGATATTGAATGTTAAACCCTACTGTTTATAAGCTACTTTACAGTGAAGATGGTGATCTAAATGCGGTGTCTGAACTCCTTAGGGAGTAAATGGTTAGTCTTCTAATGGTAAATGCAATAGTGCCTTGCAATACCTCCATTGGTCAAGACTAGTTCTAGTATGCCCACGTTCACCTCTTCATTTCTACTCTTACTAATCCTGCTACCCTCTTGTTCCTCCCTCCAACTCCTGTCCCTTTAGATTTTGAACTCCACCTAACTTGTCACACAGCCATGCACACTAACACTACGCAGAACCACTTTCACTCCCTAGCCAGTGCCTCACCTGCTCCAAAAAGCACCTCCCCATTCCACCACTCTGTCCTTCCTCTTGTTGGTCTCTTGGTCATTCTCCAGCTTCACTTCCAACCTCACCTGAAAAACCCACACTTCCTGCCTCCTGTTCCCTGAACTTATCACTCTCTGTCTGACAAGATTGGACAGCTCTGCCTGGCCAATCTGGACCTACCTTCCCCACCTGGGTGTGTGTGTAGTGAAAGGTTTTTAGTAGCGAGATAACCCCTGCACACTTTTTCATAATGTGTCTGCTGTATAATGGAGATGTCAGCCTGATAAAGCAAGTGTCCATGTTTGTGTTCAGGGTACCTGGCTCAGGGTTCCCCGACAGTAAGTTGTCTGGGGAAGGTCTGTATGATTCCCTTGCTGTCTCATCTTCAGGAAGTTGCATGGGCTTGCTGGAGTTGTTCAGCAGTTCTATGAGGTCTGTTTTCCGATCACTGAGGTTGGCAGTCTTTCAACTATTTCTTGATTTCTGTTGGGCTGTTCTCTCTCCCATTGCTGTCGATCATGGTTGTGGTATGATCGTAAGGCGAGTTTCTACTATGGACAACAGTTATTGCTTTCTGGCTTCAACACAATGTTTTTAAAAGCAATAGAAAAACACTGGCAAGTATCTGATAGTGGAGGTAAGAACTGAGTTAATGGTGGGCTGCACTTTAGCATACAGACACAAGCGGGGGGCATGAATGACGGCCTTCTCAATACGCCTTGCCCTTAGATGTAGGTCTAGCTCCAGATTTTTCTCTATGCCTCTCACTCCCATCTGAGATGGGCCCTTTTCCTCTTTTGACAATGCCAGAGTACTGCCTTGTCGCACATTCCTGTAAAGACCGAATAAATAAGGAATTACAAAAGCACAGAGTGCCCAGGCATGCTCTAGCCCAAGACACTGCAAGTGCAGGTATGTGAATTTATGTTGGAAACCAGTAGCTGCACAACACATAATGCCTGGCCCCCAAGAATCGGAGCATAAAAGCTGAAAAAAAAAAGATTTAAAAAAGCAAACAAATGTGCTATCAGTGAAGCGCAGCTTGTGCAGAAAGCTCCCACACATGCCACAACATTACTTTTAAGATGTAATGATGCAGCACAACATGCTCCAGTTCCTTCCCATTCGTCAAGTATGGAAGACATGTGTATTTTGTATTTGTATTTAGTTGAAGAATAGGGATGCCAATTTAGTTCAGAAACGATTTAAATAACACATTTACAGATGGTGAAAGCATTGCCATGGAGGTTGTCTTTATAATAGCACAAAGATGAAAAGAGGCAGTGAGCTAGTTTATGAGGGTGTCAAAAAAGTGTGACATGTACCAAAGACAAATCAAAGCAAACAAAAAAATATATATATATATCTTTAAGAAAACAGGTGATTTACAATGGCAACAGTATTCTAAGGGGCCACGTGCTTCAAACTAAAGACTAAATATACAAAATCACATTTCTAAGCATACACTAGGGGGAGTTGTGGTATTAGGTAGGGAGGATGGGGAAGGCGGCAGGGGGATCCCCCTCTTTAGCAAGTAAGTGAAGTATAAGTTGAGCTTCGAAGAGATCCACAGTTGGGCTGGCTTTGATTGTTCTGGGCAGTGGGCTCCAGTGGAGCGGGGTGAGAGGAAGAAAGAGCAGAAGCGAGAGGCAGCATAGGGAGGGTATGGAATGGTGAGGTTGAGGGTAGAGGAGGATTGGAGGGAATGAGATGGGGAGCAAACTAAGATACAATCAGAGGAGTAATGAAGAGCTTTGTAGACTAAGAGAAGGAACATGAAAAGACAGTGGTTGTGCATAGAGAGCCACTCAGCTGATGTCGGTAGGTAGAAGTTGGGGAGCGCATGGGCAGGTTGTAGAGAGTGCATATAGTGAAGTTGAGAACTTTTCCAAGAGGGAGGAAGGAGTAGAGAGAAAGCACAAGAAGTAGGCTTAAGCAGTAGTCAAGTTTGGTGAACATGAGAGGGAATATTAGAGTTAAATAGTAAGAAAGGAATGCATTTTCCAAATGTTGAGGAGGTTATTGCAGCAGGGGCAGTGGTAGTGATGAATTGTTGTAGACATAGGTCCCTATCAAAGAAGACCCCAACATTTCAAGCCATGAATGAGGGAGCTACAAGATCGGGTGGTAAGGAGATAGGAAAGGAGAGGGATGGCACTGGAGCATGGGAGAAAGATGTCTTCTCTTTTTTAAGGGTTCTGCATGAGGCAGTAGAGAGCCATCCCATGATAAATTGCAGTGAGACAGTTTGAAATCATTTCTGGGATGGCTTGCGTGAATGAGGAAAAGGAGAACAATATTTCAGGGTCATAAGCAAAAAGGTGATAGTGAATGCAAAAGAATGAAATAAGGCTTCCTAAGGCAGAGGTATAGCGGGTGAAGAACAGAAATACGATGACTGATCCTTGACCGACACCAACAGGCAAGAGCAGATTTGCAAAACCAAAGATCTTGGAGAGTGAGAAGGAGAAATTAGTGTAGTGGTTGGCAGTGTTGAAAGGGTCCAAAAGGATGAGCATAGAAGAGAGTTTGGAGTCATAAGCATTTGTGAGAAAGTTGGAGATATGCATGAGCACAGTCTTGGTGGAGTGTTTACTACGGAGGACGGATTGAAGTAAATCTACAGGGCCATTCAAAGACCACCCGCTGATAGGGAAGGCGAGAAACTGGGTAAAAGTTGGCTAGGAAGTTGGGTCAACAGAGGGTTTCTTCAATGGAGGTAAGACAGTTGCAGATTTGAAGGCAATAGAGAAGAGTTCAGTGGAGAGAGAGGTTAAGGAGCTCAGCGAGATAAAGGCCAGTGATTGAGACTACGTTTGTGATCATTTTGGGAGCAAAGGGGTCAACAGGAGCACAAGATGGATTGGAACTGCGAAGGATGGGTGCTAATTCAATAGGAGAGAATAAGTTGAGTATGAAAACGGACTACAAGGATTATTTGCATGTTTCAATAATGGGTTTCGATCATTTGGATTTGAGGAGAATATTGTACCCCTGTACTACTGAACCCAGAATTTGAGGCAGGGTTACAATCTCAAGCTTCTCACGTCAGTGAATGTCCTGATCCTTAACAATCCTTAACTGAATTGTTGAAGGAACAGGGGAAGGACTCTGGCAACGGAAGTGACTGTGATACAGTGATAAGCTAAAAGAGTGACACTGCACATGTGTTACACTACGGCAACAAAGGGCTTTCTTACAAAGAACTTCCCGATCATGGAATCCACTTTGGCATCATTACAAGTTGCCTTGGAAACTGTTCAGGTCGCATAAACGTACTAGTCAGCTGATCGGACGTGCTTCGCTTACACGGAAGACACGGCCCCTTGTTCCTTAAAGCTCTCAGCCGCGGGAACTTTGTTGCTGCTAATTGTACGTTACTAAATGCCTTTTCGTAGCCCGCCTACGGCACTGTTTACCTTCTTCAGATTACCCTCCGTGAACCTTATTGACTTTGAACTCTCGTTACCAGACCTTAGCTTTGTACTCTGCTCTGCTTACCTGGATTACCCTACGGACTTGTTGCCACAGCCTTTTCTATTTACGTGCAGTTTTCCTTTACTGCCGTAAGCCCGCAGGAGCCTCCCCGCACAGCCTTCAGTTCTACTGGCTCTGCGCGCTTCGCTCCCGCTCAAAACTGGACTCCAGCTCTCATACAACTTACACTTGCACGAGCGCCTCTGCTTTCCATCTGAGTTCCGGCTCTACGATTAAGACCTGCTGAAATCTGCTTCAGCGTGACGCTTGGGAATTTCTCTAATAGCGTAAGTGGTATCCTTGTTGGTCCTTTTCTTCCTGTTCTATCTGAAACATTTATTCGGAAGTATAAATCCCATCCTACCAATCTTGCATATTAAGGATTTGCCTTTGCTCCAACTAACTGATTAACTGTGTTCGCATCCTGGGAGACTGTTTGTTTCTTCTACTGAAGTGCATTTACGAATGCTTTCCAGGACATGCACCAACCCGGCTCTAGTGCGTCCCTCGTGCCGTTCGGGTTGTTCTGCCTATACTAACCTTCCCACTTTATTATTTTATCCTGTCGTTGTCATCCACCATTTGGATTTTGTGTTCCTTAATGAAACTGGTACAGGATTCCCTCTCAGATCTACTCACATACACTACCTCAGGTACCGGCAGTTCTATTGTGTTAAATAGAAATAATTAAAAACGCAAGTTAGGAATAATAGTCAAACCTTTCCGTATCTCTTGCAGCACTGACCTGGCGGTGCGCTCAATCCCGCTCTTTTGCATTATAGACTGCTCAGTTTGTTCTTACATAAATAGCAGAGTGGTACATCATGAAAAAGAACCCCTCTCTAAGAGGAAGCCTGATTCTTTGAAATCAGGGGACCTGGGTTTCTGGAGACTTCTACGGCTCATCCTACATCTCGATCCAGGTTGGGGTCACGTACACCTTCCGGCTCGGTGAGTAACAACGTGCCCCACCAATCTGATATTTTGTGTTATGCAGCTGCCTGAAAGTATTACACACAGAGATTGAAGATACTAATTGCAACAGAGTCTTGGCGAATAAATATTTATGACAAACTGTAGCAATGGCCAACTTTTTAGTGTGGTGTTTGGCTATTTCCTCTGAAGGAATCACAACTAGCCAAGTAGTCTAAATTATTTATCTTCTCTACAATAAGGGCACATCTGCAAGTCCCGATGACTTTCATACCGTCCTATAAAGTGCAAATCCTCATTGGAAGAACTACGCCTCACTCAGGAAGGAATTTAGGAGAGAACAGAATGTGGCATGTGGATTCCCTTGTATTCAAAGCATATCATAAAGTGACCCTTAACAGGCACTGCGGAATTTGGAGACACTGACTAGGCTATAGCAGCTTCACCTTATCTGTATCATGAGACATCAAATACTGTTCTATGCTAATAGACTGCTCACAATGTGGCCTCAGCTGATTGAGGCACCGCGTGCGACTTCTATCTGACATGGCATATCACGCATGCCCTATTGGACACACGTGTCCAGATAGGGGAAGGAAACTCACGCCCTAGAGCCCAGGAATCAAAAGCACTCCATGCATCAGATTTAGTATTAATTTGGACCAATGCAAAGAATGTTAGTAGACAGGACCACAAACAAAACAATCACGTCCTCGTTATAAAGACAGAGCATACATGTCCGTTTTAGTGGGATAAATACTATTAGGTCTTTTGCCCGAGATCTAATAATCTCAAGCAAAATAGACTGAATACCAATGCCCACCAGTGGCCCTCTCAGCCTGCCAAGCCACGCCCCTCACTGCCCACAGAGGCTGACAGGCCCAGCTTTGCTAGAAGAGGGAAGTTGCAGGAGTTGGAACCGGGTAAATGTAATTGTCTATACGTGTGTGGAATTTTCTGTATGCGTTTGTGTGTGTACTTGTATGCAAGTGTGAACGTGTGTGCATGTGTGTGTAAGTGTGTGTGTTGGGGAACCCTGGATGCAATGTTGAAGGGACCATTCCATTGAAAAAATCTGTGAATCAGGCCCATTGACTCTTATGATATTCCTTAGTTATTAATGTTACAATGTGTGTCGAGCTGAGATTCATGTGGTTGTCCAGTGCTTTCTCTGGCAGTATCCATAAACCCTGTCCATTATGTGCCCTACTATGTACGTAGACATAAATACAACAATGTAAACAAACAATCTTGCACTGCACAAACGGCACAATATTTATAGCAATACTCTATGGGCCTGATTCATGGAATATTTGCCCGGTTCAAAGTGACTTTGCACTGCTGAAAAGTGACTTTGCACTGCAGACGCAAACCCTGATTCAAGTAACCGCGCAAAGTGTATTTTGGCAGTGCAAAGTCCGGGCAAAGTCAGTGCATAGTAGTTCAAAATTACTTTGCCCGGAGTTTGCACAGCAAAAATACACTTTGCACAGTTCCATGAATCAGGGTTTGTGTCGGCAGTGCAAAGTCACTTTTCAGCAGTGCAAATTCACTTTGAACCCGGCAAATATTCCATGAATCGGGCCCTTGGTCTTCTGCTTTGATTTACCCTGCACTTAGATTGAGAAAAGTGTTTGTGATTTGATACGTACAACACAAGTCTATTTTTGATGATTTGATCACATTCACAGACAGACCCCCTCACCCTATACAGACTCAAAACATCAGATGTGCTGGACTGGTGTATGGAGCTGTGGCAAAGTGAGTGGGAACCAACAGGAACCGAGTCCTTCTACTTGTGTTACTTTTCTGTTAATTGTTCCACTGCTTTTTACAATAATGTTCGCAGTTCAAGACATTCTTAAGTGTGTGAAGAACACCCCAAAGCCCTCGCAGAATGTACTTCACAACTCACATCTGTTTAGACAGAAGAGAACACAAAACCCAAGAAAACCAAACCTGGCGAACACCCTCTTTTAAGCCATCTACAGCCATGACCCTGAAAACGTACACTTCTACCACTGGCATGAAGAAGTAGCATGTTGCAGGCAAAGTAGGAAGATTAAGACTGATGCACATCATACTTGCTGAATTTTCAATCTGGTCATGTATGAAGCATGTGCATTCCAAGTGGTGAACATGAATCATATTTGTGAAATAAAATGTGCACATTTCATAACTGAAAATATAAAGCCAAAGTAATAGCACTAAAATGCCACAAGATGGCACATGGTAATGTACTTACAGTTCATTGATCAAATCATGGGCGAATCTGTTAGCTTGAAGCTAGGTTATACATTAGGCACAGAGTAATATGCCAGCATAAAAGTATAATTTAAGAATTAGGACTGTGTTCAAGTATTGCAGGGAAACTGCTAAGCAGTTCAGCCTGTGTGCAATCAGGCATGCGAATGTGGGACAACGTTGAGTTGTTAACCGGCATGTGTTGCGAAGATCCTGTCTAAGGATTAGATGGTTCCAATTTACAACCTATTACCAAGGAAAGTACACTGTATTGTGAAATCCTCTGTAAAACAGGTCAATACGGTTCCATAGCGACCTTCTGAATTTGGTGATTTTCCTAAAGGTCATTTTGATCTGTGTTCTTTGCGGTGAGAGGAGGTGGCAAACACACCCGTGCCCCCTCCAATACCCACATTGTTTCCTTGGTGTTAATATTTTGGCCATGTATCCCTTTTCTACTGTTCAACAAGACTTTTAGGTCAATGTGTTCTGAGGTCTGTTTTCACGTTACCATCACTATACAATCTGCTACATTTGCATTAACAGAAAAAGGGAAATATGCCATATTTAAGGCTTCGACTTCTTTTATAAAATCTCATCTGTTCACAACCTTTCCAGTAGGTTTGGAAAAATTAACTTTGATGCATGTTTTAGGAGCTTCTGTTCCTGGCACATTTTCGCCATGGCACCAGAGAATGGGCGGGCATGCTTGGTATCCCACGTGGAAATCCTTTGCAGAGGCTGAGCTCAATGTAAGTAAACGTCTCTTCTGACCTGAGAGTACAGCTGTAATGCACGTGTTTGTGCCTGTGATTGTCATGCTTATCATAGTCTGCCTGTGACAAGGGAGAGGGAAAGAGCCCCATTGATCCTGGGTCTATCCAACATGGAGAGTGTGTACTCGGACTGCATGAACTTGGGGGCTCACCTGCATACGTGACATCAGTTGATAAGCAACACTATCCCCTAGCATTTGTGGGGGGAATACCCAGGCCCTGATTGAGAACTGCTGAATGCATGTATCCCCTGTGGTGGGGGCCTGTAACTCCTAAAGGTGCACTGCCATAAAACAGCTTCAAGGGAGTGGGGGGCGGGGAGGATGCCCCACACAATGGTAGACATGGAGAAAGGACATGGCTCTTCACATACGCTACACTGATTGATACACTGTAATGTGCACCCCAGGGAACTCCTAAGGCCAGACTGTATGAATTAGCACCATAGAGAATGTCCCAGCAAGCCCAGCCAATCAGTTTGTGGAATTCCGGCCACTTATCTCTAGTAGTGCACACAGTGGAGCACGTGCAGCTGCCAGGGCGGTGGCAACGTCCACAGCACCCTCTCGCCGCCTCTTCTCACCTCTCTGACCACTACTCCTTCTCCCTCTGCTCCCCCGAGCATCCACACCTGCGCTGGCCTCCCTGCTCACTCTGTTCTCGGCTACTGGCCCCTCCTCTAAAACACGCTGTTGACACCTGCACTCATGTCTGGAGCCATTTCCGCCCCCTCACCCCACCGCCACCTCACTCTTCTAGATAACGGCCTGAAGTTTAAGCATGATAAGACCAAAGGTCATATTGTCGGCGGAGGCGTTCGTATCTTGGTGGCCACATAATTGGCCCTTCTATATGTGCCATTTACCTGAACTCGTCTTAACACATGTGGATTTTAAGCAAACCCAAAAACTTTCTATCGCTCCCCAGATTAAGGATGGGGCCATCTGTTTTTACCCTGGTCCTCGCACACATTATTTTTGAAGATTCCCCGATGTAAAGGTAATAGGCACAGAGGACGGTGATTTTCTGCTCTGGTCGCTGCTTTCTGGCTCAATCTTTTTTATCTTGAATTCTTATCTGGCTACATGTATTTTAGAAAGGCAATGCAAACTTGCTATGCATTGCTTTTGCGCTAGACTACTTCTTAATTCTTCTACATTTGAACGTGCTTCCCTGTTTTAGTGCCAAGAAAATCACTATGTGGATGAACAAGCCCTTTGCGAAAATAAATAACTTAAGATAACTAGGACGTTACCCTGAAATAAGAGTATTCCTAAATGAGCAGAATAGATAGCACACAGGTCTTGGGATATGAATGCGAAAAAATAGTGTATCTTAAGCACCATCTGGTGCTCTTCAGACGAGAACATGGGCCTCATTACGACTTTGGAGGCAGCGCCTCCAAAATCGTGTTTTGGTCCGGGTTCCCTGAATGGGGAAATACCGGGCCATTCCGACATCGGAGGGCCCGGTATTTCCTCCTTCAGGGAACCCAAGCCCGGTCCTTCCCCATTCGAGCCCCCATAGGGTTCAATGGGAATGGGGAGGGAGCCAACAATGGGCCCGTTAATTACGGGCTCGTTGTTAGCTCCCTGGTCCCCTTGCGGAACCCGCTATGGACGTCTGGAAAAACTAGACGTCCAGAGCGGGTCCCCCGAGGCAACCTCATAATAGTGCGGAGTGGGTTTAATGGCGCCGGCACCATTACCGGCGCCGTTAAACCCATTCCGCACTAGTAGTAATGAGGCCCCATGTCTCTATAAAATGTTTATAAAGACATAAGTTCCACTCATGTAGGCTATTTATTTCAAGTGATCTTCATTGGCACCACCTGTTTCACACTTTACCTGGTACTTTCTTAAGGCAAAAATATGCCAATTTCTTAACTCTGACTCATGTGACCCTTGCTGGATAAATATGTCTAACTTGTATATTAGCTTGGGTGTTCAGTGTGTGTTGTTGTGATGAATCAAATTCTGGGGCACCAGTGGTCCAGGGATGAATATCGGTTTCTAAACTATCAATCAATGCCCAATTTTGATAACGTGGACGGAACGGCAGGCTTATCTCCGCAAGGTCGTGGATCGTTGGTTAGTTGCAACACAGCGAAAATACAATTATTAACCAACGATAAAAGGGACTGTCCGTTCATGGTTGTATAAAAATATCTACTTTATTACTATCAAAACAGACAGTTCTAGCACACTACAAAATACAACCCACCCTGTAAAGGAAAGGGGATGCACTCTAGATACTGACAGGAGGGCGGTCGGTAAAGTAAATCTCAATAGTTCAAAGATACTTGGTTTCTGCACAAAGGGAGCAAGGGGTCATAAATGTCACTAGGGGCCTTCGGAGAAGGACCAGGGGGACAAAACCACAATGTACCTGGTGCTTGAGATGATCTTGGTGCTCGACAGGGTTGAGTCAGTTCCAGGATGCTTTGCAGCTCCTGCGACAGAGTTCAAATGGGAGACAGCTATGGGTATCAGGCGGCAGGCAGTTCGGTAAGCGAGGCTGGACGGATGGGTGCAGGTTGGCCTACACAGTGGCTCAGGGTCAAGAATCATTGTCCCTGTGCTGGTTGGCGGATCTGGAACGCTGGTTGGGCATCTCAGGCGGCTTTAGTGAATGCAGCGTGACAACAGTCAGTGGTTCAGCCAGTCACGGTTCTTGGGCTCGCCTGCCTCTCATCTCATTAAAAGTGGATCCTGGTTGATGCTTGTCGGTGCACTCCTTCTAGCTTCTTCACTCGGATCGTATTGTCCTTTAAGGTCGATGGCCCAAAGCTGAGGAGAGTGTTGCAGGCAACAGCCTTGCCCTTCTTTCGATTCATAGACTCTCTGGCACTTCCCACTGAGGAAGCTTGCTTGCAGAGCCTATCATGGCATGCTGTGTACTGGCTGAGTAACGGTTCTGGAGCTACTGGAAGGTCCTCTGGATTCAGTATCTCCCTCTGTTACCTGAGAGATGTTTAGGGGAGGGATCTTGCTTCCCTCTTGGAAATCCTGGGCTTCCTTCTCTGGCGGAAGCAGTAAGGCAGACAGTACCTTTAGCCAGGTTCCAAGTGAGTATGTCCTGTTACTCCTTGAGAAGTCTTCAGATGATCTGCTAAGCGAGGGGCTCAGCCCTCTTTTAAAGCCAAATGTGCCCCAGTGATTGGTGCAGGCTAAGCCTACCTTAAGGAACCAATCCTGGGTCCCCACAAAAAATCTTCTGTTATGCGTGAGGCCATATCCAGAGCGCTTTGCAACAGGAAAGGTAAAGAAAGGGGTTAAAACCTTTACTACTAATTCCCATCCATCTTCCTGTCTGTTGTGGATCAAAGTGTCTCTCTGGTTAATTGAGCTCTCTGTGGCTCCTGATTAAAGCACTGGTCTCCCTTGAAGTTATGGTGAGAACAGACTTTCTGTCTCCATCAAATCACATGCTTCCCTCTGAAAAGGTGTCTCCTTGCAAGGGATGCTTTCTGTAAACAGTTGTCTCAGATATGACATTCACTGCCCTTCATACCACGGGGTGGGAGCTGACTTCAAGATGACACAGATGCACATCAAAAGCGTGTTGGGTTTCCGGTCCCCTTTGTCAGTTCTGCGACCAGGTCTCCTGCAGGCCTGCTTCAATTGACTCTTATTAGTATGTGCCGCCACCATCAGACTGACAATGGGCAAGGCGGATCCATGAAGCCTTTGATATTTAATTAGGTGGGCCATGGCAGGAGGAAGGTGTTGCCCTCCTCCTCTTGATGCTTTCATGGACTCCTGGCTGTCACATTCCAACTAAATATGACTAGGAGGACTGCACCTGTGGGCTGTGTCCCCCCAGAATACATAGATATATGTTTTTGTCATGCAGTGAACAAAGGAAAATGTGTGCAGTTTAGCCACACACAGTTTCCGAGGTTGATCTCCCATCATTCAATTTCTTTAAAAAATATCAAAAAAGTCCAGGCGAGTGCACACCTGCAGTGCAGGAGGTCGAATCCCTCACAGTTTACCTAGCAATGAAACACCTTAATTGCAAGCAGTATGGATGGGGTATTCTGTAACATGGGATGACTATATGCTTTATGAAACCACTTACTTTCCAATTTCGCTTATGAACATTCATTGTAGCTCTGATTTTCCTACTTGCTATATAAGTATGTGCATTTTGCATTAGAAAAAAAGTACTGTATGACTAGTCCCTGTGCCCTTTGCATGAGGCATCAGGCCACAAAGATGAAATACAATTCCCGGGAATACTTGGCCAAGAGTGTGCTTTCTGGAGCAGAAGAGACGGTCCCCACAACTTAATGCTGAGGTCATTGTCAGGCAGTGGAAGGAAGCATGCGCGGCGGCTGACCAACTCATCCTGCCTTGTGGGCAAAACAAAGTCACGTTTGAGTGTTGCCAGGCAGTTAACCTTTACAGACAAATAGTCACTGAACAAGCTGGATTCTCGCTCAAAAACGAAGAAATGCCAACAATCCACAGTGAACTTGTGCGACTCTGTCCTGTCCTCTGACATTTCTGAAACTCTTCGTCATATGAAAGGGCATGGTGTTGATGCTAATCAATCAGTCGCAGGGGTATTTTGCTCGCACCCCAAACGTCAACATGAATACACTGCTTTCCAAGTATACTCACTGGGAGAATGTGTCAATGCGAGGGAGGCAAATGCCATGCGTCACATTCAGGAAAAAAGCTGCACATGCACTAAATTCAATTAGACCTGCTGCTTAGGTCTAAAGATGTTCTCATGCCCAACACCGAGTACATGTGTGCACCCACCACGAGAAGGTGCAACCACTGGTGCTTGTGGGCAGCTTGCGTTAGAGTTATAAAGGCAATCTGTAATTGGGGTGCTTTTTAATATTAGCGTATTTACCGAGCATGGATCGAGCAACAGGCAACAATGGAGCACTCTACAAGTCATAGGGGGAACGGCGCTCTGAGGAAAGCATAGATACCAGGTTGGAGGTAACAACTGAAAAGGGGAGGCAAATTTGCCAGCACATGTATGTGCGTGACCTGCAGTTCACGAGTTTCAAAGCAGCAGAACCAACTCAACCTTTCATCCTTACCAAGTTGGAAAAATTAATACGATTATTTTGGGTTATACTAAACCCTGCCATTTACAACGCTACAAAATAACAACATTGTGTTAGGTAACATGATACTCGAGACATTGGTTGGACAGCCACAGCATGTTTCAAGGCACCTGTGTGCTCAGCTGTGACGGGCACAGTGGCAGGGAGGATAGCTCAGTGGCAACACGCTCGCCTTGAAAGCACGACGACATCGAACACCACAGGTTCGATCCCCGGCTCCGTGCTTAGAAACCTCTAGATATTAAGTGCGTTATAAATAACCAACAACAATTACAGAGCTATCACTCTAAATGTGAGCACGACTGTTAGCAGCAACATGCAGAGCTTGTCAGACTACGAAGAAGAGCCCGTATGTGTCTCTGTGGGATACGGTCCTGCAGCAGCATTTGCTAACGCTTACAGAGAGCTAGGCCATTCACACAGCAAGACCTAAAACTATGGGATGCCCACAACCAATGAACAATCATAGTGACAGAAGGTGTCCACCCTGGACGCATGTGGAAACAAGTTGACATTGCACCAACTTCATTTTTAAGCAATGCTTGTGGATGAAAAATCCTCCACTGGACATTTGGAGCTTCTTAGGTGTGAATATCAGCTGTCAAGCATTATCAGTGGGAGAACAGACCGATGAAGACTCACGCCATTGATTAGTAAAGGTGCCCTATGAGGAGCATCTGAGAACTGGTGAGACTCCACGGCCTACTGGGCTTTGTAGAAGACATCACCACTTATTTACTCTCCAGCTGCTCATGATCTTGCACGTGATATGTCCCTCCCAGCGCACACACAACCCCATCCTTGATGCTCATGCCAAACACAGTGCAGGCCTCATTGCGCCTCCCCAGTATCTTCAATGACTCAGTCCACATTCTTGGAACTCACAAATGATTCACACAGTCTGCCCCTATTCCCTTCTAATTGATATCTCCTCCCTGGAAAACTGCAGATCCATTGACAGCTTTTCCTGGTGCTAGATAATGCTTGGAAAGTAAAACAAGTAGCACTGCACACTTGACCAGTGCCAACAAGGCTTCCCGGCCAAAGCATGGCATGTAAACTGCCCTCGTCACAGCCTGTGATAACAAATTGACCACTTCAATCTCCAAGTTCATAGCCTTGCCCAATGTCCTTAACCTATAAATTGCCTTGCACACCACTCACCACACACTGATGACTACCACTGGAGCAACTGGACCCACATGAATCTGATTTCACCCCTTCCCAAGGGAAACACTTGTGTATAGGCGCGTTACAAATGCCATATCATATCACTTCCTCTGGAGTCCTCTTGGGCCCTATCACCCTTTTGCTCATCTGCTTTAGCAACTATCTTTCAATCCTACACTGATAACACACAATTCTACACACAAAGTGCCACACTCTTCGAGCACTTCACTCCCATATCCGAAGCCTAGGAACTATCGCCGGTGGATAGGAAGTAGTAGCCTCCAAAGGAATGACAACAGGAGCGCGGTGCCCAGGGGTGTTGGTAGGTTTGCAAAAGATTTGGCGCTACTCTAATGTTGGGACTGTCGGGACCAGACTCGGGGCTAGCTAGCCTATTGGATGTCACCCCTGAGCTTCTATCAGGGGCTACAACCCAAAGACCAGGGGCTATAGCCCCTTCAGCCACCCCCTAGCAATGCCTCTGGTGGTGCCCCTCTTAAATCCCAACACCTTCCCCACTCCCTCTTCTTCCGCCAACCTCTATACTTCTCTATCCTACTTTGTTGCACCTGTTTTTTCACATATTCAATTTCTGTAGTCAGTAGCACCCTCGTCAACTCCAAACTTGACTAGTTTAACTTTCTCCATGCATTCTCCATGACAACCAATAACTTAATCCCAGATGGTACCAACATCTTCTGTAACCCTCGTGTCAACAATATGATCAACCCTGTGCTGCAGAAACTCCACTGCCTCCCAGTAAGGGCCAGGGTTAAATGTAAAATCCTTTGCCCGAAAAAAATGTCTAAATGGCAAAGCCACCCATCTCCAAGAAAGAAGAAAGTACCTTTAAATCCTACCACATCAATCCAGTCTGCCAACCAGCTCCCCCTCCACATCACGTGCTTCAGACATTTTAGCATGAGTGACGGTACCATGCGCTGCTTCCATTAGGGGCTTCCCATCATCATCCGTGTTATGCCCCCATGGAGACAGTCCATCCAACGGGCCAAAGATCCTGCTGTTCTCGACACTGCTGCACGAGAGCGCCTGCTTCCAGTTGTCTCGTCATATCGATCTCAATTATATCCTAATAATGGCAAATCTGGTATGACATTCCCAAGGTTTGTCCCCACCATGACAGGAAACTTTGACCTGCCAATTATACATCTCCCTGCAGCAGATACATTAAGACACTGAGCTGTCTAATGCTATTCTGATCTGTCCAGCAGACTGCAATGTAAAAGTTAGTTCATATATTAAAAACTCGGCTATTTCTCGGGAAGATAGCTCAGGAGCAACATGCGAGCCTTGGAAGCAAGACGAGACGGAGCACCACAGGTTCGATCCCCGGGTCCGCGCTTAGAAACCTGTGGGTATTAAGTGCGTTATAAGTAACCTATCATATCATATCATGTGTGAATAGTGAAAAGGAGAAGTTTGACAAATGGGTATGGGGTGCTCAGCCGGTCATGGGGTGAACTGGGGAGGCAATGGCAATATAAAGGCTAGGGAAGACTGAAAATCCATTAGTGAAATTGTGAACACTTATTGAAAGAATGAACTGTGACAGTATTGTATATCTCCATTTAAAGTCAATTCGATATGGGAGCAAGTTAATAGCAGGAGAGACAGAATGACCACAAGGAGTGTGTAGAGCACAGATTAAACACATGTGTTGCTGAGGTTACGGGCGTACAAAGGAAAAGAGTGCAAAGACGCTACGTAAACGACACGGATAGATCAACGTTAGAAATTATTAAAAAAAAAAAATCAGTAACAGAATTTGATATGCATGTGTTGACAGAGAAGTATGCTGAGAAGGCTAGAGGAAGACATCCTGCATACTATAGGCTGCTCAGAAGGGGAGAGCCATCCCAGGGATGGGCAAACACGAGAGAAGCAAATAAGGTTATGGGGCCGGAAAAAAGATCAGCACATATGTGGTGTTTGCCATAATTTCCTATTTGGACAGAAGAGTATCAGTCTTATGACAAGTTTGGCTGCGCAGTAGAAAATGCAGTAATTTTGATAATGCCTCTTTTTGGTAGTAACAGATACCACCATGTTTACCACACCACCAAATTACAAGTTTGACTTTGGGGTGGAGGATTCTCCTCCAGCAAGGTGCTGCAGGTCAATCATTCACTTTGAGGGCAAAAGGTGACAGGTTTATTGCAGGCGGAATTACCACCAGCCTAAATACGCCAAATCCCTAATGGATCCCTAATTTCTCCCGGAACGGAGGATAAGATTGCCATGCCGCATCTTGCAATCTGACGGTGAATCGGCGGGACTGTGGGGCGGTGCTGCAGCAGAGCTTGGTTGTATCCCAGCAGAAACACCATGGGGATGCCACCACACGCTTCACTAGGCCAGATATGTGCGTGTGCTGGGTCATGTGACTCACTGGCTCACACAACATCTCCATACATTGCCGCAGGTAACCCAACATCCTGCACATCATTGGTGTTGTCATTTCAAAGACAAAAATAAGAATCATCCATCTAATCCAATGAAAAGCAATTAGGCAATGCATTACTCCAATGGAAATGACAGCGAGACACTGGAACATGCTGCAAACATTTCACATTAAATCTGGCCCCCACTAAGGCACTTCAGAATCAATCTCTAGAAGCATCAATCTCTGCAGCAGCAGAGTATAAAAGCATATAGTATAATCATGCATTTTATTTTCATTGGATTTGATGTGAGAAATGTTATATATGGATTATTTTCTTATTTTGATATGCTGTGAAGTATTGTATAACATGTGTGTAAAGTTACTTTGTAGCTAGCTATAACGCACTGTAGATAAAAAATATAGCAATCACAAGAGGCATTTACGTGGCCCTGGAAGCACAGTAATGTACATTACAGCCTATCTGTTGCAGGGAATAATGAGCATGCCCCATGCACAGGCTCGGACTGGCCTATAGGGCAATCGGCCCATGGCCGAACCAAAAACACAAAACAGTTGGTGTGGGCCAGTTTTTTTGGGTCAAAATGGGGCTCTTTTTTGGCCAATGTAGGCCAGTTTGATGAATTACTTCACTATGCGGCTAATAGTTTTGACCAGTGTTGCTGAATACATATTCTTTAAAATACACAATTTGCATCACATTTTATTAAAAAACTCCTCCTTGGTTACTATTGAAACAGTGTCAGAAAAGCAATGAATAGCCATTTACAAATGTGGGCCACTTTCTCATAGATGCCCCAGACAATTTTATGGGCCAGTCCGACCCTGGCCATGCACTATCATAAGACCACCTTTCGCGAGGGTCTACTTTTTTCGTCAGTAGCCTTTAGGATTACCTGACTTACAGTTTCACTTTCCTCCTTCCTAATTATAAGTAGGAGCCTACAAGTTCCAACATGTAGAGAACGGAAGGTGCCACATCCAAGGGTGTGTCTCGTGATATGGGCCAACTGGTACCCAGCTGCACTATTCATGAACCCAGTGCGAATAATATGCTTCGAAGAAAGTGTGCGCGAACAAACTATTGTCTTTTTGTCCGTTTGTCTTGTAGTCATTGAACTTAAATTTCAAGTCAACATAGACAAGTCACAATTACTTGGCCTTGTAATCGTTTTACCAAAAGGTGTGAAAAGTGACCACCTCAGTGGGTGCCACAATGTAAATAGCAGAAATCCATCTGTGCCAATGAGTTGCACGGCTGAATGGAATACATTGGCACGAGGTAAGAGCACAAATAAAAGTAAAGGGCCAGAGGAGGCACAATAAACCGCATGCATTCTGATTCACAAAAGAGGACATGCTTGGGCTTTGAAGCGGCACGTGCATGGAATGTGGATATTCAATGTTAAGGTAGTAAGTGACACAGACAGGTGCATTCCTGATGTATGGGCAGCGGGTGTTCCGGAAGTGAGTGACACAGATGTGGCAGTCCGGGTGCTTATTTCTCTGTGCCAGGCCTCACCTCTTGGGAACCAGCCACGTGGGAATGCACAATGCTGTCAGGTGCCTGAGTAGCACTACATTCTGATTGGAGAGGCTGGTTTTAGCTGCAGAGGGAACTGAACTGTTTTGATTGTTGTGCTTATAAGTCAAGCCGAGTGCTTACGAAGACTTATGACAGCCTCTGTTCACTATTTCTGCACAATGGTACACCATCCTGTTGTCCAGCTCCTGTGTTGTGTTGTGTTGACAGCGCAGAGAGAGCAGCCCAGCTGAAGTAGGAGAGGCACAAGAGGGGTGGCAGGATTTCAGAGGGGGGGCTGGCCCACCCAAACTCCCTGTAGCGCAAGTACGCATGCCTAAGACCTCTTTAGAAGACCCACCTTCATCTACCACAGCCATTTTGTGTTGCGCATATATAAGAACGTATTGGTTCTTATCTACAGCTGGCCTCGCTTGGAAGCAACGGAGTCCTTATTCTCTAAATTCACTGTAGACCACAGATGGGGTTCTAGGGTTTGTTTAGGGTTGTGCGTAATTCAAATCGGAATCCCGTGTGGCCTTTTTTAATGACCGTCCCTGTTGATATAAATTCCTCGACCTGCAAGGAAAGGTGAATGGCCTGCATACAGAGGCGCTGCAGCAGGATAAACTGAAAAATGTATTCTTGCGTGATGAAAAATAACAGATTTGAACAGTGCTTACGGGACATGTTTTTAACAGCATTAACCTCTTTTGAGCTTGCAACTTAACATTTCAAAGTGTTAAATGGCTATCTCTAAAGTAATCTTTGAAATAGATGGATGTTTAACATTAAATTCGAGCTTTTCATTAAATTGTTGTAAAATCAAATTAGGGTGGTTTGATTTAAAAAAAATGTTCCTTTCATGAACCAAGATACAATCTTGTCATTTGGCTTCTTTGGGCCCACACCGTGTCAATTTGCAAGTATGAAAAGGCCTTCTGCTCTCCCAGAGTGCAAAGAAGGTGGGCTCTTTCTACTACCAGGATAAACTCGCCACATTCATTTGTTGGAGCCACAGTGGGGAGACGAAGGGTAGGTGGAACGAGTTGTCGGACTGGAGAGACACACACACACACACACACACACACACACACACACTTGTGTCAAGCGTGTTTGCTCTCAGCATAACAGGACAGTTCCTTAGCCAAACATTTTCCCAGCATGATTTGATATTTGTAATTTTTCAAGCTAAGAAATTGGACGTGCATTTTCAGAACAATTGAATTAAGTTTGCAGTGGGGACTGTGAGGTGTTTATTTAGGGGTTGGGGTGCTCATGCTTTGAAACACTTGTGCATAGGCACGTTGTAAATGCCATATCATATCATATGCTGAGAGAAGTTGATTGTGTTATGCCACGGATAAAGTGGTTTTTGACATTTACGTGCTCATTTCTTTTACTTTTAATTTAAATAAATACCAATATATGTCCCATACACCGGTCTGGTTCTTGGCTCATTGTTAGCTCAGAGGAGAGAGATCCAATGGGCATGATATGTGTCTGAGATAGGGCTAAAAAAATTGGTTAGTTTCTTGCATAACCACTTAAGAAGTGGAGAGAAAGAACTCCCTGTGTTGAGGGTGGCTTCTCAATAAACTGTTACAAGACCGAGTGAGGCGGGGTAAGACCGGTCAGCGTATTCATCCCAGTGTCACCCGGAAGCAATTCATTCTAGCTTGGGTGACGTTCTGACCACTATTGCCAGATCACCTGATCAAAATGTTTTTCAGGTTCTATGTGGCACCTTCTACAGAAGCAAAAGACCATGAGGCCCGACTAACATCGCCGCAACACCATCAAGGTTGTCCTATGTTCTCCCATCACTAATCAGTCATGCTCCAGCTGGCTCCCTGGAATGAATGAATGTTTTATATGGACGGCCATTGAGACTTAGTGGCTCTGACAGGCAAAGCTTAGAAAAGTTCAATCTGTGAAGAGGGGCGCGGGTGAAAACTAGAAATCGCATTCTCACTCCATAAGCAGCAGAACGAGAAACTATGCACAGTACAAAGAAAGACATGATGAGCTTTGAAGAAAGCAGATGAGGGTGCGCAACTATAACAGAGTCATTAGGCGCAAGGTTGTCGACCAAAGTGAGAGAACTATTGTATCACAGTAGGACACTTAGGGGGTCACACCATGTAGATAAACATGCTTAAATGTGAGGCAGAACAAAGAGATGGAATACAAAGCTTGAACAATCCAATGCAGAATTTAGAGTATGTTACAAAACTGCGTTGGTGGGTAGTGACCCTGACAGTGTGCTATTGCCCACTTTAAGTGTGAAAAATTGAGCTGCGCTACATGACACATGAATTAGGCGTACCCACTAGCACCTAATGAATGGAATGTGGAAATTGGTGGTGCGACAGGTTATCCGCGCTCTTCCTTATGATTGACAAGGTTAATCATATATGTATACAATCAGATTGGTATCATCACTAGTCTTTTATTATTGCACAGTATCAGCCGACACGTGTTTTGACTATAATAATAATATCTTTAATGTGATTTAGTTTACAAGAATTAAACTTTACACATATACATTTTAACAATATAAACCATATAAAAATAGCAACAATAAGATATAAATAGCTTCTTATAAAACAATACAATATAATTACATTCATATGATGCAATACCTCTTTGTATAAACATCAAATTAAACAACATATATAAGTCATACTTATCTCTTAATCAAAATGTATTTTTATCACATATTTGGCCTCCTTCATGATACCTCTTTCCATATTTGAACGGGGCCTAGGCCCGTCATTGCCAGCCTCATACTGATATACCCAATCTGTACTCCACCTTTAGCCAGATATTGTAAAGTGCAGTTAACAATCGCATGCTTTCAGTATTAACACAATGGTTCCAAAACGACATCTCCCCTATAGTCTCCCAATTGTGTACATAATTTCCCAGGTGTTGTCTTATGTCAACCATCATTATCTGGTATTCGGTGAGAACATGCTTGGCTGTCTCAAGTACTTCCTGTTGCCTGCAGAAGCGACAGTAACGTTGTTCTTTAGGTATCTTTTCTATAAACCCCGTAGTCATCCTGATAGGTAGATGTTCTAATCTTAAAAGGAGTATGAATCTTCTTAGCCTGTGGGACGGGCATAGTAGCAGGTACTGCTGTAGTTTCTTAAATGTATATAGTCTAGTTTGCACAAAATTGTACTTCTTTAGCTTGCGAAGATGTTCATAATTTTCAAGCCAGTCCCATAGCTCTACCCGTCTACCCATTAGTGCCTGCATTGCCTCCGTATAAGGCCCTTCTCGGTGGGTCCAGCATATATCCTTAAACAACAGTTCCATTTGGTTTTTAAGTTCACAAATGGTGCTTTCTTTATTACTTTCTATCACAACTGTCTTCAACAAGCCATTTTCAGTACCATTCACCATTTTTAAGTAGAGGTCTGCTCTCTTTTTCAATACCATCGCTTTTAATGATATAAGTCCCAGCTCAAGTCTTAATATAGCCATTAGGATACATGTCGGAAGTCCCAATATCTTCCTCCAGTATTTGCCCTCTACAAGTTGTAACCAATTCAACTCCATTTGTATCAATGATTCTAATCCATACACCATCATGGGAGAAAAAACTTGAATATATAGATGTCGAGTTCCCCCTAGGGTAAAGCCGCCCTGCTTTATAGTAAAGCTCTTAAAGAGAGCAGTCATTTGTGCTGCTCTTATCATTCGGTTATGTTTGCATATGGAATAATCACCTTTGGGTTCAAATTCTACACCAAGATATCTATAAACAGGAGCATATGTAATTTCTATCTAGGTGGAGCATAACACGAGAAGATCTTTTACTTGTGTATCTTATCACATGTGTTTTCTCCACATTAATAGTGAGCCCATTATATTCAGTATATTTCCAGAGGGCTATAGCTGATCGACGAAGGCCACTGATGGTGTGATCGAATACCACCAAATCGTCAGCATATGCAAGTACTGGGCAAGGAATTTTACCAATATTCAGAGGGCAATTTTTTAGCATAGCAATTTCCAAGGGGATGTCATGAACATATAGATTATACACTAGGGGGGGCAGTCACGCATCCCTGTTTAACCCCCCTATTCTGCAGAACTTCTTCAGACATATAGCCTTCCTGGTCTAATTTTATTTTAACCTTAGTGTTCTGGTGTAGTAACCTAAGATAATATAGTAAATCTTCTGGGCAGCCTAATTTTTGCAGCTTCATCCAGAGTTTCTCTCGAGGGATAGAATCAAATGCTGCTTTAAAATCCACATACAGTGTGTATAGGGGAGGTTGCCCATTTATTAGAGCCCTAGTATGCATGTAATCCATAACCAAAAGGTTATGGGTAGTGGAATATCAAATATTTTACTTGTAGTATCCAACATTGAGAGAAGTCTATAATTATTAGGGTCCAGGCGGCTGCCCTTTTTAAATATTGGTATTAGAATAGCCGATTTCCAGGAACTCTGGACCTTTCCTGCTCTCAAGATCTTTATAAACAGGATATTCAGCAGAGTCACCCAGAAGTCAGGATTGCTCTTTATTACTATATTTGCCAACCCATTTGGTCCAGGGGCTCTGGAAGATTTCAATAATTTGATCTCAGACAAAATTGAGTCATGGGGGATGTCAATGGTAGGGCCAGAGGGTATTTTACCAACCATAGTCATTTCCTCACACTTAGGTACTGCATTCCTATTTTCCAAAAACCTGATCCAATCAGCACTAGCAATATGATTAGCTAACTGCCGCGTCTTGTTACCCCCAGCTTCATTGAGAAGTTCCCATATGCTACTAGCTTTCCTAGAGCAGATAGTATGCTTTTGCCATGTTTTGTTTCTATCAAAGCTTCTTTTAGCCTTAATATCTGCCCTATATCTATTCTTTAGTTTATTAGAAATGGAATTGTACATCTCCCACGACGTGCTAAACTTCTTAGCTCATCTTAATTCCATCCTCAATGATCTTTCAGCATCTCGTATATATCTATCGTACATGGGGCATTTTTCCTGCTCACTAATCATAGCTTTAGCTGGTATAGCTGCATATTTATCAGAGAAGAGGTGAATCCAGCCTTCCACTTCATCAATGCTCATCTTTTTAAATTGATCTAATTCAGGGTAACTATTTCCATTTAGAGCATCCTCTGCTCGTTGCACATTCCTATCAGACCACCGAATACAAGAACCAGCATGATTAACTTTTAATTCTCCCATGTTACACAACTGACTATGGACTACTGGAATGTTAAAAGAACATGCCAAAATGGCATGGTCACTCCAGTTGTTAGATATTACGACCATGTCATCAACAAGAGGGAGCAAGCTTGAGGAGGTAAAAATGTAATCCAAAGTACTATACCTCTCTGTATATTCAAACATAGGTCCAATAAGGAATTGTTATCAATGTCTTCGAAATTCATCGAGCTGCCCAGATTAGAGTTGTTAGTCCCTCGCTCCAGGGGCGCTTCCAAGTCTGTGGAATTAATTTCCACTGGCATATTCAGAGGAAAAAAATCCCGTAATCCTTCCTTGATCAGCGGGGATCCCATTCTTGCGATTATTCTTCTTACTTTTGGCATTGCCTATTATGGGCTCCTTAACTTGCTCCTGCTTCTTTTTTCTTAGATTATATCTGGATGGATTGGATTTTTTAGGGTGAGCCATCCACTCTAATCTTTACAATCTATACTCAAGCCTATTAGATTAAACCAATTATACCCAGTTTCAGGATCAAAAGGAAAATTTCCCCGCAGTCTCCTGGTTTTATCGATATTTTAGGCCAAAGTAGATAGTGTCCCACAATCTCCTAATCACAAGCTGTGTCTCAGCTCCTATTTAGAGAGGAGATGCAAATATCAGTGACTACAATTGAGCTCAGTTGGGCAAGTTAACTAAAAGGAAAAAGTGGCAGTTTTACTTACGCCATATGATAAAGGCCATACTTAGCATGGGGCCCACTCTTAACTCTTTTCAGCCCCCTCGCCACCCTTTCAAAATAAAATAGGCCTGCTGCCAATGTCTCCAAAAGCCCCCTCAGGGACCCGCACTCTGCTACCATCGTGGTTCGCAGCTGTGTCCCCGCTCACCTTTCTCCTCTCACTGTCCGGCACAGCTCTTGGCTCGGCACGCTGCCCGGGACGTGGTCAGCACCGGCTCCTCCGGCTCCTGCAATCTCCTAGGTCACCGCTGCAGCCGATCCTGGGTCCGCGGTCATGAAGAGAAAAGAGGAAAGGACCCTCACCTTCCACAGGCGGTGTCCCACCCACTACGGTGCGGCAATACGCCACTGCCAGCTCCTGCACTGCAATGTCTACAATGCTCAGTGCGCGTCTCCAAGAGCGTACCTATCCGTGTCAAGCCGCACCTCAGCCTACAGGAAAACACAATACGTGAGTAGTGCATACGCTTGTGCGCTCGAGGCCGCTTCCGACACCAGACAACGCCTACGGCAATGCAATTCTCATACGTATATGTCTTCAAGGCTTGTGTCTATTTAGCGTTTCAAATATAAATGCATGCAGGGTGAATTCCCATGTGGTAGAGATGAGTCTACAAATTCGCATTGCGTGCATTTATATTTGCAACGCTAAATAGACAACAGCCTTGAAGACAACGTATAGTCAAAACACGTGTCGGCTGATACTGTGCAATAATAAAAGACTAGTGATGATACCAATCTGATTGTATACATATGTGATTAACCTTATCAATCATAAGGAAGAGCACGGATAACCTGTCACACCACCAATTTCCAGAATTTAGAGTAGCCAACTAGGGAGCACACTGCCTCCTGTCATTTTTATTATTTTTAAAGCGCTCACACAGCCCGGGGGCATCGAGGCACTGTTACTGGAATATGTCTTAGTTGCGTATTTATAATGCACTTAATACCCAGAGGTTTCTAAGCACGGTGCCGGGGATCAAACCTGTGTTGCTTCGTGTCGTCTTGTTTCCAAGGCGAGCATGTTGCCGCTGAGCTATCCTACCGGGATGATGAGTGCATGTATCACACACTGCTCCATGTAGGTTCAGACAAGCATTGGGTCTGCATAATCGATGTACGGGATTTACTCACAGTGGGACAATGGGGCTATGACGTGAGTGTGATGTCCTAATTTGTTGTCCGTTCTGAAGTTTGGTGGCCATTGGATTTAAAGCTATACGCTGAGGTTGGATGTGTTTATGAAATCTTTTCTATTGGTATCTGATATCTATGTTCTACAGAATCAAGAGCTTTGGATTCTGCATGACCTGGGATACAAACACGATGCCTCTCCCTAAATGTAGTAATGATCACTAGTCGCCTTTCTGTAGTGGTGTGGTAGCAAGCTGCATCACTACAGAGGATCCTTCACGCCGCCCTTCTCACCTTCAGCAGCCAGCAGCTCTACCTCGAGGGGGCAGCATCAATGTTTTTTATATCTGTATACTGATTGGCTGTGGTTCATGTTTATCTCTCCCGGCCTGTCTGGTCTGCATCCTTTTTCATTCATGTACACTTAGAACCTTTGGGGATGGCTTTGGGGATTGGCATGCAGCCCAGACATTTCCTGTGACGTGCTATCTATTCGATGTCTGTGCCGCAGCCCAACGGATATTATCCCTGATTCAAGCATGATGCCGTTTGCTCATATTTGACCACGTGACTTCCCGTCACATGTTTGATCCTGAGATGTGTTTTGCTTTATGATCCCCCCCGCGCCCCCCAAACAGTCTTTAAAAAGGAATAGTGTCCACAATCTAACATGTCAGCAGACAATGATGGGTGAAGCCAAATACACCGGCAAATATGTCTTTGCTCCAATAGAAAACACCCTTGTGAAAGAGACCCAGCAGGGTCCCTCAACCATGGACCATCCACCACAGTAGCGTACATCATTTGCAGTGGCTCCAAATTTAACCATCACAAAGAACATTGAAGCTTCCCAATTTTTGTGGGTGTCAATTACGCACTGATGATCATAGTTGTCATAGCTAGAAAGGGATACGGCCAACCGTGCCCTTCTAACGCTAGACACTGGCAGGCAAGGACTGTTCCCCTCAATTAGCAAATGTGCCCCCATTGCCTGGGAGGGAGATACCGAATGCCACTTTATTACTGTGGTCAATTTCCTTCCTCTGGCCCACATTGATGGCCAACGCTACCCCTATGGAAAGATGTTGATAACCTCATCCGTGCTTTCTTTTGCAGGAAATGTACTTTTTTTCACAAGAATCCGCCTACATGGACCTGGGCTGTGGAAAGAATCCCTCCCGGTGGTAAGAGCAAAGCTCTTTTTGCAAAGCTAAAAAAGCAAAAATGGTAACCCCTCCCCCACGCGTGCGCCTGCCCTCTCAGGCGCCATCTTCTTTTGCATGCCACTAGACGCACCTACAAAGACGATGGAGCCTGCAAAAGGATGGCAGCTGGACAATCTGGGGTATATGTCCAGCAGCAGGCGCTCAGCCTTTAAGGTGATGCACACCTGTGTGCAGCGTTATATGCAACGTGCCCTCACCCTTACACCCTTATCTTATGTGTGTCTTTAATACTATGCACATCCCCGACATAGTGGTCCTAATAGTGGTCCTAATGCGCTGAGAAAGAAACAAGCCCAGTGTGGGGACCCTAAGCCACTAGGACACTGCACTGGAGATATCCCTAATGCAATACAACGTTACAATATTCTTCGTCCACACATGATATTTGCCATCAGATAGTTCAGTAAAAAAATCCAAATACAGCCAAATACACAATTTGAAGAACTCGATAAGTCCACCGGTCCCATAACCAATATAGCTATCTGCACTGCCTCAAAACCTAGAAAATACCTCACTGTCTGCAGAGGGCATTCTCGTTGCAGATGACGTATGCAGGAGTGCAGAGCAGTCTGCCTCACGTCCCCCTCTAGCCTGACAAGACCGTGCAGGCACGCTGCCTTCACGGAAGTCATGCGTACGTCGATGTATCCGGCCTCACACGGTAATCTGCCTGGGGGAGGGAAGGGGGCGGGGGGTTGGACACCTCTCCCTGCACAATTCCTGGTGCCCTGAGACCCTTGGGTGTGTGGCACCATATACACATATTTAAATAAATAAATAGATACATACATACATTCAGGCTATCTGTGTGAACACTTTGGAAACCTTAAGCTTGAAACAGCAGAGTTTGAAAACAGAACTTTTTCGCATTTCTTTGGCTATGCGCTATCACGGTAATCCTTATCTGAATCTGTATTATGCTTTGCCCCTGAGCCCCGTCCCTTCTTACAGCCTGAACTGTGTTCCCTGCTTCCTTTTTAGATTGATTCAGTGTCACTGTTATGTGGGACCCTCTCCCTACCCCACGTTCTTCTTCTCAGCGTTCTGCATTTTCCTTCCTTGCTGTGTCGTCTTCATTTTCTGTAATTTGTATCTTTTATATAGGCGTCACCCTCTGACCGCCCCCATCGCCTTTGTCCTTCCACCCTCCCATTCCTTTTACAATCTATTTCACTTCCCACTAGCTTATCTCGAAATTTCTGGCCCTTTTTTTTTCAAACTTAAAAGTTTCAAACCTTTAATTTTTCAAACTTTGTTTTCGAACGCAGAACACAGATACTCATGTATCTATCTGTATATATATTTGTGAAAGTGTGTTTGTATATTCAGGGTTGGCGCCAGCCCCATAACAGTTGGTGAGCTGAACTTTTGGCCCACGGTCGGTATACCAGTCTGGTGTGTATTGGTGATAGTGAAATTTGACCAAACCCATCCATTCGCCCTGCACTGGGCGGGGACCGTCCCTGTGCTTTCAGTACAGGCGATTTCGGGAGATTGGCGATTTTGCGATTGTTGGCTCTATGCCCACAACAGTTGGTGGGCTGAAATTGTGGCCCGATGTCGGCATACCAGTCTGGGGTGTACTGGCGATAGTGAAATCTGACCAAGCCCATCCATTTGACCTGCACAGTGCGGTGTCTGGCCCTGTGCTATCAGTATATGTGAAGATCAAAGCCTACAGTGAATGAATATTGAGCAAAGCGGTCAGTGCTTTTTAGAGCAGGAGAATATCCCGCGAGGGACAGTTCTACTAGGTATAAAGGTACCATGTGAATCAGCCTTTGGATGCGAAGTGGGCTTGAGATGTGACCAAGCAAATGTTAAAATTATGTAGCCTTATTTCCCTAGAAGGTATACTGCACCCAGGGCTTTAAGTGGGCTGGGGCTAGCTGGGGCAGAGCCCAGGAAGTCTACAAAAAGGACTCCGGAGCCGGTGCCCTGCGGGGCTACCCCTGCTCCCGGCTTGCCCCAGATACACCGAACCCCAGCAAGCAGCCCATTGCCATGCCCCCATGTATCATAGGCAAGGGGGGGACCCTAGATAGGGGGCATGGCCTAGGTATAGGTGGGTGAAATCCAGACACCAGTACCTAGGCCATGACCCCCAGCTAGAACCTCCCTCGATTCTGACACCCACATAAAATAACTGACTGGACTCATGTCAGACCCACAGAAGGAAACACCTGAGAATTCCCCTATCCGCTTGGCAAAGGTGACAGAGCCCAGGGCGCGGTATGAGCAAACGGCGAATGTATCCATACAAGAGGAAAGGGACATATGGAAAGGGGAGTCGTTCCACAGACTGGCATACCTGCTTGGCCACATGCTGTGATCTATCTGGACCTAATAATGGGGTGAAGTTATGCAATACACTGTGAAATAATGAAAGCAAATTAAAGGAAGTAAAGGATCAAAAAATGATTTTTGAGAACTATGTCCCTGCCTACATAAAAAGACCAGAACACTGGACTAACACACAGAACAGCCGATGAGACTATTGTAATTGAGACCATGTATGAGGCAAATAATCAGGGTCAATTTACAAAAATGCACCCCTATGTGAAAATAAATAAGATGTGTGCAGATAAGCAGAGTAAAGGATGAGTAAATGGCTGGGTATAGGATCTAACACATAGACTGGGGAGGACAGAGCTAGCACAGAAAGCACATAAACCAAAGCAGTAACAATGTATGTGGTTCATTGGGAGAGCCACAAGATCAAGAGCAAACCCGTGGCATGGTCAGGTCTAACATCTTAAATGACAGGGAGTCTGTTAGCGTGCAAGCAATGCAAGTGTGTACAAAGTAGAGTAAGTGATCCACCACAAATAGCCCAAGAGAGGCAACAACCAAAATATTCCATGTGACAAAGTGGGAACGGGAGAACAGTGATTGTCACAGCGCAGTGACAGTGCATGAACAAGTGTTACTCAATAAATAAGTTTAAGGATTATCCTGGTGTTGGCGGGAGAGAGACATGAAAAGGGGACAGATTAGGAACATAAGAAATACTTAAATACTCTTTAATACTTATTCATTATTAATTCTGCATTCATTTTTACAACATGTTTGGATGGGGCAAGGATTTGTGGAGGCAGGGTGATGGGAAGACACTCTTTCTTTGTCCAGTGGGCAAAGCTTCAGCCATGTGTGCAGGACCACCACTAGCTGGATGGCCTTGAAGTCAGCCGGTGGAGCATTCCACTGGGGAGGGGTCCTGAGGGTAAGTAGCAGATGTAGGTGGAAGTGCAGGGGGGACGTGGGATTTATGTCTGGGGAAAGAGTGCCTGACCGGAAGGCTAGGGAGAAGTGCATTCAGACAGCTAGTGGATAGATTTGAAAACGAGGAGCAAGAGCGTGAAAGGGAATCCGTTCTGCATGGGGTGTCGGCCAGTATAGGGGCGGTGTGCCAAGGTGGGTGCACATCAGGTAGGTTGTAGAGGGTGCGTGTGCAAAGGTTCAGTATTTTATTGATGCGAGCAAATGGATATACAGATCTACCTGATATTTAGAAGGTTGATCTTGACCACAGTGGCAGTGAAGAAATTGTGTAGCTTGAGTTGGCTGACTTACAGGACCCAAACGATATGCTTCTCTGGTGAGGGTGTGAGAAGGCCAGGAGATAAGGCAATTGGTAATGGGGGACTGGGGTTGGTATCAGAGGCCTAGGACAAAGATGACCTTGGTTTTTGATGAGCTAAGCAAGTGGGAGCGCAGTGCCATCAATGTCGGGTCACATAATTAGTTGGTGATGTGCAAAGAGTTGCCGGGGAGTAGGAGGAAAATGAGAGCATCATTAGTGAAAATATTGTATGAGAAACCACAGGCATCAGCACAGAGATGGTATAAGAAATCGAAGGATCATATGAGATTTCCAAGGGAGGAGGTGAACAGGAGTAGGCCCAGGACTGATCCAAGTGGGCTCCCACCAGGAGGGGAGCGGCGGAAAAGGTGTTAGATTTCCAAGAGATAGAGAAACAGACGGAGATAGGGGACCATCCATTTCAGTGCATTGTTCATGAAGTCAAGGTTGGAGAGAGTTTGGAAGTGTGAGGGATGATCCACAGTGTCGAAGGTGGCAGAGAGATTGAATAGAATAAGCATAGTGTAGATGTGACAGTGGCAAGTAGTCTCTTCAACAGAGAGTCTACTAATGCACCAAGATTGCAGGGGACTGCACAGAGCATGGTCTCCATCTGACGATGTGGTTAAAGATAGTGCACTCAAGGATTTTAGAGTGGTGAGCCAGAATGGAGAAGAGTTATTAGAAAGAGGTAACTATTTGCAGAATATACTCTTTTCTCTAGACAACTGTCTTGAAATCAACTACATGCATGCTTTCCCTAATTGCACACACAATCAGATTCTTTTTTATAGTGCTTTATGCTAGATTTGCCCTGCTTCGAAGAGCTGTAATAATATCTTTTTTAATTAACCAATCTAATAGTATTAAGTATGTCAACATTGGAAAGATGAACGGCTGGTGGGATTTACACTTGTTAAATGGAGGCATGTACCCTGTAAAAGGCGTGTGGTTAACCCACAGGCTATCCACATGGACATCATCTTGAACATATCAAGTTGCTGTTTGTCTCTGTGGAAACCTGTACCACAACAACACCCTAGTGTCTATTTTTAAAAGAAAATTGAGCAGCTTTCAAGTGGTTAATGAAACTCTGTAGGCCTACGGATCACAGAATACTGGGATCTATCAGATTGTGTCCTGAAGACCTCTCCATTTGTGGCAAAGGCCATAACAGAAGCTGCAGTTGCCATTTTAAACATTGCACCACCTGTGACAAACTATGCTGATAAAAATAAAAAAATAAACTATTTTCAGCAGTCTTCTTATAACATAGCATTAATACTTGCCTTCTCAAGTGAGCTTGGGTGTTAATGGCCCACCAACCCGAACCTGATGAAGCCTTTGTGAGGGCAAACCCGCAGGTGAACATGGGTATTCATGATGTTGGCACCCTGGGCATCTGTCGGATGGAGTGATAATAGTTTTTGTGGTTCTTCTGAAGTGAAGCAGGCTTTGCACACCTTGCAAGTGTGAGTCTTTCTTTAATACAAGCTACCAACATATATGACCACGACTAAAATAGGAAAGGGATCAAGTGGCGACCTGGAAGTCAGAGAGTGTTGTGCAGATAAGTGGCGGGCGGGCGGTCGGGCGGTAAGGGAAGTTGACAGATTGTCGGGAAGTTCGTGGGGTGAGGAGGAAAAGTGGCCCAGAGGAATAGCTTGGGAGGAGGAAAGATGGCGGCCCAGAAGAGGATCCGGAGACCGGCATGGAACGCTGGAGTCCACTACGAGATTACATCTGCTTTGCACACCTCTAGATTTGCCAGTGTGTTGCAGGGTGGAATAAAAGTCTGATATTCAGGTAAGGGAAGTGAACTTCTTTACTAAGTTCCAGTGACAAGGTATATACATCAGGTAAGTCCAAGGGTAAGTAAGTAGGAAAGTACCCAGTAGACATCCACGGGCCTCCGCTCTCACAGGCTTCTTCACTCCACCTGACATTCATGGAACTTGCAGGGGCACTCACACCACAACATTCCACCAGGAATAACATTCCACCAGGCACTCCCTCAAGCAAGCGTTCATGCAGGACCAAGGCAGGGAACACAAGACACAACAGAATGCCTCTACCCCTAGTGCTAATCATATTTAATTTTAAAATGTCCAGGCATCTCCAGAGATAACATGCCTTTAGGCACTTGACTAGTTTGATTTACAAGGAACATAGAATTGTACACTATCCTTTGTGAAGCAATTCATAACATTGGGCCATTGGCTTTAAAAACAATATATGTTGAGGACCATTTTTCCATATTAAAATGTTGAAATCTTTCCAGAGTTTTGCATAGAGTCGTCTGGATACCCTTGTCACCACGCACAGCTCCCATTATCTGGCTTTTGCTCAGCTTAATTCATTAGATGTGTTCAGCTGTTGATGCTGAGTGGGGCGGCGCACTAGTTACAAAACAACATGCACAATGTACAAGTCTTAATGTGTCAAAGGAAGACACGTCACTGTGTTCTGCATGTTGTCAATGATGCGTTTGCATAGTAGTGAGTGCTCAAAGTGCCAAACATTCTATAAACAAATGAAAGATTGAATAGATTGAGCAGGCTTATAGGAAAACATGAGTGTGCCAACACGTTCTTATAATTGCTGGAAATACTGGCTGCAGATTATCACCCCACAGCACAACATTGCTATAAAAAAAAATGTTCTTTGGAATCCACTAGCTCCCACTCTTAAACCTACAGCAGCTGAGCCCCATATGTACACTTTCCTGCAGAAAAAGTTTAACAAGTTAAGAGCAAACCAGTGGAAAGATGAAAAGGGAGATTCCATTGAAGATATGAGTAATCCAGCCTTTGCTCCAGATGCAATCTATTTCTGATACTCAAACCACATCTGAGGCCACATGTGGAATGATGGCTGTATCCCGCCGCCACGAAAAGGGCTTTAAATTCCAAACCGCCATGCGCAGAACACATCGAGTACACAGCGGGGCGGGTGGCTGTTCCCGGGTGCGTCCCCTGTGTCTCCTTTACGAAGAGCGACTGGGTAGTCAGGCTTTCCATCTGCTTCATTGAGTTTCATGCACTTTTTCTTACAAGTTTTAATAGGTTTGCAGAAATTGAAACTTAGATCTGTAAGTGTAGCTAACATGCATCTTATTAAGCTTTTATAAAAGGAAAGACATAAAAATGACAACTTAGTTGCTGAAGAATTTTAATGATCACCTGAAAGTTGACACTACGGGGGTCATTCTACAAGAAATCTAAATTGAATGCAGGGGACCACCAATATTAGCATTCACTGGTTGCGGGGTGTCCTGAATGCATTATCAATGAAGAATAAAGGGAGGAAAACTTGCTTTTACCATTTCAATTTTCCACTCCATCTCGTGGAAAAGTAAATGCTGACTGCAAATACATTGTGCAGGTGGTGTTTGCAAATGGATTCCTTCGGAATCAGTCAGGTCTTGACCAGGTGCACTGCCCAGAAGGATTCCGTAGGAATCCATTAGTTATACGCCTGCATGCATGCAATCATGCAGGCGTACAACGAAGCACACTGACAAGACGGAGGCGAACAGCACAGTGGGGATCTTATCTCTGCTTTGTGCCCCTCCTAGGCCTCGCCACTGCTGCCAAATGGGGCAGTGTGGGAAATGGAGGGACTAAAAGCATTCTGCCTTGCTTTTGCCTTATTTCCCACTCCACCATTTAAAACGAGGCTACATGTGTATTGTAATGGACCTACAGATCGGTATAATAATGTATTCTTTATGTTAATGTACTATTTTGCCACGGCTAGCAGGTCTCGCTCACATTTCTGCATAGCATTTTCGGATTTGTTTTACACATTTTTCGAATTATTAGCTAAATGTCTGTAAAATGTTAATTAAACATATGTTCTAATATTACTTTTCAATACAATCTAATTTTGCTTTCTGCTAAGGAAATCCACTTTGTACACTAATAAAGGTTTTTTTTTCTCAGACAATAACTGCAGTCTTTAGGCCATGGGTCTGTAACCTTTGGCTCTCCATCCAATTACCATCAACCCTAGCCAGCACAGCCAATGGTGAGGAATCATGGGAGTCGTAGTCCAAAAAAACTGGAAAGCCGCAGGTTTCAGACCCCTGGTCTAGGCAATGCCATACATTTAAGTAATACTTTTCCGGCAAGGCTATCATCACAGACAATATTTCTATTACTTGTATACTTCTTTAGTCAAGGCTTGGAGGTCAAGAATAGGCAGTAGTAAGCAGTCTACCAGCAAGTGAAATGGTGCCAAATTCCTATGAATTCCAACAGCCACATTAGATGAAATGGGCCAGCCTCCTTCATTGGTGAAATGCTGAGCATGTTGTTGAAGGCCCTGGCTATGACGAGGAACCAATACCGTGTATGTATCCCTCAGTGGATATAGGGCAGGGTGGTAGGCCTCTGTTTTTCAGCAAATGCCATGTGGTCCAGCAAGAAGGTCTTTCAGACAGTACTAGTTATGATGTTTGGGGGTGTGTCCAACCATCGTTTGGTAAACCTTATACCTACCACTGACAACCAGCTCAAAAGGTTGCACACGTTTAATGAGTATGTTTACAAATGGCTGATAAGATAGACCTTCTTTTTATAACCACCCCTTTTTTGTTTGTTTCACAGAACCTCAGGAGATGTGTTATTAGAGATGCTGTGAAGCAAGGAGAGGGAAGAGCCACTCAGGAGCTGGATTGGCAGTAGAAGACCCATTGGTCCTTATGCCTACGTTTGCAATACAATGAGCACCAAGAAACACACTTCTGCTGCCCCACTTGAGGAGCATCTGATAACATGTTGTAACATTCCACTAGATACCATGTTATAACCTGGGGAAGATCCAGCAATTATGCACTCACTCCCTCAGCCATCTGAGCAGCTGCTTGGTGGGAAGGAGGAGGCTTCAGGTGTGTAGGAGATGAAACACCACAATCTGGAAAGTAGGTCAATTTCCTCCTGGCACAATATTCCACGCCTCTTCCCATCTGAGGCCATATTCTCACAGTGATGTCCTGCTGGCACACTTGCTGCTGACTATTTCCTCTTTGGACAGTACATCATAGTTGAATAATTTTCTCTTGCCACAATAATAATGTAGATTTGGACATTTTAAAGGGTCGATTTTGGAAAGACATCCTAGGTCTGAGGCATGAAACACCTTTTCAAATACTCCAACTGGAACTCAGATGAACAATTGAAAGTATTTTTTGTGTTGTGAAATATTACATATTTTTTACAGATATGAATCCGGACCTAGGAGATGTCAAAAAACTACTTCCTGTTCACATACTTTTCTTTTCTACGAAAGAAAATTGAAATGACTGTCTCCCAATTGCATGAACATCTAGATCAATAAATGCTGATACAGGCCTATCATGCTGGGATAAGAAACCGCAACCATTCAGGTAGTTGTCGATACATAACAATTCATGGACAAAGGGGATACTTGTCAACTGGCTTTACTAGACCTCTCAGTATCAATTGACGCCATTGACCAAACAACATGATTGACAATTCTGGCCAATTCTGGTTTCCTTCCTTCCTGACAGGCAAACACCAACTGGTCCAGATGGGGAGCTTAAGGTCATTTCACTATGCAATGACATGCAGAGTCCTGCACAGGGTCCACCTTATGACCTGTGATAGTTCATCTACTCCTCGTGCCTCTTGGAACTCCTCTCATGGGCCCTATCACCTTTGTGCAACAATATCCTGATGATACACAGCTTCACTTGAAGACTTGAAGGTTAGCTATATTGAAAACATCATATGGCTGAAACACTGCTGCAAAATCCATGGGTTTTACCATCAATTGCAACATATTTTATTAGCAGCACTTTGCCAAAAACACCAACAATGCCTGGTAGCAACTATCACTCTTAAGTAAAATAAAACTCATCCTACCACCCCTTGACTACAGGACTGCCTCCTCAGGCCTAATGCTGCTGCATCTAGGTAGTGGGAACATACACCTCCCAGGGGCCTCTAGTTCATTGCTCGCAACAGTCAATTCAGTGAAGCTGTACAACCAGTTTCAGCAAAACTAATCGCAGGCATCACACATTAAAATCATATCTCCTCCATGCTCAGGGTGCTGCAGAGATTGCCAATACTAGTCCAGATCCTATCCAAAACAGCCCACGTTCCTTCTAAGGCCTTAACAACGAATGCGCAGTACATGCATTCTGCATGTACTGTGCACAGTGGAACACCTACATTAAATGTAAAAACCAAGCCAGGTCAAGGTTAGATACACAGTGATTCCCCAAAGAATGTTCAAGCTATTTTTGGACAACCCCTGCTACCACATGAGGAATTCTCAAAAATATATCTAAAAGAAATTGCTTTGCTGCCCTTCAATAATATAGAGGAATGGCTGTCCCCACCACCAGATCCACCAACTAACAACGTCTGAGTAAATATCTCAATTTCCAAGGTCACCTCTTCCATGAGGAAAGGGAACATTCCCCTCTAAAATGCCCTCTAGAGCAAGGATCTCAAAACGTAGGTTACAGACCTAGCCAACATCACAAACAATATACTCAACCTTTCATTCTGGCATTCTTCAAAGGCCACAACTCACTCCACTGGCGCAGACAGACCCCTACTAACCTACCCCTACTACATTGCATGCTTCCAATACCCAACAATCACCATAAATATCCCAAGCAACCACACTGATAGCTCGAAAACTTTATCAACATACTTGAGCAAGATTCAGTCATGTTTGCAAAGACTACTGAATACAAATGTGGGAAATGGTCCAAAATGCCGCCCTCACAATTGCTACGGCCGAAATGCTTGGCTTTTTTTTTTAAACACCCTCCTTTACACCACATATTTATGTGGGGGGGGTTATGGGATCTTATAGTAATATTGGGGGGGGGAGCTGCAGGGGTCTCCCCCCGCATATCTATGTGGTGTAAAGGGGGTTTAATAAAAAAAAGTCAGCATTTTCAGCCGTCGCAATTATATGTGGTCGCAGTGATCACATAGATCCCAAATGTGATGTCACAGAAGCACCGGCAATGACAAGGTCCTCTGTAAAGCCACCATGCACTACTAAACTCATCCACTCTCAGGCCTCTGCCACCACTCATGGTCCAAGTGGAACACTGTAAACCCATTCTAGAAAATAAACATCAAGCCGCCATCCCTTTTATGATCCCCCGCCCCTTTCAGGACGTACTTCAACACAGATCTTGCTAAACTGATCCCCTGCCTCATGTACACTTCATAGAAAGAGGACTCCCTCTATACACAAACCGCCTTACTGCAGAAGCACTAATGTCGTCAATGCTTAACTCACAAAAGGCATTTTCTGAAACGCACTCAGGATTGGTAAAACCACCCATGATTGATAAACCTTTTCTTGCTATGCATCCTGTCTATGGGACAATTTACCAATGCAGATAACACTGGCCTCTCCATCCTTCACTTCAGGAAGGACCCAGCGTCTCTATTTCCAAAATATATACCACTGACTGTTCCACTCACTGCCACTGCCCCCTTTCTGGTGATCCCCCCCATCTCTACTCGCCCATCCATCCCAGCCCCATACTTGTTACCTAATGTTACCTAATGGGTGTGCTCACTATTTGCAGTCCTCCATTGTTTGCCAGCTAGGTTTTCACATTAACAATCCCACACATAAATACATAAAACAAGACTCAAGGTAGACTATCGTGAGAACTACAGGCTTATCACAACTGGCCCCTTCTTATGGGAGATACTAGGGACAAGTAACCATCCAACTACAAGAACCAATTACAACAGCCTCATCTAGGACCACCAGTAAGGGTTCAAGCAATGGTGTAGCAATGGAACCGCATCCTTTCAAGTTGACATCAATGCCTTCAACATCACTGACAACATGGATCCTCGACTTTGCATGCTACTAAATCTATCTAAAACCTTTCACACAGTCACTCAGCAAGTCAAACATAACATCCAAGCATCTTGCATCTAGTTCATTGACTCCTTCCTTCAGTGGTTCTCCTCCTACCTCACTAATCATCACCATTTGTAACAGGTAGAATCCTTAAAAGCAGATTGGGGGACGCTAAACACGACTGGTTGTCAAATACTTGTAATCCCATCTTAAATCGGATTCTGTAGGGAAGCAATTGGTGATACCTTGGCCCAACACGCCAGACGATGCCTCAGTAATCAGATGACACACAGCTCTACTTAAAGGTCTGCTTGTATCATATATCCAAGGGCTCACAAACATTTTTCTGTATGAAAAACTGTATGCCTACCATTCACCTCAAGCTGAATTCGAAAAAATAAACAATCATTGGCAAGTCTGAATCCAGGAATAGGTAAGTGCCATTAAACTTGATAGAGTCATATCATCCATCCATCCAAATCAAGTCATTGGGCCTCATTACGACCCTGGCGGTACGGAGTGAACAGCGCCGTAAAAGGTGCCGGCGCCGTTCACTCCGTACCGCCGCATTACGAGTTCCCCTCGCGGCACACGGTAAGCACGCCTGGGAAAACCAGGCATGCTTACCGGGTCCCGCGAGGGGAAGAAGGAGCAAACAACGGGCAATCTCGTAATGGCCCATTGTTTGCTCCCTCTCCCATTCCCATTCAGCCCTATGAGGGCTGAAATGGGAATGGGGAAGGACCGTGTCCGGGTCCTCGGAGGGAGGAATTACCGGGCCTTCCGAACTCTGAATGGCCCGGTAAATCCTCATTCCGAGGACCCGGACACCGACGCGATTTCGGCGGCAGCCATGCCGCCAATAGCAGCATGGTTACCGCCGAACTCGTAATGAAGGCCATTGAGTTTCAACATTGGACCTCTCTTCTAAACTCTCAAGTCTCCATAAAGACAAAGGCTGCTAGTACCAGCACTCCCTCCAATCCAATGTAAACCAAAACCTTGCGAAAGAAATCTCCAGAGCAGTGATAGACCTCTACCTCCTGCTCAGTGCCAGTGCACTGCTCAGTGCCAGCCCTAGTAAGCAGAATTTGACATGCTGCTGTCTTACTGTTCAAAGCACTTGGGAAATGTAACCACATCACCACCACTGTCAAATACCTTTTTGGTTGCCTTCATAAACATGCAATATCTTACTCGCGTTCTGCATTACCTAAGACATCATGTCCGTGAAAGCACCTGTCCACTGAGAAGAAAATAACTGTATCTCAAGAGGCTGAAACAGTCACATCACCAGGCTGGAAATCAAAAATTCCCAGAAGAAAAGAGCAAGTAGAGTTTTCCAGTTTCAGTCCATGAATTTGCAACAACTTCTCAGGCTGCCACCCCCAATTCTAATTTAGACTCACCTCTTAAAAGATCACTTAATCTGACTGGGCTATAAACTGTGCTTCTCAGCCCTACTTAGGCAGTATGATCGCCACCTCTCCAACCCCCGCTGGCTTGTTCAATCTTCTTCCTCACTCACCCGTACGTATGTTCCCACGGTTTTGATGTACAATCACTTTTAGATCACTCTGTTGCTTCTTTGCTAGGACTGTGCTAAATACATACCCATACACATGTCTTACAACATGCCTGACCAGTGGCACCATCTATGGTGGTTGAATTAGAGAGCCTGCAAATAAAGCAGCCCAATCCCAAAAGACATACATGCACATGGCCTGGCAGAACTGCGACTGCCAGGAGATCCCAATTTGCATTCATCTCTCGCCCTTCAGATTCTAGAGTCCCCCTTTTCTGAAGATACTTTGATCTAGCACGGGACAGTCAGGGTGGGACCGGTGCACAGGTGTACTTCTACGGAATCAATGGCACATAAGCATCAGATACCTGATACATCAGTATGTCCCCCAGACACAACATTCTACCTGCTCATTCATGCATGGCGTTGTCTTTCACAGAACATTAGGCATATTTGCAAAATCTTATTTTTATATAGTGCTGAAATGATTGCAACTCATTTTCAGGAATGCTGTTACATGAATCTCCCATGCACTTCAATACATATCAATTATATATCAATTTTAGAATAAACTCGTTAGTCAAAAATGGCAGAACATGGTTCAATGCTTACTCTGGAATTCCTACAAAATTACAGGTAAACATGAGAACAATTCCCTTTCCCCCTAAACCTCCCCATTGCTCCTTTTCTGTTTCCTGCTTTCTCAGGTTTCTTTCGTAGTCTAGACCTTGTTCTCTTGTGGTGTCTATAAATAGGTACTGGTGGTGAGGGGTCCAAAAGTTCACAACCTTGTTATACCTGTTTCTGAGTCACCTTACATACAACAAGATATGCTTTGTGTTTCTTGTAAGCTAGAATACCTTTGCTTTAGATAGATGTACCGGGGACAGAGGAATGATCTGTTTGTTGATGGTTGTGTTCAATATGTGATAAACTGAGGATCAGTCAATGAGGTGGATGACATGACAAATGCCTAGTCAGTAACTTACACACACAATTCCTTGCAGCACCAAAATATTCTCTTGATGTTATCTCAAAAGATCTACCCTAACATCAACATTGCTAATGACCGATGGGATGCAGAAGGTCGCCTCAATTCGTCTCTCAGCTTCCCTTTGTATTGTGTCTTCATTTATGACAATATCTTGCGATGAGTCTGATTATGTGATCATTAAAGCATACCATGCAGTAGGAACCCACTTTGCCCATGTGGTTTGTGCATTCAGAAGCAGAATTGTGTAGACCCTTTAGGCCAAGATCATTTAAGTTGTGTTCACTTGTGCCTCAAAGCAGAAAGGACCATACCTTAATTTAACAAAAGGTGAGCTCAATACCAAGCCCCCACTGGTGAGCGGGCGGCTAGTCTTCACATGGTGGCAAACGAATGATGTACAACCGAAAGGTGCATCCTCTAACAATTCATTTGCTATTTCACTAAATTGTAGGACTGCACCAATCCGACATAGAATACAAGCATACATGACATATAAGAAGGATATACATACATGTACAAGAAGGATGGCATATGTAAATATTCACTTTTCTGCATACATAAATATGTGGGCAGGCATCTACTAGTTGACAACTGTTACTTGCTCCAAGATGAATACATTGTGCTTTGTGGGGCAGCCATATTCTGCCTTTGGCCTATTTGTGTGGTACAGCCTTATTTTGCGGTTTGGTCTAATTGTGTATGGTAGCAATATATTCCATAAGGTGTTTTCTAAAATCAATCACACATTGCCCGTCCATGTATTTTAGGCCCTGCTCCCCTTTGAAATCTAGGCGTTTTCCTAATTCTCTTCTCATTTAGTCTTCCTATGCATTTTGGGCCCTGCTCTCCCTTTGCATCTAGGTGATACGTAGCATACTCTTTGTACGTAGACGGAATACAGCATGTAAACATTGTTGTTTGTACAGCTTACCCATTACTCCCTGTGCACACCACACCTCTGTAATTTAGCAGAAGGCACAGGCTCATTCCACACACCTGGCAATCACATATGACACAAACACTACTGCACAACACCTCTGCTATAATTCTCTCTCTCCTTAAACACAATCCACCCTTGTTTAGTTCATAGTTTACCTCCGCTGCACCCATCCACATGCCATTCAGACATCAGTGACAAACAGGGTCTTGGCCACTTTCCCATAACTTTAATGGCTGAAATGCACACATGCATAATAGCACATCTCAATTCTCCCAAATCTGGACTCTGGTGGTTGGCTTTCAACCAACAAGCTCGTGAAAGGTGCTATACAAAGGACAAAATGAATGAACGAATGAACAAGACCCAGCACCAGTTATCATTAATGCTCATGCAAAGATGGCAACAACATTAAACAAATGCTAGTTATATCTGAGTTACACAAAGATGCCATAGCGTGAAAGCCATACGTCCATTTCTCGCTGAGAAATATTCAGGCAGCATTCATGCCTTAGTTTGCCTCTAGGAAAATGGAATCAGTCCTTTCCTGCAAGATTCACATTTAATAACAGAGCTAAAGTTCTATGCATAACTCAAAACATCCAACAAAACAAGGCACCAAGTGGAGATACTAAAGGCACTCCACAATAGTAATGTGACAAGAGCCAGATACAGCCAGAATGACTTTTCTGCGGGGATGATGTAAACCGGAATGCAATTTGTTTACCACCCCATAAAGCCTGAGGCAGAATTATTCAGAGGAGTTTCTGGTGAGGCAGCAACTAGGTTTGAATAGTGTTGGAGGCCAAGGTGTTCCACTCCTGCTATTTTCAGACAATGCACAGCGACTCATTCACATAAACTACTGGGCACCTTTTGCAATTCCTGTATTCTAAAGAATCTGTCATTACAGACAACCGTGCTGCTCTGAAGCTACTATGGTTGTGATTTGATGAATTATTATGATTATTAGCGATTCCTTTAGGGACGGAGGGGGAGGTTTTGGGGTGCAATAAGTGATGCCCAATGCTGTCCTGGTTTTGGGGGAAACAAATATATGAGGGACAGAGGCTTATGTTCCCTCAAGTATATAAAAGGATGCCAGGAAGATAGTAATGTAATTTAGAATGTCATGCTTCCCTCCATGAGAACTATTAAGCAGGTCAAGACGCCTAGGGCCAGACCACGCAAATGTTATAATAAGAAAATAAGGTATGTGATGTATTTCATACTCCTATGCCTGTATTACTGCGGAAGGAGATGGAAGGGCTCCTATCCATCTTTAGGTCAAACAATATTAAAATGTGTAAAGAGGCCAAATCTCACAACAGCCGTGCACAAAAGAAGACTGCCCTTGTTCCCTGGATACGCAGGCCAATCAAAGACAGAAATAGGGAGAGTTGTGATAAAGACGCAGTAGTTGATTTATGGAATTTGCAATTGTGCTGTTTGTGTCTTAGTATGGTTATGCCATTGTATAGAATGTAGTCTATCCATTATATATTTTGTGTATATTTTAATGATGATTTGCATTGTGTTGTATTGTAACAGTTTTTGCTACACAATAAAGTGAAGATGGTGATGAGAGAAAGGCAGCAAGCGAGAACATTGAACAGATGTGCTGAAGAAGGACTGTAACAACGAAGAAACACTGTGAGAGAGGATTGCTGAAGGAGAATTACTGTTACCGCGAATAACTGATAAATAACGACTATTACGAAAAACTGAAAATGGAGAAGGAATGTGGCTGATGAGATGGACTGATTAAGAACTGTGATGAAGGAGAAAGACTGTGATAAAAGAAGGACTATAATAAAAGAGAAAGACTGTGCTGAATGATTGAGTGGCAGGAGAGGGCTGCTGTGGAAGGAGCACTGATGAAAGATAACGACAACAGTTCTGACAAAGGGGAAGGGCTGTATGGAAGGTCTGCAATGAAAGAAATGCCCTTTTACAAAGAAGAAGCACTGTGATGAAGAAAGATTGTGATGAAGAATGACTTATGTAGTAGATTTGACAACTGGGAAGGAATGTGGCTAGGGAGATGGACTGATGAAGGGCTGTGATGAAGGAGAAGTACTGTAATGAAGGACTGATGAAGGAGAAGGACTTTGATAAAAGACAAAAGAAGGTGAAGACGTGACAAAGAAGGAAAGTAATGCAGGAGAGGGACTAATGAAGGACAGAGATTGTAACAAAAAGGTACTGTGATGACCTAGAAGAACTGTGAAAAACGCCCATGAAAAAGGAGAAGAACTGTAATAAAAGAGTGGGACAAAGGAGAACTACTTTGACAAAAAGAAGGACTGTAATGAAGGAGAAATACTGTGATAAAGTGTGAGTGAAAGGAGCACATTGACAAAGTAGAACGACTGTGATTAGGAGAAATATCCAATGAAGGAGGAGGACGTGATCAAGGCAAGGATTGCATTGAGATAGAAGGATTGTCGTGTCACAGGAGACGGTGGTCTTTGTGGCACCATTGGTCCCGTGTCCGCATTGCTTCTAGATCCCCTTCCAATATGGCGGACATTAGTGACTGTAGCCTTCCAGCTCTGCAGAGTGCCTTGCATGCCGGGGCTCTGCCCCCTCTGTAGGGACCAGCATATCTGCCTTCATAGACAATGCGTGGATGCGTTGCTACTCCTGTTATACAGCGCTTCGTAAGTTTGTTCCTAGGCTATCTCTGTTCTGTCTCCTGACATACTGTTCTTTTCCTCATTGTTGTTATTCCCTCTCTCTTAGACACCCTGCTCTTTTCCGATAACGTGCAAACCTTTCCGAACCGTGTTGGATGGCTCTCACTCTTTCAGCCCGGCTCAGGTGTCTCTTCAAGTCCCACTCCGCGACTTCAAAAACAAAGGTATCGGTAACGGTCGGGTATGTGAAACAGAGCCCTTGACATCATGGATTCCAAGCGTTGTTAGTCTCTACTTACGTGACTCTTTGCCTTCCCTTTCCTGCATTCAGTTCACGGATTCCTACAGCTGTCAGTTGATACTAGAACCACCCTCGATCCTACGTCATTAGCATTTTCGTTTTGGTCTAAACCAGATGCAACGTCAAGTACCTCGGAGACTCTGTGTGCTTAATATAAATACTTACTGTTTCTGTATTCACTTCATCAGTCGACTAATCCTTTTTTCTTATGGTAGCTGCAACACCGATGGCCCAGCATACGGCATACAAGAGATTAACTTCCTCGCTTTCAGCACCATTCTTGTGAGGGTATTGAAGTTAAACTATTCTTTATTTCTCATACCAAGTTCTGTTTACCTCGCCTTAAATAACCCATTCTCTTTTTCTTCTCATGCTGGTGTTAGAAATCTTCTTCCTGAAAATCAATCACAGCGCTTCACGACATTGAGGACAACCCACACCGGAGCAGACAGGGTTTTTTTTCCCTAGAGGTTTTCCCTGCGGCATTCCTCTCCTCTGGCCTTTTAAGCCACGGAAGAGATAGTGGTATTTCAGATGGGCTTCTCATAGTCTCCACATCATTGAGCTTGTGAACAGGTCGGTGAATTTCTATTCTGATTGGTGTTTGCAATGTTGTGGCAGTAAAATACATCACAGTTTATTACAAGGATTGTGATGAAGAAGGAGAAGGATCATGATGAAGGCCAATGACTATGATGAAGTAGATTGATTGATGAAAGAAAAGGCCTGTGACAAAGGAGGAGTGTGACCAAGGACTCTGATGAAAGAATTGACTTTGAAGGAGGAGATTGACTGGGGTGTAGGACTGCGATGAAGGAAAAGGACTTTGATGTTGAAGGAGAACTGTGACTGTACTTGACCAGTAATGAGTGAACGGCGCCGTAAAAGGTGCCGGCACCGTTCACTCCGTACCGCCGCATTACGAGTTCCCCTCGCGGGACACGGTAAGCACGCCTGGGAAAACCAGAGGGGGTTTATTTTTATCTGCATTCTGGCATGTTTTTTGGGGTGCTAATAGAATGTTGAAGAATGACGTGGTTGCCGTTTCTCTACTTAAAAAAAATACAAAACAAGATGGCCATCATGGACAAAGGAGAGGGAACTACATGTAGTCCCTTCTCCCTCTCCACTGGCGGCCATTGCTGTGACTGGGAAGCACCAGAACTCATAGGATTCCAGATGCTGACAAGGCAGCTTCAGGTAAGTGGGTCAGGGGGAGAGTGGGCAAGGGAGGTGGAAATTGGGAGTGGGGTTGGGGAGAAAGGGGCACGGGATTACTTCCCTGCTGCACAGCAGGGAAGATAGGTGCCTCCTGCTTCTCAGGAGCCCGGGAAATTGGAGTTTACCATGAAGTAAAAGCCATGTTCTGAGTATCCTGGTTGGCTGGGTGGCCCCTTTACTCCCCTTTTGGGTGCTAATTCTTGACTACTTCAATTTATTTGACAGAATGTTTCCACATCATATGTTTAAGAACCAGCCACTGAGACCCATGTGAGTTTAGTAGTCATCTGAAATAACTCTACATTATGAAAACACATGTACATTTCTATTCCAAATAGAGTTGAAGATCACATTAGCTGGCCTTTGCTCTAAGCATATTTAGGATGGCCTCTATAGACCATTCAATACATATTACTTGAAATATGAAGAGTCCAATTCTATTGGCTTAGTGGACTAAAACCTTTTTGATCCATTTAATAACAGCTTCTCACTCCCAAAGCACATTCTAGAAGTTCACATGAATTAATCCATGGGCAGAGGTCATAAGGAGTTACATTCAATTAAACAAAGCTCCTCTTTAGACAGACAGGTTCAGAAGATGCTATTGCTCTTTTGGAAGGTATCGAGATATGATCACTGAGTATGGAGATAAACATTTTCATATTACAAACAGAGGTCAGAAGCCATCTTGTTTCAAAATAGCTCATGTTACAGCATTTACTGAACTTCTCAATTGTTCTACTTCTTAGAGTTCTACAAGTGAATAACAATCAAGAAAGGACAAGAGTTCCATTTGCTAAACTGTGGAGATCTGTGAAAGATGGCTATGACTCACAGAGCGTAGAAGTGACATTTGGGAGAGCTGTTGCACTAACATTATTATTAAGCTGGCCAGTGTTTGGTATTGGCCCATTTTGGAGACTTTTGCAGCTCAATGTAGAGTTAGTTATGCGTAGTGTAGTGCTTAGTTATCCTTTTGCAATGTGCTCGAGAAAGTATGGAAGCAATTAAAATGCCAACGGTCACCTGTGGGATTAGTCCCTTCTCAGTTTTTGTTAACAAGTGCACAGAGCAGACAAAGAGGAATCTCTGGATGGCAATCAAATCCAAGTCAAACATGGTCCTAGTATATGGCATTACAGCAGACCAGGAAACAAAGGATTACTTGGGCTTCTGGGTGCATGTGGGATTTAAGTTTCTAGGTTTCATTTGCTAAGAACTTGTAAAGGCACATTTCCAATTCATTATATGCCTTTTACTGTATCTTACTTTCTAAACTATCCTCACTTTAAAGCAAATATATGAACCCCCCACCCCCCCATTATGCTACATAAAATGTGTTAAAACATTACCGGCCACCTTGCTTGAGATGCAGCTCAGCAAATGACAAGTACACCATCAGTCAGCATGGAACGATTCAGTCGGTTACCACCATTCAGAGGCTAGCGTGCAGCTGCTGGCTGACGTCCAATCAAATCATGCTCCCAGACCTCTGTGCAGAGTCATACGTATTTGGCACGGATGCCTCTAAAAACAAAACAGCAATCCCCATGCCAGCTGTTTGCTCTACAAATCCTCTGTACGTTGACCTCATGTCCGAGGTAACCTCATGTCAGCATGCGGTTTCTGTGAAAGGGATTCTCCATCAGCCCCTGGAAAGAAATCGGCTGCTGGCCGATGCATTTCATGCTCCTGTGCCGGCTGCTGGCCGGTGCATTTCATAGTCCCATGCCGGCTGCATTGTAGGGGAAGGCAGCCATCAGAAGAAGATTAATTGGACATTAGAGGCACAAACAAAATGGACAATTAATCTGAATCGATATCCAGTGATATTAACGAATTGAAAATAACAAAATACCGAAAACTATTGAATATGTATGGGGTGGGATAAAGGATTAAAACGGGTGGGGAGGGGTTTAGGGTGGAGTTATAATTCGAGCCCCCCCCCCCGGGTATTTAGGCCTCATTAACATTTTATTTCTTATTTCATTAGTTATCAAATAAAATTGTCAATCAGACATGCCGGCCAAAATCTTGTAAGCATTTCCATCTGCATACTAATATGCACACACAAACAGCATGCCACTCTCCATACTCATACCTCTTTCCCCACACCTAATCCAGCCACTCCACTGGTGGGAGGTGCAGGTGTACCCCTGAGGGGTCTACACATTTAGATTAACATTCTACTGAACGTTAAGAATGTTAGCCTTATTGTACATGTACATCTCTCATTCCAGTGGCAGGGAGCAGAATTCACTGTTTTCACGATTTGTACAGGGGTCTGTGCTGCATGCCTCTGAGCTGGGATGAATGCCCCAACTATGTTTTTTAAATTTGTCAATACAGAGACTTTTGGGCTTCGCAAAATATGTAGAGTGCAATAATGAGAGGCCAGTGAGGTGTAGGAAGTCTGGCCCTGCCGCCTCTCATTAATGTGCTACTAGCATAGGTTACACTGACTGACAGGAGAGGAGTCCTCATCTCTTCTGTCAATCAACGTGCTCTGCATGGGGTGGGACGTCTGGCCGTATCTCAAGGTCATGTGATTATGCTGAAGGTGTGAGCAGGATCAAAGTGAAATGTAAATGTGTATATGTAATATATTTGTATACATGCGCACACTCAAGTGGGATTGACCGAGTGCACATGCGGGAATGTGTCCCTGTGCGAATGTGTGTATGATTGATTTTATGTATCTTTGCATGCACAAAGTTGTCTGAGTGCTGTATGAATGTGCAGGCGAATGAGGGAGAGTACACTGTCTGAATATATGAATGCACATGTGAATGAGAGAGTGTATGTTGTGTGAATGAGAGTGTGTGTGCCTGTTCTTCAAGTGTGAATGCAGAACAGGTCTCTAATTTTATGGGTGTAGTCCTACTGGTGGCATAGCATGTACATTGGGAATCACAGATAAGCAAATAGGATGAGTGTTATGACATAGCTAGACTGGCCTTCATTGGTAAAGCCAGATTGGATCCAGTTTCTTACTGTGCCATGGCACATTTTACCAGGCGTCAATGGTAAATCAAGGATAATGAGTTTTATTGCATAGCTGGACCTGCCTACATTGGTGCAGCTAGTCTATTTATGTTTTTTTATTATACCATGGATTCCTTTACTGGTGTAAAGGCTAGAGCTATCATGACAAGTGTTACTACATTGATAGATTGGCTTTCATTGGTGCAACCAGTATGGATATACTTTCTAGTGGGCATCAAGGGTAAAGACTTGTGGAGATGTTAGGTTGGCACCACTATGGTAGTGAATGAAGTTAAGTCTCTCACAAAACATTGCGTCACTGTTGAGATTTTTTATAGGAACTGTCTGGCAAAAAAGATCCAGTGACACCGAGATCCAAAATACAAAGTAACCAAAGAAAACTGGGTGCAACCACACAGTTATCCAGACGCTCACACACTGCTCTCTCCAATGAGCTGCTACGTTAATTCAGGGTTTATTACTGCATCTATTCTCCAAAATTAGCAATCCATGTGAGTAATTCCAAAACGTGTTGCATCAAAAAAAATTGTTTAATCACAAGAACATGGCATCCTCACCATATTGTTTGTGAGTATAACGGTGTAGGCAGGAAAACTATAACATGAAACCTGTCAGTCAATGTAACCCACATTATATTTTTCCTGCCTACACAGTTATACTCACAAACAATATGGTATGTATGGATTTGTATTTTGGCTGATGTTTACATTACTTGTTTTGTATATGCATGACATTCATGTTTGTATTATCTAAGGATCAGCCCTGAAGAAGGAGTTCTCTCCAAAATGCATTGGCCTAAGAGCCTATACTGATGAGGATGCTATTTTTTTGTTATTAAACCATTTTTTTTGATGCAATACGTTTTGGAACTCTGATAACTATTTTTTAAGGAGCAATTGACGTTGTTGTTATGTTATTAATGTGGCATGACATTTCATTACTGGGCATCAAGGGTAAAGCAAACTTGTTATTACATGACAAGACTGGCCAACATTAGTGAAGCCAGTAAGGACATATGTTTTTTTTTCTGTGGCATGGCATTTTCCACAGCAAAGCCAAAAGGAGAAAGTTTTTATATGGTAATAATGACATATATTGATGCAGCCTGTATGGGCACAGCCAGCATGAAAATGGTTTTAGACTAGCATATATTATCAGTAAAAGGCAGCATGAAAATGTGTCGGAAAATGCTCCAGTACACTGTTGGTGACTTGCATCTATTGGCCTGTTCATGTGCCACCGTGCAAACCGATTGCAAACTCTACACCTTTTTACCCAATTTCTCACAGAAAGTGTGCTAGAAAATGCACCATTATATCCCAATACCTATAAAAACAATGTCATGGGAAAATCCCCCTCCCTCAAATGGCCCTTGGTTGGTTTGGGCTCCCTAACTATGCCCGGTCGCTCGTGGAGACCAGTTCGAGAGATAGTCTTTGCATGCCTTGGGGTGCTGTTATTTTAGTAGATGGAGTTGTGTAACAGTTATTAATTGTTGTTTATTTTCAAGCTCAAGGTTTGTTTCAATGAAGATTGTTTTTAAAATAAAATAGTACTGAGCCTCATTACGAGTTTGGTGGTAACTCAGCAGTAAATGCGCTGAATTACTGCCAAACCTGATTACCGTTATCGCCACATGGTCCTGCAGATTTTCTGCAGGATTGCAAGTGGTGCTAGGGAGATGTACGTCCCCATTTTCGGAGTCTGGCAGTAATTCTGCCAATTTCAGTGATTTCTGGTGGTAAAGTGGAAGATTTACCTCCAGTTTAGTGCCGGGGTAAATACTCCACCTTCCAGCAAAACCTGTAGTACAGCAGTGCGGTAATGTGGCAGTAAGGGAATTTCTGCCGCATTACTGCCATCTTTACCCATAACGCCATACTTGTAACGAGGCCCAGTGTCCCACAGTGCTTGATACATCATCTACTTGTTGGGTGTCTTGACCCACGTTTAAAATATTATGCTGCAACATTTGGTGCAGTGGGCTCAGAAAATCCAAGATGGCCGAAAAGCCCACATTTGCGCCAGAATCCTGGAAAACCGTGCAGTTTTGCTCACACCAAAATGGTCGCCTGACCTGCCACCCACCAGTGCGAGCGTGATGGGCCAGAAGCGCCATGAGTGAAACGTGGTGCCAAAGGAAAAAACAGCAGTGCCAGTTAGCTCCAAAAAAAAAGCGCTTTGAAATCACCTTTGTTTCTCTGAAATGCAAGCTAAAAATGCCTATTTTAAACATAGCAAGATATTCAAAAATCTCACTGAACACCAGCAGACATTTGGCAGAATGTAGTCTTGTGTGCATAAAAAATCTGGAAAGATGAAGAGCCTTAAGCAATGTTTATAACAAAACTGGCAGAGCTGTGGATGTCAGCAGCATAACTGAAATTGGATTTAAAACCACTAAAATCGAAATGTTTAAAATAAATGAGTGACCTACTTTTGAGTGTCACATAGGTTGCAACTGTTTAAAGGTCATAGTTTTGAATTTAGAATCAGCGTTCTAGCTGCATGTGTAAAAATTGTAAGTTTGATTTGAATGAAGAAAACTGGAACACAAGTGACATTTGGCTGAAGCCTGTCTTGAAGAGATTGAATTCTGCCCTGCAACTACCCCAACAGGAGTTGAAACTTGCCCAGCCTGGCTGCCTTCTGCTGTTCCCACCAAAAGGAGATTACACCTCTCTGATTGAATCAGGGGAGGAGCACCTGGGAGCAGGGAAACCGAACAATGAGCTTTCTTTGGCTCAGTCAAATGTTAAATTAGGGGGGGTCGTAAATGGCTTCCTCTTGGAAGAAACTGGGAGGAGCAGTGCCTCTTTGAGCAACCTGAGTTGGAGGAAGTGGACAAACCAGAAATTCCACCATGTGCTTTGGGAAACCACACCCCTCTGGGCCAGAGCATAATTTTAAAAAGATGGATAATTCATAGTACGGACTTGTCAAAATTATATAATTAATATCATTATTCTGTTGATTTTTCTGTGCACATTTTAAGAGGTGTTAGGATTCTGTGGTATGTTCTGGGGGGTAGTAGCGGAAAATAAGGTATTACTCCGAACGTCTGTATGTTAAAAATCTGACCCTTTATCATCTGATGCCCATATTCCTTGTGCATGTCTGTGTAAATTCTGGAAAAGTTTAGAGGTTGTGTTCTTGATGAAAAGGGCAGAATTCTGTCATAAGTGGACACAACATCTTACAAAGACAGGGATTGGATGGTTTGGTGCTACAGAAAATAAGTTAACTGGACATATAATATTAGAAAACATGGTACATAGATAAATATGTATTTGGATCAAAAATAGATTTGTGTGCAAATTGACAAGGGGAGTGTTCTTTTTGTATGCCATAAAATTGATGCCTGATTACGCTCCATTCCTTCCCCCAATCAAGGGAGAGAGGAGAGCTTGGCCAATGATAAGTTGTGAGGGGCAGGCTTAGTTATGCCCACGCACACACCCATTTTCAAAACACATAAAAAGAGACTGCTTTGGACAGGCAACACGCTCACTTTCCATTTTCTTGCGAAGCATTTTGCCGGACGACTTCAAGATCCAGAACCCAACTCCAGATAGATCCAGAACCAAGCCAGAAATTAAAGCAGAAAGGCCTAACCCAAACAGCTGAACTCTTCTCAGCGGGCCTCAGCATCCAGCAAACCTAACCAAACTATTCAACAGCCGGGCAAGATGTTTGATTCTGGCCTAGAACCCTGTGCCAGTACCCAGAAAGCAGTGCTGTATCCAGAATCCACTTGATCCAGACCAGCAGAACCAGAGACCCAGACCAGACCGCAGTGCCGCTAGCAGACCCAGACCAGACCGCTGTGAGCAGAACCAGTACCAGAAACCATCCAAAACTGACCAGACCTTGGCGGCCTAATTCAAAATTAGGAGTGAGTATCCAGCCAGAACTGTGCAGAACCCATCTCTTAGTTTAAAATAATCTGATTCAAAACATTTGAACCTGCCCAGAACTGCATCATAGGAATCGTGTGTTCATTCTGTCATTTCAAATCTGTAAAAGTGTCATTTTTTTCATTCTGAAGTTTACTTTAATTTCGAGAAACTACCTTCACAAAATTGTCCGTATCTTTGGAACCGCATGTGTTAGGAACGAGATTTAACTTTCATTTGAAAGCTAAGATTATAAGCTTTCCAACAAACCGACTTATAGTTATTCCGTAATTGTGCTGGACGCATTCTGAAAAATTGCCGCCAATTGGAAAATTAGCTCCTGTCAAAATAGCCGCTTTTGCTTGAACTGCTAAAATTCATTTTCAACCTGCTAATCCGTCATTGAGCATTGCCAGTGTGACTTGAACTAATCTTAAATAGCTATCACCTACCCTGAACCTCCTACAGGGAATTAAAATCATTTTTAGCATATTTTCCCCTTCTTTGCATACCACATTTAAAGTATTTTGCCTGTGTTTTAAAATCATCCCTGTTCTCTAAACTTGCTTGGGGGGGGGGGACTGAAATTCGTATTGTATGGTGATTGTATTCCTGAAAACCATGTGCTTCACTTCCATCTCCTTATATTGCATAGGGGGGGGGAGTGAATTGCCACCAGGGGAAAAGTGAACATATTATCTCTTGTGAAACCCTATCAGTTTATTTCTGTACAGCATTCTTTCCATCATTGTTTTTCCTTGAAACCATAAAAGCATTCTCAGTTACCTTTTCCTTCCTATACCAACTCAATAACCGTACAGTTGTAATATTATCCTTTGTTGATCACTGTCATATTCTTAAGTGTGATATCAAATATGAATTTATTATAAAAGCGTGATATTATATATTGTTTTATTTTTCCAATAAATCTTTTAAATTGCAAAACAAACCTACTTATTGGCTCAGTGAGTTCAGGGGGATTCAAAGAGAGGGGTTTTATATAAGGGTTTATCATCTAGAGTATAACTTGTCATAAAAATATATAAATAAGGGCTTCCCTTGGGCGTCCCAGACGAGGCACTTAGTGGGATTGCTGAATTGAGGTCACTTAACATACTATACTCATGTTTTAGGCGAAATTACGCACATTATCGTATTTGTCTGTGGCAAAAAGGCACGAAAAAGCAGACATGCAACTGGCAAAATATTCAAATCCAAACCTCAGAATGATGGAAGGTCGGAGAGCCCTATGTTAGGAAGCCCTTTTATAACATAGGCAAATCATACCAACACTACCAACCGCTCTGGGGAGACAATGCTAAGGACATTGAATACTGATTTCTACGTGACTATGTTTCTTAATAAATATTGCATTAAAATGCTGTTATGATACATAGTATTGAGTGAGGCTCAGCAGAGATCATGTGTTAGCAGTTTCACGCTAGAAACCATTAGTCAGATAACTGAACCTCCATCGGAGACTTTTAAGACTACAGGTCTGAGTGGGGCAAGTTAGCAGTATTCTAGCTCATGTGACCCATGTTCCTACATGATGGATTGCGTAAGAGGCAAAGAAAGCAAAATAGGTCACAGATATTGCGCGCTGTACAAAAGTGTTTTGCCGCAACTAGAAGTGCACGGTGGGCAGTGATTGGGTGCATGAAAAATGAATACATCTTCTGTACTTCTTCCCACAAGTCAACAACACTGAAAAACGAATTCATCATTCCGGCCAGTATGAGAACATGACATAATGCAGTATATTACACACAGTTAAAACATTCCACAAGTTCTGAACATAGCACTATTATCAAGCAGCAGAAGGAAGAACTTTGCCCTACAGCACAGCGCCCTATGACCACATAGTAGGTGCTACATTTCTAATAACATCAGATCGAATAGTAACTGCCAACTCACAAAACGCTAATCGCCGAATATTGAAATCTCAGACTAGAACATGCCCAGGTAAGAACTTTTACTATCATTATAGCTCATTAAAGAAATACATGCTTTTACTAAAGGAGAGGAGAACAACAGTGTGTGGTTCTTGCGTGTCTCAGTATTTGGTGCAGCTTTAATATAGGTCCCCCTTCCTTGACCCATAATGGATCATTGATCACTAAAGTAAGATAAGTCATTGTGATTCCCCCTTGAGGATTAGCTTTAAGGGCTGCTGTCTTTCCAGTTTCACACATCTTAAGGCCTTGATCATGTAGCTAGACTGGCCAACTGGTGCCCCCAGGCAGCCATGAACCTGAACACCACATTCTCATTGCTCCCAAGCCTCTCAATCCAGGCCTGGATGAGGAAGTATCCTGAAAGCCTGAGCTCGCCTAAAGGTGTGCCAGGTATTACAATGTCCGTGAGATGGTATAAAATGCAAAGGTTCCAAGTGGAGTGCAAAAACAGATGCACATTTTTTGCACCTTCTTTTACACTCCGTTAGTTTTTGCAGACAGTGTGGGGGCATGGAACAGGATCATCATTGTCGCCTGCACTTTCCAAAGCACCTGCAAAACCGCCTGGTGTTAGGACAGTATTATCTTTTCATACTAGTGTAAAACCAATGAATTCTTAAGGACTCTGCCTCTTTTTTGTACCTTGGTAAAAGCATGCAAATTTCATAGGAATCGACTGTGAATGCAGTCTGTCATGTAAATGGGGCGCCACACTTACACTTTTTTAAAACGGAGTGGGGTTTACTTTTTCCCGATTTGCATACATTGCATGGAGGCACCTAATTACGTGGGCACTTCTGTGCAATCAAGTCCACTCCATGCAGTTTTTAAAGTAAATAGCAGATGGGATCGCTTTTATGTGTATGAAAATGAGGTGGACAGCATAGAAATCTGATGCATTATCAGCGCCATGAAAATACCATGCAGGCTAGCATGCAGGAGGATATGTGTGCAGAGCAGATGGGGATAATGAACGTGGTCATTTGCTCCATACACCCTCTCCATCACACAAATCAATGAAAATATGGACCATGCGTAAACATTTTCAGGCATGACTTATACACACGCCTTTTACTCAACTCCCTAACGAAAACTACTCACATTGTAAAACAAGTTGTTAACGGTCGATTTCACTTGTTTTCACTCTTTAGATTACATCTTGCAAAATCGAACATAGCACCAAGGGAACCCAATTGTTGGTGGTCTCCTCTTTGCAATTACAACTTTTTGAAAATGTACCCCAATATGTTAATGTCGAAAATCGACAATTTCTCCAAGAAGGGTTCAACAGTCCATAAGCCCCATCTTCGGATGTTAGACTCCTGTCTATTTCAAAAACCTGAGAAAAAGAGATATTTATGTCATGTCGCCAGGCCATCCTCCACAAGGGAAGGGGGTGATGGATGGACAAGTACTCATAACCGTCAGGATAGTATTGCCATGAGCAGATCATACATTACTAGAATAAGCGTTCTAATGCAGGAACAAATGAGATCGAACCAGAGGTGGACTGGACTATAGGGAACTCAGGGGATTTCCCAGAAGGCCTCAATTGTGTGGATGCAATTTTTAAATATTCTCATAGGAAAAGGTTTCGGCTTGCTGAAAATGTGTGATATGGCGCCACTTTAAATATTGTTTAATGGGTCTGGTTTAGTTCCCAGGCCACCCCTGGATCGATAAGCAGTTTGAAAACAATAGGGTTATCCTGAACGTTGTTAAATTCCACAAAATATTCAAATCAACATGTAATTTCCTACCTCTGGTCCTGCAGGACCAGGTGGCCCCTGCAGTCCGGCATCACCAATTTTCCCCTGGAAATAATGTAAAACAAACACGTCAACAGAATCAATGCATAGAGTAGCCAGCCAACACTTTACTAAAAACTGGGCATTCACGAGATTGTACATGTTTACAGAGAGTGGTGGGAAGCCTTTAGATGGCATGGAGGGATACGGAAAGTCTATGGGCCACATTACGAGTCCGGCGGTAGCCGTGCCGGTAAAACCAGCAGGCTGCTGCTGCCGGACTCGTGGGGATTTATGAGCTCAGGACTTGCTGGAATTACCTGGGCATTACAGCCCCGGTGATCTGCTAATTCCGGAGCCGACATTTTGTAAATCGCCATTCCTGTGGAGTCCCATAGGACTCCACGGGAATGGGGAAGTGGAAACACCGGCACCATGTCGTAATGGTGCCGGTGTTTCCGTGTCCGTCTGTGGCCGTGTGGTGTTATGCCCTCCAGGTCATGCCTGGCAGGTGTAACACCACACGGACAGAGAACTCGTAGTTAGCCGGTCTGTAAACCGGTGCCGGTATGGTTTTACCGGCACCGTTATATCCGGACCGGCTAACTTGCAATGAGGCCCGATGTGTAGATTTGGGGTTTCTTGCCTTGGAGTACTTGAAGGAATACTCATTGGGCAGCAGATCAAGGAACAGATGAAGAATACAGGTTAAAGTCCTCTTATGGTTTTATGGCAAGCAACATCTAAGCGAAACCCCACCACTGATGAGAGCATTATATAAAAGGGGAAAGGCAGAATGGAGGCGTGCTTACTGCGCTATTGCATGGACTTATTGACAATGAAAATGCCCAGCTCAATAGTATAAGGGATGGAGTAATAGTTCCCAGAACATTTCTGGTAAAACAATTCTGTACTTGTATGAAGGTGAATGTTTATTGGTTTAGGAAGAATACAAACTGCTTAATGATGTTTGCAACATCATTTGGCAAACAACTTTCTCTTCACAAAGAGAAAATGAACAAGTCTGGAAAATACAATAATGTAAGCAGTAATAACACAAACCTTACGGTCTGGGAACACAAATCTAGACAAATAAAAGCTTTGATGTAGGGAATGCTTGTTTTGTTTATCAGTAAATCTCTCAAACTGAAGATCTTGTGTTCGGCTAATTGTATTTATGGAGTACAATTCTCACGAAATAAGCGTTCGCTCGGGTCTAAGCAACACGTGCACAGAGAAATATAAATTTTAATTGGAACGATTCTCCCATTTTTACGTATCTCTGTAGAATGGGGGTGAATTACACAACTCTAAGCGAGGAAGGACCTTGCCCACAATCACACTCTGTACACGCATTCGTCTTAGTTAATGAGCAACAAGAAAGAACACGATCTTAAATATCAAATAGAGGATTTAGTAAAGGTAGACCGCGGTTATTTCTTGGTTGTATATATAGAAGGTTTTGAATTTAAAATGTTTTGTTAGTGTCCATATAACTCCATCCTTCACACAATGTTGGTAAGCAGCAAGCAAGGTTGAGAAGATGCTGGACTAAGCATCTATAGAATTAAGAACCCAGAACCCTGGTACACAAACCTCCTACCAAGGCACCCAGCTACCTCACCTTCATGTATAACTGATAACAACAATGGTATAAGGACAAACATCACCATTAGCAACAAAAAGGTCCTGTTGTGTCCAAATAAAGCTTTACAGTCCTGGACAATACTAATTATTCAGATCCGCGTCTGATAGTGAACTGTGTGATCTTGGCTGGAAACAAACCTGTAAATGCATTTTGTGGTGCAAATGTAATAAGACAGGACTCGGAATGAAGGAAGTTGCAGTCCCCAAAACCTCCTTACCAGTATGCAAAACTGCGTAAGGTTCCAGAGAGGAGAAAGACTGCAACTCGCTAACGCACCTGGCAGTAATGACCACCACTAAAAAGGCAGTTCTGTAAGTGATAGACCCGAAAAATGTCCTAAAAAACAGCATAGAACCAAATCCAAGTTAAATGTCTAGTAAGATTTCTTTATAACAAGGGGATAACGATTAATACAAGTGTGTTCCAAAATGGTGCTCAATGGCTTCATTCCACCCCTGATTAACAAGATTGTGACAGCCGACAGAGAGTGGTTCACATGAATTGATCTTGATGTCACTGATTGACCCAATATGACATAAAACGTGACACTGCCTATGGACACAGTCAAGGGGCTGGCATTGTGATGCAGAATGCAATGACAGAAGAACAGTCATTTCCTTTTGTACTGTTACCTTTTTAAACTCTTCCAGGCTGCACACATACTTTGAATGTATGGCTTTAGTTTACCTTATTTGTGAGCGTAAACGTGTTCCTCTAGCACTAAGATCTCAAGCTGAGCAATGGTCGTGTGGGGTGGAAAATCAACTATTTCTCTGGAAACAGTACTAGGTCGGAGTAGCAAAACAGGTGAGATCAGCTCAGAGTGATCAAAATCATGGAGGAATTCACGCCATGCCTTAAATTATGTGGCACTTTGAGAATCAACGGAGTCAAAGGAAAGCCATTGAGGAACTTGCTTGACCAATCTAGAAGGGGTCCCCCAAGGATTTCCTACCTTTTCACACCTAAGAGTTGTAAGCCTTGACACTTTGCATGCTGTCTCCTAGGAAACAAAGGTAGATGAGGATGAACCCATTGCAGGAAGATACTCTGAGCTGTATCTCGGATCATCTCCCAACTGATGGGGAGTGATGAAGATGAATTAGTCTGTCTGCCTCTGCATTGTCAATCCGTGAACATGTACAGCCACAGGAACAGTTTTGTTTGAAATTGCCTACCAGCAAAGCTGGGTTGCCATCAGGCACGATGGTTAAGATCAAGTGGCCGCTGCTTTTTTTTAAAATAAAACACTGCATTGGTGTTTTATGTGTGATTTTTAACAATGTTCGGCTGCAGGACAAACAGGCAGGCACTCATGGCTACAAATATGGCCTCATTCCAACACGTTTGTGGGCTAATTTCTCTCTTGTGATTATCAAAGGCTGTAGATTTGTAGACCACAAACATTGGTTCTGGGGAATGAGCATGTGATGTGAATCTTGATACTGGATACATTGTCTGGACATATGAAACTTTACCTCCTAAATTCTGAGCCCCACAAAGGACACCACATGAACACGTCCATGAGACCTACAATCTTCTGAAACTAGATATTGTTTTCTGGAAATCTTTGATCATCTCCACGATAGTAATAATTCTCTCTCTTGGTGAACAAGCATTCCAAGTGAAATGTCAAGAATTGCACACAAGAATTGCACATCGACCGTGAATTCTATGCTCTGGAGACAGGTTGCATGTCTTCTAGTTTATAAAAAATCTGAAGTTGCTTACGAGTGTTACACATCTTTTGAAAATTCTCCAAAAGTAGTGTCCTGAAAAGGGATCTGCTCAGCCATTCATCTGGGAAGGGTTACAAATGACTCCCCCCTGAAGCTTGAGGCTTTCAATCACTATCGCTAGGACCTCTGGGAACACCCTCAACCCATCGTTTAGACTAAAGGAAAGACGTTTCTACTGACTATTGTGACTCCTTTCTGTGTATCTCAGTAATGTATGATGATTTTTTGTGATGGGCATGTGAGAAAAGCATCCTAAAGATCGAGTCGCACTAACCAGTACTCTTCTTGTTGAAACTCCGAGATATCTAAATCCTTCACCTTGTGGAAAGCTTCCAACAGGAAGAAACAACAAGTCCAGAATTGGTTTAACGCACACTGATTTTTTGTGCATCTAGCAATAAGAGTTCTTCAGTAGCTAGGAAGAGTTTATGACAAAGGGGGACACATGGAAGCCTCAATCAGTAACCCCTTTTAGATGTTGGAGACACAACTGTCTTTGGTCACATCTCACCTGTGATAATAAAGCTGCCTTATCCCCCCCCCCCCTGGCAAGGGACAGGTCTTCTTGGTGATGGCGAGCTCAGGCAGGAGTACGTAAAATGTTTCAGGCAGAATCCTTGGAAGATTCTGCTAGAGCTGCACTTTAGAGCGAAAGCTGTTGTTTTTGGCAGCCACATTGTCCTTCAACATAGCAGGCTGCCTGACCGTATAGGCCTTGAGTGCCTGCTAAAATTGAGAGATGCAAAATGATAAGCATGAGAAGATGAGGAGAAGAAAGATAACGACATGACAGTGAGGAGCTCTGTCTTGTGCTGTTGAGAACCTCATCAATCTTTGGTGCAAAAAGGGCTTTCACATCATATGCTAGATCTGATATTTATTCCTGCAGAGCAGATTTTAAGTTTGATTCCTTATGGTAAGCGTAACCCCTTCTGAGGACTCCCTGGAACGGAGCCCAACATAGTGAGGTCCAAAATACGCAGCAGAGCAATGCAGATATCCTGCTTCTGGTATCTACTTCCTGTGCCACTTGTGGGTCACTTCCTGTGCCACTTGTGGGTCACGTGACTGCGTGGTAGTTCACTGCAGTAGTTCAGCAGGTTGTCCTTTAGTGCTTAATAAACTGGAACCATTTGTGTTGTCTGATAATAAAGCAGATGTTAAAGTGCTAAGAAACCCAAGGCGACATTGCAGTGTTCTAACCAATTTGTATGCATTTCTGAGGAAAATTCGGCCCATATTTAAAAATAATTCAAAATGTTAATAACCCTTGCTGCATAGAATTTGAAAAAAACAGTGTACGTTAACAGAAAGATTTATCTAAGTTCGATTTGAATAAGACAAAGCACTCAACAATGTTCCCCATACAATACATACAAGCGATCTATGACTCGAAGCACTGATTTACAATGAAGAAATAAAGGAACTCAAACTTACTGGAGGCCCCGGCTTTCCTCTGATCCCTGGTGGTCCTGGCAACCCGGCAGCACCCTTAAAAAATGCAATTAAACATTGTTGGAAATAAGCAGAGAAAACTCACAGACATATCACTGTTTAAAACGGGGCTTCTATTTCAAAACAATTTCAAATTGCCCCAGGCTAGTGCTTACATTTGTACAAATAATAATACCATTATTTGGAGTTCCCTTTTCCCCAGAAACTTCACAGTGCTCTTAAAACACAAAGAATGGAGGGTCTTTATTTAAAAAAAAGACTTCACATTGTACATGTGTTGTGTTAGCAAACATTTTATAAATGCATGAATGTAAGAGGAGGCGGTTTAGGCACGCGTCCCAGTGCAAACGATACTTTATATGGCAATAGACGATGAATTCTGCTCTTTGCTACTAATCCGAGGTAACAAATAAGCAGTCCTCTCGTAAATGAATTACGGATCTGAAGAGTCTAGAGCCTAGAACAATTAACTCATCCATTTAGATTACATCATGCAATTCATTGATTTCTTCATGGATGAGCTAAATCAGAGCCACGCCTGCCAGATTCTCTGAGAATCAAATCAACGTCGCGGAGACCCTCCTACCTCCAGGCTGCGACATCATTGCTAAGCACAGACATCACAAACTAGAGGTACGACTAGCATTCACTCATCCCGACAATGTGAAATTTACCATCGAATTCGCCCTGGACGCAGACAGTAATATCACATTCTAGAGAGCATACAAATCGCCTGGGCCAGCTCCACTTTCTAACTGCAAATCAACTTGCACAATGTAGTGATGCTTGGCGATCTAACAGGGCAGATCCATGATAGCATCTCACATCTGGTCTGATCACTTCCTCAAAGAGCACATGTACAGATAGCCAAAGTGGAAAAGAATCCACTAAACCAGGAGTCTGCACCCTTCGGCTCTCAATAGGTTTTGGACGATGATTCCAGTGATCCATCAACACTGACTCTGCTGGTTAGCGCTGATGTCATTTGTAGCCCAAAACATCTGAAGAGCCTAAAGTTGCATCCCGCAGAATTAAAACCTCAACAGCTCTACTGACACCGTGGAGATATCTATGAACATTTTTACTTCTGACTTCAAAACCCTTTGCAAGGTCCCCTCATACACTTTCTTCCACTGGAAGAACTTTGACATGGCCGTGATATTACTCAATTCGGAAACACTGTCCCTTGGTACCCTGCCCCCTATCCAATTGAAGAAGCCTAAATCCTGCAAGAAAAAGAACAGCTTCCCCGGAAAGACTGGGAAGATCCACAACCAGAAAAGGGCAACATCAAAAGCCCTCATGGGCAACATTGCCTGTACAATACATGTTCAAGGCTACTGCGGGGCAACGCAGGGAAGGATGAAAAGGTATATGCTAAGTGCTTGTCCAGGGCAAACAGCAAAGCTATAGAGCAAACCGCCCACCAGACGTCTTGATATATCATATCCATTTGCCAAGAAATAAGGTAATGCAGGGGATCAAAGCATCCTCAACCCACACCTTGCCATGTCCTGCTTCCTTCAACTTAGAACATTGGTCCACACTTTGTATTCCCATGACACTTTCTTACCAGTATTTCTAAAGGGTTTCCAAGAGTATCAGCTGCCAGGATCATCAATTCTGTTGACCATGAGCCCAGTTTGGAGCACATTAATTTGAGTTTTAATCACGATTTCATCATCTTGCGTTAAAGACATTCCTACACCTCACCAATTCCCAGCCCACTCGTAAATGCTGCCACACACAGAGCATATACACTTGCCAACCATTCAGTGGAATACATCCAAACAACTCCCAGAGAGCAGTCTATTTTACAAAGGTAGCCAAGTAATTTTGGCACATGGATCTTGGATATGCCCACCCACACAACCCATGCTGTCCTTCCCTCCCATACTCCCGAAATTGTGCTGGTCCAGTTCAGTGGTGCACAATGAGAAGGTTGTCCAGTAAACTGAGCTATTTCCCAAAGTTATCTGGTTTTGTTCTACTGCCACCTGTTAACAAAACTCGGCAAGTGCAGTTTAGGGAAGAGGTTAGAAAGGTGTGGTATATATGCAGATTATTCCCAGAGGAGCACAGCAACTGCCTAAGAGGGGCCCAGTCATATCTTGGTTGGCAGGACCCAATGACCACTGAGGTAATAGCCTCAGGGCTATTTTCTCAGCAGGAACAATCCACCCTAACACGAAAGTGCATTCAGGGTCAACCACCTATCCCTAGGAAAGAACTGGTCATTTGGCGGTGAAGGGTATTCTAGTGCGGACCCTTGGCCGCACTGGTGCTTATATTGTTTGTTTCCAGCCTCAAAAACTCCCTTTCTGTGCCTCATCTTCAATGCTGTGAGGTGGCCTTACTGTGGCATAAAGCACTGTACAAGCAACAAGCATGTTATAACTCTCCTCTTCTAGGAATCGTTCCTCCCTAGAACCTAGGGCCACGCACCTTCCTCTCCCCACCTAACATGAGATTGGGTGGTCCTCTCCCACTTGTTTCCTCCCTGTTGGCTTGTAGATCCATTGTTGCCAAATTGACAGCCCTTTCCTCCCCCATTGTTAGCACCCTCCTACTTTGTATCTCTGCTTCCCTGACCGTGTCCTTCAGCCGAATTGTAAAGCACGCAGTTGCTTCCCGAGTCTAGATCCATGTTAAATAAATATACTAATAATAACAATCATTATTATTATTATTAGTATTGTTATTGGTAAGTATAAGTAAGCAGGATCAATAATAATAATAATTATTGTTATTGATCCTGCGTTCTTGTACTGTACATTACGAATATGATCTAGTGGATATTCCAGTTGATCAGTTAATTGTGCCTACTGGGTACAGTTGCCGGACTTTGGTTATTGTACACTAGACGGAACATGTCCATGAACAATTACATTTATATACTAGTTGTTCAGTTCACATATCAACGGAAACCAATGGGCAGCAGCAATCACCCACAATCAGTTTAAGATTCACGTGGCTTTTTCTCCATGGCAGTTCAGGTAATGCCTGGAAAACCCATATTACAGCAACCGGATCCAGTAGAAATCATGTGCACTGAGTGAATTGGAATTTTGACTAGCCTAACACTTTATGATAGAAAGTTGCATACATGAGAGTCTAACATGATTTCAGAATTCACATAACAGCTGCAACCACTTCCAGGGACTGGAATCTTGTTCAGAGGGATGCTTGCGAGGAGAACCAGAAAACTGCCTTACTTTGCCATGCAGTGTAATTCAGACAGAGGGGCCCATGTGCTTACCTTGTCTCCTGGATAGCCCAGCTCTCCAGGTTCTCCTGCGAAGCCTTGTTCACCCTAAACACAATAGCACACATAGACACAGCTTATAACAATTACAGCAGCAAAATGAAGAGAAAAACACACTTTGTATTTCAGAGATATGATTGCACTTGCACTTGATTGCACTTGATGTTATCAAACCAAAATGCTTTACACGTGTGAATAATGCTGTCAGGAGCGGAAATATTAAGATCTTTGCCATGCACACTGATGACATATGCAGTGGAAACAAATGTAAGTATCGTTGTGCATATACATGTAATTGTATGTATGTACACAGAACTATGAAAATGGAAATATTTAGATCACCTTATCACCTTTCAATCCAGGTTGCCCGACATGTCCCGAAAGTCCCTATTGGGTAAAGAAAGAAACACATCTGACGCTTCCATTCTCTTCTACCTTCAATGGACGGCACATTCGCACAATTGGCTAAGACCCTACCTGCGGCCCAGGAATCCCCGTCGCTCCTTGAGGCCCCACCGACCCAATGTCGCCCTGAAATAAAACCACACATCACTTGTAGTTAAACATTTGCCTTTCCAAAATGAGATCTTATTTTATTGCAACCATTCTATTCTGGTTGTTTTGCGTTGTTTGTTCCAATATTTGAAAATGCAATCCAAACTACTAGGAAGACTATGAATGCAAAGAAGGAAAACACCATTTTACAAAATTGTCCACAATAGCTTTAATAAAACCTTATTGACCAAGAGAGTGGTCATTATCGTGGGATAATGACCTGCCTACAAGTTTGCCTCGGGCCATGAGCTGGTGAAGGGTTAGTATTCCAAGTGATAATTACCTATCCTGAGGCCTTCAAGGCTATTAGCATATATTGGTCAAAGAAATATAGATTTTGGAGTCGTGGTGCTGAAGTATAAACTGTTATTTTAATAATGAGTAAAGTAAATAGACAAGACGTGTTAGTTCGTAAATTAAACATGGTTTTATATTGTAAGATGTAAATGAAAAGGTGGTTTTTATAATGTAGGCATTTTAAATGTAAGCTTGATTGTACTGGTGCGGTTTTAACATAATTATGTATTAGGTATAACGAAAAGGTACAACGTTTCTGTATACGAATGTGGAAGCATTTTTCCATGCTTTGCCGTTTTTGTGCGATACATTTGCTAAGTGAAAACATTTATTTTTAAAGTTTGATGGGAAATTGCTTTGCTGTTTCTTGGATGCCCATAACCAATTTATGCCATTTCCTGTCTGCGCATGTTTGGATTTCAGTCAATACCAATAGTTATTTACTGCATTCTGAGCATTCTAATTGGCTGAGAAGATAACGACATACATGTGCAATAAATCACTAAACCTGTCAAATTGAGAAAAGGTAAAGCTGGCATTATAAACTCAGTTGCCGAAGGAGTAATGCTAAAAGGTGCTTGTTATAACTCAAAAGCCTAGACAAAATGGAGCCAGAAGCCCATTGTATTGAGGTCAGGTCAATCCCCAGGGTAAACACGTTTAGCATCACCTGAGAACATGACTTTCATCCTTGACTGTTATGCACTCGTGCAAAGATCAGTCACAACAGACTCCAAATCCATCCTTGACTCCTCAATACAATGGCAACGTTTTCAATTTAAAAAGGTGTCCTTCCTTTTCATCTACACCATACTTAAGATAAATGTGTACACATTTGATTCATAGCCGCAAACACAAGAAGAGATGTACATAACCTACAGGAACAGCTAATTACAGTTTGTGTACTAGTTCCGATATAGTTTCAATATTTTTTAAATATAATTATGTTTTTAAATGACAGGATTCAAACCTGGCAAGGGAATACGTAGCCCCTTATAGAAGGTCATCTCCAACACCCACCCAAAGTAGAATAGAGCTTTATCGAAGGAAGGTGCAGGAGGAGCATGGATGGAGGTGGAAGACAGGCAAGGAAGTGTTAATTGACCAGATTCCGGCAACCCCCCTCCAGTTCCTGCCTTTAGGTAGTCGGGCGCGAAGACCTGAGGTAAAATGGAGGCCAGGGTATGGAAGCATGTGCTCTAACTGTAACACAGAGTGACACTTTCACAAACCCTGTGCATTCATTAGAGCTCAATTCTCGGCCCCGGGTTGATTCCTCACAACATTTTGAGAGAATCCATTTGCCAAGTGACAAACACTGCCATATGGGTCCACAATTGATAATGATCAACTGATGGAATCAGAGATATGGCCGTTGATTCAGTAACCAGTGAAAGAGACCAGGGCATCTGCAACGTGCCAATAACTGGAAATCAGATACAGGGATGAAGGCTCAGGAATGTATATTGGTATGAAATGAATTGGTCATATTTGCATATAAACATATGTACATTATTTTGACAAAAGATATCTGTTGCGTGCCTACTGTTAAGGCCTCAGTTTGTGACCAAATATACATATGGCATTTTTCCCCCCAAAACATTTAATGTAATTGACTGAAAGCCAGTTGGGCTTCTGAGCTCCAGTCGGCAATCCTATGGATACATGTATCCAATCACTGAATATAAACTATAGAGCACTGAACATTAAACACAGATTTTTCAAGTATGTTATTTTGCCATAGATGACCTTCGAGCAGCACACCATGTAAGCAAGGGGCCATGGTCTGGATGTGCTACAATGCTCCCTTGGACAGGCAGCACACCCTCTGGAGCAGTATTTTATTAAGATGTTTCATGTACATTTTGGAAGCAAAATACTCAACAAATAATTTTGTAGTGCGGAGGTTTTCCTTGTGAGAGAAAGTATCACATGGATGGATTGCACTACAGCAGTGTTGGAGTAGGGGAATAGGTTTTATGTGTTGTGCTTTGTACTTCATTCAGCAATGTGAATTTCGGATTTCTTAATAAAGAGATTTGTAAAATAAATATATGTTTTGTATTGATGTATACAGCAGTTACGCCACTTCACCGCTGTGTCAGTACACTTTCGCCAAAAGTTATTAGAAGACAATAGCAGATCACCAGTACTGATACTACAAAGTGCCTCATTTCGAGCTTGGAAGTAGCCTTGCCGGTTTTACCCCCATAGGGCTCAATGGGAATGGGGAGGGTTGTAGCACCGGTACCATTAATAATGGTACCGGTGCTACCATCATGTTCTGCTCACGGGTGCCGGTACGGCCACCAGGTGAGACCTGGTGGCTGCAAGGACACCCTGCGAGCAGAACTGCTAGTGTGGCGGTACGGTAGCAACGGTGCCGGTAGCGATACTAAGCACCGTTGTTGCCTTACCGCCATACTTGTAATGAGGCCCGATATGCGGAACCAGCGGCGCTTCATCCCTTTGCAGAATTTCAAGAAATATGTTTCAAGATAAAGGCACATGGGTGGAGTTTTAGTATTTCACAGCTTGCACATGGGGGGCTATTCCAGCAAAGACTGCACAACACTGAACATGTCAAGTGGGTGATGTCTGTGTTCACATGCCTAACACACAACCTAGTGCTATGCATTGATAGTTATAGGACTTAAACAGCAAAAACATCAGCCATTGGTGCGACTGCTTGGTGCCCTTGGGAGACGTTGCAAGACGGATCATAAGCAATATTGGTCATATAAATTAGATTATTGAAATAGCGATGAACATTACATTCAGATGCATCCTTCTATGTACACATTGCATGTGCCCATGTGAAAGGACACTTAGAAAGTGTGCATATGTGCAATCATGTGCAGAGTGACTGAAAGTGAGTGTTCTGGTCATGTGATCTTATCACGCAGATTCTTGGAAGAAAGGTGTATGATTAAGGGGGCACCTTGCTCCAGGGAACTTTACGTTCCAAGATTAGCAATGGATTCCCTTAATCCCACCGCCTGCCCAGTGCACCAAAGAGCCATGCATGTGTTGTTTGACCTAGGTTCATTCCAGTGGGGCTACCCAATTGATTATCAACAACAGTTATTACATACGGCAAAAGAGAGAGTAATGGCTCCATCCCTACCCTTTAACTGATCATCTTGTCCGAGTCAATGCTTGGTATTTCTGGTCTACTTATTAAGAATATAGAAACATGGGAGTATGCATGTAGGTGTCCAAGAGTTTTGTGGGTGTACTATTGTGGCTGTACTCTGTCCTGCAAATGTACTAACGTGTATGACCAAAACCAAGGATACTCAGTCAATACGTCCAACGCTCTCATTAGTTTGAGATGCCAAACAGTTGGTACCCCGTCAATAGAAACTAAAACAATAAAACTGTCTCTTTGGGACAATCGTGGTAATAATGCATCTATCACATTAAGACTGATGAGACGTGTATTCAAAAGCAGTCTAGACAATGGTGCTCTGCCATTTGGATGAAGGCAATACCCTTATGTAGGATAACCAGATATCTGCTTCCAGCTTCGGCCGACACAGTGTCACCACATGCTGGATTGTATGAGCCAAGAAATCTTAACATATTTCATCAACTCTTGATTCTCGTCACAGGCTCTCATTGAAGGCCTGTATGCACGTCAAGCCGGCCTGCAAGATATATACGAGGCCGCACATATGTAGAAATCGATTTAGGTACCAGGACTAGGGTGCCAACAAGAAGCCAATGCTCAGTTAGTTGGGAACTTCCCTCTGCCCCTTGAACATACACTTTTAATCAAGACATTTTTTGTGCAGTGCCCATGCTCATATAATTGTCTGCCATTTTCTCTCTCTTTGCACTCCTTTCCGCTTGCTTTTCCTAAGCAGCTAAAACAAACTTGTTTCCCGTACTTTGTTTAGCTTGGTTTTGGAATGTGTTGTGTGATCATGGTCAGGCTGAGGATTTTTTTTTAAATAAAAGTGGTATTACATTGTGACAGCGTGTAATGTCCTTTATGCTCATTTTTATGCATTATATCTTCTTCACTTCTCCTGGACAAGCTATGCTATTTCTACTAAAAATGTCTCATGAGATATAGAAATACTTGATTATTGGAACAAAGACAAGTAGATCATTTTCTGATGCCAAACATGGGTATTGGAGTTTGTGCTGTACATTCTCTCTGTTAAGATGCAGTCTTTTAACATACATATGTTTTGGTTACTCTTCAGAATCATTACACACAACAGTGTAGATGCTGACAGGATGAACGCACACAAGTCTGCATGATTAAAACAGAGATCTCCTTCCGAATATAGTTGTTTTGTGATTGATGTTATGATTTAAGTTTGGAAAACATCACTAAGTTGGATTTACTCAAAGGCAATATCAACTTGAATGCATCCAAGGTAGACTTGAAGTGGGCTATGCTTATTCCAAGACATAAGAGAATTACAAATAAGCAAGGGAAATATCATGTATGCTTACCACAAATAACACATTTGTTTATCTTTGAAGCTCACGGCGCGACAGGGCATCTTTTGTGTTAGAGTGTGGTTGACTCTCTGGCATGGAACTGACATGCCAGTGTGGGACTTGGATGCCCCCAATTAATAGTCCATCAGCTGCTTTCCCAAGGGAAGGAATTTGCCTCTCCAGTCGTCCTAATACAAAAAATGTGTCTCCTGCTTGCAAAGTGATCCCTCTGCTGACGACACAGCAGCCAAAAAGTGTGTTTATGACTCTGCAAAAATCAGCTTACTGGAAAGGTTTTATGGACAGCCTGTTATAAATGGCCTTGAGAGTCAAGCCAAGGCCTGCTTTAGAAAGTCTCGCTCCCCACCGAGCCCGAAGCAACTGTTCAGTAGCGTTCGGGAGCTACATGAGCCTTTTAACAGCCTATTAATTTTCAGCAGTGGGGAAGTTTGCAGCCCATGCATTGCCAATGATGGACGCAGTATTTTTGGCAGCGCCACCGTGGAGGGTGGTATTATGGTAGGCTCGCTGGCCTTGATCGAAGGACTTGCTTGTCTAGCTCTGAGGAGGCGGATTGTCCCAAGCGGACAGGCTGTAGCACCGCCCATGCCAGCTGGAATGATCCCAGTCTGGAGAAAAAAGAGCTAGTATTATTCTGCTCTTCAGAAGGGCTTAACATTCTGTCCGAGACAAGCACTCGCTCCTTGACTTGTAGTCAACGATTTACAAGCCTGCCTGACAAGCATGTCTTTAAACACTCAACTGCATCCTGGAAATGGCGCCTAATTAAAAGCCCTTGCAAAGGAAAATCTCAGCACAACTAAAGGAAGGCCTTCAGATGCTTTAAAAACCAGCTGATAAACAACCTCAAGTTGGACTCTCAAGAACGCTTATAGGAAACAAGAGCTTTTGACAAGGAGCCGCGCAGTGGTATCCAGTTTCACCTACTGTGAAAATTGAAAAGCGTGCTTACCTTTTTATCAAATTTTGAAATACGAATGAATCAAATGCAACAATATGTCTTTGATACATAATTGTAAAAAAGAGCTTTTGAAAAATGGGCAGATGCCCCTTTACACCAAGAAAGCCCACCTGCCAGTAAGCCGGCTAATCGTTAGCTGTAGGATCTCTACCAACTAGTGGGACACTGGCACTCTGCTGGAGGGTGCAGTTTTCAGAGCTGTCTAGAGACTTGGAGCCTAGTGACCATACATACTTTACTCTCCTGCGTGCCCGTCACTCCTCCCCACATGCATCAACCCAGACCTTAGTGATTTAAGCAGGCAATTAGTAAGGCTTCAGTCTAAGCAGGGTTGGAAACAAGCCTAAGTATATAGGGAGGTTCTCTGTACGAAGTGTGCCCAGGGTACATCACCTTTTAGTGCTGGCAATCTTATGGATTAGGTTAATGTGATCATTTGATTCTCTTTTTATTACAATTTATGAGCGAATTGTAAATAATATTAATGAATGTTTAGTAAATTATTGCACGATTAATTGTTTGCAAATTCTAAAAACCTAATAAAGTACTCCATGGCCTTCTTACTAGAGTTAACATGCTCTTGCATTTGCACTCGACACTCTCCTTCTCCTAACGGGTGGAAACGAACACCAATCAGAATGGATTTGATGTGAAGGCAGCACACTGGCAGCCTGGTTTCCTATGCAGGGCTTGAGTTGCAAAGAGTGGCATGGCCGTCCTGGGAATCTGCTCTCCAGTTGTAATCCTGTGGGTGATGATTGCAAAGTGGCAGCATTGGCTGACTTGCAAATGTCCCTGATTGGTATATGCCTCTAGATCAGGGGTCTGCAACCTTTGGATATCCAGAGGTGTTGGACTATTACTCACACACTCCCTTTCTCTGCTAGCTGGGACTAATGGGGGTTGTAGTCCAAAACATCTGGTGAGCCAAAGGTTGCAGACCCCTGCTCTAGGAAGCCATAGATGCATCCTTCTCCATCCTTCTGCCACTTGAGACAAGCACAGACTCCCCACAGAGCAGGAGACAAAGACACAAAGTACAGCGGGAGGGTACTCATCCTGGATTATTCTATGGTGATTAATGGAAGGCTTGTGCTGAGGCTGAACTTCCTACCAAAGTTAATTTAGATCACTGGACTGCAAGATTGATCATCGAGGGTCCCATTCAGCCCAAGCTTTCAGGATCAACCCTGATCACATACATCATTCCTTTTTCAGTTCACTATAGTCTAAGGCATTCTGTTTGAATATCCTGAAAACATGGAGTCGATTTAGCTCAAAGATGTTGACTCTTCTTCAGTTTTTATACTAAAGGCTTCAAAAAGCAGACAAGGCTAGTAAAGCTGACAGGACAAGCTATTAGAGTATGTGGTATCCCAAAATGTTGGAAGGAAAGCTGGGATTGTTAGATGCCGTCTCACTGAGAATACATACAAAGGAGGAAAGAAAGAAACGAAGAAAGAAAGAAAAAATGAAGAAATAAAGAAAGAAACAAAGAAAGAAATAGAGAAAAGAATTCAAGCAAAGACTAATACAATTATCATCCCAAAGGAAAACTAGAAGTTCAGGAAGGTAACCATTGAAAGTGAGGCTTTTCAAAATGGCTGCAGGAATACCGAGACGCCACTGCAGAGTGAGACGCTGCTGCAGAGTCTGCAGAGTGTGACACTGCTGCAGACTTGAGTGCCTTTTGGGAGGGAAATGCCCATTATTCCAACAGGGCACTACTCAGTGGTCGGATTAAGTAAGAAAAGACTGCTGTGGGTTGGTTATGCAAAGCCTAACTAACTCTACCAATTAAAGTGGGTACCATAACAACTGGCAGCACATAACCTTTACATATTTCAGTTTGTGTGCTTGTATTGAGGGTTACAGTAGACAAATGACAACAGTATATACAGAGCGCCAGACTGTGCTATGTGTGATGGTAATAACATGTCATCCTTAGTCTACTGAAGATGCCAGTCAACAGCCGCCTAGTGAACTGTCTGAACTTTCTCATTGGTAGTGGTACACATAGAAAATGATGACGCTACTTATCAGAAATAATTTGCATGCTTAGTAAACTGAGGAATCCTCTGGACAATACGGTGTAAGGGTTTATGGATCTGAGTAAAAAAAGATAATACAGACAACGAAGTGGCTAATGGGGAATTCATGACCTTGCAGAGGACATTTCGTACTGAATGAGTGAAAATTCCCTCCGCCTCAATGGTTGGAAATCAAATATTCCCCTACTGGGCAGCTCATCTAACAACACTTTAACATATGAGAGGCTGCACTATGCATATGGAAGCCCATAATTTCCCTGTCATTTCCCTATTACTGTATACATCACCAGTGGCAGCACAAGTGAAACTGTAACAACTTGTGGAGTCGGCACAGGGCTATAATTTCAGCTGCCATTGCAGTGTTTAATTGAAGTTGCAGGAAGCTTTTCCAAATCCAATTCTTCTAAAACATACCTATATGTGACATTTTACAGGCATGCATGAATTAATTAGGTCCTAAACGTTAGGAGAAAGTTCAGTCTAATGCAGCTAGCGGTGAGCCTTTAAAATTCAAAGTAATTTTGGATCAACTGTTTTGTGGGGCTGCACGGTGGTTTCTTTGTTCTCAGGCTGATCAGAATATGAATATCAGAAAAAATAGGAAGAGTAGAAACCATAAACTGGTGCCCCACTAGATTTGTCATTAGATACTTTGGTGAGATCAATGATTTGTTGATTTCAGTCCCCACATTTTTTTTTTGACTTGACAACTTTTGTTAGTTTGTAATGTCTTTAATCCAAACAGAAAAAATTGTACTAGAAGAAATAGATAAAGCCCTCGACACGTGTTTCACTGCTATAAGGTAACTGACAGATCTTCGGGAGGGATAAGCCTTTCCTTTGGCTTTAACTTGCAAAACAACTATAAAGAAATCAGAAAAATAAACCTTTTTAGAAGTGATATTGTGAATCATGTTTTTACAATAATTTTTTCTAAACAAAATATATGAATGCCCATTGTGTCAAGGACTAGCAAATGCAATCTTAACAATGTATTGTGCTTACAATAGTACTTTGGTAGTGTTAAGATCTGTTTTAAATAAGCTTGTTGATTTTTTAGGATTTGGTCATCAGTTTTTTCTGCTAGGAGGGTTACCTCTTGCCAATTAGTTGATACACCTAAGCAGCTCATAACTTTGCACCCTCTGGACGAATCACTTCCTGATTCGGGGTCAGCGGACATCTCTGGGCCAATCAGAGAGCAGCGTGACATTCCAGACATCGTACATGCCTGCTGGTTGGTTGTTTAAAAATGTGAGGTGCAAAATAACTTTTGAAATGGATGCCATGTTGGATTCGTGAACAGCGCCCGTAGTCTGCAGACATCACAGTAAAAACATATTAAAACACAACATTGCACTTGTCAAACAAATGAAACTATCTCTGGGGAGCTGAGGATGGGATATGGCCATGAAAAGCCAAACATCAGGCGGTTTTTCTTCTATGAAGTTGCAAACATCTCAGATGCTCGGGGGGCAGTCCTGTGATGTCCGCGAACATCTAAGATGTTCGGGACATCGATGCGTATTTCTACATTACAGGGTCAGTGAAAAGCAGTTTTTGGATGGCTTATAACTTTGGCACCACTCAATGAAACTGCATGATGATTTGTAATATAACTTTAGACCTGACCCTGAATGGTTATGCAAGGTTTGGTGCTGTTTCGCCAAGAGGAGGTAAAATTAGAGGGGGGGGTTCCAAAATATTTGAAAGGCTTATACATTTGGTGCCGTTTGACAAATCTGTTCAAATGTCTACAAAGAGATTTTACATCCAGATCTAAATGGTTTTGCAAAGTTTGCTGGGATTTTGTCAAGAGGAGGCAAAATTAGCAGGGGGGTTTCACCATTTTTGTTGAAACCCCCCCTTGTGTCGGTACTCGATGACCTTACCATGATCAGAGATGAAGAGGGCACGGCAGGTCTCATTTTATTGGACATGTCAGCCACCTTCGACACTATTGATCATGGGATGTTTTTATCTAGGCTGATGGAAGCAGGGCTTTCTGGGGCGGTTTTCGACTGGTTGGGTGAATTTTTTTTGTTTTTCGCTCTTCTCTTCCCCCTGACTGCTTGTCCCCGGTCGCAGTGACATGTGGGGTACCACAGGGGTCAGCATTGTCCCCTTTACTTTTTAACTTATATATTCGCCCTTTGATGGCACTTATTCACTCATTCGGCTTTAGGGTTTGTGTCTACAGCCGGGCCAATCAGAAACTGGTGAGGGATAAAAAAAACAGCTGGACTTATTTCGGGCTGGATGGAGTCAAATTGGCTTAAACTGAACCGTGGGAAGATGGAGGCTCAGGTTAATGCAGTGTGTGGGCTGGGGTTTATTAAACTCAAACAATTGAACAAGGTTCTCACCTTTGTGCCTGAAAAATTCCATGCACAGATAGTAGCTGCGGGTGTTAATTGGAGCATTGACTACTGCAACACAATTTATTTGGCACAACCGTTCTATCTCATTTCTTCGCCTTCAAGTGCTGCAAAACATAGCAGTGTGTCTGATGAAACTCATTCCTTTTGGAATGGGGGTAACCAGGGCACGGCAATCCCTTCACTTGTTGCAGATTGAGGCGAGCGTTAAATTCAAATCACTGTGCCTGATTCACCACGCATGGAATGGCAAAGGATGCTTAGCCATTCCGGAGAAGCTTCCTAGCTATACCCCAAGCCGGACTCTGAGGTCTACTAACGCAGCTCCCCTATGCGTGCCTAGATTCAGAAAGGTGCGGTAGTGTGGAAGAGCCTTCTCTGTGGCCAGGCCCATGCTTTGGAACTCTTTGCCTCAGCGGGTACGAACTACTACAGGTTGTGTATCTTTTAGGCAAGGGCTAAAAACCTTCCTCTTTAAATAAGTGGGTTTCTCTTAGTCCTTGCCTCGGTATCTCCTGACAGCGCCATGAGGCCTTTGGCGACATTGCGCTACAGGAGAAATGTTTTGATTGATTGATTGATTTTTAGATGGCTTATAACTTTGTGCCATTTGACAAATCGGCACAAATGTTTTCAGAAAGATTATAGACCAAAATGTGAATGTTTGTGCAAAGTCTGAATGGATGTTGTCAAGTGGGGGCTAAGTTATATGACTATTTTTTTGTATTGTACATTTTGACACTTTTCAAAAAAGAAAACATGGAAGGATTTGCATCAGACTCATGCAAGGAGCATTGACAAGGATCTGAAAGCATGGTTCAATGTGGTCATGTTTTTTGTGAAACGTGATAATGTTGGTACAAAAAATAGTGATATACCTTTGGTGACTGAGGTATAGCCTGTGGCAATGGACAGGGGCCAGATTTTTTGGGTCATGGGCAAAGGCTATGACCCGGAAAATCTGGCAACTGGCCATGACCATGCGGGACAAGAAATGGGGTTAAAGTGGGCATGGCCACCAGGGACCGGCTATATGGTAAAGTTTTTTGAAATCCGGATAAGTTTGAATTCTGCTCGTGGCTACAATACAAAGGAAGACCTACAATGCATACAATCAGAGGCACATACAGGGAAACTAAATTAAGGAAGAAAGAAACAACATTAACAGAAAAGGTCAATAACTTCATCATGTATACAAATGAATTGTGTGTTTGAGGCCTGCTTATTGTCCCATATATGTGCACCATGAGTTGGGATCAAACCGTAAGGAAAGTATTTTAATAACATACACAAAGGCTAACCTCCAGATACAAAGCACCTTTTCAATTCTCATATTTTGACTGTCGGTGAACAAAACCACCTGGCCTATATATGTCAGTGAACAAAAACAAGTGGCCCAGATGTGTGATTTCATCAATGACATTTGTGATGTCATCTTTGATGTCATGGGTGTTAGTCTAAGCAGTGCACAGTGGTGGTGTGAGTTATGGTTGCTTAGCTTACCTTAACTGCCAAATTTCTGGGGTTTTCAGTTTTAATGGTAACCAAACCTTCCCTTTAACAGTCTTTTCACTGAATATAGATATATAGATATATATAATGCATATTTCATGTACATTTTTATATATCTCACCCATTTCCAACTACCCCCACATCTTAGAGAAAACTAATGGCAGTGTTGCATCCGTTTTCAAGCAAATACATGAACTCAGGGGAAGCTGCCTATAGATACTCATGTGCATGGTGCAGAAGCAGAGCACTCATGTAGACGCTGGTTGGAACTGTTCCAAGACAGTAGAATCAATCATAACGGCCAGCATTTGGGAAACTGCCAATTCTGAGAGTAGCTGGTGGTGGCTGCCTCACAGACGAAGCATGTATACATTTTTGCAAAAATGAATCTTAAATTAAAAATGATTCACTGCACTGTAAAGCTTCATGCTGCTTATAATTTATCACATGAAGCTCGGTCAGACAGCTGAGCACACTCAGGCTCTCTGAATCACATCTCACACGCCTGTGTGGAACGCTCACACTTAAGTCGGGCAGGCTACGAGCATTCATCTAGCCTAGGTAGGGAATGAATCGAGTTGTGGATGGCTAAAGTCACAGGACTTTGAAGGCCTACAAAAAAGACACCTTGTGCAGATAGTTACTATTAGTGGCAAGCCCCCCCCCCCCCCCCGATGCATGTCCCTGGGCTCTTACCGCAAGCTGTGGCTTTCTGCAGCCAGCAGTTTCTGGCACTGCTCAGTGGGCACCACAATCATGAGAATGACCCTAAAATGACTGTCTCCTGGATCTCTGATGGGGAGTCAGTATTTATGCCTATCCTGTGAAAACAGGGGTTTCAATAACGTTGGATTGGGCTCATTTGGGACAGGAGGTGGTAGTCGTTGAGCTTTGGGGATAAGAAGATGCTCAAATGAGGAACACCCACTCGTAAACCAGAGATGCACCCCAAACACCTCACTTCTATAACCTCCTTTTGGGAAACTGTTAATAGTGTGCTCGTATAGCATGTTGCTCATATAAAAACATATTTTTCAAATGGGAACACATTTTTATTAGCAGATGGAGATCGTTAATTACCTCTCGCCAATTCGAATGTTTAGGCTGCAGTCTGCAGGCTGCCGACTACAGGCGGAGACTGCATTCTGAACATTCTGTCTTCAAAAGCAAACAGGGAAACAACAATGCAATTTCCAGGCAAGACTTCTTTAAACAAGACCAAGGCTCTCTTGGAGGACATTGCATTTGCTGCAACACCCTATTTAACAATGAAGAGTCAGCTAAAACATGGGAACATGCTTACAAGCGCTTATAGAGAACTTTAGCATCACTCCTAATGGATGCTCATGTTAAACCTGTTTCAGTTCGACCAAGTTTGCAATTCAAATGCTTGATTTATGAAAACACTGTGTTATTCAAGTACTACAAAATAAAACTGCATTCACTTTACTAACTCAGTTTGTCAATTTACTATTAATGGAATATGTTTCACTTCACCACCAAAACTCCAAAACATGCATTGCTTCTACCACTTTGTGCTAATGGATTTATAGAGCTTGGGGGTGGGGGTGCACACGTACTTGATGAAAAATGCTGCATTCTGCATTTGGGGGAGTTACAAAAGAGAGTTGCCGGTGCAATCTACCTTTGCATAGGTAGATTTTTCACACCCAATGAACTTACGGCATGGCAGCTGCCACGGGTTTGGCTGTCACACCACAGGGCACATCTCTGATTCATGTATTTTCTGCAGTTGCTTCCCTGAAGGCTTGTATCCCCTGTGCAAGGCCAGGTGCAAGAAACATATTGAAATGGGGGGTGGGGAGTGGGGGGGAGAGTAAAGAGGCATTGGAAGCTACTGGCATTGACTTTGAAAGCCTGTCATTGCTGATGTGCTTGGACTTACGCGTGTTTGGGGCTGACCACAGTCCTCAGTTTGTATGGTTCCGGGGAACTGAGGCATGTGTAAGTGGCTGGTGGGTGCTCCGCACTTACACATGCTAGAGTAGCTAGTGGCGGGTCCCTCATGCCTGCAGCCAGGCCCTGCCCTGCACCCAAGTCTCCACTCTGGATGAAGGTACAATCATGCCAAGGAGATGCCGGCGGAGAAGCGAGGGGCCATCCCCCCTGCATTCTGCAGCTACATGGTTTGTAAAAGGCATTGAACGCTATACTCATTTCATTATTCTTTTATTTGTACATTTATAGCAGCGCATGTAGCCCAGGGGCATCTAGACGCTAGTTACAGTACAGGACCAAGGATGACAGAGCAGTAGATGTTAATTAAAAAACAATTTATTTTGCAACGTCGGTATGAAGTTCAGCCCGCTGGTTGAGGGTGTGGGGCTTATTCCAGAAGGTGGCAGCGGGACTGGGAAACTGGCCCCTCCAGCTGTTCTTGCGTTTGTTTCTGAGGGTCTCCAGGCAGTGTTTGTAGGCAGACCACTGCAGTCTTGTAGGAACATGTCTTTTGACCTTTGGATGAGATATGTTGGTGCCTGGCTGGCTAAGCACTGGTGAGTGATGGAAAGTGTTTTAAATGTTATTCGCTCCCTGTCTGGGAGCCAGTGCAGGGATCTCCTCATTTCAGAAATGTGAATCAATCTAAGAACACATCTCTCTTAATTCATGGATGTCTAACTTCATTAACATAGAAAGTTAAATGAGTTTTAGACGTACCACACAGAACTCAGATCCCGGACGAGTCGTGAGGCTCAGGGAATTCCAGGCTGGAATAAGCATCATCATGTGTGGAACTCAGATCCCGGACGAGTCGTGAGGCTCAGGGAATTCCAGGCTGGAATAAGCATCATCATGTGTGGAACTCAGATCCCGGACGAGTCGTGAGGCTCAGGGAATTCCAGGCTGGAATGTGTGTAACTCAGATCCTGGACGAGTCGTGAGGCTCAGGGAATTCCAGGCTGGAATGTGTGTAACTCAGATCCTGGACGAGTCGTGAGGCTCAGGGAATTCCAGGCTGGAATAAGCATCTTCATGTATCTAACTGGTTAAGCAACACTTGGCAAGGCGGGGATAACAGAGAATTGATCGATTTTGTGAAAGCATGCCTGCGCTACAGCCGCGACTAAACTTGTTCTTCTGTAGAACCTGCCAATTTGGAAAGCTAGAGCCCCGGCTTGCAAGTGTGAAGGTGTGAGGTACTTCTCAGCAGATAGCGAGTCCTCCTAAAAGGGGCCCAGACCGCAAACTCAGGCTAGCGCTCAGCAAAAGCAAAGAGGCAGCAGGAAACAGGTGGGGGGGGTGTGAAGAGACAGACTCGAGCCGCAGGCAGGGCGGAGCAGCTCGGAAAAGACTCCTGTCTGAGACAGAGAACCACTGGAACAACAAGTCAGAGCCGGGGCCACATTGTGTCCTGGTACTAATCATCACACCGCTAGCATAAATACCTAACTACACAAAGAACTGCAGCCCTCAGTCGTGAAGCGGGCAATCTGGAAAACCAAACACAGTGTTCGAATTATTACTTCTTCCACAAAAACGTGCAATAACGCTTTGCTTAATCATTTCAAAAGACACTTTCTGTTCTCATATAGTGCTTCGTGCTGGATTCCTCCAGCATCTAAGCCCTGTAATGGCATCCATGGCTAGAGTGCTTAGAAAAGGCTGACAACGCTTTCTGCTGGTCCATAGCCATTACAGCAGTTCTAGAGAGGCTCGGGTGTGCTCTCCTGATTTCTTTTTTTGGTTCTACTATGAAAGGAAGAGCCCTAAAAACAATTGTTGAAGCACATCCCCAGAAAGGTAGTAATTAATAATAGCAGTTTGATGTACCCAAAGGTGTTCCTTTCCAGGAGTTTTAGCAGAGGAATTATAGGAATAATAATAATAATAATAATAATGAATAAAACATGCTCAAATAGATCGAAACCTTTGAAATGTTCTGGCTCCCGTTCCCAACAATAAATGTGTTAACTAAACATAATCAGAAGGCTGTTCATTTCGACAGTGATGATAACATAGTTGCTTAAAATTTACAAAAGACAAGGCAATGATTTCAAGCGCCATCAGCGAGACATAATTAAGCAGGTTCTTTCAGAGAGGAGCTGCCCCATCTGACACGCATATATTAGTAAAAGTGACCAATTGAAACAGCCCATTTCAGGAGGTTTACTTCGACATATCTTTCTTATGTTATTGAGAAAAGCACCCCCTCAACGGTTTGTTAAACCTCATGGCTGTGTGTCAAGAGTCTGAATGGAAAAATGTAATTGAATTGCACACTGCAGAAGCCAAGAAAATATGTAATTGGAAAAATAAGTTTCACTCACTCTCAATCCAGGAAATCCAGCCGGGCCGCCACCGCCAACAGTCCCCTTTTTAGAAACATAATTTCGTTAGAAGATAACATATTTCCCAAGACAAATATTAGATAATACAGCATTTAAACTGACAAGCATCCCGCGAAAGCCTCCGGTTCCTGTCTAGACGCAGGCAAGCCTTTGAGTGCTTGTAAGCCCTGCATCTGGAACGGGTTGCAGAGGAGTGAATGCAATGTTTGCAGCGTAAGGCTATCCGAGGTGGTCGCCTGGCGCTCCACCAGCAGAGGGCGCCAGGTGTCCTTTGCTGCAGCCTGGCTTCCAGGGGCTGGTGCTAGGGAACACGTCACTGTGCGGCCTACGGTGAACCAGCTCTGCACAGAGCAGCAGCCCCAGAGCACGAATCAGGCCCGGTTCATATTCTGACTGCTCTTCAACCCTCCTCCCTAAACCTGCCTCCCCTCCCTCCCCCCCTAACCACCATGAGGAGCCGAAGGAACTCAGGGCGCGCCCAGAGGAAACCTGGCTGTGTGGTATGAAATACACATCGTGCATGACTAAACGATAGCGATACGTTTTACACCATTAAAAAGTGATAACATGCAAGACACGTACACACACTTCAAGCAAACACATTCAAGCAGAACACTCTTCAGCACACCGTTTGATGCGTGGGGTGCTGCTTCCCATCGGGCTGACAGAAGAGGGGACCTATGCAGTCGGAGCACACACGGGATGTTCTGCTTTCAGCAAACCTCGATGGCAGCATGTAAAAAGCGGGGAAACCAGTGCCGACGTGTATTCAGGCTCAGGGCCTCATTACACGGTAGGCGGTAAGGGTTAAAGGTCACCGGTAAGGGTACCGGTGACCGTTAACCCTTACCGCCGTATTACGAGGTCCCTTTTAGCAGGCGTTAAAAAACGAACCCGCAAAGTGACCTTGGTGCTAATTATCGTACCGCAATTTGCGGTACCGTAATTAGCTCCTTCCCCATTCCCATTATGCCCTATGGGGGCAAAAATGGGAATGAGGAAGGGCCTTGGTGAATGGGGAATTACCGCCCCCGCTCACCTTGGAGTAGGGCGGTAATTCCGCCATCCACCAAGACGGACACGGTAAAATACTGGCGGCAACCATGGCGCTAATAGCGCCATGGTTACCGTCTACCATGTAATGAGGCCCTCAGTCTTCAGGCACCGCCAATGAAACTACTAGTTTCTACTGCACTGTGTCCTCGAAAGTGCTGCCTACGAGCCAAGTGGAAATCAGGGCAAGCATTTTACATATGTGATCAGGGTCAAGTTGGGCTGGACTGTCCAATAGAGAACTCTGGACATTTCTCGGTAGGCCCTTGTACCGGGCCTCTTTTGTGTGGTGTTTCCAAATGTACCCATAGGAAAGGGTTGGGGGCTTGCTGAAAATGTGTAATATGGGGCCACTTTGAAAATAATTTCCAGGGCCTCAATTTGTTCCCGGTCCACCCATGGGGTCAAAATACATGTTCTGGTTTATGGCACCTCTTTCACTTGCTACTCAATGCACTGTCAGACAGAGACCACTTTACGTTTCAACAATCTTCCTGTTCTGCGGGACCAAGACACAGAGCACCCCCAGAGAGAGTGGAATTTAAACATGAAGCAAAATGACTGCCACACCCTGTCGTGTCATTTCAATTCTGCAAATTTGGCCTTGGCTTAGAAAAAGATCAATACCTTGGCCAAATTAGGTATTATTCGTCACACCACCTTAACCAGCTTTGGAGGTCCTGGTGGAGATGGGTTTACTATGTTTACGCGCAGCGAGGCCACCATTAGCAACAGACCGTTTACGTTACATTACATGAACGGGAACTGAAAAGTTCTAGTGTCTATCTCCTAGCCTCTAGTTATGGAGATTCAGAGAGCTAGAGTTTTGTGTTGCATGTGACAGTCTATTGCCCTTTATATTTCAAACTGGCTAATAGGGGGTCAATACATTATAATCCTACTGCTGCCCCAATTTATTGCAATCATTCATTTTGCAGCTGAACTCACTTCACTTCTGCATCTCAAGTAGTGCATCGCACACGCGTGGCCTCCTATGTGCTCCAGCCGCTTCTGCGCGGCCTACTCCAAGATTTACCAAGCAACGGCGCTTCCAGCTATTTCAAGCCATTCCTAGCGATCGATTCACATTCAGCCAAAATTACGAAGACTTCGAGGTACTTGCAAGAGAACTCATGACTCATGCTCTCCCCGTCCTCTCATCTCATCAGAAAGTTGCATTCCATTTCACAGCTGCACGCAATTGTGTGATCTTTGCAATATTAGGGCGACGGATGGCTAGGTCAGTTCGCAATTGGCCACTGGTGCAGGTATTAGGCTTGCACTGTGAGCACTAAACACATTGGGCCTCATTACGACCCAGGCGCTAATGGGTTAACGGCGCCGTAAAAGGCTGTGGCGCCATTAACCTATTAGCGCCTAATTACGAGGTCCCTTTGCGGGACCCGACCGACCTTAACGGCTGGTGTAGACCAGCCATTAAAGTAGGGACCCGCAAAGGGACCTTGGTGCTAATTACGATGCCACAATTTGCGGCACCGTACTTAGTGCCTTCCACATTCCCATTGAGCCCTATGGGGCAAAAATGGGAATGGGGGAAGGGCCATGGAGGAAGGGGGAATTACCACTCCGCCAACCTTGTAATGGGGTGGTAATTCCCCCTTTCTCCATGGCGGAGTCGGTAACTTACCGGCATGGACCATGGTGCTATTAGCACCATGGTCTTCCGCCAGGGTTGTAATGAGGGCCATTGTCCATGTTGGTGTCAAGGACGAGCATGCTCGTCTTTTTTGCATAGACTTGCATAATAGCCTGGCAGTTAAGGGGTTCACATCACGGGGATCATTGTATGGTCTGATGGGAGATCCACAGGCTCTGCACTCACTGCAATAAACCTTCTTAAATGTGCGAGTTAGAAGCAATGCGTATGATTCCTTTGATCTCAGCTTTTCTGCATGCTAAAATATTGCGAAGAACAACTGTGTTTCAACGTTATCTCTAGCAACAGTCAAAAAGATACACTAAAGAACCTGATTTCAGCAAACACATGGCCAATCAGCAAGCCTAACCCGTCCATTCTGCAGCACGGTGTATCATCAACCTGCAGTGGTCAGCAGGGCACTTCACTGTTAGGATCTGTGCACTGGACACACTTGAAGCCCCCATACAGTTCACAGCTGTTTATCCTGTGGACAACCCCCCCCCCCCCTCCACCAGCATCATCCAGAGTAGGTAATCTCAAACGCCGACAGGCAAGTAGGAGGCAGGGCCATGCTAAGCAAAGGTGGATGCCAAGTTACACACGCCATTATTCACCAAGCAATATTCAACCAGCAGCAACTCTTGCTCATATTGCCTGCAAAAAAGGCCAGACTTTGAATGTCTAAACGGAACTTTTTACAGCCTTGTCCATTTGCTCTGTCTTCCGAAATTGCGACTCCTGTATCATCCGACCGTTGCTATGCCTCCCACGGGAGTCTGTAGAGTATTCTCGGCACTTCAAGGCCAATCAATTAAATAAATCTTTAAATGGATAAATACATAAATATTAAAGGCTCTAGAATCTTCAGCCCTTTTAAAAAAAAAAAAATAATTTGTAAAGCGCGCTACAGCCCAAGGGCATCGAGGCGCTGTTGGAGTCAAACGTCTTAGTTACAGAGCTTAGGCCTGGCTCGTGGTTACAGTGAGCGGAGGCCTAGTTTGATACTGTACAATAATGCGTATACAGGACGTTTGTGGCAGGATACTCTTGGCAAGTACGTTGACTTTCCTCTCAAAAGACTTGTTCAGATGAAGAGCAGCTTGGACTCTCTAAGCCACAGCTACTTTGCGTGCTTCTTTCTACTATTGCTAAGAACAATTTCCCATTAAAGATTGCTGGAGAATAAAAGAGGGCCTGACAAACTACCTTGATCACTCTCAAAAGCAACTTGAATCGAGCCAATCAGTTTCCCTCATTAGGAGTGTGCCGGTGCGGAAATATTTACATATTCTGGCACGTTACCGCACCAGCACACACCAAGTGTGCCGGTAGGCTGCCGGATTTACCTCCAGTTCTGAGCTGGAGGTTTATCTGCCACCCTACCAGCAAAAAACGGCTGGAATTACTGCCCTGGTAACACTGGTAAATCCCCCATGGGGTGCTATGGGACTCCATGGAATGGGGATTTACCGCCGTTTCCAACACTTGCAATCTACCGGTAATTCTGGCGAACCAAGTGGCAGAAGCGGTATTACAGTTGCCCGTATACAGGCAACATTATAATGAGGGCCATGTCTCGCATCAAAGACAAGCAGCAACAATATCGGCTCTCAAGGCGCACAACACAGGACAGCAAAACACCATCCTTCTATGCTTTATAAAATGTAACTTCAAAACGGCGCGGATCTGTAAGCAGACGAACCTATAATGGAATGGAGTTTGTAGAAAATGTATATAGCGCAGCTTCTGCAAACTGACAGGCTTTTGATGCATGCTATTAGTTGATAATGCTAACGTTGGCCAAAACTGTCAAAGAAACACAATGTACATAGAAAATGAAAATGGGCTCATCATCAAAGTACTGGGAACAGTAGGTGGGGCGGCTTACAAGGAGGCTTTTCATGCGAACATACACACTCCATTATGCATCTAATCAAGGCGATTGGTTTGCCAACTGAGTGGTAAAGCAACTGGCGAGCATATTAACCTTGTACCTGCGTGCATGTAATACAGGACAAGACAGCAATGCTGTGTGCGCCGGGCTGGGGGTGCAAGGAGCCTTCCCGCGCAGATTGCATCTCCTTCTGACAAGTCACTGGCACAAAGGCTCGCTTCAGAGTCGGGCCCTGACAGCGAGCTACTGTGCAGGAGCAGGCGGGCAGCTATCTGACGATCAGGTTCCCACAGCATGAAGGACTCCGCGCTGGAATGTAACAGGAGCTCCTGAACACAACCTTCCGCACAAGATCAAAGGCCGCCGAGGCAAATCAGTGTGTGTACCGGGGACAATGCAGGGACTGGAGCCAGCATGGGCTGCAAGCAGATACACTTCCTTACAACGGAAGTATAACTGCACATTTCAGAAAAAAGTACCTCTACTTTTATGGTTCTACGTTGAAATACCGAAAATAAAACGAGGACCAAAATAACGACATTTATTTTTCTTTTGCTGCACTTTTTTCATTTTTTTATGTGGCTAAGAACACCCCCTTTTTACTCCCCCACACCACCCGCCCTCACCTTGTTCTATTCCCTAACCCATCCCCCGATCTATTTACTGTTAAAAAAAAGGTGCAAAATAATTAGACCAAAATATCACTATTTTCATCCTGGTTGTTTTTGTAGTCGGATTTTTGGGGGGGATTACCGTTTTTATTAGATCTATTTTCCTATCTACAAAACCAAGACACATACTTGAGTGTTGAATGGAACACAATGGCAACATTAGGTAGTGTGGACCAATGAATGATGTAATACTTACAGGACTTCCATCCGGACCAGGAGGCCCTCTGTCTCCAAAATCCCCGGGGAAACCCTAGTACAAAAACGAAGACAATGAACAGTTTAGTCTACATAGAACCCATGAGCACTTCATTCAATAAGAGCAGCTAAACCAACGAACAAGATATACCTTCTAAACACACCAGCAAACATAGCATAGGTTGCCGCTGTATGTTGCTTTTCTTTTTGTTAAGAGTACACCACATGTTGGCCTTTTGAGTGATGCCTTTGAACTTGGTGTGGATACATGTTAAAGGTCAGAAGTGAAAGGTTCTGTCTGTGGGTCTATGCCTACATTCATGATATGAAATTCGTGTCCAGGCCTCCGCATGCTCCCACCAGACTAGTTCTCCCTTTTAATCAAACTAGCTTGGCTTACTATAGGGACTGGCAGGAAAGGTAGGTCTGACAGCATTAACCTCCTTGATCACAAGGGTGCCAACTGCACACATGAACGACTGTTGCTGTTGACACATTGAACTGGAGCGATTATTTAGGTTTTCTCTAGAAAATGAGCCCTTTGCCCCCCACCCCATTTAATCATGGCCCTGCTAACAGCCACAACTTCCTCTCTGCACTTGTCCAATCTGTCAGGCGAACCAGCCCTCTCACCCAACTTGCACCTTGATGGGACCATGTATAATGAACCAGGACAAGGTAATCCCAATTCTAGTTTCCCCAGTATTATGCATAATACATTTTTACTATTATAAGTGACGAGAGGCGAAGCCCAAAATTTGAAAAACAATCCCTGGTTATGCAGCATTGCGACTGTGTCTGGGACCGGACCCTGTGAAGAGGGTATGGGTACTCCTTTCAAGCTGGGTTGGGAGGTCTGCCAGGGTTTTTGCCAGAGCCAGTCCTGCTTCAGAGGCGGGGTATGGGAGTTGGTAGGGCTCCAGTCTCTGTCCCTTCAACCTGTGCCTGGTTGAACGAACTGAGTGCCACCTTTTCCTACCCCATACCTGTATTGCACAATGCTGGCCAGACTCTTTCAATTTGCCCTGTAGGGCTGCATCACGCAGAAGGACTGGCGGTGGAGGGGAGGCACGCAACTCCACAGAGAGAGAGACTGTGAGAACCGCTGGACTGCAAATCCATCAGCACAGCAAACTGGCAATCCCAGCACTCTAAGCGACATGAACAGTGGCAGTTCTCTTAACTGAAGAGGAACTGCAACAACCTCTGCTCTTCAAGCCGTCAAACCACCAAGCGCGATACGAACTGGAGCAGTATTTATACCTTCAATAGGGCCGCGGAGCGGTCTACAAATCAAACCAGCATTTCAGCCTCTACAGTTCGCTCTGATACGAACAGGACTATTGATTGTAGTCTGAGCGGGCTGCCTTTTCTATAATGCAGGCCGACCTGCGTATGAGAAGAGGGCAGTGTTTAAAACCCTCTTTATGTGTTTGTGTACCAGCAACATGTCCCCTGGAGGAAAAAAAGCCAGCTATTGGTCCAAGGAATTAGCTGACTGAGAGAACCAATGGGGCAAGGGGGGAGGGGTAGGAGGTGGAAAAAATGGGCCCAACAACAGGAAGGTGTTGGTCATTTGGGTGAGGACAAGGGGGGAAAAGTAGGACCAAAAGACCAAGGAGAGGAAGGACGGTGCAGAGTAGAATAGAGATGGATTATTGAAGAAGTGTGCAAGATGAGGTATTGGTTGGTGGAAGGATGTGGTACGTGGGTGTGAGTGTGCATGCAAGGTAGGTGAGTGAGACTAACAGAGGGACAGTATGAGGTCAATGAGAGTGACTGGGAGGTGAGTGAGTGAAAGCAGGGCGACTGAGGGAGAAGGTGTTGGTGGAGAGTAGAGTAGTAGAGTGGAGCGTACTACAATGAAGAGGGGAGAGTAGAAGTAGTGGAGAGGGGAAGGTAGTAGTTTGGAGAGGGGAAAGTAGCAGTGTGGAAAGGACAGAGTACTAGTAGTAGAGATGGGTGATTAGTAAAAGTGGGAAGGGAGAGTTGTAAAAGTGGAGAGGGGAGATTACTAGGGTGGAGAGTAGCAGCAGTGTGGAGAGGAGAGAGTAGTAGTGTGGAGAGTAGTAGCAGTGTGGAGAGGAGAGAGTAGTAGTGTGGAGACAGGAGAGTCACAATAGAGAGTAGAGGAGAGTAGGAGTAAAGAGGAGAACATCGAAGTAAGGATGGAAGAGCGAAAGAGGGCAAGATGAAGGAGAATGAGAGGAAGAAATGGAGGAGAGTAGAAGGAAGAGAGAAGAAGGATACACTATCAGGGTGAGGAGTACACGAGTTTTCTAGGAAAGGACCAGGAGAGACCAGAGTGTTTGTAAAGCACCTCTTTGTGTACCAATTGATTTGTGGAACCTAGGTTAGGATTCACTTAGATTGTTCCCAGAGGGAGAGAAAAGGTGGTTTTTCTGAGGCCATGATAACCAGACAGTCAGTGATTAGCCAATGGGGGTTACTAATCTCTAGGGACCATTCTAAGGTTGAGGGACACCTGGGCTGGGGTGGGAATCAGACGAGAAGGTGGGATGGCCACTTCTCAAATCCTTTAATAAAAACACTTGATCTGTCTTCAAGAGTTTGTGTGTTCTTAAGGCCACCTGTATTAGTGTACAAGCTCCTGACTACCTATTGCTCCTCTAGTTCAGCATCACCTATGCTCCATGTTTCACAACAAGCACTTGCTTTAGATGTAGCCTCACAGCGTAGGCTGCCTCAGGAATATCATTATGAATGCAATGCATATGCTATGGCCGACTTGAAACCCATTTACATGCAGCAATTCACTATGAAATGATTACTCAGCGCTACATGGCCACAACCCTGTCAGTTTGTTTGTTATTCACAGAGTTGCCAGTTATGTTGCAAAGTCTGCTATTTTGTGAAGCCTCTATATACTCTTAACGTACATTATAATATAATGCAGGACATTATGTAACAGTTACAGGCTTTCACTTTAGGCTTGCAATAAATCTGGTGGGATTTGCAAAATCGCATGTGCACATGCATAGAACTGCAAAAGTGACAGCCATTGTTGCAGGGGTGGCCCTGATTGAAATTCAGCCACCTCCACTTTGCCATGAGGCTGAAAGAAATGGACACAAACCAGTGCTTGCACCATTTCATTACACTCGTGAAAGAGGACAAAGGGCCAGCTCACCCAAAGACACTTGCTCACTTACATCTTGAAAAGCTTACTTAGCAAGGAAACCACGGCTATTTGCAAAAATTGATGAACCGATCACTGGAAACCAGAATTGTACCGTTAAAACACTCCCCAAGAATACATCAGGAAGAGTGGACAATCCGAACAACTACAGACCCATACCCAATTGACCCTACCCAGCCAAAATCCTGGAAAGTTACATATACTAAGAAATCCTTGAACATGTAGAAACAGATGGAGTAATGGACCAATCTCAAGTAGGATTTGGACCCATGAGAGGGACCGAATCAGCACTTATCTCCATCTAGGACACCCTAAAAATGTATGTGACCATACCATATGTTCAGCCCTCACTATACTAGACCTATCAGCAGCTTTTGACACCGGCAACAACACAACTTTAATTAAGAGCTTTAAAGAATCAAGGTTTCTGCCACCGTACTACAATGGAGAGAATTCTCTCTCACAGGCCGGACTGAAACAACCTGTCTACCGCCATTCACCATCAAATAGGCGTTCCACAATGATCGCATCGTTCAAATCTTCTTTTCAACACATACATGGCCCCACTCATGAGACTAATTAAAAAGCACAGGCTCACATATTACAACCATGCGGGTGAGATCCCATTCATTGGCAACATGGCAATTGACATCAACTCAAACAATTCCCTTGCTAGCTGCATTAGTGAGATAAACACCTGGATGACCAATAATAGCCTGAAACAAAGCCCAACCAAAATGGAAATTCTGCACCCCTCCACCTCTCCCCCCACAGCAATGGACAGTATGCACCACTTCCCAGGCCTGTAGAAATGGGAACGAGTCTGCAAACCTCAACCATAAACCCTGTTTTATTCTCATGGAAAGTGGGCTCACACCAAAACCAAAAGTCAATTCCATAGTTAAAAAAATGCTACTGCCACCTATGTTCAACCAAACGTTCAATGACACTCCTCAGCTAACTGAAGACCACCTAGATTTCACAAACATGTTAAAAACCTGAGGGTAACCAAAAGTATAGGACAACTTACCAACGAGTGAGAGATAAACTAAATTACAGCACACAGCTATAAAGCCTCACCATCAGATGTCCTGGGCCCTGCCCAATGACAAAAATCCAACCAGAAGAAACATAAGCAACACACACTCAAGAAGGAACTAAACTGCAAATAAAAACGCAAATTGCATTTACTCGGATTACTTTGAGCTAACATCGAGAAGCCCAGTTAGCACCTGCATCAAACAACCTGGTACCTGACAAACAAGCTAAAATCCCACCAGGAAGAACACAAGTAAGACACAGACAAAAAGGAACAAGATTGCAGGAAATCCGAAGTGTTAGTTACTCAAAAAGCTTTGGGCTAGCATACCATACAGGTCTACCAATATTTTCGCATTACCACTCAAAACCAGAAAAAAAGGTAAGGATCCCTCATTCAACAACTTCTCAGTAGCCATCGCCAGTAAGGTAGATCATCAAATGTAAAGAAAAAACATGTTTCAAATGCCAGCAAGAACCCAAACCACTGACAACCTCGTGTTCAACAAACTCACTCCCCACATGGTCACCAACCACGCAAACACAAACGACTAGCCAAAACAATCTCTCTATACCACAACGGTCACAGCTCTTCTTTCCTCACACCAACTTGCAACCTTACCGACCGGCCAACGCTTCTGATCAGATCAGACTCTTGGGTTCTCTGTCTGGAAACAAAATTTCTCTGATGTACATATCACTATCCACCTATAAAACAGATCCTCAGAGACACAAGTTTCTCCTGGTTCTACACGCACCAACGGTTAAGCACAGCTCCTCGTCTTTTCCCTCTTCTCCCCAATACCTCCCACCCCCACTTTCCCTTTCAGGGTCACACGAGAGCCTGGGGACCTTGGAAATGGCAGCAGTGAGAGGCAAACATCCACCAAAATAACAACATGTGTCATGCTCCAAAAACGAATGCCATCTAGAAGAGGATGTGCCGAACGCACATGTAAATTGGCAAAACATGACTTGGGAAGGGTTTTACATCAGCCACATTAACCTCAATCTGTGTATTGAGTATCACAACTTCAATAATCTAGGCCTTTCAGAGGTGATAGAGGCTTATTGTCAATTAAATAAATATGCTTGCAAGAATGACACATTAGTAAACCACAAGCTGAAACACTACCAGATACCCAGTACAACAAAACACTCAAATGATGGTGTCAGTAATAACAACACACACATGTGTTGGATATCAAGATCAAACTTTACTTCTCATTATATGTATATCAGAGCACAAAGTTTTACAAGTATTTTATTTTAAAACTTTGTTTAGAAATGGAAGGTATTTAACAGGTTTAACACTGTGTTGTTCTAAAACTAGGAACACAACTTTGGGGTACTCACGTGCTGTAGAGTTTCTATCCTTTTGTAATGCACACGTATTTTCATTATGAAGTTTGCAATGGCCATGTTTGGGTAAATTGCTTCTCTATTAGACGTGCAGTTCTTTTAATGGGCACGTAGTTCGAAGGACGATAAAACATCCACGTGTAGAGTGAAATGGAAGGCCTGGGCTATACACACTGTGCCCATATTTCTAAGACAACTTAACCCAAAGGAACTTCAGTCTCAAACAACAAAAAAATGTTTTGTCCAATTAACATGGCTCAACCTATGGTGGCTTGGTGAGGACAAGAATGTATTCTTAAAGGGCAGTAGAGGGTATGATAATAGAGCTGTATACTAAAGGCAAACATTATAAAAAAAGATTAACAAGGTAAAATTACTCTTTAACCAACTTAAGCTAGAATACTAAATACAGTGGGAGAAAGATCATTGTACTGCGAACATCTTGTGATGTAAATCCACATTGTAACAGAGTATAAGTAAGAAGTAGTGCAGTGACTCAGAGTCATGTTTGGGTATGGTGGGACCCAGCTCTACAGATCTACAATTAAGGGGTGTATCAGCCACTTTTACTCCCTAATAACGGGCAAATACTTCCAAGAAAGAAATAATTATGAGTAAAAATCCCCCAACAAAAACAGGAGATAGATGCATAGGATCTTGCACCCTGCTTTCACACAAGCAACTCCATGCATAGGTTTAGAACATCAGTACACATAGGGCCTCATTACAAGCATTGCGCAGCGGGCAAAAATTGACGGTAATGGAATTACCGCCAATGTTCCTGTTCAACCATTCTACTAGTATGGCCTTGGAGTGGAGGATTTACCTCCAGCCTCATGCTTGAGGTACATCCTCCAACTCTCAGCCCAAAAATTGGCAGAATCAGCAGAATTACTGCAGCGGAATTACCGTCATTTTAATTCCACCAAAAAAGGCACATTGAGTCCCATGGACAAAAAAGAAAATGGGGACTTACACTGCCACCGCCACTTGTAATCCAGCGGTAAAACCGCTGGACCAATTCGGGTAACTGTAATTCAATTTGGTGGTATCTGGGCAGATTTACCGCCAGAATGCCGCCCAACTCATAATGAGGCCCATAGGGCCAAGGGAAGAAACTACTATTATTACTGCATGATCTGAAGCAGGACAACATATCTTTCAATGTGCATCAATAACTTGGTGCAAAGACATATTTACTACTAAAACGCTCCCATTTTAATGATCAAATATAGTTTTCGACCGGCCCGTTGTTAGCTCCCTCTTCCACTCTCGGGACCCGGTAACGACGCCTGGTTTTACCAGGCGTCCTTACCGGGTCCACGAGGGGACCTCATAATTTCGCGGAATGGGTTTAACGGGTTCACCTCCATTAGCGCAGCCCGTTAACCCATTCTGCAAAAGTTATAATGAGGCCCTCTCACTACAAAATCGTATCTGCAGCACTGGTGCAACCCTAAATAGCCGTAGGCCTCCACCTATAACCTAGTATGACTTTTCAACCATGGCCTGCTGTGAGCTGTCCACCCTGGCACATTTCTTTCAGGAATAAGGACATCTCTTCCTAGTGTAACCTCCATGTAACACAAGGCCAGCAAGACCGTGTGACGCTGCTGCAAGAAAAGTTAGTTGGTCATTACAGAACCGACCACATAAGAGAAACTGCCTAAAATGACAGACAGTCTCACATGCCGAATGCTCTTTTTGGGCAGAAGATTTAAAAAAATTCAAGGGTTCCACTAACACTGCAGTGTGATCCGATTCTGCAGGCAATTAAAAGGTGTTTTGCAGGGTTTAGTATCCGTGTATTAAATGATGAAATACTTTAATGTGCAAATAGATGGAATTCTTAATGCACACCTGGTTTTGTATCCCAAAGGATATCACAGAGTTGAATTTCATAAATCATGCATTCTAATCTTCTTACTAAGTATTCAGGAAAAGGCTATCTTGTTTGGGTTAACTGAACCAGATTCAGCATCTAACTGCATTGATTAAAGGCTTTAGCTAAAAGCATTTGTGTGAATTCTGACTCGCTGCCCTGTAAGGTATTTTGAAAATCCTGGTGACCTTCACTCTTAGATGGCCCAATTTCAAGGTCATCTAGTCATACACATCCAAAACAATGTAAGTATACAGTAACTCAATGAAACAAAAACACATTTGTTTTCTTTTTGATCACTGGATTGGGGAACACATGGCTTGGGGAAAAGAGAAATCGGTGAGCTGTCGGAAAGATATTGTGGTCAATATCAGTGTATACCGCAATGATTGAAACACGGTTAGTTTCTAGTCTAACGCGATCTCGAAGCAGCACACTATGCGCCTGATTCCAAGGTTTGGACTAGGAAATGAGGAAATGCCTGTGAGCATCTCTGATGTGTAGCCCTTACCGTATACCCAATTAATAAAGCCTAATAGCAGAGTGAATCTGTAGATACCTGGAGCATCTCTAAGATGGTCGTGAGTAAACCTTTGTGAATCACATTTGCGCAAAAGAATCATACATATGCCTAAATTGGAGATGACTTCTTCAATGTTGGTTATTGTGAACCAGGTGCAAAGTAATAATACCAGATATAAAAAGCTCACCGTCATCTCCTAATTTGCTCCAGCGCAAATCTTTGAGAACGAGGGCCTATATTTTAAAGTTACATTTAACACCATTGCCAAGACCTGAAGTGCATTTGTTAACTGGCTCAAATAAAATAAAAAAGGTAAGCATCTGGGATGACCTTCGAACTCAGCACTTTTGGTTGCTTACTTCCTTTAGACGAGTGTTATAAACCTTGGTGCACAAATGTGCTGACTACTTTCTTGCACATGCAATGTAAGATCACAAATTATAGTATTTTCCCATATCAGAATGCTGCACAGCTCCTCTGCCTCAAGTCCAGCCTGATTTGCTCCACTTTAAGAAGAAGAGATTGCAATTAACATGCTTCATCCAAGATCAAGATCACAAGGTTGTAATGAATATCTCCATCGCTCAGTTATGATTGCTTTTCTCCTTATGGAAAACAATAGCTTCAAATATAGTGTTTGCTCATACTCACAAAGGTGCACTGTATTTGTGAGAGGGGATAGCTCAGGGGCAAGGCGTCTGTCTTGGAGCAAGACAACGCAGCGCAACACAGGTTTGAATCCTGATCCCACGCTTAGAAACCAATCTCTGCTATTAAGCATGTTATAAAGAACAATTACAATAATCCCTGCAGTGCTGTTTGTTTTCGTTTTCATAGTACACAATCATTTGGATTATTCACCGTTTTCCCAAAATCACACAGCACCAGAGAAAAGAAATGCCTCTCGGCGTTCACTACTTCCTCCTTTAGGAGGCACTATTCCCAAGATCCCAAAGTTGCACTGCTAAGAATCCTTCCATCTTCTGGGCCTGACTTCCCCATGGTCCTCCAATTAAATCAAATCTTTCACTGGAAGTGTGCAACGTTGACATGGACTCAATGCTCCTCGTTTCTGTCAGCTTTATCTTTTCTGGAGCACAGAGACATAAATGTGAATTTGCCAATTGTGTGTTATTAATATTGGGTTTAAGGATGCTGACTCAAAGACATATAACACATAGATGATAATCATGGATACCTTTTACTTCTCTTGAATGCAGGGCATGATCATGTGTGTGTTTCAGTGAAGCTTGCTGAAGTACACACATTGTTTGAGATTTTGTTTTTCAAATGTCATCTATTCTAGCAAATTATCTCCCAAAACCATACCAGTAAACCCCGAGACAATATAATTGAGTATTAAGAGTAAATTAGGCCCAGCAACTTATCAGCACCCTTAGTAAGGGACTGTGTACATTTCTGGCCAAATAAGTAGATAGGCTGGAGGTGTGAGGAGGGAGGAGATGGCTTAAGCCAGTTTTAGTAATATCATCTCTCTCTGCAGGCAGGAGTACCAGAGGGTCAGTAGCAACATGCAAGCCCTAGCATGTTCATTTGCATGCATGCTAAGGCTGGCAGGGAGGGTTGCTTGAGTGGTGTAGTCATTTGGTAACCAAAATAGTTAAGGACTTAGTTGGTTAGGCTACTCTCACACCTCCTGCGCTATTGTATGCATTTGTTATTCTGATAGTGCTTTGGGCATCTTGCAAATTGGTCGTCAGTGCTAAACAGTGATTTATGGGGATAGGGAGTTTTTGCTGCGGTAGAATTCGTCAAAGTAGATTTTGTTAACAGTTTTTCATTGAATTTCGCTGCAAATATACGTGGGGGGTGGGTTTAGGAGAATAATTGATGTTGGGGTGTTAAGGGGGAGCTCCAGGGGGTCTGCCCTGCATATATTTGCGGCACAACCTTGCTGTAAAAAAAAGAAAAAATTGACATAATCTAATACGATGAAAAAGATTCGACCAGATCCCATAGAAGCATTCTCAGTTTACATGATGATGTACCAGTGTGACCAAATGATCAATTTCCAGAATTCTCTTGATAGGTGCATTACTTTTAAACATAACTTTCCGGTAGCGCCCTTTACTGGTATCCACAATGCCCCAGTTTGTACTAATTACCCTGCTCTATAATGCTCCTGTTAGCATTTATTAGCGGTCTCCCTGATCCCACAGTTTGGCCTGATTACCAGTTTCCTTTTTGCACAAGGCATGCATTACCACCCTACTGTCTTTCTAATTTCTCCAATTCCAATTGTATTATAGGCAATTCACCATTTTCCATAATACTATCAGTTTCTGTGATTGCTAATCTGGTACATACCCCGGCTCTGCAATCTTTGCATAATGGAGGGTGGTAATCCATGCTTGTGCAATAAGGAAACTAGTAATCTGGCCACCCTGTGGCAGCATAGATTGAGGACTCAGATTAGCAGTCTCACATAATGTAAAAGGGTTTAAGTGTGGAGACAAATTGGAAGCAGAGAGAAAGGTACACATTCCAATGCATTGATAAGAGAGCCATGATTTTCAAGTGACATTACTATTAGTCAGCAAAGTAACATATGGCTTTCTGGTGTGCAATTTATCAATGGTCATTATTATTCTGTATAAAGCAATATAGCCAGTTAAACAATGAATAAGACTTTTTTGAAGAATATACCCGGAGAACAAAACCACGCTTAGGGGATGAATATTTCATATGTTTAGAGAGAGGCTATTTTGACAGGTTAGCCACTACATGACTAAATGACTTGCCCAGGAACACACATATTTGTTAAGAGATGAAGCTGGGATTTGAGCTCAATCTGCAATTTCTGCACTTGAACATATTGTTTCCTAATTCGTATCATAGAGCAATTGTTTGAGGAGGCATAATTTTAATGAACTAAAATAATACCCTGTTTCATACAATTGACTAGGAAAGTACACAAATCACATAATAACCCAACAGGACAATATTTAAAAACAAAACTTTATGGAAAGGGGGCTATGCAAAGAGAATTATTCTAGTTATATTTTTATTATCATCACGGCAAGTATACACATTGGGTTTTCTTTTGTATTCTAAAACCTTTTTAAAAACAGTCTTTCGTACTGCTATTTAAGATGTACAGAAATATCTTTGAAATTAGACAAAAAAGCAACACTTTTTTTGCCAAATCAGCAGACCTGAAAAAATGCTTACCAGAGGCCTTTGACATTTGGTCAGCCTTCTTCTGTTAAGGACCTTTCGACTCAAATGACTTACATGAAAAGAAAGATCTTGCAATGGGACCCGTATGTGAAAAGGCAACCTTTTCACAGAAGGCAATACAGTACTATAGAGTGAAAAGATGATTTTTCAACCATCGCTGTATCATCCACTGGCAAATGTGGAATATAGCCTCAACTATTTGGTTAAACATTATCGAATTTGACTACCTAAACACAACTCTCAAATTTCACTATGCTCTTCATTGGGGGTAGCTGCCAGTTTCACAACCCTCGTTTGGAGGAAACAAGCGCTAGACCTGTGTTGTACGGATACTATGTTACTTTTTAGAGCTAGCTCTACCTGGTGCAGGTACATTGGTTTGTAGGACAGTCAGTGTTACTATCACAAAAGTATATGTACACACACATCACAGATATAGGAAATGATGACTTGGTGGAGTTTGGTACTATTATCTGGCATATAAACACTAATCTGTAACAAACACTTAACAAACTGAGCTATCATCTGAACAATCATGGCACTCAAAACTATCAATATACATTTCAATGTTCGGTATTGCACGTGAGAAATATATCCCTCATAAGGGGGAAATTCTACAGGTGTTGTGCTTTAGTGGATGGACGAACTGCGTGTACTACAGTGAGCATAGTAAGGATCAAAGGATGTATTGACCAGAGTAGAATGTACTGCTCAACAGCCAGACATCATGTTTACAGCCTTAAAAAGCACCATAAAATGTTGTTCCTGTTGAAACATGCTATCTATGTTTCATAAAAGATTCGATCTGAATTCCTTAAAAAAGTCAATCATATGTCTCCCAAACTCCAAATGGGGTCCCGAGGCACATGCCTCTTTTGGCCTCCTATAAAGACGTCTGAGTCCAATAGAATCTCCCACGAATGCTGGCAAACGTTTTTGAGTGCATGTGAATTGACATAATTTCACATTTTTGAAAATTAAGACGTTTCTCAAAAACGTGCCGTAGTTATCGCCAACTGGTATGGTTTTTCTCAATTGCTGGATCCTCCGTCCATCACCACCAGTGCATGGGGACTAGAATAGATTTTTAGGCTGACAACATTTGGACTCTTAGGAGCCACTGCCAGCACATACCTACTGGATCTACCCAGTTTACCCCCTGCAGCGTCGGCAAAGTGGCTCTTTGTGTGAAAATAGCCAATAGAGACCACTGTATGTTCTAGAGCATGGAATAGAGAATGTTTATGTGAACCTTTAGGTAAGATCATTGTCAGTTTGATTACCTGGTGGCAAAACATATGCAGAACTCCCCTTTAGTTGGTAGATGTAAATATTGTCCGTACTCTATACCCTATGTGCGTTCTCTGTGATTTTTGTAACAGCAAACCCTTCTCTAATTAATACCTATGGGTCAAAACTCAAGTGCTTTGTGAATCATTGTTTGTGAATCTTAACTGTCATGTTTTGGTAAATGTGTCCAATTTGACACAGGGTTTCTTGTTTATGTTCTATATGATTGTTCTTCACAATAAGTTATTTTTCATTATTACTTTTCCAGTACACTGTATTTGCTTTAGAATCAATTTCACCTTTAGGGGTGCCATTATACTTTCTTAATGTTGCATTGTTAATCCTGAAAACAAAATAAAAAACGTTTTAATATAACTAATTGAGCTCACTCCTCAGTCTGTCTATGTGTTTATTTTTGGACAACTTTTGGATTTTATGATTTACCCGATCAGTAATATTGGGGATCTCCAATTGGGTTCTCATAAATATGACCAGCATGGGGAATACTCCTTGGTAGCAGTACCCCCTCTTTTGATTGTCTGCATTTGCATGGGGCATGCTCCATGACAATGTGGTTTCATCCCCAGTGTACGCTGGCTCTGTATGCCAATGTGCTATTAAGGAGTTGGTGGACACTGTCCAAAAACGATCCGGATGTACACAAGCCTTAACTAGGCTGTAACACTCGGTAATTATAACAGGAGACTCTTGTGGGACTCGCAGTGTGTGGACGGTGTCAGGGTACCTCTAAACATCCACACAAGGAGCCTCAGAGGACTTCTCCAGGGAGGAGGAGCAGCACTGAAAAGCCCTACCCTTTCAGGTGGAGGCAATTCTATCTAACACACTTGTTGTGTAAGGCTGAACGGGTGAGGTAAGTGTATGCTATTTATATTCACACTACAACCAGTTATTTCCACCAAGCATAAATTCTTAACACCCACCATGACAGAAAGTGAATATTATGTAACAAAGGACTTCATATCTAAAACCACATTTCAGTGATGTTTGTAAAAACCAATACAGAGAAAATATTTAAGATGAGAGCCACATATCCTTCCACAGAAAATCAGCTTGAGCCCAGTAACACATGAGACAGTGCCACTATAAGAAATGTTCTTTTTCTGTTTTTCTCATGCTAAAATGGATTGATCTGGTTTGTATTGTTGCATATTCCTCTAGCATGAAAATTGAGTAAAGCACAATTTAAGCATGTATGTACATCCTAAGGGCACTTAAGGGGTTCAATAACAAATTACTTCTCAGTAATATTATGGATTAGTCCTTCCTCCCACAGATTCTCATCTTAGATGCATCATCTCCTGCGCCAGCTGTACTTAGAATCTTTTTCATGAACCAGGGAGTGCAGTGCGGCTATGCATCAACTCCTCCTGGCATCGTTGCATGGCACTGATGCTGGAGGGGACATCAAAGCCAGTATGAGTGGAACAAGTTTTGCTGTCTGACCACAGTTATACCCTTTTCCCTAAAGCTAACACGCCGTGGGAACGCAGAACGGCAGATTATGAACTATAGACCTACAGTGTCAGGATGGGAATCTGTTGGTGGAAGGACTAATCCATCAGAAATGATGAGGGCGAGGAAGAAAGCAGGAAGGTGGGTGCTCGGCGACAGATGGCAATCCACCATGACCTTCAGAAGGAAACTTTTTGTCTCACCCTCTTGTTGAAAAACTCAAGGTAAGGAGGTTTAACGGATAGGGCCTAGAGCTCACTCGCCCACCTAGCAGAAGGGATGGCAAGTAGGAAAATCACTTTCAGGATGAGCAATCTAAAGGAACATGGATGCAAGAGCTCAAACAGAAATGCCACTGCGGATACAAAAACAACGTTCAAATCCCATACAGAAACAATAAACTGGCACGGGGAACCCGATTATATAGTCCCAGCAAAAACAACATAACAGTGGGGATAGTGAAGAACAAGCTCATCTCGGGGTCCTCTTGAAGACTGTAATAGCAGCCAGGTACCCCTTCACAGTGCCAATCTGAAGCCCCTGCTTGGCTAAAGAGAGCAGAAATTCAAACACAGAGGAGGTTGCACAGTCCATAACATCCAAACCCCACTCATAACACAAAGCCACAAATGTACATAACCTGCAGGCATAGACGGACTTAGTAGCGGGCCAACCTGAAGAACGGAGTACATCCAGGGCATAGTCCGGCAAGTCCTGCTCCTTCTATCTCAGTCTCTTAGCAGCTGTCATGCTGCTTACCCGGATTGCCCAATGGCGGCTTCTCGATCGCGGTGCCCAACCGGCGCAGCCTGGTCGTTCCTCTCTCCTGGTGGCCACCATGTTGGTATCTACGTGCACGCTCAGAGGGACCAGCGGCCGCCTTCCGTGCATGAGCAGTGGAGGTGGCATAGTCCATTGCCATGGGCAACCGGGACACCAGTGCGCAGACTCCTGATGAACTGCGCTCTATATAAAAATGCTGCAAGCACCGACACCGGTGCGTTGCAACCTCTTCTGTTATTGGTGTCACGCTGCTGAGCTCTGCTCAGTGCTTCTTTCTGCTTTCCTGATTGTTGCTGCCTGTTTCCTTCCTTGCAGCTCTTGCCTTCCTTCATAGTTGGCCAGTCAGGTACTATGCAATTCCTCTCCTTACCTGCACCTATTGTTTGGGTGCAGGGCTCCTCAGTTCTCATATCTTTTGTTCCGTCTTGAACAAGTTCTTCTGAAATTCTGACTCTCCACGCTCAGTGCATTGCGCTGCCTGGCATCACATACATTGTGGGGAATATCTCTTACACGTCTGGTGAGGGAGCAGGGGGTGGACCCCCGTATACCACATCCAACAAGACCAGACTGAAAACCATTTCCATTCTTATCCTGGACCGCCAGCAACACCTACAAACAGGTATTCGGTAATCACAGGGGGCTCACTTTGATAGCAGCCAAGCATGAAGGTTGAGGCTGCAGAGGCTTGGGTGGAGGACCCAAACTTCGGAATATGAGCAGACCTGCTGTTGCCGTGAGGCACCAATGAGAGAAGATAAATAGGCGCAGAAGCTCTGGGTGCCAGATTTCCTAAGCCCAGTAATAATCAAATTCATGGTGGACCCAAACATTTGCAGTCTGTTGAGAACCATCAGGATGACAGGAATTAGGGGGAATGTATAGAGGAGATCAAGGTTTTACTTAACAATTGATACAACCCCCAAGGCTACCCACCAAAGAAATTCCATGAAGCAGAACAACTCATACATCCTGTTCGAACAGGAGCTGTTGAGCTCCATCTGAGGGGTCTATCAAAGGGCGACAATCCTGTCCGGAACTTCCTGTCAGAGCTCCCACTCAGATAAGGTCGAAGTCTGCCATACTCAAGGTTTCCCCAACAATGTTCCCAGGTTACACAAGAAAAGTGGACAGAGAGACATGGGGCCTCATCACAACAAGTGCCGTAGAGTGATAACGGCGCCGGTAGAGCTGCCGGCGCCATTATCACTCTACCGCCTCATTATGAGGTCTGCTGGTGGGTGCCGCTAAGGACGTCTGGTCAGATCAGTTGTCCTTAGCGGGACACGCTAGCAGACCAGGATGCTAACAACGGGCCCGTCATTAACAGGCCCATTGTTAGCATCCTCCCCATTACCATTGAGCCCTATCAGGGCTCAAATGGGAATGGGGATGTACCGGGTCCGAGTCCCGCGAAAGGGAATTACCGGGCTCTCCAAGGTCGGAATGACCCGGTAAGTGCCCTTTTGCGGGACCGGACCCGGTACCCGGTTTGGGGGTAGCCATGCCGCTAAAAACGGCATGGCTACCTTCAGACTCGTAATGAGGCCCATGGTTTTCCAGCATGCAGCACCATAGTTGTGTCGCTTCACTGCACAGAGATAGTGACCCTGCTGCACCTTCTTTGTTTACATTGACATTCATGAAGCACTTCCGCCAAAGCGCTAAACAATAGTAATAAATAAAACAGTATAATTCAAATGCAAGAAAACTTAATTTTCAAGAGCAGAGATGTTAGAGGTTGGTAAGAGTTGATAGAAAGTGAGCTTTAAGATGAGTTTGGAAAATGTGGTAAGAAGGAGAAAAGCAGACAGGCAAGGGAAAAGCATTCTAAATTTTAGGTAAAGACAGAAGGATCAGAACTGGGAGGGAGCACATGGGGGTTTTAGGACAGTGAATAAGAATATTAACTGAGAGTGAAGAGTGCAGGTGTGAGAAGATAAGGAAACGTAGGATAAGAGATAAAGGGGAGCATGACCATAAAGACATTTGTAGCAGAGGAAATGGAAGGACAGTTGTGAATCGAAAGGAAGGATAGAAATAGAGAGAAGAGAGGGTAACAAGAGGGTAATATGGAAGAGCAAGGGGACAATTAGAAAAGGTGATGAACGCTGAGTTATAAATGAAACAAAGAGGGGTAAGATCGGAGAGTGGAAGACACAGAGAGAAGAACAATAATTACGCTTGGAGAATAAAAGGGAGGTTATAAGGAGCTTAGTAGCATGAAAAGAAAGGAATTGGACACCTATTCAACGATTAAAAAAGTAGAATCAACAAGGGTGGACACCGTTAGAAATGAAGAGTGAGAAAAAGAGAGATGAGTCGAACATAACTCTCAGGTTATGAGCTGAAGGAGATAAGGGAAGAAGAGTAGAGGGAAATAGACCAGTAGGAGGGGAAGGAGATGCAGAAGGGAAGAAGAGAAACTCGGTTTTGGTGGAATTCAGGTGGATGAAGTAACAGCTCATCCAGGATTGTTTGGCGGCAAGCCAGGAAGAGACAAAGGTATGAAGCGAGTCCGTAAACTAGTAAACAGAAAAGACGTATTGATAACTTTCAAGAATCCTCAGGATACGAAACGTAAATCCAGGAACCAACGCTGAGGAAAGGCTGCAAAGAGAGATTGCGGCTGTGGTACTCTCCTTGGCTCCTGAAATGGGGAGAAATGTTAAAAGAGTTAATTAAGGGGCAAAGGGGGGAGAGGGTAGAGAGAGAAAAGTAAGGGGCCAAGGACAGATCCCTGAGGTACTCCACAGAGGGAAGAAGAAGAGTGACCAGTCCATGGGACATAATAGGAATGGCTGGTAGGGCATGGCAACCATGTTGTCTGTCAAACCCAGGACACCAAGACCCCGTATTGAGGAACGGAAAGAAACCTGACAGGCCACAGTTCTAGCAGGTATGTTCCCAAGCCGCTTCAGGGAGCCAAACACCACTCATTATTGGATCCCTCAGGTATGCACCCCAACCGTTTAGGGATGTGACCATCACTATGATCGGTTGCGTCTAGGGTTGCTATAGAGCCCCTGCCACAGAAAGTGGCCCAAATGGATCACTACATCAGGTCCCTTGATATCTTACTGGAGACCAACAACAGGTCCAACATGTCGCACTGAAACTGAGACTATTTATTTTGCAGCAGCAACTCCAGCGATCACATTCATGACTGAGCCTCTGCCACACACCTGATGCAGGAAGCCATGAGGTTCATACGATACAAGAAAGCAGAGGCTGGGACCGGACTGTGAGCCTCAAAGATGTTAAGCACCTGCACAGCAATGTTTGACCCTGCCTGTGTGAGTGTCTAGAACTGCTTTGATGAACTGGATCAACTGGCAGAGTGAATGACTGGTCAAGTTCAGGGACAAGGTGTGGTGCAGCTCTGCGTTCTCCAACTCTCAAGAGATGACTCAAATGAGCCAATTGTCAAGGTTGGGACAGACATGAATCCTCTTCCTCCTAAACGGCCACCATAGCCAGAAGCTTTGTGAAGACCATTGCAGTCAAGGAAATGCCAAAAGGCCGGGCTTGGAACTGGTAAGGGGTACTTCCAGTATTTCTGATAGCTAAAGAATGGAAGTAGGTATCGTGAAAGTCAACTGACACCAGCCAGTCCTGCAGTTAATTGGCTTGGAACTTCTTTGTGAAGACCATTGGGGTCAAGGAAATGCCAAAAGGCCGGGCTTGGAACTGGTAAGGGGTACTTCCAGTATTTCTGATAGCTAAAGAATGGAAGTAGGTATCGTGAAAGTCCACTGACACCAGCCAGTCCTGCAGTTAATTGGCTTGGAACTTCTAGGCAAAAATGAAAATTATGAATTCGTCATTGCACAAGTACAAAGTCAGAAGTCCCATATTCATGATAGGGCACTGTCCACCAATCTTCTTTGGGACCAGAAAATACAGAGATTACCAGCTTTTCCTGTGTTCTTTGGCAGTGTGAGAAACCTGAATGTATCTCACCCGCTAGTTCCTGAGGATATGTCATCCAGGTGGCCAGGACACGGCTATTACTATTGGATCCAGTTCCTTGGGTGGACCAGTGTTGGGGGATCACTTGGATGAAGGGTCCTCAGGGAGTGGAAGTGGGCCACCAAAGGTTGAGACATGGTAGCCCCTTCCTAATAACACCTTTTCCCCATCCTACTAGGTAGGATATCTAGGAACTCAAACCCCTTGCCCCTTTTCCGACATAAACACTTTTTCACAGACAGCCCAAAATGACAGAGAACAGACTAACACCCGAGCCGTATACCTGACACGTCCCAACACAAGGGTCAGGCAGAGTCGGCCAAATACTAACAATTATACACAACTGACTTCCATCACACTTCCCCACACGGATAAAAGACGGAACACAAAAGAACACGACGAGCGAGGAAAACTACCCGAGGAAGCAGCAATTTCGAATTGCCAGTTTTCTACAAGGAGAATGGCAGCAAGACCAGAAAGGGTTGCAAGGAGGGAATTGGCCTTGGCCTTTTCATTGAGAGGAAAACCGTAACTTTCAAGAATCCTCAGGATACGAACCGTAAATCCAGGAACCAACGCTGAGGAAAGGCTGCAAAGAGAGATTGCGGCTGTGGTACTCTCCTTGGCTCCTGCAACAAAGCCGCTCCAGTAACGTCAGCACACCCGGTAAATCAGGGGAGACTGATAGCAGACCTGACTCTGTTAGACCCAAGGTCACAGGTGACAATGTTGCATGAAGAAGTCTGTAACGAACAAAGCATGAGGAGTATGTGATGAGCAACTCAAAAGTTATTGAATGTCCGTGATTGAATATCCAAAAAGTGAGTGAACCTTTGAAGCAAATACTGAACAGAGTGGTCTGGCACCACGTAGGTGCTCATTAGAAAGTCTCTGCTAGGCATTCACTTGAGGGTGCAAAAGGTTATGAACTGTGAATGTAATAGGCAAATGTGAACCAGATGGAGGGATGCCAAATTTGTGAAATATAAAGTCAAAGTGGTCGTGCAACGGGTCAAGCCAAATCCTGTGCACATTTGAAAGTCTTTGAAAGGAAAAGTTGAGACTGGTCCAAGCAAGGTTGAGGGAGACTAATCGCCAAAAGGGATCGGAGCCCGATGGAAGAGGATCCGGGGTGAACCTTGTGTCACCCGAAAGAAGATTGTTGTAACCAAAGAGGATCGGAGCCTGAAGGAGAGGGATCCGGGGTGAACCATGTGTCACCCGAAAGAAGACTGTAATAAACAAAGGGGATCTGAACCCAATAGAGGGGGATCCAGGTAGAATAGTGAATCACCCTACTTCAATACTTGTAAAGGAACTTTTTTTCGTTTGGAACTTTTAATTTGTTTGATATATCAGGCCATCTCAGAACTGTGTCCTTATGCCGAAGAAGCCCAAAAGTGTGCTATGCTCGAGTGAACCACCTTCTACCATGCTGAAAATGTGGGGAAGTGAGACCCATGGTCTGAACATCCTGGCTTATTATTTGGTGAGCACTTCTTTATTTTTCATGAACCTTATCCCACACTATTTGTAAATTAGCTGTAAGGATTGGTGAAAGGTTTTTTAGAATAGGCCCTCTTATTTTGACAAGACACCAGTAGAATTGTGTTATTATTATTTGATGGTCGTAGCATGGTCCCATCTTAGATTTAGGCTTAGATAGGCGTTTATCACACCCTTGTTAAAAGTTCAATAAACACCCTTGAACTGCGCCACTTGTGTCTGTCTTACTTCCGATACCATGCCTTCCTTACAGCAGGCACCAGCTCAACAGTGCGCTTTTCCACTTTGGGGGGGAAAGGACCCAGTGAGGAGAAGGATGGGAAGGATGATGGTTAGGTCAATGAAAGTGACACAGTAACCCTGTGATATGTATAACCTGTAAGTCCCAAGCATTGGAAGTTGTCAGTTGCCACACCTTGACATTCAGGAACAATCTCCATTCCACCGGAAAAGAATTGACAATGTCCAACTTACAAAGGTTTTAGACCACTGGCTGCTGAGGTGACAACGGGCATGTAACAACACCTCTCTAGGTATATCTGCCCCTAATTCGGAAGGTGCTTGAGCCCTACCACAGTGGATGAAAGAGGAGAAGGACTTAAAGGAATGGCCCTTTATGTGGATGTGGCAGTTTATTAAATAGCCGAGTCTAAATAATTAGCCTTTGCATTGGAGGCCTTAAGCATCTCAAAGGACTCATCTTCTTTTGCCCCAGAAACTATGGGGAAAAACCCAGAAGTCCTAAGCAACCCTGAAGTTCTCAGCTGGGAGGGCCTGTGTATGAACGACCCAGTGCCCAATCGCATGGGCATAGAATCCACTGTGTTAATACCAGACTAAAGCATCTTACGCATGGCCTCCTTTAAATTCTCCACCAGAGTGGTAAACCCATCTTTCATCTCCTTGGTTGGCAGGTTTTCACGTACAAATGTTGAATGTGTGGTCCCATACATCTTGCTCTCCCTGTCTGGGATAAAAGAAGGAACAGCAGCTGACTTTGACCTCACAGCGGAAGATAGAACCAATAGGCTATAACGTGTAGGCTGAGAAGACAAAAACCCTGGATCAAAGGGAGCTGAGTGTGATGAATTGAGGGAATTTGTCCCTTCTCCCCAAGGAGGGGACCAACTTGTGAGGCTAGGGGTTGAGGCAAGTAGAACCTTCCCAGGAAAGAACCCCTCTACACCCTCCCCCCCTTTGGGGACAAGGACTCCCTTTCCCATAAGGAACACCCTGATGGCATCCAAGTGATGGCTTATAAGGACCTATACAATACACCAGAATATTATCAGTTTCCTGAAGATAAAGTGAACTTTATTATCAACAACCAGAAATGGAGACTGTCCCTTTAAATTCAAGTCTACAATGGCCTATGTAGGAGAATGAAAAGGAATGAGATGTCAAAGAACCAGAGAGAAAGTGCAAAGAGCCAAGAGAGGGCAGAGAGCCAAGAAAGAGCAGACAGCCGAGAGAGCGTGGGAGAATGAGAGTACCAGGGGAAGCACCCTGTACATAGCAGAGTGGAAGGAGGCAGGGCTGTAGCAGAACACAGAGCCAGTGTAAGCTTGAGCGCAGCTCTTACATGGAGTGAGAAATGCTGGAAGACTGGCATGAGAGAACGGAGGAAATCCAAGGAAGCAGGAACAGAGTTAGGTGGTGGGGTGACCACAAAGTAATCATGATGGGCATCCCGCCCGTACAACGATGCTGATGCCACCAGTGGGAGGAAACACCTCCCGATCCGAATCATGGCACCAGTGACATGTATATGAGAGAAACACTGCATAAAGTAAGCCAAGAAGCTCTGAAGTACAGGTACCAGCCGTTGGTAATACGGGGAACGGGAATCATTATAAGCTAAACAAAACTCATCCCAGTACTATTTGTATTTGTATTTTATTGAATTTATAAAGCACCCTTTGCCCAAAGCACTTATAAAAGAACATTTAAAACAACAGTAAAACCAAAGGATCAATGTAGACCATTTAACATAGAAGAGGGGGGGAGGAGGAGCATTCAGTTTGTCGAGAAAGCTCTTTGAACGATGTTGACATTGGGACACAAATGTCTTTTTGGGTCCACACCTCAATACCTAAAGGAGACACTGGAGATTTACAAACCCAGTAGGACCCTGAGCTCAGTAGAGGCCTGTACCCTGAAGGTGAACTGTTTCAAAAGAGTCTGGGGGAATGGCCGTTTCTTCCCTGTCCGAGTAGCTCAGGTTGAAACGAGCTCCCTGAATCATTAAGGAAGGAGGAAAATCACCCTACTTTTAAGAAACTCCTTAAGAGCAGGTTGTTGGCTTAGGATGGACCCCCGTTTTATCTGTTTTGTAGATTTGTTTTGTTTCATGTCTGCCTGTCTCAGCGCCTGGATGCCCGAGGGCTTTGACACTTTATAAGCAGATAGATAGATCGGTAGATAGGTAGATATGTAGATAGATAGATAGATAGATAGATAGATAGATAGATAGATAGATAGATAGATAGATAGATAGATAAGAGATAGGCTTTAAGATTAAACTGAAAAATGTGAAGATTTTTAGAAGAGTGGACAGAAAGAGGGAGTGAGTTCCAATGTTTGGACGCCAGAAGAGTAAAAGATGGGATATTAGAAGATGCACAGGAGGCTTAGGAATAGTAAGGAGGAACTGATTCTGGGATCTGAGAGAACAAGAAGGTGAATAAAGGAAAATCAGCAAAGAGAGATCGGAAGGAGCAAGACCATGAATACATTTAAAGACAATCGAAAGGAAATGATAGAGGTGACAAGACTCAAAAGGAAAAAGCAAGATTGTAAGTAACAAGGGTGTAATAGAGGCGCAAGGAGACAGAGACAAACTCGTACTAATGCTAAAAGATGTGGAATAAATTTGATTAACCAGAACTGTGTTAGGTCGGATGAAATACGAGAATCATAGAGTGGGAGAGAAATATATGTGAAATCCTTCTGCCTCAGGACTATATTAATAAGGAGGAGTGAAAGAAGAAACCCTCAGACGGTGAGAGCGATAAAGCTGGAGGTTAATACCGTGGGTAAAGGGAAAAGTGAACTCGCTTCTCGAAGTGAAGCTAGAGAACATAATAAAGTGAGACACTTGGGGAGACAGACCCATGGGGTCAGAAAAGATAACCCATACCCTGGACATAAGAAAGAAGTATACCAAAGACAGACACATGGGGAGCACTGACCCGTGAGGTCCGAAAAGATAACCCATACCATGGACATAAGAAAGAAGTATACCAAAGACAGACACATGGAGAGCACTGACCCGTGAGGTCAGAAAAGATGTCCCATACCCTGGACATAAGAAAGAAGTATACCAAAGAGAGACACATGGGGAGCACTGACCCATGAGGTCCGAAAAGATAACCCATACCCTGGACATAAGAAAGAAAGTATACCAAAGAGAGGCACTTGGGGAGCGCAGACACGTGGGGTCAGAAAAGATAACCCATGCCCTGGACATAAGAAAGCATACCAAAAAGAGACACCTGGGGAGCACAGACCCATAGGGTCAGAAAATATAATCCATACCCTGAAGATAAGAAAGAAAGTATACAAAAGAGAGATACTTGGGGAATACAGACCCGTGAGGTCAGAAAGACAAATACATATCCAGAGGATAAGAAAGATTATAACAGAGAAAGATACTGGAGAGTGCAGACCCGTGAGCACATAAAGTTAAGACTTGTACATGAAACAGCACTCTGGAAAGAGTTGAAGTGTAATGGGAAATTGAGCCATCGAAATATCAGAGAGGAGAGCAATATGCAAGCTTAGCGGCACGCTCCCGGTGGGCTTTAGACTTCTCGATTGGCAGTAGGATTGACAGTAGGTGAAATGCTTAGTGTTGTGATCCCCCAAGGTAATAAAGAAATTGAACTTTGTCTACTCCAGTCTGAGCAGTGCGTGAAGCCTGACGCCTTTAGGTTATGAGGAATAATGTAGTAAAAATAAGGTTAAAGCCAGTGGCGTTCCTTACAGAGGCCTAGACAGGGTAGAGCCCGAGTGGGCAAGGCTCACCCAAAACATGTAAATGCCCACTCAGCCGCAGTGTGTGCGCATTTCCATTTGTAGATTTGAATGTCACTGCAGTGGGCCCAACTCTATTAGCTTCAGGCCCCACTTGATAGAAAATCCTGGCTACCCCTTTGGTTCCTAGCAGGGTACAAAGTGCATGGAAAAAAGGACCTGTGGTCATGGGGCACAGCTGGCGCCATATAGACTGGCCATGGAGCTGGCACTGCCCCATGGTGCACCTGCTAGCGGCTGAACACTTTTTCAAAGGCAGATGGTTTGGGGGGGGAAATATATCAAAGATGAGGAATCTGTGTGAGGAACTAATCCATTAGAATTGGATTTCACTTCCCTTTTATTTTGCAGAAATGTGTTACAATCCAGATCAATCCACCTTCACATGAGGAGAAGAAAAATCGAATATACCCTATAAAATTGATCTTCTTTAGCCATAAAGCACGTGCATACTTCCTAATGAATGGCTCCTAGATCAGTAAGCGTGGCTTCCTCCCAATGTCCTGCAAAACCCGACGATGCAGTGACCCCCGAGGCTATGTATTTGTCTCAACCGACTCAGCGCCTCAAGGTGGGAAAGCTGGTAATAGCACTCAAAGGAGACATAAACATGTTTGCATTTGCTCCAACCTGTTCCTCATCTACGTGCACAATTGTATTTTTAGGGGTCTGATTCTTGCCTTCATACAATCTGGGAATTCGAGTCATTCTTTAACTATAGCATTTGCTTTTATTGACAGCTGATACCATTGGGAGATAATCAGCCTTCCCCTCACTAACCTCCATGTAACTCTCCCTCCATCTTTCTATCCATACCCGTACAACTCTGTTGCAATTGTATGGGCCTCATTACACGGTAGGCGGTCGACCAAGGTGCTACTAGCACCTTGGTCCATGCTGGTAAAATACCGGCACCGCCTTGGTGGAAAGGGGAATTACCGCCCTATTCCAAGGTTGGCGGGGCGGTAATTCCCCCTTCCCCCATTGCCCTTCCCCATTCCCATTTTTGCCCCATAGGGCATAATGGGAATGGGGAAGGTGCTAATTACGGTACCGCAAATTTGCGGTGCCGTAATTAGCACCAAGGTCGCTTAGCGGGTTGGTTTTTAACGCCTGCTAAAAGCAGGCGTTAAAGTACCAACCCGCTAAGGGACCTCGTAGTAAGGCGGTAAGGTTTAACAGTCACCGGTACCATTACCGGTGACCGTTAACCCTTACCGCCTACCGTGTAATGAGGCCCTATATATAGTATTGTACGATATGATTGCATCCTATTGTTGTGCAGTGCTGCATTGCTTTCCAGCTAGGTTCACATCAAACAAAACCCACTACATACATACTTTAGTTATAGTTCCTCAAAAGCGATCAAATATGCTAGCGTGTAAGACAATGAGCTGTGAAAAATGCAAGAAGTATTGAAACATTTCCAAGAGCTGATTTTTACCTGATTAGCCACCTCTGTTTCAGTTGTTCAAATTATTATTGTTATAATGGCATTTATTGCGTGCAGACCTGGCTTCAGGAAGCAATGGAGTGCTTTACAAGTCATATGGGTAAGTACGCTGTGAGGGAGGCAAGCAGAGCAGGGGAGCAAGCAATGGGGGGTGGAGAGGGTGGGCAATGTGGCAGCAAGGGATCTACAAGCAACCAAGGAAATAACTGGGGGAGTAGATTGCTCCCAGGTTAGGTGGGGAGTGCACGGTGTGAGGACCTAGGTGCTAGGGAGCATCCATTCCTGGAAGAGGAGGGTCTTGAGGTGAAAAAGGGCTGAGCCTCATGTTGAAGGAGCGTGGGGGTTCCAGTCTGGGATTATATACAAAGTATTATTATATTGCACATCATATGCGGCAAACCCCAAACTGGTGCTTCGAGTCTGTACGGTATTCATCTGTGTGAGTGGCAAGCAATCAGGCTTCTTTACTGAAGTATATTTACCCAATGTGAACTGCATTTTACACAAAGGTGCAGGCAACATGGGCCAGATTACAGAAACGGCAATTTTGAAAGATCATAGCACTAGGGCAAAAACTGCCCTATTGCAAAAAAATATATACTTTCAATGCATTTTTGTACCAGGGCAAAGTTTGCCTTGGTGCTAATGTCATTCCATAGGGGCACAAGAGCAAACATTGCCCGGGTGCAAACAAGCATTGCCAAAGGGCACATTTTTCCCTCGTGCTAATACCATGCAAAATTGAACTTGTAATGGTGCACATGTTTTCTAATATGGTTCAAATGTGTTGTGTACTTAGACAAAACTTTCCCTAGTGCTAACTCCATGAAAAATCGCACTTGCATTGGTGCAAAGCTTCCGTAATGTGTTCACATTTTGAGATCAAAATACTGCGTAAAAGTTATCACCAGTTGTGATAGAAAAGTCACTAAACCCAGCAGATAACACGTTTTCAGGCTGGCGCCCCAATCACAATTCCAATAAGTAGACATGTGCAATGTCTCAACATTATCTACAAACATGATGTGTTTATTTTATGTATTCTCCTAATGTCACTTAAGTAAACAGAACCCAATGCTTTCTTATAGCTAATAAGTGATTGCTGCAAATGAAGAAATATCAAAAATCACGCTGATCATGTCGATTTTAGATAGACTTTACACCATTCAACCTATTCAAAGTGAGAAAACAATGTTCTCTTTTATTTTACAAATTTCTCCATTCATATATTCAAGTAACATTCGTAGAAATGAACACAAAACACCCTACAGTACCATATTTTGGTAATAAACACAGGACTAAAGTGCAAAACATTACATGTCTTTCTTGTCAAACAATTCTCATCGTTCCTCATCTGACATTGAAACCTTTCCTATTATATATGGGGCTATCTTGTTCATATATGCATTTTCACTCACACTAGTGAACAGGGTGTCTATATAACACTGCTACATTCAAAATTTGATATTGACACAGATGTGTTTCGACCTCATGAGCTAATGTGAGAATGAAGAAAGAAATGTGCTTTGAAATCCATTGGTTGGGAAGCATTGAAAAAACCTCTACCTCCCCAGACATAAGTACTCATAAATGGGGGAAACTGAGATGTGTATTTATTTTCAAACGATAATTGCTCCTTTGGAGTATTTAATGGAACTCAATTGGGGCAAAGATAACTTTCCATTTCCAGATGTATAGCTGTTACACTTCCTTACTATTTATCTTTAAATAATTGCATTTGCCATACTTAAATGTGAAAAGACAAATCACCTGTGCATACAATATGTCAACAGTATGGCTCTTCTACTGCAAAGAGGTGTAAAATAAATGTTCAAAATACCTGTCGTCCTTTTGGACCAGTCTTTCCAGGCGGCCCTAGAAACCCCTAAAGAGGAAAAAAGATCATACATCTGAGTTTAATATATTCAAAGTAAATGTTTCTATTGTACTGAGAGAAAGCAGTCTTACTACAAAGCAGTCTGTTTAACTGTGTATTAAAGACATGCACTTCAAGAACAATGTATGCAGGGAATAAAAACGTTGGCAGTGCTCACTAAATGCACTCTAAGAAAATGAATCTGTGTATCACCATTAAGTACAATAGTTGATGAACCCTTGCATTTCCAGTAAGCAGGATAGCTGATGAATCCTCTCACCTCAAATAAGCACATGGCTGCACCATGCCTAGCCTTGCTAAAAGGAATAATACACTTTACACCACTCTTCATTGTGAGAAAGGAACACTGGTCTCAGGGGAGATGATTAATAGTGCTGCAATTAACCCCAATGGAAATACTGTCCATGAGCTCCCAGGTCATCTGGCGACAACTCACCAATGGTAAGGCTTTGTGCTCACAGATTCCTTTTTGGCTTAATGATACTGAGGAATTTGATGGCAGATGGAGTGCATATAAATGAGATTGTACAATCTGGACACAGAACCTATGTTGTTAATAAATGGTTTCTATTACACAGTGCGCTAAATGAAAACCTTAAAGAGTAAACATACTCTTTCTCCTTCCGGTCCAGGAGGTCCTGCCACTCCAGGTGGTCCGATGAAGCCCTTTAAATAAGAAAACAATAATTCATGTTGGTGATTAAAAATGTTAGGAGGCCATTGCCAGATGTAGACAGTTCAATCTATCCAAAACATAAAAACAAATATATGGCAGAAACAGAAGAGTAATGACAGTTATTGACCACCAATAAATACGCAAATGAGTGATCCCTTGTCAGCAAACTACAGAGTATTCCTCTGGGTATCATTCCATTCCACTGTTTTTAGAGAGTCTGTACCATGACAAAGGGATCCAACTATATACAGAGCAAGCGTGACACAGTGCTCAAAGTAAGTAGTTTCAGTCCAAACTACTAGACATCAAATACACCCACCAGATATGTCATCATGGTGATTCACAAATGAACTCTGTAGACAGGACATGTTTCACGTACATAGGGGGGGGACACATATATATAATTAAAAAAACATATAGAAAGTTTAGAAGTAAAATGTCCTAAATATATCCTGAAAGTCAAGTGTATTATATTAGTTAATTTGCATTACTTGAAAAAATCATCAGCACGCTTAAACCGTTACTGCTGAAGTGTAGCCCTAGTTCAAGTGGTTTAGACCATCTTCCAGCTAATGCTGTGCACATTGACTGATTCTGAAGACAAATATTGCAGTGTGCATAGCTCCTCTGTACTGAGAAATATGTGCCAAATGCCACTTAACCAATGATTGTTTTCCTGGTCTTGTATCTGTTTACAGTCCGATGTTCTGCATATTCTGCCATCAAGTGGCAGGTCATAGTATTACAACCTAAAAGTAGGCATTAGCATAGGTGTTCCTGTCACAATAGTCCTACCCTTCATGTTCAGGTAAAATACTGCCCCTTGATGCCTTTATCCTCAGACTGGTTGTTTTCCATGATGTGAAGTAAGAGTATTGTTTTTGTTTTATATGAGGTGTGGTAAGAATATTGTTTGAGCACGTGTGCATTAGTAGTTCAGTTTGCTCTAGTTTTAGGAATTCTGTGCACCTATCCTCCGGATCAGAGGTGCATTTACTACTAAAAAGATAGAAGGACCAATAATACTATTACTGGGTAGATAATGTGTGTCTTCTTGGGCTTGTGAATGTGTTTATTGTCACACGCTGTGCATAGATTATCTAGCAGTGCTTGTTCTTTGCAGTGGGTGTGCAGGTGGCACTACTGAAAAAAGAAACTATTGTAGAGCTGCCGTCAACTTGTTCATCTGCTTTTCTTTGACCAGCTATACGGCAGTGTTTGGTGAATGCATGTACAGAGGCAAAGGTTGCTGCCTTGTATAAGGCATTGCGGGGGATATTGGCCATAAATCCCAGTGAAGCCCCTGTAGATGGTTGAATGGGAGCGTTGTTTAAGGTGCAGGAAACATACCAATGTTGAGACATCAGTTTAGGGGGTAAGTTAGTGGGGCAAGGGTTGGAGCAGGGGGTAAAAAGGGTACCCCGCATCAAAATGGAAAGAGTACAAATGGCTGCTAATTCTAAAGAATGTCCCTTTCAAAAGGAGAAGAATGTTAGAGCTTGGCTGAGAATCATAAAGCAATGTCCTGCTTTGATTTGTGTGCACCGATCCAGGCAGACGTGGGTATCCTTCTGACATGGACATCCTACGATGAGAGTGGGTATGTGGCGTTATTTTGGGAACAGTGCTTTCAAAATTCAATTTATGTGATGGGAGAGTGACAATGTAAATGGCATAATTTTATCACCGGTGTTTGAAAGACGCAGTATCTTTATTGCGGTAATACAACTCCAGTGAGTACAGTTCATATGGACTGAAAATAAGGTCAATAATTCATTGTATCAAATCCACACGAATAAATGCATGCACACAGCATGTAATGTGATTACAATTGGCAGTGTCAAATAAGTTTAGCTCAAGGGTGCTGTGGCAATATAAAAATCCCAGTAGGGCCTTGTAGTCCAGAATTGCACACACATTGGGGGAACATGCTGAAAGTTTGGGCAGGCAGAAAATGGAATGCTTGGGATATCGCCAAACCCCTCGCCTTCTTGGGTGCAGTGGGATTATACATTTTTTTAAATCCCACTTCATCCAAGCTTTTGCAGCATGTGGACAGGATTAGCCACCTCTCCTGTTCTATAACAAGGGACACATTGCTTGGCAGGAGGTGTTTGTAGGGCTTCATGTTAGGACCCCAACTCTCCAATCAAAATTCTCATTCTGGCCAAAGTTGATCCCTGAACCACCCATATTGCTACAGCATCCTATTGCCTGTGCGAAGGCCCCCACCTAGGTAGGTGCTTCCCGCTTTCTTTGTCCTATTACCCAAACACTTTTTTAAAGGAACGGATCAGAAAGATGAGTGGAACCTATTGGCATCTATGTTGGCTGGTCTAATCCAATAGAGTGAAGAGTGTGACTCAAAGTTATCTTTATTCCCCCCTGCTCTGGGATTTAGGAATTAATATGGGTTGAAGTTACTGTAACTCATATTTGGTGCTAATCTTTGATCAAATGAATGTTCTGTATGTATACTTTATTATTTACTGTAGTTTTTTACGGGGTCATTTTACTAAAAAGCAGAAATCACACATTCAAAATCCTTAGAAAGCTAAGAATTTCAAACATTGAACAACCAATGTTCAGCACTTACCAGTGCTTCATTGCACATCAGGCATTGTATGGGTCCACCTTCCTTGCTAACTAAGGAGGTAGTATAGTATTGTGAGACCTGTGACATTCATGCACATGTGTTAGTCTCATTTATATAGCCTTTTCTTTGCTCAGCACCCTCCTGCATTAGAGCATCCGCAAAATTGCCTAATGTCCCTGGGAGGGATGCAATTGTGTGATTTTGTCCATGGTATAAACATGGGATTATGTTCTCCTAATCTTAACAACATGTGTAACACATAACTTTACACCAGGTCCAACCTATAGCATTTTAATTAAACATTGTATTATTTTGCTTCAGATTAAAAGAGTTTTCCTGTATGCCACATTTAGGATTGAAGGTACATTTTACTGATAGCTGCAGGGTTTTTGAAATAGAAATATCATTTGAGACAGGAAACATAGATAACACAATAAACGTTTCATGATCAAACTGATTAATTGAAGCTTTAAAAAGGAATGTACATGGCCATAATGCCTATTTTATATTTAAGTATATCTTGACTTCACCTTGGACCTGTGCCTGCCCATGTCCCATAATATTAATTACAATGTAAGAAAAGGAAAGGACATTGCAACTTTACTGCTCAAGGCTGAGGACTTTGGCTATGCGCTGGTGTTGGCTGGATTGGATACCAGAAGCAACCAGACTGCTTGAATACCCCAATTCCCATTTGAAGACCTGAGGTTGATTGAATATGCAGCAGCCAGGTTGCACGATTGGCATCTGGACAGAGGATGTAAAAACTTATAGTACCCACCCCAGAGCTCCTAGCTGCCTGCCTCAGAAAAATACACAGTTCAGCAGGAGGACGTTTCCCCAGGATTTCTTTTTAAAAACTAACACTAAAAACCTTTCCTCTAAAAGCTTGCCAATTTCCTCCAGCATTATGTCTGCCAACATGCTTAGAATGTTGAAAGAAATATCAACCCACTCAGTTCAAATATGTTTGAACTGTATTCATGTATGTCTTCCTGGAAGGAATTATCATGTTATTGCTTTTAATTCTATAGAGCATTCGGAAACCCCGGGGCAGAGTATGCTCAGAAGAAACATGTCAAATACCAATAACAAGAGCATAAATCCATATGAGCAACGGGGGCTAATTCAGTGCAGACTATTAAAGCCTGATCATAAAAAAATCACAGGTAAATTAATCAAATGCGACCTTTTAGCCAACTTGTGTTTAACATGGTTGGTCCACTTTCTATAAATGAACAACCCTGCCTGAAATAAAAGTTGAATGATCCATCATACTAAGGATATTGCTCTATCAGGGATTCAAATGTGTTGGTATTTGACATGGTTGATGGTGATTGGGTCATTACTGAAGGCTCCTTTTTCTAATCATGATCATGGGTATTCTAATGCCTGGGACTGCCCATTCCTTGGCTTAAATGGAGAACTTTCTACATAATGTTGGCTTCATTAAGGAAGTCTCCTTGCATAACACCCTTTCAAATTATATATTGAACACTTCACCACAGTTATTAAAGACACTACGATATTACCATCCAACATGGGCAGTAGGCAGCATGCCATCGTGCTGTAGGTTACTATTGTGTGTGGCTTTCATAGAAAACCATACACAACTTGTTCCTTTTCTGGATGCTTTATCTTCCTGCTGTGGCATCGTGGCAGGGGATTATCAAATCCATAATCCACTGTAATTTTTCATTTTTTGAATGGCTGGGGTTAGGTGAAAGGGAACGTTTTATATTGTTCCAGCATGCCTGCTCTCTCCAACCTCTGCAATGATAGCTCATGCAGACAGTGCAAGGGATTGGAAGGGGAGGCCATACACATCATAAATTATACATTTCTGGCATTCAACAATAGGGTGTATTTAATGAGTGACAACACAGACAACTTATGCTTCTTCCTCGTTGTTCATCAAATGCTACCCAGAAATCATGGAAAATATCCCCATGGTTGATAGCTATGCTGCTAGATTTATAGCTTTAACCCTTGCAGTGCCGGGCGGCCATGACCAGTAACGGCCCGCCAAACTCAAGCCAAGGGTGTGGGCTGTGGACCATTACCAGCCATGGCCGCCTCACACCGCAGGGTGAAAACCATTTGCACCCTGGTGATTAATAACCGGGGTGTGAATTTGTTTTTCTTCCTCTGGAGATTTGCACAATTTACACAGGCAGTCTCCCGAGGATTGAAAAAAAAAAAGACAAAATATGGCCTTGGCTGGGAGACAGGAGGAGCACAGGGACCGGAGCACAAAGCTCTGGTCCAGCAGGTAAGTGTGTAGGTAGGGTGGGGAAGGGATTGGGGTTATTTTGGGGGCGAGGAGGTGGGTAGGCAACAGGGAGATGCTCCCTGATGCCTCCCCACATTAAAATCAAAAAACACAAATGGCGCTACGCGGGAAGAGCCACCTAATTGGCTAAACTCTCTTCCCTGGGTGCAAATTCTACATCTTCAAGCTCCACTGTCAAAAACGGGGACTGCATCTGTGACCTCCTTTCTGGATCTACATTTTGCTACTGGGACTCGTCTAACCAATGATTATGCTCCAATCGTACAACCCTGACAAATCAACCTAGCGAAAGGGCAGCAGTGATAGACATCATGCACATCATTGCCTCCACACCCACACTCCTTCTTGACTCTGGACTGTGGACCTCTCCTCCTGAAGTGGTGTCTCATCCCAAACATCTTTCACAAGTTCCTAATTACCTATGGCTAAACCCTAAATGTAAAGAATGTTTCGGTACCTTTGTCCCAACCCTCATACTCCATCTAGATGGACTATCCTCTCTGAGGTCAAAACCAGTTTTGACAAACTAGACTTTCCCTACACTAGACATCTTTTCTCCATCATGGAAAACCTAGACCTGCACCAACTGGTAACATGCTTTACTCATTCACCTGAACATTAGCTCAGAAATGTTATAAACACCTATCTTCTGAAGGTCTCAGACACCATTCTATTCACTGGAATGACTGTGTGTGGCTGTGTGTGTGGCTGTGTGTGTGTGTGTGTGTGTGTGTGTGTGTGTGTGTGTGTGTGTGTGTGTGTGTCTGTGTGTGTAAGCCTTCTCCCAACACATTTCACTCACCTCTTGCACCTGCCGATACCAGCTCTACAATATTCACAAAATCCGTCCCTCCTCACATTCCATGCTACCAAACTCCTAATCTCCTCTCTCATCTTTTCCCGCCTCTTCTACTGCTCTTCTGTACGGACTTCCCGCATCTCATCTTGTCCCTCTTAAATCCATCTACCACTCTGCTGTTCGTACCCTTTGTCTCCTTACCTCCCGTGACTCCATCTCTACCTCACTCTCTTACTTTGGCTGGCTACCATTTCACTTACAGCTAAAAGTTGACTTTCTCTGCCTTGTCTTCAAATCCCTTCATGGTATTGCTCCTCCTTATCTCTCCTCCCTTCTCCTTCTACTCCCCCTCCCCTTCCCTTCGTTCCGCTGACCATTTCCTTCTCACTGTACCTCCATCCCCCTGCGCTTCCTCCCGTTTCCGCTCCTTCCAACTCCTTGCACCTCTGCACTGGAACTCACTCCCTCTCACAATCCGCTCTACAGCGACCTTCACCTCATTTCGCACTTCCTTAAATCCCTGCTCCTCCATTCTCCTCCTTGAAACCCCCCCTCTGCCCCCTCTACTGCCCCTCCCCCCTCTCCCTTCCCTTTGATTTTCTCTCTCCCCTCTCCTGCCCCTCCTCTCTCCCCCTTCCATTTCCCTCGTCCAACCCATGTCCACCCCCCCACCTAATCCCACTCCCCTTTCCCCCCTCCCCTTCAGTTAATTGCTCTTTGCACTGTTTTGTCGAATGATTCATGATGTAATTTTGCTTCCACTGTTATTTTGTTGTCGTTGTCTTGTATTATGTGGTTCCACTGTACAGCGCCTTGGTGTAAAGCGCTCTATAAATCAATCAATCAATCAATCAATTAAACCACTAAGAGCTCTATGTGGAGTAGTGGGATTCAGAATTTAATTCTACAGTCTATCAAGAATTGTCCTCTTTCCTGTATTTGCCTTTAAATACCCTTCAGGAAAGCTTGGAAATTCTATATTAGGCTGGACACACACATCTCACAATGCACCTGCTACTGGTGCTGAAAACATGGAAGATTCTCTATTATATTCAGAGAAATCCAATCTGTAGTCAAAGGGGTCTTCTTCTCTTTCACTTTCAAATGCTCAGAAAGGAAGAAGGAAGTTTATGGTGTGGAGCTCCAATCAAAGCCAGTGAGCCTATTTCGGGCCAGGGTGTTTTAGTATTTAAGCAGCTGGCTCCAGGAGCTTTTTGTTCTTGCTTCAAGCATGTTTTCAGACCCTCTTGTTTTGAGCCAATGTTTTCCTGCTAAGCCATGTGACTACTTTTGGCTGTTACCGGTTGCTGCGTAAATGTTCAGTGTCCTTGTTGCTGGCTGCAGTCCATTGTGTTCCTGTCCTGAGATTCCGTTGCCATCTAACCAGTCTCTTTTCTATCTGCCCAGTGTCTGCTGGATCTATGTCAGCAGTCCATTTGCTCTCCAGTCCTTTATTTCATTTTATATTTCAAGTCTGCAGTTTCCTTTATTCTAGACCATAGTTTCAGTCTGTAGTTTCCTTGAATCCAGTCTGTAGATCCATCTCCAGTTCTTTGATTCCAGTCCTTTGTTTCTAGTGCACAGTTCAGTCCATAGTTACAAAACCATTATATTAAAAAAGACAGTCACAATGGTTATTCTGCTGTACTCTCTTGTGCTCGTGCTCCCTTTCTTCTCTGGTTTCCCTGATTTCACAGATTAGAGCCCTCTGCTGGCTAGATTGCTATATATTCTCTTTCATGAACCATTAGTTGCTTAGCCTGTTCTTTTCCTGTGAATTTCTGTGAAGGTTTGTGTTACTGTTTATGTGCTTATATACAACTTTGTCCAGAGTTTAGTTGCTGCGGTTGCAGGACTCAATCTGCTCCTTTCTGTACAGTATATCATGCCATATGTTAACAGCGGGCAGATTCCTGTTACAGTAGACATTCAGTATTCTGTTCATGCTGGGCCCATTAAGGATACTGCCTTGTAAGTATTGATTCATAGATCCTATGAGCGACATTATGGGCCACACAGATATCAACTCCTGCTGATCTTTTCTATGAGCATTCATAGTGGGGCACCATAATATTAGATTGCTCAGAAGGATAGTGCCCCCTGAGATCTTATGAAACACGGAGACCATTTCGTAAGTGGGTACCAAGCCTGTTTGTCTAACTTCTATTGCCTGCAGGACTCCTTTCATTACTGTCTCTTGTATACATATTTATTTATTTTTTGTATTTGTGAGGCACCTACGACTGAACCGATCAAGGCGCGGGTGCGCTAACAGTAACACACAATGACAAAACTTCAATGCAATACATTACAGACCTAGTTAATGTACATATATTGTTTTACCAAAGCAAGCATAGATCCTGCCTTGGTTTGGTATGTTCACGGTGATCAGTGTTTTTAGACAAATAGCCAATTTTTTCGAGGCAAAGTTGCGATCCAGTGAGATATCGAAAAAACAGTTATTAGTAACGCAGAAAAAGACAAAAGAAGTTCGGTTGTTGTTCATTTCCAAATTGTCGAGGCAAAGCTTCCAGATACTTAAAGTCATTAAAAAACACTGGAGTATGCTACATAACGACCCAACTTTATAACATTTGTTCCCTAAAGCCCCCATGATGGCCTTCAGAAGAGGGCGGAATCTGAGGGACAAATTAGTGAGAGCTGAAAAACCCCTCAAAGATAGACAGTTATCCCTGAAAACCAAAAAGAAGGGTACTTTCCCCTGCCCTGGTTGCAGTCACTGCAACAACATCTTAAAAGGTGACACAATAGTACATCCACAGATAGGTAAACAAAATCAAATTGAGGGACTATGCGACCTTCCTCACCTCAGGAGTTATCTATGCTATTAAATGCCCCTGTCGGCAACTTTACATTGGACAAACCACGAGACCTGTAAAAGAACGTTGTACGGAACACAAGTCAAACATTAGGTGTAACAAAAATAGGTCTCCAGTGGCGAGACACTTTCATGACCACCATCACACTATAGCTCAACTAAAGTTCTAGATATTGGAAGTAGTCGAACGTCCAGGGAGGGGAGGCAACTACCAGTCCCTACTTCCTCGGAGAGAAATGTACTGTGTGCACCTCTTGGACATTGTACAACCTAAGGGCCTCAATGAGGATTGTACCTTAAATTATTTTGTATAGTATTTTATCACTTGATTCTCTGATATACTGTCTCATTGGTATGGACTTTACCTGCACTATAAATATGTAGTAATACATGATATATCTGGGAATGCATTGAATTTGACTTTCGTTGGAGGGGTGGTTGATGTTGAGTCATCATTGTGTCATGTGGTTGACTAGACACTGGATTTTGCTCAGGAATCATCATGAGCCTTCATACACAGGTTCATGGCTATTATAAATGTCACAATTACAAGAATGTGTTTTGTTCTGCTGTTTAGACATCTCGATATTGTAAATTACATCAGTATAGAACCTGTTAAAATATAGAAATTCAGCAATATTTTTGCAGTTAAATTGACATGTTGATTTAAAATGTTTAAAATGTGAATGTACCTTGTTGCAGTTACAGGCCACGAGAATGTTTTTTAATGTTCTTTGTTAAATTAATAAGATCATCAGACCACAAGAATATTTTGTGTCAAATCAATTAACTCATGTAATATCCTATGGAGCCTTCTGAATGGTGACCCGTTTTGAAGATGTAGAATCTGACTTTACTTTTTTATTTTTCCTTTTTCTTATTCCTCTCTATTTGGTCATTGTGACACACATACATGATTAGGTCTTCTAATCTTGTTGGTGAGAGTTAGATATCTACTCCACTAGAGGGGCGTTGTTAGCCTGTTCTAATAGCATTTTGGGACTTTGCTTCCTCTCCAAGATGATTCAGGGCTTTCGAGTATTTGCAGCTGGTCCGTCCATTGTTGCAGCTGGTCCGTCCATTGTGTCTGATTCAATTTAACCCAGTTTTTCAAGATGGTGTGCTATGTTAGCTCTCTGTGGGCACGGTTATGTTTGGTGCGCAGACAGTTGAGGCAGACTTGTCACAGCTTGACTTAGAATTGACTCTCATCATAGGGTAAGTTACACTATTTATTTCGGATGGACTGGTGGTTTATATTAGTCGAATTTGAACTCACATTAGGAGGGAGAACTGTCTAACAGTCCATCTGCCTACTTTGGATCTCTTACAGAATTATCATTGATGGACTAAAGAGAAGTCATATGATCAACTACAGAGAGTGTTACCACGGTATTTGAGACATATTTGATGTAGGAGAGTGATTACGATCTTTTGAATATATAGATTGGAAAGGCATGGAATTGCGACCCCTGGACGGGATAAGTCATTTTTCTCTGATGGATCTCTATAGTTTTATAGGTTTTTTGATAGTAGCTAATATTTGGTGTGAAAATTACAATACATGAGGTTACGCCATGTTGTTTACTTGGTGTTTATTTTGTTACAGGGAAACACTTGTTGTTCACAAATATTCCTAAGTCACTAGCTGAACATCCTGGGTGTATTTTAAGGCACTGATGTGGATTCACTGTCTTGAAGTGGACTAGTGGGGACCGCTACAGGTTTGTTGCATCAGACCATAGAGAATTTGAGTTCATTCATGAGAATGTTGAGACTAGAATTGTTTGTGAGGTATGTTATGGTTTACTGTTCCTCTTTATACTGTAGGATTTGGTACCCCATTTTACTTAATCTTTTTTCATCTAAAGTACTTCATTTATGGTGTTTAGATAGGCCCCTCTGGTTAATGGACTTTCCTGCAGTAAGAGGCTGCTACTGCACGAGTAGATTATCACATGGGTGCATTACACCAACAATAGGAGAATAATATATGAGGCATTTTATGTATCTGCATGTGTGGTCACATCCAGTGGGCTCTAAGTGGTTGATGGCTCTATTTGAATACATTTGAAATTCAATGTTTGCAACAATGTGTGTTTATGGATATTGATTTTCGTGTGGATTATTATAAATGCACTGATCCCAGAGAGTACCCAATATTAATTTGGTTTTATGTGTCATTTTCCTTTCCAGTCCGAATTGCTCATGTAGAAGGGGTCTAGACCTCGAAACGCATCATCCATCTTCAGACTAAAAACCTTTTCTGGAAAACCTGATGTTATTAAACCTGTTTGTTTGGTTTAAATAGAATACTCTCTTCTTTTTTTCCTAAAATTGTGTACTCACTAATTCAAAGTTTGCTAACAGAATTTACTGAATATTGACTGTTTTTTTAGGATAAGAGAGTGTGCAGGGGACGGGAGGATCCTACCTTAGGCCAGTACACCAGACAGCTGATGTTGAATGAAGATACCTGGCAGGAGAGTATACCAGGTGATCTGAAAACTCATAAAAGAAATTCTGGCAGGCGAGTACACCAGACAGCTGAATGTGTATGAAGAATACTGGCAGGGGAGTATAACAGGTGATCTACCGAGTTACAAGAAATACTACTGAAAGACCGTTCTTATTGGTTAACTAAAGAGACATTTTATTTTGTGAGTCCAGTATCGGCAGACAGGAACTGTTGTCTAAAGAGACATTTTTGCCTTCCTATCTCCAAATCCAGGGAAAGGGGCCATCTTTTGGATCTACCTTGGAGAACATTTTGTTGGAGTAATTCTGATACTTTTGTTTTGAACACTTTTGGTAACATCAAGTTAAAGACATTTCCTTGCATCCTTTGTTGTATTGTTTATAGTGTGAGGGTTACGATAGGATGTTTTGGACACAGGGACGGATTTTCAGTTACTGTCATGCTGACACAGATAGATCCTTCGTTTTTGGTGTCTAGGTTGGGAAGTTCCTCGTTAGAGCAAGGACAGACAAGCGTTTTCCCAATGCATTTTTGTTTAATTAATGTCTTTAACAAAAAACATGACACCTTTGTATACAGCTTTAATTTCTGACCCCTCACAATGTCGGATTATGTGAGGGAGAGAGAGAGAGAGAGAGAGAAAGAGAGAGAGAGAGAGAGAGAGAGAGAGAGAGAGAGAGAGAGAGAGAGAGAGAGGGAGTATGTGTGTGTGTGTGTGTGTGTAGGAGGGGAGGGAAGGAACAGTCTACAATATGGTGGTTGGGTGGACCCCTAACAATATGGCATGTATGCATGTTCACATGAGGCCAATGCTGGATTTGACTTTTATGCACTTCATTGATTCACGGTGCGTCACCCTTACTCAACTTTTATGCTGGACTTCCTTTGAATCTTGTACTCATAGTGGCCCTGAATCATGCCGATTTCATCTTCATCTTCTATCCTGGCTTGCAACATTATATTTTACTACTGACATCTGCAATTGTATTCACCTCCCCTTTTGCTGCTCCACTCTTTTTGAATGCTTACTCTCTGTTCTCTCCTCCTCTCCCTTTATCCCTTTTCCTATCTCCTCCTCACCTTACTTTCTTCTATGCCCTTACTCTATCAGAATGTCCCTGGACCTAGTATGATAGCACCCTCGTCTATCTCCAACCCCTCCACTTACTTGTTTTTTTTTCTCCCTCCACCCTCCAGCACTATCTGAAATGTCATCAGGTCTAGTATGATAAGTCGTTTGTTTTGTTTCTCCCCCCCTTTCTGCAACCATCTCCCTCACCTTTTGGTTTTCTCCGGCTCTACCAGAAATGCTGTACTGTCTGTTTCCATTTCCTTCTCACTCTCCCCTTCCCTTCTTTATCTATGCCTTAGCTCTTGCACTATCTGAAATGTCGTCAGGCCGAGTACGATAGTTAATTTCACATTCTTACTGTTCATGGCCTGTAAGAATGTCATTGTATTTCCGTTGTTCCCTCCCTTGCCTTGAAGCGCTTTGAAACACATTGTGTATAGGCGCTATATGAATAAACTATCATGTCATGTCATACTCTTCTACCTCTGTAAAATCTCAGAATTTGCATTGTTGAAAACCTTTTGTAAATAAGCCACTGATGTCAAATGCATGTGTGCTCTTTCTAAATTCCTGGGTGTTTTCAGGAAACAATGTAATATAAGTTGATAAAAAATATCAATTTTCTCCCATCACTGACTGTTGTCTTTAGGAAGTCACCTCGCCTCACGGTTGCTTTTCAAAGTAGGATATCTGAGTACAATGCAGCAATAGGGTCAGAACTGAACTGACTAGTGTTCTGGCAAAAGATCATCTGGCTGGATCACCTTTTAACTTTCACCAAAATCCATGCTTTCCCAGTGCATACTTCTTATCTGGCAGAAGACACTGACTTAAATGAATTCTTTAAGAAGAGGATAATGTGGACACAGACCCAGGAGGTGCAGGTGGAGAGGTGCTGTGACTGCCTTTAGCGGGACCTAAAGCAGACCTCTGGCTGGGAAGGACTCAACCCATAGGCACAAGGCCCAGTGCCATGTGCCCTTTCCTCCACCTGGTGTCTATGAATTACTTCCTGGCTAACGGAAGAGGAACACAGAACTAGACGATGTGGGTGGATGTATGGACAAGAAGGTTCAGAACGGCAGAGAGGTCCTTACTCCACCCCAGACCACGCTCTTCTTGCAGACTCCACACCCCATTTCCCAGACTTGATATGGGATTTAATGGGTAAATCTTTCTTTTTTCGAGCACTCCTAGCAGGAATAAGGGATGCTGTAAACAATTACAGAAAGAATACCTTCAGGTCTCAGAACTAGCCGATGAACTGCAGATGGAGAATAACCAAGAGAAAGTCTGTACAATATTACATTATGGACAAGGCAGACAGAAAGCACACCCACATCTCACTAAAGTGCATGGCAACTACTTCAAGGCAATAAACTGATACCAAAAAAGGATCAGTGGATGTGATGACTTTTCTCTTTTAAGCAGACTTGGTTATTTATACTTTGAAGGTGAGTGCCAAAAGAAGCCACGCTTGAGTGAAATGTACTTGAGTGAGTGTCGTAGCTTAGAACATTTTAGCAATGGCTGCATCGAGAAGTTGGCAGCTGAGCTCTTCTTTCTATGACAGGGATATTTCCTTCCATCAATTTCTCTAGTACTACTTGCAGATCAGCCATGCCAAATAGGCCTTCAGTCTTGACAGCTGCTCTTACACAAATAACGCTGGAGGCGGGAAGGGTCCTATTTTTTCCATGCTTTATTTTCCATGTAGCTATGTGTTTCCACTGGGCAGTAAAAGCAGCATGTAGTATTGTAGGACGTCTGCTTTTAGTCACAAGAAAAGAATGGAATAGAAGTGAAAAGTAAAAATACATTTGGTAACAGTACATTTGATACAAAAGATAGATGCAAGCACATGCATAACCTCAAACTTTCATGAACTTCTGGCAGTCTTGTTCTCCATTAAACAGTCTGGATTGTAATCTTAAGGAAAGTGGTACTCACTCTTACACCTTTGGGACCTGGGTTACCTTCTGGTCCAGCTAACCCCTAAATAAACAAAGATTAAGTTGACTTTGTATATTAGTGGAAATACAAAATTAAAACATATTACATCTTCATGTTGGTGTCAAGAGGTTATCTGCCACTCAATCGGGTACAATCACATATCCTAGGTATTCATGCGTCAAACCGTTCAAGAAGAAGGGCATTGGGGCCATGCAGAAAACAGTTAGGTGGTCACGTTGATGGCCTTTCCAATGATGTGTTGGCATAGAAAAGCTTTCTACCAATAAAGTAAGATCGGGGCCATTTTCGGGTTTTGGACGGAGGTGAGAACTGGAGAATAAAGTCCACTTCTGCATCCGCGGGCAGAACCGCGTGTATCTTCATCAGTATTCAATGTTCATGTGGGCAGAGATGCTGGCATCACAAAAAATAGGCAGAATCCATAGGGACTCCAATTAAGGCCACCCATCATGCACTGACATGATGGTTGGTATTGACGATTGTTTTGGGAAAGGGTGTAAACAAGCATGGAAACCCTGGAATTCTGTCCCTCATTTACATATTCCCTCAAAACAATCAAAACTACACAGAGGACCAACGATACACAAGTGTTGGCAAACCCGCTCCTCACAGTGCATTTGATGATTTCTTAGAAATGAGCCCCTCATACTTCACAGGTGCCTGTGGCTGACACAGCTTTTCATTGCAATATTCTGTGCTAGAGCAAGTGAGCTGCAAGACAAGTTATACACTTTTCCAATGCCTCTTTCCCCTTTGTCTATCACAAAGCATTCGCCTACACATGTTTAGCTTCTGTTTTTGTATAATTTCCCTGCTAGCATAATAAATTAACTAACAGACACATTGTTGTGTGACCTATTCCAGACATAGCAAGAACTGCACGAGAAAAGATTATTAGATATGAATAGAATCCAGGTGGCTTATCCGTCTCCCTAATAGAAGCATTCACCGTGCATGGAACAGTACCTTCGACACATCTTATGCTTGTTTACAGTGTAGAAATGTCTAGGCTAGTCATACAAAGCAATCATGCCACTAGGTGCAGCGATGATCATTGATCACTATATTTAATGTGAATTTCAGAGCAATGTGTCAATCTTATCTTTGGTTGCCATAGTTACATCCAGATGTCTTTAAAGACTGAAGAATGTGGCTGAACTTTGCATTTGCTACGGATACTGAAGTAACTCCCCTGTTGAAAAACATACCATGGAAACATTTCAAATCCAAGGTCATGTCAAGTTCGCATTCACTACCCCCCCTGCTCCAGGCCCTCTTTTAACAAAGAGAATGATAAAAAAGTGAAATGATAAATTCCAGATCAGTCATAAAACACTCCATGCATATCACAGCTACACTTGAAAATAGTATTGCCTACTAAAATCTGGGATACTGCAAATAATCAACCTTACCAGCTAATAACATGCTTAATGGACCTACAATACATATGGAAGACAGAACCGCCAGGACTCCAGTGCAGCTGGCAATCATTTCCAGGCTGTGATATTCTCTACACCATCTTAGAATGATTTGACATATATTTCAACCAAGATTCTTACTTCATTTAAAACATTTCCGACCGTGGAAATTGTACACATGCTTCTGCAAAGACTCCCTTGGGAGAGTACAGTGGGCCTCAATAACAGGACTACCTCCCTACTAAACGTGTTACCCAACATGTGCAAGGGAGGTGACTTTACCATCAAAGCAACCAGATATCAATACTGATATCACGTCTCGTCCAGAATCCCGAATACCCAACACGGTACAGAAGCAACCCCACACAAAGGTATCGTACAACGACAAATATCTAGCTGATCAGGATTCCATTACCAGAATGGATGCTTGCAATCAGAAGGTAAGGAATACTTCTGCATAGAGGACACGCGCATACCTGGATCTAACTGTCTCTTCATCATTTGCCTTGGTCTCCTTATGCGTGTGGCAAGCTACACGTCACCAAGGAGATGTTCAAAACTTCCCTTCCCCGAGAGTCCTATGATTTTACTAGCACAGTGCCATTACATGGAAGAAAAACAATGGATCATTATCCAGGAACAATACTTTCTGAATAGCTGTGCATATTTAAGAAAGGAAAATGTTATCTGGTCTCTCTTACCTGAAGATTTTATAAGACGGTATAAACAGATTTGATAAGAAGAGGATGTACTAATGTGGCATGTAGGCACAAATGGAATACAAGACCTGAGCCATGCAGTCACTCCACAACTCCCAGAATGCATAAAAATGTCCCCTTATCGGATGTCTTTCTGGCCAACACTCAAGGCCAATGTGTTCTAATAAGACACCCCGAATGAATCATAACTGGAATACCAAAGAAGAGCGCCTTTCAAGTAACATAAACAGAGGTTGATAGGGAAATATTGGGACTGTCCAACATGGGAACATGTCTGATGGCTAGCCTTTCATATGCACCTGCCAGTTTTTCAAAAGGCTGCTCCACATGTGGCCATGCTGGGGGCAAAGGAACACTAATGTATATTCCCAAATCAGCCGTAATCAATCTGGAAAACAATCTAGTATGGTCCGGACCTTTGCCAACCTAAGAATCCAGGAAACAATAGCACAACACAAGCTCGCAGTGAGGCAAGAATACATTTCTTTACAGACAACATGCAGACGGTTTGTGGTATTTAGGTCTTCTCGCATGGAACATTGGCTTCTATCGCCTGTATGTAAGGATTCCTTAATTGGAACAGTCCCATCCTCGTCACCATTTTTACTTTAGACTATCTCCACGCAGATGAAAGTTGGAGAACTTTATGAGGAGCAAGGAACACCCCACTTCCCCTGGATCAGGGGTCTTCTCCAGCGGTCCCAACTATGCAGGAGCATTCATCCATGTACACACCATAGCTCTCCAGTAGCATAGTTATCTGGGTAACAATGTTCCCCGCATGACATAAATACCACAATTCTACAGTATCACTCACACATCCGCACAAGCTATCACTACCTCCTCAAACACAGCTGAGCTCCAAAACAAAGCATATGTGTTCAAAATGATTTGCCCTGGAGAATGAGAAAACAGTTATAACTAACTTTGAAACATTCAACAGGGATTCTGAGGGCCTGATTCTCAAGGAGTTGTTAAGTACCGAAAAGGTTGCGGAGCGCATTAGCAACATTTTCGGTACTTAACAACTATTCTGAAGGTGGCGCATAGTTCCAAACCCGGAATGAATGCGGCACTTTCGGAATATGGTTGCCAGTTGCTACAAAGGGCAGAAAACCAACCTAGCAACCAGCACTTTCGTAATCTTTCATTTTCGATGCCCATTCTCGTGGCAATCCTCCACTTTTGCAAAAGCAAAAAAGTGGCACCCATATACGGTACGAAAATGGTACGGTTCGGGTCGCTCAGCGGAGCTAGGGGCTTTGATCAGTGCTTAAAGTGGGCCGGGGCCTGCCTGGGCCGGGCCCCGGCAGTCTCCAAAAAGTGGGACTGAGCCGAGGCCCTGCGGGGGCCCCGTCCTACCGCAACAGATGCGCCTGCCATGAAGTCAGGCAAGCTGACTGAAGTGGCAGCCAGCCACAGCGATGCAGTGACTGGCTGCCACTTCTGTCAGTCATAGTAACTGCCTTTGGTGATCCCTCGCGCGAGAGGTCACCAGAGGCAGTTACTGTGCCTTTGTTTCCCCAGGACACGAGGCGTCTTTAACCCTCGGCGAACCTGGGGATTCCTCGACATATTTCGAGGTTTATAAAAGATGGCTTTGAAAGTACAAATTTCAAGCCATCTTTTATAAAGCTTTGCCGACGGCCAATTTTGTCCGTAGTCAAAGCTTTATAAAAGATGGCTTGAATTGTGTACTTTCAAAGCCATCTTTTATAAACCCGAAATCTTTAAAAAAAAAGATGGCCAGACAACTAGGCAAACCGTAGGGTATGCACACAAATATATATTTAAATGTTATATATTTGTGTGCGTACCTTACTATGGTTTGTGTACTTTGCAAGCCATCTTTTCTAAACATAGAGATATGTAACATATTTCTACGTTTATAAAAGATGGCTTGCAAAGTACACAAACCATAGTAAGGTACGCACACAAATATATAACATTTATATATATTTGTGTGTATACCCTACGATTTGCGTACTTTTTAGGCCACACCCCTCCCTCAAGCCACGCCCCCAAATGAGGCCCCCCCCTCGATTTCTTACCCCACTTAAAGCCCTGGCTTTGATCTAATGTGCTCTGCGCTCTTTTCCCCAGCCATCATTCGCACCATAGTACCGGTGCTTGCAGCACACAAATATATATATCACGAGATATATATACGTATGTATATGAAACGTTGCATATATATATATGCCCTTAGCAGCACTTTCGTTAAATTCGTGATTACCTCACTATTTAACAAAACTGCTGCCGAGATTGCAACCCACCCGTTTTCTACAAATACTGGCGTATTGCAGACAGAACACTGTCATGCACTGCACTGACGCCCAGGCCCACTTCAGAATAAGCGTGTTGCCTGGGCGTCAGGAAAAGGCGCTGCGAAGTTTGCCGTTTAGCATGCTCACTGCGCCTTGATAAGAATCTGTCCCTGAAAGCTGTTTAATCAGGGAATGTGGCTTCTGCTCCACCTATGTAAGACATACCTCTCCCCTTGAATGGAAATAAGCCAAAATGTAATTAGAATTGGCCTTTAAGAAACTATTTACAAAAATTATAATATAAATCCCATTGAATGGCATGAAATTGTGCTGTCTCGTGGATTCAAATCAGATTGGCACAAGTATGTTACAATTGGTAGCACAGGACTGATTTAACCTGAAGAATTGGAGTGACTGAACTTCAGAGTCAAACAACTTCAGTTCTAGTAACCCCACGAGGAACATTAGCGATCATGGTAGCAGCCCCTCAGATCAATGACGCGTAAATCCTGAGAGTGGACATCACATTCCAGCATGCGTTCACTACCTCTGGTCGTCTCAGCAACCACATGGGGATGTCACAAAGATGAATACTCCGCCGAGCATGGCTCTACAGCTTGTCAAGAGATTTCAAGAGCATCTGGATCCCACTGAAGCCCTCAGGCTACAGCCGTTCAGCTAGAGGGTTTTTTCTAAGATGAACTCTTACATCATTCCATAGGGATGCGACCACACTAGACATCGCATGCAAGAGCTGTAGTCACGTGTAGTCACGTATCAAGGACTAAGCCTTACTGTGATGAGAACTATCCGTGAGACTATAGTCACTCCCCAAACTGCCTTGCTAGAGAAAGTGCACCCTCAGTGATTAAAACAGGCTAAAAGTGTGGCTTTTCGCAATCATTTACTGAGAGATTGCATATTATGTCGGGGTGGATTGCTGCAGGTCACTCACTAAGCACATGCCCCCCACATACAGCTAGTCTGACTTCACAAGTTTGAATCCCGGGGGCTCGACCGCGGCCCTTCATGCTACACGGTGAATGAATTGGGAACCATCAAATTGGATATTAACAAGAGCTATTATTCCAGTGCGTATAACCATGAGAAATGCAACAGGAAGTGTCCTTGAAATGACCGGATATTAATATTATGATTGCTCAAAAGGTGAAATGACGAATGTGCACACCCGGGATGACTAAAGACTATCCCTACTGTACTCTAACCACTTGCACTTCGTGTTCAAGCCAATCATTGGTTGGTTACTGGAGGCTGCGGCTCCGTTCACCTTGGGCGCTTCAAAACAACTCTATACAAACTATTGAATGTTGCATCTCGTTGGTACAGGTTTAGGAAAATATGCATTGCCACACATGAAGACAGCACATCTCTCTACTTAAAAGTACATTTTTTTAAGACTTTGGTTATTCAGCACTTTGGCAGAAAAAAGTGATCATGTCTACTTACAAAAGCAATTCATCAATCTACAAGTTGTGTGGTCTCAAAGATCACCTCACAAGTAAATGTCCCGCATCAGACAATTATGTCTAAAATCTGAGGGACAGACAGTTTACCCTGCGACTCAATTATCTTGATAAGGAATATCAGTAAGAACACCCCATTTCTGAAGGAAACTGTAAATCTATGTCTTGTGGAGAGCTTTGGAAATAGTTCCACCAGTGTCTGAACTGAACCATACATATAGTGCACACAAATATCCGCTGTTGTAACTGGTATCCACAGACCTAGAAACACACAAAATGCTAATGAGTTAAGTGGTGAATAATACGTTTTCGAGGGGGCTTCAAACAGGCAGTATGCATCACCCAGCCACTTCTTGGCTCAGATTCATCGTCATAGTGAAATCGCGCTCACCGGATTCTTTGACACTGTTAACCCACACAGTGATAAAGCACCAATCGTGCGATTTGTAAACCTGCCAGAGGGATACTGTCTCGCCCACTTCCTGCTGATCCCGGTCATGGTGCCCAAGCCCACCGATAATGGATCTAGTGCCTTCCCCAATAGTAAGGGATATGGCGGCTACTCATCTGTAAGGGACACTGTACCACTCTCATTCATATAAAGACAAACAGTGTAGCCCTTATAATTACAGAACATAATCTAGGGGTGGCAGAGTCGCCCTCATCCATGCAACTTCACTCTCCGGTAGTAAGAAACTGCACATTTCTCTCTCTTAAACTCATATACTCCCCATCGGATACGATCAGCGTCCGCATCTTATACCGACCACCTGACCCTCCCATATCCTGAGAAGCAGAACTCCTACATTCCATTGGAACTAACATTAAACCTAACTCCAGAGTCATACTGCTAGGAGACCTCAACCTAAGCCGCTTTGACCCTCACAATCTAACTGTAGACACCCGAGCAAAAGATCCAACTGACCTAGGTTTCACTGACCAAGTATGCAAACCCACTCACATCAAAGGGAGATACCTAGACTGTATCTCTGACATCAACTGCCATATATCTATAACGTCCAACTCCCCATGCCACTGGTCAGACCACCACATCATATTCTTCTCCTCCTTTTAGACTTCTCGGCAGCCTTTGATCTGGTTGACCACAACACTCTATGTCACCACCTCACCTCCTCCGCCAACTTCTCACTAGAAGCCACATTTTGGATCAGATCCTTCCTCTCTAACAGACCAATCACAGTTTTCTCAGACACGGGCAATGCACCCCTCATACCCATTCCTTGCTCGGTCCCTCAAGAGTTCTGCGTGTCCCCTTCCCTCTTCAATATTTTCACAAAGACCATGTTTGACCTTCTTGACTTTCTGGGTGTCTCATACACGAACTACACTGATGACACCCAAATCCTCCTCTGCCTAACTTGCTCCAAACCTAAGGACTCCCTGACCATCAACAACATCTACTCCACTATCCAAACGTGGATAGCAACCAATCACCTTTGCCTGAATGACGAGAAGACTGAGATCTTGCTTGTGGGCGCACCCACGCTGCTCGATAAACCTGGAGGAGACTTCACCTCATTTTTCATTGATGGCATCCAGATACCAGTATCCACCTCAGTAAAAACACTTGTGGTTCATCTAGATGCCACCCTCTCTTTCACAAAGCAAGTGAATGCTATCGTCTCTTCGGCCGCCTAAACAACAAAACGTATTAACGCAGCCAGGCACTTCCTCTCACAAGCAAGCTGCCTAACCATCACTGCAGCTATCATTGGAGAAGGACTGGACTATTGTAATGTCCTCCTCGCTGGCATGTCACAACATAACTTGGACAAACTCCAGGTCAACCAAAATAATGCGTTTCGAGCAGCCCTGAACATTTCCAGAAGAGACCACATCACCGACACCAGAAAAAAAGTCAATTGGCTACCTCTCCGGGAACGGATCATCTTCAAAACCCTTTCCATCATGCACAAATGCCTATCCAACACAGCTCCACAATACTTATGCCATATCATTGAAAGTTCCACATCCACTAGACCAGTAAGGTCAACTTATGCCAACCGACTAAAGACGGCCAAAACAAAAGGTAAAGAGGAGCAGGATCTTGCTTCCCCTCGGTCGCACCTAAACTACTGGAACTCCCTGCCTCCTGAACTAAGAGCAGAACCTGCCCACCTGCCCTTCCGTAAAGCGCTCATGACTTGGCTATTCACCTAAACAAGTCCTCCCCTGTTTCATGACACTCAGTACTTTTACCTACTGTTTCTAATCACAGTGTAACCGGATGCAACAGCGCCCTGATGCCCTTGGGCTTGGGAGCTTCACATATGTAAATAAATAAATAAGAATGTCCAAGGGGTCAGACCCTTGGGACCCTCCCTTAGCTTTCTCCACAGTGGTTTGCCTAGTCTGTCTAGTTGCGCCAGGGCTTTCCTTTGATCCGCTCTCAGACTCTTCAGCACAGCGGCTTCATTATGAGCCAATGCTTCTCCAGTCGCTTCTCTGGCATCTCCAGCCTGCTACTCTTGTCTGGCTCCTCCCTCCTGGCTCCTCCCACCTGCCCGACTCTATATAGCCATTAGCCACTATCAGCCTTTCTATCAAACGTTCCGATTGGCCTGGTGCTCTAATATCTCATGGCCGGGGAAGGGATTGAAAATTGGCTAATTACATTCATTGTTTCCTCTGATGCTGGTCCTTAGTTCAGAGAGTTGTTAAAAGGTCTAGTGGCCATTTTAATGTCTGAAGGAAGCCCTACCCTCTTAGCAACACTGCACTGGACCACTACAATGTTCTTGCTTAATTAACTGAGTACTGCCCACTGCAGTATTTTATCTGCGCCTTGTAATGCTGTAAAGCCTGTGGGCATCGCTGGTGGCATGATTCCTTCAAGTGATCATGGGGATCCCTGCTCAGGAGCAGAATCCCACAAACACACATTGGTTTCAGCTGCTGTTTGTTTCACTTTCAAGGCTGTTTGTTGACTGCCCCTGCTGCTGGAATCCCCTCTGGCATATGGGGGCCCATGATGTTTGTTCTAGAGACACCCCTCCAATTACTTCAGACAAATATTTTATCAGTCTCCCCGAATTCGCAGCACTAGGTGTCAGACAATCTAATGGCTGTACCATTACACAAGCATTACCCAAGCCCTGGTGGTTTTTCCACAAATTATTTATTTAAATATTCTCCTTTTCCCCTATACATACAAGTGCTAAGGAGAGAGTGTCTGCTTTATAGTAAGGGTGTAGGTGTATATTCTGAGTCTCCTGGCTCTGAGGTCAGATCACAGAGGTAAGGGCATGGCCGGGGGCTTGGAGGCGGGTCTCTGCATCTCCTGCCCTGTACCACACTATGGTAGTTCAGGGCTCTGGCTATTGTGTCAAGTTAGGACAGTTTTCTAGCTAGGTCTGAACAGTCCCCTCCCGAACATGGGACAGAGACAGGGACTAGACTTTGACATATTACAATATAGTGTTATTTAATTACTGAAAGAAATTTACAAGCTAATGTATTTTGAGTTATTTGTTGAGTCTGATATAACCAACACAATAATAAAACTTCAATCGATGTGTGAAACACAAGCCAGCGATTTTCATAAAACATATTGATAAAGTGTAATACCAACATATCATTACATGTATTGATTAATTGGAATAACCCCATTTGCTAAATTTGTATTATTGCTTTTGTATCCTGCACCCACAAAAGTATTACTAAAATGAAATAATTTAACATATGGAACTCTGTACAAAACATCTAGGATGAACAGGTTGCAACATAGCCTCATGCAGAATAAGGTGACCTGACATTTCCAAAAATGGGTTATCTAAAAATAGCATATTCTCTGCTCTATGTTTAGATGCCCCATTTTTGAGTATCTTGCTCAAAATCTAAATGTATTAAACATTAAGAAATTGTCACAAAATGAGAGGGACAGTAGAGAGGGGGTGATGGGTGAGATGTGGAGTGGTAGTCAAGAAAGCAGAGGGCGAGCAGTTGGTCAGAGGGGGGAGAAGTGGGCAAGGGAGCAGAGAATAAGCAGTGGGGTACTGGGCCAGACATCAGGGAGGATGCGGTGGGCCAGAAAGAGGCAGTGAGGTGCAGATTGGGAGAAAGGATGAGGGAAGAGTAGGATAGAATGGGATAAAGGATGCACGATGCAGAAGTAGCACTAAACAATGAAGGACTGTATACTGCGGGAGGAATTGGGGAGCGTAAGGTGTGAGTTGGGAGTATGATTTGGAGTGTGGCAGGGACTGGGAGTGCAAACTGTGACTTGGCAGTGTCACAGAGCACGTGAGTATGTGTATGATTGAGAGTGAGAGGTTCAGGAATGCAAGTTGTGATGGGAGAATTGGTGAGACGTGTGAGGTGTGGTGGTGAGAGAGGTGTGTGGGTGGTTGGGGATTGCAGAACATAGAAGGGGAATGTTTGCAGCATTACAATGGCTAATGTTCAATACTATCAAATAATCATGCACATTGAACCAAAACATAGCCAAAACAAACACTGTTCTGCCGAGCCAGAGATATCTGGGATTCTTCCTATTAAATTGATACAAACGGTAGAAATAATGACACCCTGGCTCTCTTGCAGCCTTGCACGCTGCTTCTTTCCTGCAATGGGGCAGTCTTACACCCTCCAATCATTACAAATTTGCCACAAAAATGCTGCAATAAATAAAGGTTTGTGCCGTAAAATGTGCCATTTCATGACACTAAATTTGCCATTTCATACCGCAATATCATAGAGGGTCTGATTAATACTAATTAATGTATGGCATGATGGGAGAAAATACTGATTTCAAAAGTTCTTGATAACAGATGCTAATTACCTAATTATCAGAGCACAAAGGTGTTGTGGATGTCTTTAAAATTAAAGCCTTCCTCACAAGGGACCAGTAGTCTGCATCACACCGTGATGCCCTGCTGGGCTAAGCATAACGGAGTTCTGAACTAGTAGCTCAGTGTTTCTGCACCTCTGACCTTTCCTATGACCATGTGGCATTTGTTGTTGCAGGCATAGTTCAAACCTGAGGTGCTTTGCATTATGGTATGTGTAGTCTGGTTCAGACCAGATTAGAGAATCTTGGATGATAGAGAGATGTAGCTGAAATGGTCCAGCATAAACACATTGTGCAGTTTGTGTTTACAGATTTACATGCTTAGATGTATTACAGCGGGGCAGCAGAGGCGTTGCTAGGGGTGGGTCGCTGGGGGGGGGGCGGGGTATAGCTCCAGGTCTTTTGGTTGTAGCTCCGGATAGAAGTTCAGGACTTCAACCAAAAGGCTATAGCTAGCCATGAATCCCACCAGTCCCAGATCTTTTCCAGACCTAGCAACACCCCTGTGGGGCAGTAACGCATTACACTCGGACCCCAGAGAACTCAGATACTGAAGTCGGCCATTGCATCTCTGCATTACCTCGCCACCAGTCTCGGGGCTCAAGTGCTGATGGAGCTACTATACTCCAGTGCTACGCTGCACTGGATCTCAGACCCAGGTGTGTTTGCCTAGCTCCAGAATGGGTGCCAGAAATAACAACCTGAAACAGCGCTTCAATGCTTATTGAAGATGTTTGCTTATTTTAAATAGCTACATCAGTCTGAGTGAACGTCAAATAAATAAAATCTACAGCAACGTAATTCAAGAGACATCATAGTGCCTTCATTGAACCTCGCTGTAGGTTCTCTACGGGCCACTTGACAATGAGCACCATCTCCCTGAAGGAATCTGAAAGGAGTTTCAACAAGGTGTCTCCGATGCTTCATGAGCGTGCAGTGGAGCAAGTGCTAAGGGTGCATTAACAATGACTTAGGGCCTGGAGTTTGGATTGGACGTTCACACAGGGAGAGATCCAGGAACAGCAAATTGGGAAGCAAGACGAGAATAAACATTAAACCACCCTAAAGCTGTTCCAAAACTATTTATTTAAAACACCATTTCAGAATAGTCTTAAGGAAATCTTTGGTAAACACCATAGGCAAACCATGATGAAACACGGCCATGAATGTCAATCAAATCAGAGGCTATTTAACATTTTCATTTATAATCAGGTAGCTAATAATGTATTAGGCAGATTATGATGTTGATACATGATTCAACATTTCTACACACTTTCCATGAATCTTAAACTTTAGGGCCTCAAAAACTGAAAGACATGCCCGAATAAATCAGCGCCCACTCAGACAAGCAAAAGTAAAAAGCCATAGCGTAGTTACTGCACCTGCCTGCCAGGGTAACCGGCTGACCCAGCACTGCCCGCCATGCCCAGAAGACCCTAGGAGAAGAAAAGAACAAGAATGAATGCATTAGGGGGGTCCTTAATAAAATAAGAACATATGGAGTTTGTGTCAACATTGGTGCTATTTCCAAGATTCAGGCCTTTCATTTTAGTGTCAACGGCTGCACCTCATGAAAATGCAGGTGCACTCTCATATATGAACGGTCACCCTTCATTTATGTGTAAATAGAAGTGATAAAGGAGACTGCTTTAACTGGCCCCTGTTCAAGTAGCACATCATTTTTCAGTAGAGACAATGTATATGCTGTAACCTTCAAACTGTTTCGCCATCACCACAGAGGACGCCACGTCACAATTTGCATCTTTGCAGAATGTAACATTGCAGATGTGTCTGCAATCCTTGGCTTGCCAGATGGTTTGGACTACAAATCCCATCAGTTTTAGCCATCTTAGTCAATGGTGAGGGATCATGGGCGTTGCTGTCCACAACATCTACACATGCCTGCTATAGATGGATTTCATACATTTGTGTAACACATATCATCCCATGGATCTCTTGGAGGGGTTCTAGATCATAATCCCCACTGTTGAAGGCTGCACCAGATAACGGCTTCTTTTGGGGCTGGGCACCCAAAAAGCCTCCAGAAGCCTCCAGAAGTATTTAGCTCGCATCTATCAACAGGCACAAAACCCAGAGTTTGGGCCTCGTTCCGGGTTTGGTGTTTCCCGCCAGTAATTCTGGAGGGATGCCATTGAATCGGAATTAGCATTCCCGCCACCTGATTACCAGTATCACCAGAATATTATGTGTGGCGGGAATGCTGGTAACTCCACATGCCATAGAGTCCCATAGGACTCCATGGGAGGGAATTGCCGCACTGACCAGCACTGGTAGTACTGGTGCCAGTAATTGTGGCATTCTTTTGCCTGTGGGGGCCCGATCTACTGGGTCAGGCCTGGAGGTATATACCTGGCCCCCACCAGCAAACTTGTGTTTACCCAATCTGTAAAAAAATGCCAGTACTGGAATTACGGTCAATTTTACAGGCATTTTCTTCTGGACCAGGGAAAATAATGAGCCCCATTGACTGGCATGGAGTTCCATGTTTTAGGGACCTGGAGGGAGAAGTTATGATCTTCAGAGGACAGCCTCAAGAAGCATAAAGTGTGCAGCCTTTGGCCAGAGCTCCTTAGGTGTGAGCACTGTGCAGGCCGGTTTTAGTTAGATTCCGCAACTGTGTCGTAGGGGCTTTGTAGGTTACACATTTAAACACTAAACCTCTCACTCTCAAATGATTTAGCACAGTAAACATGTCACCATCATCCTTTGCACTATCCTCCTACTGGCCTGATGTATTAACGCTTTCCCTTGAACCACTTGCTGATGCGAGTGCGGGGATGTGCATTGAGGGAGAGTGCCACTCAGTTTCATGAAAAATCTGCGCACTTGCCATTAGGATCTATTCTCAGATTGCTGAGATTTCTTAGATTAAGGATTGGAGAAGGGTGTGGGAGCCCCTGTACTGAGAACGAACATGGGTCACATTCCCTGTTCTATAGAATCAAGAGGGTCTACGACCACATGTTAGTCCACTGCACCCTTCACTGAGGAGTCCCAATAAGGCCGAAACACGTGTCTACGGTTGCTGATGGTACTCTTGTTCAGGGGAGCATTACCTAGCATTTCGGTGCTGGACTGTCCTTGTGGGTGCGACCAGACTGATATGCAAATGGATATTTCTCCTCTGTGAATAATTTTCTGTACAGGCAAATAGAGAACAGAAATACATGCACATACCAAACATATACTAAACTGTTCCGGCTACCAGGTTGTTTTAATCTTTTAAGAATATAAACTGAGTCAGCCACATTGAAAAATGTCAAATAATAGCACTACATGTTGCAGAAGTTACAAAAGCAATTATCTTAATGGCACGTTTCTAGTCAAAAAGATAACAAGTTGACAACATCTGAAATACATTCGGAAAGATAACTAGCGTTAGTTATACAGTTTTCACATACGGATTGCGCTCTGCGTCTGGTTTGCCTGAAAATAGTTCCACATAAGATATTTTGAACTATAGCTGTTGAATACAAATGACTACAAGATCGGTCATATAGCTCAGTCAGTTCACTGTGTGTTGCTTATATCTTTGTTGAGTGTCGGACTGGGGCAAGAAATAGGCCAAAAAAGAGTGGCCCACCCCTTGCCTCAAAAAAGTGGCCCACCCCTCACCTCACGACCCTTGACCTCTGATGACATCACCAGAAGTGATGTCATTTGACCCCACTCCAAAGTGACATCCCGGGAAGCAATGAAACATGACCTTTCACCCCTTGACAAAACAGGAAGTGGCATCAAATAGCATTGTGCCTAAGTACACAAACTTACTGTGAATCCAAGCAGACATCCAAGGCCAAATGATAACATGTTATTGTAGAGCACTTAAGCTCTTTTTTATGGAACAAATATGCATACAATATCACCCAACATGTGTCGGTACTCATTTATCGACCTAAGAAGGATGAAAGGCTTTTTGAAGAAAAAAAAAAGAAGAAAAAAACCACATATTTTTCTTCCAAATCGGGCCAGGCATGGCCAGAAATCGGCCCCCACTCCCCCGGGACGATTTCGGCCCGGTCATGGGCCGAAAGACTGAGGGGCCAATCCGACACCATCTGTGTTCCACCTGTAGACGACAGGTCCACTGTCTGGCTGTGCTAAGCGTCTACATTGTTCACCTTCAAACGCCCTTTGCAAATTGGGCGCTCGTTTTTTGGCCCAAGTCGTGTGATGCACAAGCTCATCTCATCACTTGCGTCAACATTTTTTGAGACTTCTTATTTTCATTTATCTTGTGTGTATTGCGCAAAAAGAAAAAAAACTTTTCTTACATTCATTCTGATAGAATTTTTGTAAGCGGCACAAAACAGTATTTTGGGGGTTTATGCACATGAATATATGTTTGTCAATGCAATTAATAATGTTTCCGCTCTCCTACTATTCTTTAGCATTCGTCAGTATCAAGTGTGTTTTATAGAGGCATGCACTGCGATCATTTCAGTTAACCGTTTTGCAAGAAGGTTAAGGTTGGATGCCAGAAAACTCTTCGTGACCCGCAGACACTGAAGTAGGAAAAAGAAGTACTTCCACCACCTTCGTACATTGCAAGCAACGAGCTGGTGGTAAATCTCTCTCCGCAGCAGGGGCCTCCCTCTGGAACAGCCTTCCTGCCTCCCTGAAACCTGAGGAGAACCATCTCCGGTTCCGGAAGCACCTCAAAACCTTCCTCTTTGCCTCCGCTTTCTCTCTCTCTCTGCCCTGCTAAAATCACTGAACCTGCACTGAATCTGCTACTGGGCCACTCACCGATCTCGGTCCTTGGCCCAGCCACTCTTCCCTGCACTGCCTACCTGCACTACGGGACTGTCTCTGTATCCTACAGCCCCTTTCCCGGCACTTACCTTGCACTTGCCACCAGCTGGCCCTATTATTTATCTTGTATTCTACTAACCATGTCCTGCACTTTCCTTGCACTTGCCACCAGCTGGCCCTATTATTTATCTTGTGTTCTACTAACCATGTACTATACTTTCCCCTCTGCCCTTCCCCTTGAACTTTTCCCAGTCCCCCTACCCTTGCACTTGCGTGATCTGAATGACACCTGGCCTAGTAGGATCGTTGTCTCCCCCCCCCCCGCCTGCCTCGTCGCGCCTTGAAACACTTGTGTATAGGCGCGTTACAAATGCCATATCATAGTCTTATCATATGAGTTTCAGAAGGGAGCTGAAAAGGCTGTTCTTCTGATCGGCCTATGGTGCATTGGGACAGTGGGCACACATCCTAGACATCCCCAAGGACACCTACCCAATATCACTGGTGGCAATGTAGTGCATTACAAAAAAACAGTGTTCCACTGTAAGCTCTTCATAAAGCTTGTCAGTCTTTCAATATATGCTACTGACGCTCATCTAGTGTTGCGCGCTGAGTTAAGAAAGACCGGATCAATAACCGATCTTAAAGGTACACCCTGATCACATCAAATCAGTACTGGGTTGGGTTAATCACAAGCACTGGATGCAGATACAGAGAACACACCTCCTTTTCTGCTCATCATCTTTTTCTCTTCCACTGCAAGGGTGGGGGATTTCGGAGCTCCCTCCCCACCTTCTCTTTCAAATCGTTTCAGAGACTAGTCATTCACATTGACGACAAACTCGCAATAAAAAAAAAATCTGATGAAATGGAAGTTGAAATTGAACAATCCCCTAAACAGTTCTTGGTCTATCAGTGAGGCCCTTTCCACCAATTACAGGGAATCTTTACACAGAGGCATCATCCTTTGCGGGCTGGACTGCCAATGTCCTTTGTATTGGTCATCCATGCATAATCAGAAAAAAGTAGCTAGGCTTGTTGTCAATTTAATGTCTTATACCTCAATCGATCACAAATGTTAAGAGTTTTGCTGGCTCCTAATTCCATTCAGCATTGAAATTAAAATAATGTCCTTCACCAATAAGGTGACCCATTCCAAAGCGTTATCAGACAGCACCCTACTAAGATCCTCAGTCTTAAAGCTCCTGACGCAACATGTTAGTATTCAGAGGGTTGCACTTAAGTCCCCAACACTATGTGGCTCTCTTCCTCCAAAGCCCTCACCACTACTGCCTCCCCATTGGAAAACTCAAGCTTGCTTAGTGTCTGATGCGCACACTTTGGGCCTGATTCATGGAATTATCTGTGCGGAAAAGAGTGTACTCGCGTGCACAACTGAGCGCAAATCTGCCTTCGTCGTTCATGGAACCGAATGCGCAGTACTTTCCCTGGACTTGCATGGATTTCACGCTGGCTCGGCACGTCTGTGTGAGGCGTCGAGTGCCTTGAGCAAGACTCTGAGAAGAGTGTGAGCGTGGCCTGTGCAGAGGGCTGGGTTCACGCTGGCTCGGCACGTCTGTGTGAGGCGTCGAGTGCCTTGAGCAAGACTCTGAGAAGAGTGTGAGCATGGCCTGTGTAGAGGGCTGGGGAAGAACTTGCAAAAAAGTGGGCGTTCAAAGGGACTGCCTGCAGGCAGTCCCTCACACACCCAATATTGCACGGCACGAGACGTATTCATCGATTTGACCGCGCAACGTCTCGGCTTGGAAATGGCTATGCAAGTACTTCACAAAATCCGCCACCCGAACCCAGGCGTAAGTACACTTGCGTGTATGATTTTCAGGATGTAGGTAGGGTCGCATGTCGGATTTCAGGTACGTGTACTCAATCAGAGCTATGATGTAACTTAGGGTTTCGCATAAGCAGTGTAGAGGGATAAAAGAATGTTTCACGTGGGTTCACATGCGGATTTCCCGAGTTATTGTTGAGTTATGATTTTTTATACGCATGCTGTCAGTTTGCTGGATACAGTTACGGGGGACCCACACAGGGTCCCCGAGTAGCAGACATGCTTACGGGGGAGTCCACACACTGTTTGTGTGGGCGTGTCGAGGGTGTAGCAGGCACGACTTGCGAATACGGTTACTTTGAGCTGTCAATAACATGAATACACGGGGCACGCATTTTTCTTGCTGTGCGCAGGCTCGCACAGTGCCCTTCTCCGCACGTAGCCCTTGTGGGATTCCTGCACCCATTTCCATGAATCGGGCCCTGTGTCTGTTTCATCATTATTTTTTATTATTATTATGGTATTTATTGAGTGAGGACCTAGTTTTACAAAGGTATACAGCAGTACAGATGCATAACAGAGCACTTTTCAGAGGTAACAAAAGAACAGATATACAGCAGGGGGGGGTGGTAGGATACAGAGGGAAATCGAGTAGGGGTATAGCAGTACAGTGTGGCTGGGAGGAGTGGGGCGTCTAGCAAGTCAGAAGGGAAGGGTGGCAATGTGATGGCCTAGGTGTTGAGACTCCTTAAAGAGGTGAGTCTTGAGTTCTACTCTGAATTGTAGGAATGCGGGGGCAAGTCTGTTATTGACGGGGTGGAGGTTCCATAGTCTTGGGGCATAGGCAGAGAAGGCAGAGAAGGCATGTATCCTGGTCCTTTCCTTTCGGCAGCAGCAAAATTCAAGTCTGTGTCCTGGCCTCTCGTGGTGCGCTGTCCACTGCAGATGCTGACTTTCTCCACGTGCTAACTGGGTGACTTGAGGGCGACCACCTTATAGATGATGCAGCAAAACTAAATGGTGATTTGTGCATGCAGTGGGAGCCAGTAAAGGTCAATGAGGGTCGGGTGATGTAGCCATATCTGTGTATACCCTCGATGAGGCCTGCGGCCGCATGTAGGACACTTCTCAGGGGCACAAGGGAGGACGGCAGGATGCCTTCGAGGAGGACATTGCCCCCACCCAGGTGGGTTAAGACCAGTGCTTGAACAGTGGTTCAAAAGCTGTATGGAGGGAGGAAGGGCTTGATTTTCCACATGAGGGGAAGCTGATACCAAGCTGTCTGAGTTTTCTTAGCTATGCGTGTCTTGAAGGAGAGGTGTTTGTTGATGTGGAACCAGAGGGACTTGGCGCAGGAGGTGAACTCGGGTGTGAAGCCCTCAAGGTTCATGGTTGATACACTTCTGCATGTCTGGGTGTTCAGTGTTGTTGGTGAGAAGCAGGAATTTACTCTTGGAGAAGTTGAGCTTCAAGTATGCACTGGAAATTCCAAAACTGGATAAGCAACAGGCAGGTTTTGAGCCTGTGGGTGTACTTTATTGAGTGTTTCTTGAGGTATAGCTGTGTGTCATTGGCATATTGGTTGATGTGGAAGTTGTGTGTGGCTAGGAGGGCTTCCACCAGCTCCATCTATAGAATGTAGATCACAGGGGAGAGGATGGCGCCCTGCAGGACTCCACAGGGGATGGGTAGCATTGGCGATCTAGGGGAGTCCATCTGAACAAACTGCTTGTGGGTGGTGAGGTAGGACTTGAACCAGTGAAGGACATGATGTATGGTGTCCATGAGCACTTGGTGGTCTACTGTGCTGAAAGTGTCTGAGAGGTCAAGTATAACCAGAATGCAGGGGGGCCATCATCAAGGATGTTCAGGGTGTCATCGACCACCAGTATGGTTGCTGTCTCTGTGCTGCAACTGGGTCTGAACCCGGATAGGCAGGTTTGGAGGAGATTGTTGGTGTCAGTTTGTTGATGCAGTTGCACAGCTACCACTTTTCAATGATCTTACCTAGGAAGGGAAGATAGGTGATGGGGCAATAGTTACATATGTTGTCAGGATCCAGAGTGGGTTTCTTTAGTAGAGGGAGGATTTGTCCTGGCTTTAGGGTTGATGGGAAGGTGCCTTCAGTTAGGGAGCTGTTGATGATCTCCAGGTAGGGAAGAAGAGCCTCTGCAGGAAGGGTGTTGAGGATGGATGCTGTAAGGATGTCGTCTGTATACAATGTGGCTTTGAAGGCAGCCAGAGTTTCCACCAGGTCCTCTGCAGAGAGGGTCTTGAATGTTGTCCAAGGTGTGGAGATTGCGCTAGGGGGTACGTTAGGTGGGTCTGTGGATGCATGGCTGGTGTCTATGTGCTTGTGAATTTTCCTGATTTTGTCAATGAAGAAGGTCTTGATGGAGTGTAGTATGGCAGGGTGGGCAGCGGGTTGATGCAGTGCTTGACCACTTTGAAGAGGGCTCTGGTTTTGTTGTCGGCTTCTGCTATGGTGTTCTGATTGTAGGAGGCCTTGGCTGGGTTGATAAGCTGTCGGCTGCTTGCTCAGAGTTCCTTGAGGAGTGCCAGGTCGGATGTGATCCTTGACCGGCGCCAGGTTTTCTTTTGTTTCCTGATGACTGTTTTGCTGAGGTTGAGTTCTTGCATGTACCAGGGTGCCGACGGATTTTTTGCTGCAGGTGCATTGTTTCACAGGTGTGTGCTGGTCGATGGAGGCTGAGAGGGTGGCGTTGAGCACTTCCAGTAGACAGTTGCAGCTCAGTTGGGGGTGTTCTGTCCATGTGAGGTGGATATTGGCAAGGTGTTCCATGAGGGCTACGAGTGGGAAGTTCCTGAAGCACCTGAAGGTGTGTCTGAGGTGTTTCTGCTGGGAGTGCTGGACTGTGGTGGTGTACAGAGGATGTTGAAGGGCACAGCCAGGTGGGCAGACCAATCAAGCAGGAGAGCAGAGCTGTAGTGGAGGGAAGGCAGTGCAGTGATGATTAGGTTGAGGATGTTACCTTTCTCATGCATTGGGTCTTTTGTGTGCTGTGTGAGGCTGACGGTGTCGAGAAGGCAGAGGAGAGCTTCCTTCATTGGTTTGTTGGTCTCATTCCTTCCCACCTCCTTCATTTTTCTCATGTAATGAATATTACAAGAATATCGCAACTTACTATGATGTTGTCCATGTGCGCTCTGCTCTGGAGCTGTCTGTTCTGCGCTAGTGTGCTACAAATACCCAAGAAGTAAATACATTTAATAATAGGTGAACCATTTCTATGGGGCAGGATCCAAAAATAAACATAAGCACCAGAAATTAACAGCTATTACTCAAATTACTAAGACCGGGGTGTTCATGTGTTGGCTATTAAAATGTTTTGTACTACAACTCCCATTAGACCTAGCCGTTATAGTCAACATTGAGGGAGCATAGTCCAAAGCCTCTAGAGATCTGCAGGTTACAGTAACCTGTATTATGAAATGTACTGGCTAGCAATCATGTATTCCTTTTTTAATAAAATTCACAGTGAAAAGTATGTGGTTGGCCTAAAGAGCCATGGTGTGTGATTTATTTATTCATTGGTTATTTATAATGCGCCTATACACAAGGTGCTGCGACATTCGCGGTGGCCGGATCTATCTTGTCTAATGGTTACTTGGAATAAGGCATTGAAACCTCTGGATAAGGAAAGCAAGTTATTAATGATTGAATGCACAATCTTACACCATTGAGGTGGATGGAAATTGTTTTGGCATGATAAAAGAGCCAACAGATAATAGTCCATTATAGACCTGGCACGGGTTATAGGGTGCCGCTCATTACTGCACATAGGCACAAGGGTATCATATATAAAATGAATCCCTCTCCTTGCTGGTCACAACCATACTCCCATAAGAGGAGGCATATGGTTCAGTCCAGATTTTAGTTTACCTTTACAGGGCTGAGTTGGTGAGAAAAGAAGATGATCATATTTCAGGGAGACGAAATCAACGTACTGCTAATATTTAAATCAGCCTGTCAATCTTGTCTTGTGAGTTGCGCTTCTTCTTATTAAATACAACAATGAAGGGCGAGATGATATATGCAGAAAGGACATGCAGTGAATGGCTTTATGAAAATTGTAGAATTACAATTCTTTAACACCATGAAAAAAGCACACTCACAAAATATCAGCTAAGAAACACAAAGAGCAATCTTTGCAGTTCTGTGGTAAGCCACTAACAACTCTTTTGCCTGCCACTGAAAGTTTGTTGCACAATAGCCAGCAAACCATGAGTTGTCTTTTTTGTTAGTGCCCACTTAGGAAGTCTTCTCCACTTCAATGATAGGCAAAGGTTGGAGTGGAGCTGGAGGAGGTATTTGGGAGCTAGTCTTCAGACAAAAGGCACAGGTAAGTATGAAGTGTTCACATCTGCATACGTTCCAGGACAATCAAATCGGCTTATTACCTGTTCTTGTGTCTTGGCTGTTCCCAAGTGACCACATGTTAAGTGGGAGTGGGCAATCTCCAGCACCATCCTCTTGTGACTTTTAGGCACCATAATCTGAGACCTTGGAGTACCATGAGGCTAAGATCACTTCTGTATAACAGGCCATTTCTTAGAAAGAAAGCTAGTCTCCTTTTCAGTCTTCCCTCTTCTTTAGATACCACATGTAGAAAGCCTCTGCTTGCAAGAGGTTGTTTTGTTGATCAAATGTTAGATCAGGAATTATCTCAGCTTCCTCGCCAATGGATTTTGGTTGTACTGCTTCAGATGTTATTGGAGAATCTTAATCTGCCTCCACAAAGCCTTTTCCCACTCTTCACTTTTTAACAGCTTTCCGGATTTCCTCTATTTTGGGAAACAAAGCTCTATCTAAGACTCACTGAGCTATTTTCTCTCCCGCCTTTATTTGATATGCCTCTTTCCCACTGTTTTGAATTAAGATCTTTACATCATCTGTACAGTTCGGGATCTATGACGCCTGCTAAGATGTATAGGCCATGTCGCCAGGATAACCCAGACTTAGATGCTATCCTGATGTAAGTGCCAGGGGGGTTAGGGTGGTACTAAAATAAGGTCAGTGGGTATTAATATTCTGTCTCTGGGTTGCACCAATTCTCTCCTGCTACTACATAGGTCGAATCCAATAGATTGTTCTGTAACTACTGAGGGATTGGAAGCTCAGTGACTATATTTTTCAGATCTGAGGGTTCCCCAGGTTGTGTCAACTGAGCCAGATCCCACTCTAACACCATATGTGAGGAACCAGGAATGAGACACAGACACACAGGGATCCTGGTGATTAGTATAAACTTTTATTTAAAGAAAGTAGTGTTGGGAAAATACTGTAATGTCCCTAATTTAGGAGGTGTTCCCCTACTTAAACCAAAAATGAATGGTCTTCCCTGTGTCACGATGTCCAAAACAAAAATTTCCTCTGTCCTCCTATCCTAGCCCTCTCATTCTAAAACTAACTTTAAGGTGTAAAGGGTAATGTCTTTGGCTTGAAAAAGCGCAAAAATTGTCAATTTCAACAAAAAGGTATAAATCCAACAAAAAATACAAATGGATAATGTTCGCAATTCCAGGGAATTACTCAATTCCCCAGGTTTCTCTTCACAAACAAGTTCAAAAGAATAACCACGTTCTTTGTAGCCCAAGAGGATGGTTGCAATTCACTCCCTTCCAAGTCTTTTCCACATTCAATGCAATTCAAAATCCCAAGGGCATGACTCTTCCATAGGATTCTCTGACTCACAAAACACTTGGTATACTCTCCTGCCAGGTTCATATAACTCCTTTACACAATATGGGTGCGGGTCCCCGATTTGCAAGAGACCTGGTATACTCACCTGCCAATTTCTTTCTTTATTCCTGCATTTCTTGTATTCACACAGTTCGAATATTCTGCATCACTCATCAAAACACTGGGTCTCAAACCCTCTTTCATTTACTTCCTTTATCAAATGGTCTGACAGCTGGTGTACTCCCTTGCAAGGTTCATGCTTTATTTATTTGGTCAATTTCATGGTCCTGTAAAACATGACAAAGAGCTCGCAAACAAGGGCTATTCATTAAGCCCGAAGCTAAGATAATGATGTGCCTAGACCCCCTCGAATGTCCCGAGACAGTGCAGACTGGCAAGGTCAGCCTTCAAACAGAAGACACTGGCATGAGGCCTACCGATGAGAGAGGGTAGACGAATTGGGAAAACAAGGAGAAAACGGACATATCACCAAGGACCTGGGTTTCGTTTCTATGTACGTGCTGCTAGCAAGCCGAATGTCTAAGGTTGGAGTTAGGTTGCCAACCAATTAGAATAGCCTACATGCACTTTTACATACAATGTTGCAAAGTATTTTTTCGCTGCCACATTCTCTGATATGATGAGTGTCTTACACCACATGTATAGAAGTAGCTCAGGGTGGGTCTTACAGATAAGAGTTCCGCCAATGAGGGAATAACATGCATATATTCTATAGGTAGACATATTCCCCTAATCTAATCCCACCGCTTAATAGGTTTTTGCAACTTGCCACAGAGGATGACCTCATAGATGACACATCTAGCATTATATAAACTACAAATGATCGAAAAGATATTGTGATCCTGCATGAATCAATTTGATGTGTGTTTATTCGCCCTTCTTTACGTCATTGAGATTAAAGCAGTATTTTACCATCTCCTTTGAGTCTGTCCGGTTATTTGGACGGAGATATTTTATTGGTAATTCCATCTAGCACACAGATGCTTCAAGGTGCTAGAGCACAGAGCTGCCAAAGTGCCCTGGTGACCCAGCTTCCCTTCTCCGGGCTTACCAGCTTTCTTTGGCATTCTCTGGCCCTCTGGCGGCAAACATACAGAAGCACCCTGGCATCCCGCCTCCACTTGACGGGTTTACCGGCTTCGTCTGTTACCTTCCATGTCCTTTGTGGCTCGTGCTTTGCTCCTGAGCCCTTCTCTGTGTTTGTGGCGGTGCTGGCACTGCTTCTCGGTTTCTGCGGTCACCAGGAATGATCCTCTTCTCTTCCTGCTGCGATCCCAGCGGAGCAAACCAGCTCATGCAGGCCTTCCTCTCTCACCGTCTTCCAGAGCTTCCTTGCTACACAGCCTTCTCTGTGGTTCCCGGCAGCCAACAACGAGATGACAAAGCATTCCTGGATAGTGTCTCCTGGATTCCCAGTCTGGCTGAATTCCCCTGCTACTTACAGCTGTTCCATTTTTAAACTCCTGCTGCAAGGAAGGGAGTTGTTTGGAGCCAATCAGCTTCCTCCAAGCACTAGGCTGCTCCTTCTGGTTCTTCTGAGTATTCAGCATTACTCGGCTCCTCTTTCTCATCTCAGTCTTTATCATTGTGTTTGTCACAGACTATTGAGGGATACGGTCAGCAGGCTTTGTGGAGTGTTGAAGGGGATGATCAGAGTGTGCCTTCAAGGCATGAAGAATGGAAGGGATTTCTGTAAAAGGGAAAGGGTGTTTACATGTCTCATCTGATGAAGGTGGGTCCTCCCGAGGGTCGCCTCGCTTAATGTGATCCTCCTTCAAATAGCCACCCCGGGGTCAATATCAGGTAGTGGCTGCTGTCCCCTAGCCACATTTGGAGAGGCTACCTCTAGGAAAGGAGTGATGACATCATCAAATTCATCACACGGGGCTTAATGTTTTTGAAGAAATCCTGCTGAAATGTTCTTGGGGTCTTTGAACGAAAGGTCCTGTAACACCCTAGTGTCATACCAAGTCTGTAGGATCCCACTGCTTCCACCCTCTTGTAGGCAACTCGGGTAACAGCTGGAGCAAACCACACACAGTATCAGCACGGAACCACACTTAATGAGATGGGGGGGGTCTTTCAACTGACCACACTACCAACTCAGACTATTTCTCTGCTGTCCGGTGCTGGATGGGAGAGAGACAGTCTGACATCTCTGACTAGAGCTCCTGGGGAAGCCAGGGATGGATAAGAAGCTCTGCTTTTTGACTGCAAATAGGTAGGTGGGAAATGTATGGGGCATATGAGCTTACCAAGAGAGGAGGTGTAGAGGGCAGAGGTAGAGCATGGGAGTGACAAGTGTTCAAGGGGATGGAGGTGGTACAATCAGAGGAGATGGAGGCAATTTAGGAAAGTGCAGTGTCTGGATACTGAAGTTGGAGAGCGCTAAATTATATTGTGTCACAGTTGTAGGATTTATACTGCTGCAAATCACCACCTTAGTAGTTTCAGAGCGCCTGGACTTGTCTGTGGAGTGGTGTACTGTTCCCCCACCAGGGCTATAGAGACCTTAATCTGCCAGAGGGATGAAAATGGGCAAGAAGAATTTAGGAGGATGGGAAAGTGGGAAACAGATGTTACAAACAAACGGAGAGAGGGACGCAGGGGGGAAATTGTATTGTAATATCATGGGTTAGTGCTGTTAGGTGGACCACAGCTCTGCAATGGAGAGCAGGAGGAGGAAAAAGAGGTGGAGAAGATGTCCTTAAGTGTTATGATAAAGCCTGGGCCGGGTGGCCTAGTCAAGAGTGTGGAGTAGTGAAACTAACTGAGCAAAATTGAACAAACTTTGCATACTGATGCCAAAAAGGATTTTATTAATAGCTGTTTTATGCCATGTCATGCTAGACGGGTTGTTATTTCACGGTGAGACAGTGTGGTGCATTAGTTGAGAGTAGGCTATCGAAGTATAATAAAACATGCCCATCCTTAGGGAGAAAAGATACCCTGGGCTCCCGGTGCAGACTGTGTTCAGCAGATTGTGTGAAAGGCAGATGTGAATGCACAACAAACAAGCTAGGTTGGGAGAGAAGGGCCAGATGTCGGCCTTTTTGTACACAGTGAGAGACGGGCAGCCTTCTGCAAAGAATGATGATGCGAGTATGTCTTAAGCTCATGGGTGCTCAGGATCTTAAGCCTTCCACAGCACCAGGGTATGACTGTGAGCCTAGGTGTGTTCAAAACATGCACAAGTGAACAGAAGAGCAAACATCCTTCTACTTGCTCCATGGGCCATGCACAGCAATTAAGGTCCAGGATCTATAGACAGAAAAAGCTGAGAGAATCTATAGGCATGTTTACATGCGAGTGTAGATTGACCAGTGGCTTCTCTAGGAGAAAGGTCCTAGAACGCCCTTCCCTGGACTTCCCAAGGAATTGCTATAGTGATGTGGGAGACGATAATACTTGGGCTGCGGATGGACTCTTCTCGTAGTTAGTCTGCATAACACGCTTTGTCTACCCTTCTCAGCCTGGGCTGCAGGTATGTTTTCTTGTTAATAGAGAGCAGCACGGGGCTCTAAGCTGCAACAGGGTTGTAGAGTCTGCTCACCAGCTTACACTGCAGGTTTACTTTAGGCATTTTGGCCCTTTTCCTAAACCGAGCACCAATCATGTGAGATATGTATTTGCGTATTGTGTGAAGGGCTACCTTTCACCTTTTGCCTGCTGCAAATCTTTTGACGCTTAACATTATTGTGAAGCAAAATAACAAAAAATGACATCTTATAAACTGCCATAAAAGTACCTAACCAGCTAGTATAACAAAACCGGCACCATATCCCAAAAAATAAATGAAGGGGTGAATAAAAGAGATTCAGTTGGAGAGAGGGGGTTCCTAGTGTCGAAAAGGGCCAAAATGCCTAAATGGAGGAGAGCTTGAGGTAATGGGCGTTTCTGAAAGTTCGAGACATAGGTCAAGGCCGTTTCTGTGGAATGTCTGCCGCAGACTCCAGAACTGAAGCTCAGATTGTGCTGGTGATCAATAAAAGCGCCCCAGTTACTTTCCATAACATAGCCTACATTGGCTGAGGGACACACTTCGATGCTCAGTGTTGGATGGGCACTCTCAGAACATGGAGTATTTGGGGACAATTAAAGTGCTCGGGTATGCCTTGGTGCTGCACATGGTAGTAACTTGGCACCTATCACCGTAGTATTATGTATACTGCACCTTGGCATTGAAAATGTAAATTAAAATATATTGACAAAGGCATTGAGACTAATTAATCTTGTTAAATGTGCAATATTAGCAAAAGTATTATACAAACAAAATACTTGAGTGCATTCTGGTGTAGAGAACGTTATTTTTGTTAGAGTTTGCTGTAGTTCAGGAGAGATGTATGGCACTTAAGTAATAGTGCTAAATCTGTCCTAAAACAAATATAAGTGATCAATATTGAGAAAAAATTAAGCAGTTTAAAGAGTATATTGAGGACATGCATCATCTGATGAGGACGTCTATGGGACTTAGAAAGCTAATGCGTGCTCCATCTCTGCATAATATATCCAGTGAGTCGAATAAAAGGTACCAAAAACTGCTTGTGTATGGTTTTAAAGGTGGACAAATAGAACGCCAAATAGGCTATGATGAACAAATGAGAAAGCAAGAAGTGCACCATGGTAGGGATATCTATACTTGGGTATGCTCTAGTATGCTGTTGTGGTTAAGCGTAGAAAATCCCTCAAGGTAAGAGAAGCAGGTAAGTTATTAATGGGGAGGTCCTTTGCCCACTTTCCTAATAGCATTTTATGTTGCTTGGTTACTTGGTTATTTACTTGGTTATCTGTTTAAATGTGCTTTCTTAGCTGTCACACAACATTCAAAGGCCAAAGCCTGTATTTTGACAACTGAGTGTAAATATTTTCCATAGTTGAGTAGACACAGTGATGTTCACATACTAGTTTAGTTTAGTTTATTTATTTGTAACACGCACCTAACCCTGAGGTAACTGGGTGCTTGAGCTTGATACATAGTTACAGATGCAAACATAATATACAGAAAGCAGTGCTAGCCCACAGAGGGTTGCAGGTTTAGTGGGCTGGCAAATCAAGGCAAGTAAGTGCAAGGAGTAGTCGCCGTTGGTTACAGGTTGGTCGACTATGCAAGAGGCAAAGACATTAAAACAGAGTGACTAGGTTCAATCCGGTGGAGATCAAGGATGAGCCACGGGCCTGTTAAATTTTCCTGTCAAAGAGCCAGTTCTTAACTTTAGCTCTGAATGACCAGAATGAGTGTTCGGCTCTGATCGTAGGTGGGAGGGAGTTCCAACATTTGGAGGCCAAGCCTGGGAAGCTGGTTCCCTCTGCCGTTTTAAGTTTTTACCTTGGGATATTAAGGCAGTGAGCGCAGACAGCTCTGGTTGGTCTGGCTGGTTCGTGTCTGGAGAATTTGCCGAAAGGTATTTCGGGGTAGAATTAGACAGGCATTTATGCATGACAACAAGAGTATCGAGTGAGATTCTGTCACGTAGCGGGAGTCAATGGGCATCATGTCTGAAGCTTGAGATATGGTTAAATCTAGGGATGTTTAACATACTGCATACTACATATTTCTAAGCTATTCGGAGTAAGTGTATAGGATATGCAAATGATCGAGACTATTCTGGGAAATATGTGTATTTGGAAAATAATTTCCAGGTGATAAAACTGACTTGTAAGGTAATATCAAGTTACAATTGTGTCTCAATGACACTTTTAGAATTCATGAAACTTTTTTTAGAATTGTAAACTGTAAAAAACTTTTATAAATAAAATGTAAAACATTTAAAGAAGATATAGGCATTAAGGAAATACACTAAATATGGATACATGGAACTCAGGTAAACTATGAGCACCCTATAGTGCAAGCTTCCAACTGATTATGGAACTAGATGTAAACATTATCCAAGCATGAAGTAATGAAGCGAATTGCAACAAAATATACTGATATGTTGAGGTTGATGTAGAGAGAAAAACATACAGGGCTCCGCAGGCTTAGTTTTCAAGAAAGAGTTTGGGAGGGATTATGGCAGTTCTATATAAACATGTAGAAGGAAGTACATATTAATTTAAAAGGTAATGACAGAAAAATAGAAATAAGCTCTTAGGATTCGTACTTTACCATCAGCAAGATTCACTGATGGAAAGCCTGCAAGGAAACTCATCGCTGCGAAAATCTATGAGAACATTAGTAGAACTGCATGCACCACATCAGGGAGATGGACATAACAATCCATTGGAATTCTTCAGACTATATTTCCCTATGATTCTAGCCAAACCATGAAAAAAAGAGTCATTGTGACCAAATAAGTTAATGATTCGACAAAGGCTGCTTCTTCTGTAGCTTTTATGACACATGCCGAAGGGTTGGTCTGCATGATAGCTATTACTTGGAGGCATGAGAGGGCAATCTGTACTACCGGTCACAATTCAACACCAAGACGGCTCCTGCGTCATGGAAGATGTCTTCAACTTCCGTGTGCAAGTGTGAAGAAATCACTTCATTTGCCTGGTGTGCCGATTCTAAAAGCTAACACTACATGTGCAAGTAATTATTTGGCACATGGACCTTTGCCTATCTGGAAACCTTTGTGGGTTGTGTACAGGCCTCGGGGGGATAAGCTCAGGGGGCATTGTGCTTGCCGTGGAAGCAAGACTACACCAAGCACCATAGGTTCAATCACCAGGTCCGCGATTAGAAACCTCTGGGTATTAAGCACATTATAAATAACTTATCATATCATATCATGGAAGAGAGACTCGCACATTGAAGCAGAGCACATCTTCTCAAAGAGATGGTCTCCCTGATTATGAACCCCTGAGACGGTTCTCCCAGGGGTTCACCACCACCGGCCAGTCTTGTCTGACCCTTGCCTGCACCACAATGCCCAAAATAGAGACGGTCCTGCAAGACATAACAGTATTTCTATCCTAAATATAAAAGAAACATAGAATTACATTGCCAGTGTCAGGTCTTTTAGGGCCTGTCACTGACAATGCACAACCAGCACCCATGTGTGTGACGGGCAGACCCCAGCCCCTCCACCCATGTAAGTGCTGGTGCTCAGTACATTGGTAGGTGTTGGATGCATGCGTGGTACTCAGATAGAGATGGCTTGAAGAGCCTTCCCATTGCTCACAAGTCCCATCTGTGAACCAGGGGACCTGCTTGAAGATCATGCTAATGAAGTGAATCTGGTCCTTAATGTGCGCGTATCGGAGAATCTGAAAGGGCTCTATATGGAGCCCAGGGTAATGTAAGTCAGGAGTATGTAGGCACAACCAAGCCTTGCTGTGCATGGCCCCCTATAACACATATGCCACTCTGGCCTTCATGGAGAGGTGTTTGAAGCCTGTTGGGCAGGCATATCCGAACATGAGCCTGAGACTCGAGAAAAGGCAGCAAGCCAGGTGCTTGATATTTTAGGCTTTCTGGTCCGCAAGCAGGAGGGGAGAAGCAGGCAGTAAAAGCACATATGAAAGTCTTCTCAGGGCAGCAGCTCTCCATATTCAGGGCTCGTTTGGAAATCTGACAATTTAGGGGATTTCGGCTCGTTTAAAATGCTCTCTCTTAGCGATGTGAAATGCTGGCACTGCACTGCATAACCTGTTTCTCATATAAAACACGTGGAAATGGAATGCGCTCTTGGCCTCTACATTTGTTTATTTACTTGAGAATTCTCGTATAGAGCAACTGCACCAACCATGGGCCTCGTTACGAGTTTGGCAGTATGCTCCGCGAAGAGGCTGAAAAGCTCCTTTACTGCGATTGCTGGCTTACAGCCTTGGCAATGGAGGTGAATCCTTCATATTCGAGGGGGTATAGGTCTTCATTGCTGGGTCCCATCCTTACATCGTCATATTCATTTAAAAAACAGATAGAAGGTCCGCCTCTCCTATGGAAAGATACATATGCAGGTTCAATAGGGCTGGTTAATCCTAGCCAATAAAAAGGCTTGTTATTGAAAAGAGCAGCTTTTCTGGAACTATGGTTTGTTTGTTTATTCATTTATAATGCGCACCAGACACAGGGGTATCAGGCTTTTGAAAATGGCAGCAGCTTGATTTTGTATGCAACGTTAGTCACTCAACTACTCAGCACATGCGAGCCTCGGCCAAATTCCACACTGCATACTTCACAAAGTTGTGACTGGTGCTCCTTATGCACTCAAAGCACTAGTGTGGCTCGATTTTTCTCAGCCGGCCATTGCTGAGCGGTGTCGGTCCTGTCTCTCTGCTGTCTATCTTTCGATGGGAAAAAATTGGCCTTGCCTCAATGGAGAAAAAAGAGAGGTGCTTATAGTTGGCTCCACTCCTGAATCATCTGGGTGGTCTTCTGCTTTTTGGACTGCCGAATCTGGCCCCGTGCCCTCCCCTTATCTACTTGTCAAGTACTTGGGTGTGAAAGTCTCCGCCTCATTGACTATGCAGGCTCAGGTCAGTGCAGTGTGTCAGTATGTTCATTAGAAACTGCCCATTCTCTGCAAGGTGCTACTCTACCGTCACCCTCCCTTTGTCCTTTGGCTGTGTCTAACATCTGGGTCCTTGGGTTATTGCAATTTGCTTCTTCTTGTTGAACCTGCTTTTCTTCTCCAGCATTTGCAAATTGTCCAAAATCTGCTGCTAGCCCGGCCGTTGTTGCTGCCCGCTATTTCTCTGCCTCTCCTATTCTGAACACCCTGCATTGGTTGTTTGTGGCCAAGCGGGTCAGGTTCAAGGCCCTTTTGTCTTGTCCATCGGCCTTCTATAGAACAGGGCCCGAATAACTGCAGGCTAAATTTGGTCAATATGTCCCTCCCTGTTCTCTGCGCTCCTCCACCTCCTTGCGGATCGTCGTTCTCGCCTCAAATGTCCTTGTGTGGGAGGTCGCTCTTTCTCTGTAGCCATGGCTCAGTTATGGAACTCCACCCCACTGCCCCTTTGTGAGACTGTTGACCATCTCTCCTTCAGGCGTGCCTTGAAGACCTTTTTGTTCACAGCTTGAGTCCCCCTCGCTGTCTCCTTGTGGGCTTCCATTACAGTGTCTACCTCATCAGCACCATGATGCCCTTCAACAGTTTCACATCAGCCTCCTTAGTTTAGGGCTTGAGCCCTTTGCACTTTAGACCATTTTAGAGCAGACAGAAAATAAAAAGAGAGCAAATCAACTCATGGTTGGAGCACACAACTGGTCACAAGATTGCCTGAGTCTGAAGGCCATATCATCTGCCAACAAATGTCAAAAGTGGAAGAACACCAGATCTTAATTTAGAACAAAAGCCATGCATCATTTACCCAGTCTTCTGGGCCAAATCATGCTCAAAACAGGGAAAGGTTTTGCCAGCGAAGTAAAGCGGGAGCTAGGTTTCATATGGGCCAACTCCACAACCTCAGTTCCAACTATGACATAATTCTGTGCTGTAACTCCGTAAAATCTTTTGTTCGGATCATGCTAAAGTTTCCCCACAAAAATTACATCTGCAGTTTCTCCGCAAAGGTTTTAATATAGGAGAACCAGGGTCTTTTTCCTACAGCGCTCAAACTCCCTCTAGGTGAGGACTAGCTCAGAGTTTGTGGTAAGCAGCAGCAATCTAAACATGTACACTTGCTGTATGGGCCACACCCCTAATTCTTACATCACCAAGACCGAAGAGGGACTTGACGGTACAAGGAGAAGGGATTTGAGAAACCCATTTTCAATTGTAGCCAATGAGTAACACATTGACGTGGCCCAACAACTCAGTGCTGTACACAATCCCCACAACTAACTTGGCTTGGCCTGACACACTCTCCAGTGCAGATAGATGCGATGACTCAACTTGCAGCTGGAAACCTAGTACACACCCAGCCCCCACATTCACCACTAGCATGCTTTCTCAAACTCTTTTGTCCATGACCCGGAAGATGAAAATAGAATGCGCAAATATTCAAAGCAAGGGACCACCTGAATACATGCACCTCAACCATCAGCCTATGCTTCATTTGGTGGCAGGGCCTCCATAACTATCAGTTTTGTTTTGGAGGTGTTGATGTTACGTCCCTTGTGATGGCTGTAGTCGTATTCTGTCAAGTGGGCTTTCAGGCCTATCATCTGCGAAAAGTAAAATTGGATCCATTGCAGAACCCATTTTGGGGATGAGGCGATGCAAACTCTTGTGCAATCAATAGGAATAACCATCGTAAGGACAGATGCCACGTTTAAGAAGATGTCTGTCACTGTAGATCTGACGTATGTATGCGTGCCAGACTGGGTCAGATTCAATGCACCCTGGCACAGAAACTCCAGCTGGTCCTAAATCCCATGCCCTTCAATGTATTGTGTAATGACTTATGAGAATCAGGGTGAAGAGCCTAGTGTGGAAGCGCAATTGGCTAGGCTCCAAAATCCAGGTGCATTGGCTTATTTTAATGATGAGCTCAGTGTCGCTGTGATTCTTTTCAGGTGCTGTGCATTAGCTAGGAATGTGATGCTTATTGAAGTAGGATGGCTGCACCTGGTAGGAATATGGCATTTGCTTTTTAGTTTTGGATATTGGGTGGCACTTTAGCACTACCTATAAGCCGAAACTATTGCATTAGAGTCAGATAGGGAGAAATGGCTTATGAGGGAGGACACAAAACGTGTAGGTGTTGTTTGGTATTTGCCCACCTATTGACTGCCCATGGCCATGCTAATGTCCATTCCCAGCCAGTTCCTAGCCCTCCCAGCCAAAAACACCTCCTCATTGGAACACTTGAGCTGGCTTTAATCAAGCCTTGTCATAAAACTTTGACTCAAATGCAGTCTTCTGAGAGTTAATGACTTTATTGGAGTTGTAAACGCACTACTGGTGTAATAGAAATGACTTAACCAGGTCTACCTGCAGCCACGCACTTGTGGCCTTTGTGTAAGTATTAGGCATTTGCCAGGCACTGGTATTAGATGCTAAGGTACTCGCACCATTTTGACCTGCTACCTTCAACACCATTGCAGTGCCTGCCAAGAGCCTTTCCCATGCCTACACAAAAGCCAAACCTGTTGGCATTGCCAAGGCTTGTTTGAAATGTGTTAGTGCTGTTGCCATGAGTGTGAGTTTACTTGGTGAAGGTGCGATACAGTTGCAATGCGTCTGATGGTTGGGGTACTGGGTGGCAAACCTGCAGCATGTGATATGTTAAAGAGGGGTAGTGCAGTTGGCATGAATGCGATATATATCTGGGGTCGGGGGCTAGTGCACACTCTATGGCTGTGATGTAGGTTATTGAAGAGATCATGCACTTTCTGCGAGTGTGAGATTTCTTTACAGAACAATAGGCATGCACTTTCCATAGGTATGACCTGTGCTTGCGGAAGAGGAGCAGTGCACACACATGTATTCGCACAGACATGCAAATGGGGACCGAAGCCACTGCCCAGGCCTTCACTCGCAACGATGACTTGCACAACCCCATTTTAGTCATGGCCGATTTGGACATTTCAATTCTTGACCGAGGAAAATGGGTAGGACTGGTGCCAGCCAGTACACTGTTTAACTTGTCTCTAGGGAAGATACTCAAGTATTATTATTTCCTATTATTATTAGTATTATTATTGTTATTGTGGTATTTATTCAGCATCGACCTGGCTTTGGGAAGCAAGAGAGAGCTTTACAAGTCATAGGGAGAAGAGCACAGTAGGGGAGCAGATGTCAGATTAGGAAATGGTGTGCCCAGCCTTGTCCCGTGCAGGCTGTATTATATTAATTCACTTTCTTCCAACCAACCACAGTCAACGCTCGATTACATCCTAACGCTCCACTTTGTACTAACAAGTAATAGCCACCCTTCGGTGTACTAACTGCACATAGTAACGTGTATCTGTACGCTTAGGGTACATTTGTGGCATGAACATACAGGTTGACAGCGAAGCCCTTACCGTGGCCCAACCCACTCTGTCGAGAGCCATTCCAGCCGGTTTGTCAGCTGAACTAGAACTGGCTTGCTACACATAAGCCTGTCCTTCCAGTGGAGGCGACGGGAAAGGTCGAAGTGGGCGGGAGCGGTCGGGAGCAGTGCTCCTATACTTTTTATTTTTAAGTTTCACTGTTCCTATACTTTTAATTTTTAAAAGAAACCTTTCTGGAATGGTTTAGTTTTAAAATAAAAGTATAGGAAGGCGTTGAGGCTTGCACTTCAGTGCACTGCACAGAACATTCCCATAAAGAGCAGGTGTGTTTGGGGGTTTGGATTGTGTGTCAGAGTGGGTGTGGCGATGGGGTTTGTGGGGAGCGGGGGGGAAGGCCAGCAGGGACCATAGTTCCACTACTTCTTTTCCTACACTTCGACCACTGCACATCTCTTTGCTGAAGATATATCCTAGTGTTTTCACCAAGATAAGGTAGTCACCAAACACATGTACTTTTACCAATATGATGTAGGACCCACCCATTACTTGAGACATGAGCCTACTGGAGTACCTGTTAAGGAGAGAAACAACGTATAGTGTAGGGAGAACACTGCAGTGTTGCGGTTGACCATGGAACAGATGCAATTGAGATTGGGCACATTTAAAAAAAAAACACCAATGTAGATTATTTTTCTGTGCCATTGTTGCAGTATTTCAGAATATTCTTATTAAGCTTGTTGTAAAGTTTCAAAGCTACAATCCTTTTGACTGAAAATGTATTTGAATACACAGAATGTGTGTTCTATTCTAGCACAGTGCACTAATTGGTGACTCGGCGTCCTGCGATAGATCCAGCTGTATCATGCCAGAATCGCCCACCCGTTACAGTCAGAGTGTAATGGGTGCTGGATACTGGGAGGGTAATGATATGATATGAGAAGTCATTTATAACGCTCCTCTGCACAAGTGTTTCTGTACTAATGGGACATATTATGTTAAAGGACGTTTGTACCGCACACTATCACAACATGAGGTGCAGTCCACTCAACTCTGACGTCGGAACAGTAATCTCATAAGGGAAGACAGATACCAATTTTTGTATGAAAAACTTGGGCGGTATTGTAGGCTGTTAACCAATGAAAGCTACTCGGAGGACCTGACAGGAAACCTTCCCAAAGTACTTCCTGTGCATTTTTTTCATTTGCGCCACAATTTTTATTTGCACCACGTATGGACCTATGTGTTTTTCTTTTTTTTTTTTTATAAAAGAAACAAGACTTATTTTTCTGTATAATTTACTGTATGTTTCTCACAAAAAGGGAACTTGATCATCCGTGCAGTGATGTCCAAATCTTAATGTATAATATTAAAGATGAATTGGGAGCTTCACTTTACTCAGATCAGTAGAAGACAGTTCATTTAAATGTTTTAATCGTAAGCTATAGAGATGTAAATCACATTGCTTAGCACATCACTCCAGACCTCATAATGTAAACCACAATCACATGAGACCATTAAATAAATAAGTTTCAAAATATCAACTTTTTCCAAAAAAATGAAATTCTCATCATAACCTGAACCCCTGAAAACAGATGGAGCTCTTGAAAATCATATGTTTGTCCTGGAATCTTCCCGCCTGGTAAATTGTCATGCTATGTGGGATATGAATGGCATAAATCGCACACACATGTGGTGTTGGAACAACCTTGTGCGCTGTTGCTACTTGAAGATGTTTTTTTCGTATATTTGGACATTTCATGGAGAACAGACAGGATGGAAACGATTTATAAAATAACTGAAGCTTTGAATTAAAACATTCCTCTTATATAAAACACATTGAGCCTTTTTTGATAGCTTGCCCAAAACTAGGTCTAACGGTATTAATAACTGCACATGCTTTTAAAATGGATATTAAACGATTTTATTTTTTTAATCAAAAACAATTAGACAATGCTGTTGAACACATGTGTACAATGCAAGAACCGCTTTGCGAAAACACACATAAAAAACATCATGATTACAGATATTGCGGGAATTGATAACCAAACGTTAAACGCAAGACACTGTGCAAACCGGATCTGCAGGACCCACATTCCAAGCAAAAACAATACAAATAAAAAGGATTTGGTGGGAAAGATACTAGAAACGAATAGCTACATTAATAAGCCCCACTCTGGTGATTGTAGAAAAGGAACTGAAAGCCTCCGGGACGATTTTCTTCAGCACCATAAGTATGTCTAACTTGCAAATATTACTAGCTTTAAAGAACATGTGGTTGGATGACCACACCTTCATCTTCTTTAATTTGTAAGAATAGAACCAATGAGTTCTGGAGCGGACCTCAGTGGTAATGACCCGTCAGCCAGGGCCTTGGCGAAGACGAAGGGCCATTACCTCCGACTTCCGTCCCAGACCGAGGTGTTCAATGCTATTAGAAACTGGGCCCAAACCTGGGGATGGGAAATGAGCTTCAAAGTAGATGACTGCAAGGGAAACAGAAAAGGGACTGCATGTTCTGATCCCCCTGTTTTGGAGGTCTCAGAGTCGTTGCCCTTCTCTCTTGGTTCTCCGGGTGAACTCTTTCAGAGAGAAATTTAGGCTGACTGCAGCGTGGCTGGGAGAAGTAACAGAGAAGGGAATTTTAATGCTTCACAATACCTATAATTTACATTCTAGGTTATGTAGGAGCTATACGAAGAGGAGACTCAGTTTGGCTATAGTTGCAGACATGCAGAATGTCTTTCTTATGAACTGAAAACTTGTTCTAATAGTTTGGTTTTCAGGGCTTTAATGAATTTGTGGTGTATTTATTTGGTGCAAATATGAACAGGCTATTTATTCCAGAAAAGAGAATTGGCTTTTTTCACAGCTGGTCTTATGGGTGACTCATGTATCATCCAGATTCACTCAATTTATGGCGTCCAATTGATAAATTCCGTTAAAACAAATACTACTGTTGGATCAACTGAGTAAATGTACAAAGTTGTCGCATATGGTTGGAGTTCAATAGTATAAAGCCTAACCCATGATGTGATTAATTGAGATATGAAAAAAACTCCAGGACTTCTGCGCCACATTGATCAAAAAAACATTCAACTTTATTCAAAAAATGTGCCCTTGTTGATAACACGTGTTTCAGCTCTCAAAGCCTTTCTCAAATTAGGGCCATTATTCCAAACTTATTTCCTTTTGTAATTATATAGATATCAGTTTGGTTAGCGTCTTCTCGTTTATACGAAAAGCATTGTTGGTTACAGTTGGGATTGATCCCAGAAATGTATTCCTACTATGAAATAATCACTTGCGTTGGCTGAATTCACTTGACTGCATTTATTCCAGAGGTTTAACCCCACTGATGAAAATGTTCAGCTTCCATATTTAGTTTTTTTTAAGAAGTATTAGAAATTGGAATGTTTCAAGGTCCTCCTTATTCGGGCCATATCTGATTAAGCATGAGCTGTTATTCAGAGGAATTAAGGATATTCTGTAGTCCATGGGGTTATCTAATCTCTTAATGCAAGGCCTAGTGTCAGTCTGACAGCTTTGTTCTGGGCCAGTTTTAGTTGAAACATTGACTTTCTGAGTAGTCCATCATACATAGTGCTACCCATGGCCTCTGTTACTACCACACCGTAAAGACCTGCTCTCTAACTTTGATTCTAATCTCCTCTCTGTCATCATTTTACTTGATCTCTATTCTGCCTTTGACAACGTAAACCAGGCCATCCTACTCAATCGTCTCTGTGATGACCTGGCTATCATCACTCAGGCCCTGGCTTGGTTGACCTCGTTCCTCTCTGATCGACCCTCCCAGGTCCAACTTGAGTCCTTCCTTTCCTCTATCTCATTTTCTACCTGTGGTGTTCCCCAGGGGTCTAGCCTCTCTCCCTGGCTGTTCAACCAATATCTGGAACCTCTTACCTACCGCATTGTCGCTCTCTGCTCCAACTTTCAGTGCTATGTGGATGACACTCAGCTCGTTTTCAGGCTCCCCTCTGCCACCTCTTCTTCTCTCATCTCTGACTGTCAGTCTGCTATCCAGGAGTGGTGTGCCGCCAACAAGCTCTGCCTTAATGCCAGTAAAACAGAGATTCTCCTCATCGGCATACCTGAACCCTCCTTTCCTGTCACTCTCTGGCCGGCTTTCCTTGGCCCTCTTCCTGCTCCCACCTGTGAGGCTAAAAACCTCAGGTTCATCTTCGACTCCACACTCTCCTTTTCTTGTCACATCTCTGATGTCTTTAAGAAGTCAAACTACCAACTGCACCTCCTCAGAGGTATTCTTCCTTTCCTCTCCTTCCCCCAGAAGCTCACTGTGTCTAGAGCTCTGGTTGTCTCTAGCCTGGACTACTGCAACAGCCTCTTCCTAAATCTGCCTGCTTCTACTCTCCGCCCTCTGCAACTCATTCAGAACAGGACTGAGACTTGTCCTTGGCCTCAAGTTGAGGGATCATATCTCTCCAGCACTGAAATCTCTGCATTGGTTTCCCAGTGGCTGCAAGGATTAAGTTCCTCTGCATTGTCCACAAGGCCTACTGGGGCAAGGTTAGTCGCTTCTGCAAGCAACAAGTTGGTGGTAGATCTCTTTCTTCAGTGGGGCCTCCCTCTGGAACAGCCTCCCTGCCTCTCTGAAATTCGAGTAGAACCATCTCCAGTTCTGGAAGCACCTCAAGACCTTCCTCTTTGCTTCTGCCTTCACTTTCCTCTCCCCTGCTGATCTCCTGTCTGATACTGCACTAGTCACCTGGCTACCCTCTTATTTCAGGCCCAAGTCCCTATTGCCCAGTTGCACAAACGCACTGCCTCCCGGCAACCCTTGCACTTGGGTCTGTATCTGTAACCCTACAGTCCCCCTACCTGCACTTTTGGACACCTGCTGTCTGCACTTACTGTTGCACCTGCCACCTGCTGGCCACACTTTTTGTTGTTTTGATCCAAAGTACAGCATTGCCCCCTCCACTTTCCCCTGGCACTTTTACCCCACTCCCCCCTGCACTTGTGTAATCTCAATTTCACTTGACCTAGTAAGATTGTTGTCTCTGTCCTCCCTCCGTTTCCCCCTTCCTTGCCTCGTCACGCCTTGAAACACTTGTGTATAGGCGCGTTACAAATGCCATATCATATCATATCACACGGTGAGCATGTTTTACAGAGGGAAGATTTTTTGAGTAGGTGGAGGTGAAACAGTGCCTTATTGGCTTCTCAGATGACCTGTGAAAATATAGAATGACTTGAGAGGCAAATAATTAAATTCACATCTTCTTGTTTGTCCTAAAAATTCTGGAAATGCATGAGTTACACAGAGGCCCACTGCCCCATGATGCAAGCTTCCATCCAACCTTGCCTCCTCACCACTTTGCATTTTAAACTGCTGCAGACATAAACCAAGTGGGTGAGGGGCTGGCTGTTGTAATGGTTCCAGACATCTACCACATCTCAAAACCGAGAAGAAACTTTTCAGTGCAGGGACACTGGTCTACTAGAATTAGCTAGCCAAGCCACCAGTTTACTGGAGGTTGTACAGCATGAGAGCTCCAGAGACACCTTTCCTCTTCAGAGTCCTGCCCTGATTCAGCAATGTATTTTCTATCCTGGGGAACACACACTCCGATGCTGTCTGGGCACTAGCCTGTCTCAACTTCCTATACGCAGATCTGGACTTTGGCAATGGTGGCAATTCATAAAATCTTGGTGATCATCTAGTGCTGGAATCCAAGTGTGCTAAGGTCCCAGCACCAACCCTGCCTATGGTGGCTCAATCCTCGTTTTGAAATAGTGCTGTGGCTGAAACCCAGAAACTCATACCCAGTAGGAAGAAGAGCATAGAGGAAGAAGGCAAGATACTCAAGTCAAACACATCAGCAAACAGGAGGTTGGACATCCATAGTGTAGAAATTCAACAATCCTGAAAACATAAAGGATCCAGCCATGTCAAAGACCCCTCACAATGAATGATAACCTATACAATTAAAGGAAAGGAGGAGGGCGAATATGCAGCACCTATAAAAGGCTGACAAAGGAGAAGAGGGAGATCTGTCAAACCAGGAGAAGACCAGTTGGAGCAGAGTTGGCATAAGGAGCAGCAGCAGAGGCGGCAGTGAGGTGGAGACCCTGGAGGATGTGCTAAGACTCAGAAAGTATCATATACTCGAAAGCCTGAGTCACATGGCAAACTAGCCCCCTACCTTTAAAAGAGGAAAGGCCTTGTGTGGTGGGCCTTTGTCCTGCTTCGACCACTGAACTGCCTGTCAGTGTGAAAGGCACCATATCACTTTATCACGAAAATTACTCTTTATTTCGTAAGGGTAAGAACAGAATACTATCCCTCAGCTTGAAGAGAAAGAGCAAGGTAACCTTTACAGTGGGAAGGGCACTGTATTCCTCATGTGCGAGAAGGGCGAGAGGGGTGACGGATGCCTTAGTGTGTGCTCATTGTACATTGAGGCATTAGAATTAGAAATCCAGCTGGGAGCAATGTACTAAGCACTGGCATACATGTGAATGTGGATTAAATATAGCTGGGTACTATATCCTAGTAATTAGGAATTGAGGCAAAGAGGTGGATGGGTGCTACATCCCGGCGGAGACTGTGTGTGTACCCAAGAAGTGTCTAGGGGCTATATACATGTAGAGAGGACCTGCGGCAAAGGAGGGACATCAACTATATCCCGGGGACTCGGCTCAGCCAAGAGGTGGCTAGGCGCTATATCCCTGATTCTAGGTTCTGTTTAGAGAACCTAAGGGATACCAGTATGCCCATTATAGGAAGATCAATGGCACTTTATTTTTTGACCCACCCTGGCACTGTGGTGTTAGACAATCCCAAAGGGGACTCCCTATGCCATTGTATGTATGCTCTGGTCCCAAGATCCATTCATTTCAAACAACCTCCTGTTTTTTTTATAAATAATTGAATGTTAAAGATTTCTCGGGTCGAGTGTATTCGTTGGTCCTCCACACTGCATAGCCCCTTAATTATGCATTTAGTCCTAATCTCACAGATTTGTTTGTTCTGATTGTATTAACTACACACAAAGGGAATATAAACCATCAAATTATACTGTATATGCACAGACTGCTGCGTGATTACTGCTTTAGGATATGCAAACATATTGCATAATGGGGCATGACAATCTGGTGGTCAGTCCACACAGATATAGAGCCCAGATTCACTAAGAGAATCACATACATATATGTTTCATGACTTCCGTTCTTTTATCCCTAATCTGACCATGTGTACGCCAGCAGCCGAAGGAGGTGCACGGTGAGCAGTAGTCATTTCTGAGCCCTGACTCCTATCAGTCACCTGCTTAGCAACACTAAATCATTGCAAGTGTTTATGTACAGGTTTTCATTTATATATCTTGCTTAATTTTGGAAATGGTAAACAGGCATTACAAAATGCACTACAAGATTTAGAGTCTAAAAAACTAGGGTTCACTGAAGTTATTATTTAATATCAATCTTCCACTAGTTGGGTTACTCTAAAAAAATACAGCAACTTTAAGGGAGTGATTTACATTCTTTTTTAAAAGGTAAGTCACAGCGTTGGCATAGAAATCTTAGTTATCTTCATCAGTTAGTAAAACAATCTATGATATACTCATGCATCAATTCAAATTACAAAAATATGATATATACAAAACCATGTTTAAAGAAATTAAATAGCAACCAATTTCATTTCAGATTTATATCACCAAGTACATACAATTTCATCTACAGTACAAAAAACGATTATTCAAAATGATGAAGCAATTAATAGAATCAATCCTTAATGAGGTTTACAATAAGCCTAATCCCTGCAAAACATTATACGCAAAACACATTTACATTAAGGGAGAACTTAAATGCTGAATATTTCCTTTTACCATAGTTGGATATCTATACCTATTTTCCAGTAGGTGCTTGACAAAGATCTCAATCCCTATTGTACCTTGCATGCAAGTACATAATCTTCAATATAAAAGCACATCCGTGCACATTGTTTTCTTTATATCTTATGAATCTGTGTAATATATACCCTAAATGTTTCCATCCCTTACTGATATGATTGCTGGACATTCTTTAGGGGTTTGTTGACAAACATCGGTGTGTGCACGCCTTCATATTGAACACAAATTGCGTATTTCAGATTTCTGATCAGGGCTTTAATAAATGATCTAAAAGGCGTTTTTTTTTAATACACTGCCCTACAGTGAAGTCCTGTTTCTCCAACATTAACATTTTAAATAGGCCTTCCAATGTCTTACCTTTCCCAATAGAGTCTCAGCATCAGGACTCTAGTTTTATGAAGTCTGACTATTGGGTAGGTGTATTATCTGTTTGTCTTGCTGTACAGACTTAAAAGATGCCACTTCCCCGCAAGGAATAGATACAAAGTAGTCCTTTTCTGATTCCTACATTCACCCATCATAGCCCTCCCTTTCTATAATACTTGCAGATGTGATCTGTGCTCAACCTGCAGATAAAATGCTTGACTTGACCCATAATCCTTCCGATGGTGTCAATTTGACTGGGATTAAATCTGGCAACATTGGCACCAAACATCCAAAAGAGTGGGAAAAGCGCTATACAAAATCACCAAACTTCTTTGTGATACTGCAGCAACGACTCAATCACTAATCTATGACTGAATCAATGAGACATGTTAAGAGGAAGAAGGCCCAATTGTGGTACCATAAGAACACATGATAAAAGTTTTCTAACAATGCAATTTCTTACCTATTGCCTGTTAGAAATAATATACAGATTTATAGATGGGTCGCTATCCACTATTGGGGTATTTTCCACTGCGGTGTTTCGAGTGACATCTGATAGACAAGAGCAAAGCTCGAGTTCTCTGTGGAAAATAGTCCAGTGCTCCTACATACTCATCTGTAATGTTATGTTATATGTACCCTCCTCAGATGTCCTTTCCACCCCTGTGCTCTCCCCCTAGCCCGGCATTGCAGTGGGTATATAGTGTAGGCATGAGGGAAGGATATACATCACAAAGAAACTCCCATGCGACTCCAAGAAGAAAATAAATATATGCCAACTTGCCACCCTATCCCACCTCTCTAATAATATCTATTTCTTATATAGTGCTAGACATGCATGGGTCTCAGAGCACTGAAATAAGAGGTGATAATGAATGGGGGGCCGGGGGGTTGGGCTTTCGCTACTTTCCCCTGCTCTTAGAAGACCAGTGGGAAACAGAGGAACTACAGTATCCACCCACTGTGACTCACCACAGTTGATTACTGCATAGCTTCGTTACATGCTGGACTACAGAGGAGTTAGAAGGAATGCTAAGAAAGTTGAGTTGGTTCCATTCAGTTCATACATTGATCGAAGCTCGTTCCATTGCAATTTAGCAGCTCTGTTGACATTTTCAGTCACACTGTGGAGAGTGGTATGTGAGTAGGAAATAATGTTGTGGTGGTTGTGGTCAGACAAGTAATCCGGCATAGCTCTGCAGACAGTATTGCTCTCAAGTCTTGGGTTACCACCGGGGGAGTTCACAGACTCCTTCTGTTGCACGCCAGAAAAGATTCCGTGCATGTGGTCTTTCCAGGAATCTAGATACGCCCAGAGTGGCTGTGTACTCTAACTGATTAAGCGTTTTTCAACAGTTCGATTCCTGGAACAGTACTGGATTGTGCACTCCTCCAATGTCATGCATAAAATGCCCACAATCACACAACCTTGACATTAACGGGATAAGCCCAAGACATAGGCACCCCACATGACATATGATTTCTCATGAGAGCATACTTGATTTCCAGTTGCATAAACCATGAATGATATTGTTCTTATTAAATTTCAATGAGGTAGTTTGATCATATTGTCGTTTAATTATTGTGCCACAAAACTTTATTTTCAAAATGTTGTACCAAAAGCACTATTAACATTCTTGAACAACCTTATTTTCTCTTTCCTTGTCCCAGTGCCTCCACTTTGTAAAATGGTAGAGTGACGCATCTACCCTGTTGTATAGCACATGCCTAGCTCTTGCAGTCTGGCAGCGCGCGGGCACCCCCGCCTCTCAGCGGTGAACACGCCGCCTCCCCACCTGTGTCCAGAGAAAGCGCGCGCAGCCTGTCACCACAAAGGTGTTCAGAAATAGTGCAACATGACAGCTCCGTTTCTCGCGTGTTGTCATGGCAAACACAGTAATAATAATAAACATCTGTTTGAACATGCCATTTTCCGTGTAGGAAATCGCCCGCATCCTCTGTTGAACGTGAAATGTGGCGTGCGATTGAATTTACCCGGCAACAATGGCTGCGACGACTGGTTTATAAAAACACTACAGTTACGGTGTTCCAAAAAGGTCTTAGCGCTGACAATTAGGGGTCCTTTGAACAGATTACTTTAAGTATCTTTCGCAAACAAGACATGCGGCCTGTTCAGCGCAGGCCGCTGCGCGCGCATTCGCCTGCGTTCACTCACCTTCTCCCCCAGCAGACCTCGTGGCCCCGGATATCCTTTGGGACCCTGTAGGTAAGAAAGATGAACAGATGTTGTCAGGCGTTACCTCGGATAAGCACACACAATACCCCGCATTGCACCCAGAAGACATTTATAGTTTTCAACCCTCCTCTCAACCCTCAAAATAAACTAAATATAAAAAAAGAAAATATCTGCTTGAGTTCCTTTCAGTGACTAAAGTTTATAACGAAAGCAGACGCTCCTGGCAAAGCTGAATTCAAGATGTGTCTGTTACCCGAAGTTAGCTCTTGTTAGCTCAGGCTGCACACAGACAGAGCGCCTTCAGCAACAAGATGTTTATAATTACGTCCCTGCAACGCTGGATGTAGTCCAGCCCGGGCTTTTGTTCCAAGTACTGACTGAGCGTTTCCCTCTGCGCAGCACTGCAAATGTGAGAGGCGTCCCCATGGGGTCAGCAGGGAGCAAGCAGCAAGTAGCTCTCTAGGAAAGAAAGCTGCCTGCGCAAAATGGAACACTTCCTCTTTTCTCTAGATTACAAATCAAGCTGTGACAGCATTACCCTGATACAGGCCCAGGGGAGGGCTTTTGCAGGCCGATAACACTTCATCCGTGCATTAACCGTCAATTAACGCCTGCGATTCAACGAAATGAAATCAAAACCTTTCGAGGGTTTAAATCGATGGGCATATTTATTACACAGAATTCATGGAATACCTTATCAGTTCAGACTGTACAATCTGGTATTGTCGATTATCTTACTTGGAAGCCCAAGACGGGAACGACCCTCCCTGTTTTTGCCCAATAACTTCAGTTTATGTGGGGATTAAGTACCTGTAACCTGCATTACTCATGCTCATGTTCTTCCGCATCACAGTACTAATGACCTTCACCCCACCCCTTCGAAGGATGTCTGGGGCCCACTGGCGTAACAGGCGACCTTGCAGCCCCCGCGGTCTGGGGGGCCTTTGTCCTTGCCCAGTAGGGGGGGCACTCTCAGCAGGGTGAGGGCAGATTTTGTGCTACGCCAATGCTGGGGCCATATCAGCAGCTGGTATGTAACTCGGAGCGAGGGGTGTCACAGTAATATCTGCGATGTGGTGTGGTATTCTATGCTCATGGCTGCAGTCAGACAAGCAGTGCAGGGATAGAATGCAGATATAAAGGGATCATACACAGAAAAACTTGCCATTATGCCATTCAACAACCCTCCTCTCTCCGATCTCATGCCCCCTCCTCCCTCATGAGCCTTTTGATTCCCTCCTGTCATAATCTACCACCACCCCCACAAATCACACTGCTCAAATAAACACAAATGCCCGGTCTTTTATCACCCTTCCAGCTCTGCCCTCTATGTGTCAACAAGATCAACTTCATCCGACCAATGCATAGACACCAACGCCACAACTGACAGCATGCTACACATCCCATCTCGCAAAAACCATAACTACCTGGACAACTTTCAAAACACTAACTATAGGCCTCACTGCCACTTTCGCATCCCTCAAGGCCACATCTTAAGTGAATGATATCTTCCCTGCCTCCTTACTCAAGACCCTTCTGACTAAAGCATTCTTTCCTTACTTGACAATCATCAACAGCTCCCCAACGTAAGGAACCTTCCCCTAGACCCTCAAGACCGGAGAAATCCTCCTGCATTTTAAGAAACCAACACTGGACCCTCACGATCTCAGCAACCGCCCCATTACAAATCTTCCCTTTCTGGGCGAGATCCTTGAGAAAGCAGTAGCCACACAACTTCAGTCCTAACAATCTGGCTTTAGACTGAGATGCAGCACAGAAATGGCTACCATCAAGTTGATCAACAATGCCCTTAAAATCCTTGATGATGGTCATCCTTGCCTCCTAGTTCTCCTTGACCTCTCAGCAGCATTTCACATAGTAGACGACCAGACACTCACTCGCAATCTACATCAGAGCTAGATTGTCCTCAGCTGGTTCAAATCCTACCTTGCGAACCACCAACAGTTTTTACAAACAGCGTCTTCCAGATCACCAATTCTACCCATCACCTGTGGAGTCCCACAAGGATTCATCTTGTTCTCCGTAATCTTCAATCTTTACATGGACCTACTCGGAGCTCTCGTCTCTCCACACAACATCCACATTCACCAATATGCAGATGACACGCATATCTACCTCAAGATAACCTCTATCAAATAAGTCCACAGGCTCAAGGCCTGCCTCACATTGATCCATTCCTGGATACCCAGTGCTTACCTGAAGCTTAACCCCACCAAGACTGAATTCCTACTGCTGACCAACAACACCGCCGGACCTGGCTCTCTGCTAAGCACCTCAAGGGATTCCCACCCCGGCTACCCCCTGTAACAAGTCCCTTGTGTTCAACATCGACAGACAAATCAAGTTCAAACAGCACATAGCAAGGATGACACACAGGCTAGTACCAACTTTCTCTCTTCTGGAAAATCAAGCCCTTCATGCCAGAAAACAACTTCAAATCCGTTGTCAAAGTCTTGGTCGTCTCTCATCTGGATGGTGGCAATGTCCTTTTGGAGGAGCTTCCGGCAAATACCCTGGCACCCATGAAATGTGTCTTGCATATTGCAACAAGACTCATTAAAGGGCTCTGCAAATTCGACCACATCAACCCGACCCTCATCAAATTGCACTGGCTCTCACTGTAAGCCCGTATCATCTTCAAATCCTGTTGGATCATCAACAAGGCTGTCGCCCTGAAGTCCCCAAGCTACCTCACTGAGAAATTCAGCAGCTGCAATCCACCAAAAGTAAGGAAATGTGCAGACTTGAATTACGACAGTGCAGGAAGGAAAGAACCAGAAGAACTGCTTCTCTGTCTATGCTCCAAGACTCTGGCACCTCCTCCCCGTCAACATCAGACTTGCCCATTCACTTCTGCAGTTCAGGAAACAGCTCAATACCTTCCTCTTCAAGGAATGGCTCTTCCCTAATACCTATGTCCACACACCCTACACTCCCAACTCTACCTGAGACTCAGTGATCTGGCCCCCACTGTCTCCCCCATGCTACCCATTGCCCACACTCCCCTGTTAGCTACCGCTTATTTTTTCACTGCTTCACTCACTGTGTTCTTCCCTCTATGATTTTAAAGCGCTCCGTTGCTTCCCGAAGCTAGGCCCATGCTCAATAAATACCCTAATAATAATAATAATAATAATAATAATAATAATAATAATGATTATAATAAGAGTAGTGCATAAGTCAGCAGAGGATCAATCACAGAGATACATCTGCTGTTGGGACATCTGGAATCATACTTTTGTGTAGGGTTTTTCCAGATGCGATAAACAAATCAGATATCAGTTGAAGGTTCTGGGAGGGCATCCAGAATTCTTTAGCTTGTCTAGGGATTTAAGGGGTTAGAGATGGGGGCGTGTTGACCAGTGTCTGTGGGTCGGTTGCCATCAGGGGAGGTATCCATCTCCCATATCTTAGAATAGGGGACAGGGGGAAAAAGGTTGGTCACTTTCACAATGCCACGTGTGACTACGGCATCTCTCAAGTGGGGGAATGGTGCCTCCTGGAGGCCAAGGGTAGCCACCTGCTCGACTCACGGAGGTGGTAAAGAGAGGACCTGCCACAGTTCCTTAAGTCTTTCTCTGCAGCCTCATCCAATGCCATGCAGCCACCGTAGCATATGAAGTTACAGTGCTCCCTAAAATGAAACAGCTATCATTGAGGAGGAAAGCGAGCGCTTAGTACTACTACCTTATAATGAAACGCAAGTTGGCTGTAAGTAACACCAAGAAAACCTGGCCCACAACCAGATGGCTTTTGAAACTCAAATGCAAGGGCTGTGTAGGGCATATTGTGTCCTGACTGTGGATCCACAAATGGATCTGGACTCTTTAATGAGCACCGGCTGTGCAGTGGAACCTGATGAATAATACACAGCAATAGAGAAGTGCAAACACATAAAGCAAACACGATCCACATGTATTTGCCAAAAGGAGCCAGACAAACTTTCTCAGCTGCCATGACACTCCTGCCTGATGCCAAGATAGTGGAGAGGCTATGTGAGATCTCGGCCAAGGGCAGGGATCAAATCAGATTATTTCAACATGTACAGTACCTGAGTACCAGTGAACAGATGGGGCGTACTCCTGGGGATGAGGTGGTACTATTAGCCAAACACCAATTCCCTTGCCTAATACATGAGGAAGCTGAACCACAAACCAGCGTGATCACTGAAATAATGTATTCCCAAACAAAACTATAAAAAGAGGTAGAAGGCTCCAGACCTGATGTGAGTTAGGACATAATTCAAGTGTGTTGGTGTGAGAATCATGAGATGAGCAGGAGAAGGGAAGAAACAGAGGTGGCCAAGTCAACGTGGCCACACTTTTGTGGAACTGAGAAACAGAAAGGGGCTAAGCCAAACAGACCACTCTCTTAGACAACTCAAATCGTCAGGAGAGCAGACAGAAAATGGCCTTCTGGGTGTCCTCACATAGAATCTGGCAGGAGTCAGGAAATCCTATAGAACAATAGCGAGGCTTGCCCCCTGGAGAGGATTCCGAGATCCTGATGGTTGTTGAAATCTCCACAGCTTAAGAGAGCCTTTGCCTAAAGAACCTGACCAGAGCCTGTAGTGGCCTCAATACTCAGCAATTTTCTCTTGATCTGGGGGCCAAAATTAGATCCCAAAAAAACAGAGGGTGGAAATAATTCTACCCGTAAGAGCCCCTACGGTAAGAGACATGATTTACAGGGATTACCTCTGTAAAGATGTTACAGAGAGGACAAGCTGCAGAAGGAAAGGGGTTGCATTGGTAAAGAAGCTACAGAGAACTCTAGGGTAAGAGGGGAAATGTACAGCTCTTGTCCAAGTAGGAATACGTCACAAGATTAGCGTTCAGAGGATTGACCAACAATGGGACCACAACACAATAACAATCAGATAAGGTTACAGGGGCATTTAAAACCATTCTGAGATTTTGAGTGAACTAAACCACGTTTTCCTAGGTTTGGACACAACATACATATTTTGAATAGAATAGGATTTGGTCATTGAACTCTTAGCCCTTTATCTTAGGAATGCCATTTCACTGACTGAGTTACACCTCCAACCTGACACTGTTTTCCATGAAACAACCCATTGTAGGCTGTGCACCAAACTCAAACCTCAGCCTGAAGAGAACAAGTAAAAGATGTGGAACTAGTCTGTTTTCTGTATTCTCTCTGCATTCGGCTAGTGACACACAGCATTGAACACCACATGGATTCTTCAATCATGTGAAGCCACAGCCGTGAACAAGCAGGATTACATTAAGCTATTGTGTATGATGGCTTTCAACAGGTGCCATACAGGTCACAACATGTGTGCTTTGCAATAAGAAACCATTATGATTTGAGAATGCCTCTTCCTGTTTGTAGTCTGGGGTAAAATGTCATCCAACGCACAATGAACTCGTGCTTTGCTATGACTCCCAATGCTTTGTTTAGCCTTTCATACCTTGTCAGGCCTTACTATGGCATGTTAGGTCTTTCTATATGTGGCTTGATAATTTGCATATCTCACAAACCCACTTAAAATGCTACTGCCTACTTTACACTGTACTGATATGAGGCGTTCCTCTGTGATTCTACCCACCGACGTTTGATCCAATGTGTCAGACTGTAATTTTACTCCTGTGTCTCCAACTGTAACTTTGCTCCTGTGTGTCCCACTGTAATTTTGCGGCTTCCCTTGGGTTTTGCTCCTAGGTGTCCCACTGCAATTGTGTCCTGCTGCCATGTTCTTCCAAGGTGTCCCTGAAATGTTCCCTGCTGTGATTCTGCTCCCAGTTGTCCCTCTGGAATTCTGCTCATCAGTTTCCCTAAATTGATTTTACCCTAGAGCAATTGTATTTGATCTTTATTTGGCAGCCACTGCTGACTGCTGCTTTCTTTCTTCCCCACTAAGATTTGGGGCCAAGCAGTGCACGTTGTTGACTGCTAGGAACACCAGCACATTCCAAGGTGGCTCAATAATTCTCAAAATTACCCTGCCATAGGTGAACCACTACCAGGACATTGGCATTGTTTAAACACACAATATGCAGACCATCTAATTGATTTAAACACATGAATTGATATTCTCTCCCAATAGACATCAACGATCAGAATACTACACATCTCTAAACTATTTGTATTTCAAAATCCTGACTAATACACCCTTGCACCACAGGCAGCACCCAAGGTTCACTTCTGGACACAGGTACCTCAAGTGCTCTAAACACAGAACATCTATAAACAGACGCACATGCACCGCTCAGGCTACATCAGGTCTGCAAGCGTACAACATAAATGAAATACTATGTTGCATTTTCCTGCTCACCCCACTAACCTAACCCCACTCACTTTTTTCAGACTTGCCAGACAATATGTTAGTGGAGTGTGCTGTAAAAGACAGTAACACAACGTAACACAATATAACATAGAATGAAGATTCCACATTTTAGTACACATTCCACAAATGCTCCATTTCATCTGAAACTCTAATCATATACATTTTTTGTTTGCGCCATATTTTTGAAAATCATGAGTTTCAATTAATTGATCCATCATTGGGAGGAAGACATATCAATAATTTGCATTGATGCATACTTAAATCCTGCCTATATAATTCTCTAAGGATGTCTGTGTTTTGGAGACTGGTGGGCAATCACATAGCCCTACAAGCACAGACATCGTTATCCTCAAATGTAACTTTTCCTCTTAGCTTCTCCTCTTCTAAAGGGATCTGGGTTGTTTGACCGAAGTGTAATTATTCGCAGTGGAATTGACTTGCACTTAACAACCCAAAATGTACCTTTCAGCAACTCCACCCCTACCCTACTTGCCTGCTTAGTCACCACTGCTTCCCCTGCAACCCTGCGATGTCAGATCCGTCCCTCTAACGCAGGTCGGATATGACCTGCAGGATCCATTTTTCTTTTTACATTTTTTTTCAGTCCCTCGCCTCCAAATTTGAGGAAGTGGGGGACAACCCCGCAACTTCAAGCCCACAAATACCAAACTTGGGGACTGGGGGACACCCCACAACCCTGCTTCAGATGTTTGGTAGTTTTAAAAATCGGACGAATGCTACTGGTCGAAATCGGTCAAATTGTACCATTCGATAGATTTTTGTCAGTCAAAATGGGTAGCACCTTCTAAAGTACTGCCGACCAGGTTCCCAGGCCTAATATACAGACAGATGTTACAGGCATTCCATCCTCACAGCCAAACCTCGAGGCTGTTCCAATGAGAATATATGGTTCATGGTTAAAAACACTTTAATGTTATTGTGAGTGTTGTGAAAAAGTAAATGAACCTAGTGTACATTACACACTTAGTGACTCAAGCATACAACACTTCAATTACAAATAGATATGTCAGACATAAACATCTGTGTTCATGCTTAGATTCCCAGAATGCTTTTAGATTCTATGAAAGGAAACCAAGAACACTTCTTGGTGCGATTTGGCCACTTGCCATTTCTCATAGGGCTGTTTAGAAAGAGTACAATAGGAGTGTATCAGTCTCTCCATCTTGGAATGACAACCTTTTATAAGAACAATATCTATATCTATACTTTTAAATCATGTTATCTGAGGATAATTCAATTCTTTACATCCTTAAGAAAGCAATGGGTAATGACCGCTGCCATCCACTGCATGATTTTAAGGCTGTTAATGAAACCTTTTTCGAATGGATAGCTTGGTTTCCTCAATGGGAGGAAAGATTAGGATTTGTACTATATTCATTTAAATAACAAGCAAGAAGATGGGACCAGGCCATGTGCCATGAACTTGTGGAGAAACTGAAATCTTTAGTTACGTTTAATAAGATGCACTTTAGGTACAGAAGACCACAACATTATCTATATCAGTTTCCCTCCCCGTTATTAAGGAGAATCTGTATGCTGAAAAGATTTAGGGTCTGATTCATGGAAGTGTTTTATAATGGCACAATCCCATAGGAAAATGTTCTATGAATCAGGCCCTTAATAAGCTGAAGACTTTAGCAGTGTGTGGGTCTTGGTTGGGTATCGCTGAAATTGAACAGGTATGTACATTATGTAGAAATTAGGAAAGTTTTGAAAGAGCGAGACATGTTCTTACGAGGTGTTGCACCATGAAAAGGACATATGCTCGTTAATATGGAAAGTATGTAGATGATTTGTTGATTATTAGGAATGAATACTTCTGGCTTGAATGTGTATTAGGATACAGACCATCCCTTACGGTAGCAAATACTGGTGTATGGCTGGTGGCCAAGGACAAATTGGAACAATGTAATAGATTGATTTAATGGGATATTGAGGATTTTATTTGAAAAATGATCATCTGTGGACTACATAAGGATGAATGTGTAGTAATAAGGGATTGGTGATGTTTTGTAATTTTAAAAATGTACATATTCTACATTTGTATGATATGATAAAGTGATTATTTGTTTTTTTTAAATTGTGATTTCTTTTTTAAATCTAATAGACAATAATTAAAAAATAGGAATATTATGTATATGATTGTTCTAGGTTTTGCTAGTGTGTTTTTCTTAGTGAGACTAGTGTAATGTTCTTATTATGACTACATTAATACTGATAGTGATCATTCGAAATTAACACAGTAAACATTAAAAATAAATACCTCACTGGAGAGGAGTTTGGAACAACTGCACTGCCCACAGAAGTGCAGTGAATTCTTCTTTTGCTTCAAGATTCCAAATGTGAATCAAAGGAGGAGAGGCATTTCTCTCCTTATAAAGTCAAAATGTCACAGGGATTGGTCCAAAGCAAGCCTTTTGTAAGGAGTTCAATGCAGGATGTTGTAGCAAGTGCCTTTGTTGCATTATGACATCACACCCAGAGTACCTTGTCTGGAGAAAATATGGGATACACGAAGTAGTAGAGAGCACTAACCAAAATCAAGGTGGTGAAATCTCTCTTTCTGCACACCTTTTCTTCCTAACTACTCTAATCCCTCCCCCTTCCCAAGCTTTCTGCATTTGAAGGCGATTCAGTGGCCAGCACTCTGGTGTGAGGGTGGATTTTGTTGTGCTAGTGCTGCCTTTGAAGAACCGATTGCCAGGAAACATCCTAGGGGAAGGTTCCGGTGCCCTGGAGGAAGGTGTTGGTCTTCCTCTGGAGAATCAAAGAGGCATAGTCTTGGTCACTTTTCCACATGTCAATAGCGGAGTCAGACCAGAAACCAATACACATCAGTCCTGTTATAGCTAGCCCTCTCACACAGCTGACACTAGTGTAATATCAAATTGCTGTGGCTGTATAATTGTGCCTTTTTATCAGTCACCATGCCCCAACTAGGCATGGATTATATTTGTAGATTTAAGATCCACCAGACTGTCTAAGTTATACAATTATTTGAATTTAAATCAGAGGGACAGAAGTTTAAAAAGCCATTTCAGTATGCAGGAACTTTGTGTTCCCGCAGCTGTCAAAGATGAGCAGGTGTCTCAGCAAAGGCGACATCTGTGCACCATATTTTTGGAATGCAGAATGTATGAAAGAGGGTTTGATTAGCAGTCTTCTTTTTCAGAAGCATAATTACTGGCATAATTTTAATATTTAAACATCAAAACCCCTCTGGCTATTCTGCCCTCACCAAACGGGCATTCTCCCACACTAGACCCCAACACAAGGTGTGACTCCACAGGTCATAATATAGTTAACCCACACACTTTATCTAAATCACACTCATTTGAGCCTAGTGTATTCTAAGATGTGTAATTAGGCCTTCCCATAGTTTTATTCTATCACTGTGGTATGTATTAGTCTAGTGTCTGAGTGCATGAGCATGATGGTCATTGCATTTAAAGGTGAAATGAGGGGTTGATCACATTTAACATGGAATGAGGTCAAGGTGTGTGCACGTGTGTATGGATATCACCTGATCAGGGCTTTATTCCTTAACCAGTTTATAACGCACATCTTTATTTTTTACCAGCCTGCTCTGTTTCCACATAAATCCTAAAATATAATGTTTTCTTGTGCAGCTCTACTTTGCCAGCAAGACCTGTCTATGTTTCCTGTCTCTCATTTGGTGTCGCCAGCTCTGGTGCCTCCGTATCCCTTGCAGTGCACTTGCTGCCATTGGAGTTGATTCAGAGAGAAGATTGGCATTGGGGTGACGGCACATGGCATGATTACCACAGCATCCCAGCATGAGTTGCCTCTCTGGTCTTGCTACCGTTTTGGAGAGCCACACATGCTTCACGTGTTCAGACCGGAGCTTTTCTTACACACTGAACCTCTTTTGCGGTGCCAATGGCAGTAAGTCATTTCCAGTTGTGCACATCTGCGGCCCACCATAGCGCTTCGAAGCCATAACAATGACAGTAACATCTGAATGGCATCATTACTGCATTACCAGTAAAAATGATAACCCGCTGTGCAATATTGGCAAGCTCGTACCATGATAATATAGCATTTTATAAACAATTTATTATTGTGATTTAATCGAAAGAAATATGATTTTTCACATATATAATCACACAAACATAACAATGTAGAATTTTGTTTTATAAGGGTGTCAGCAAAATGCCACCAGAAATATTAGCGAGTCTCCCCTTTGCCTTCCTTACCCTTACTGTTTATCAGAGAACACCGAGGCATGTCGATTTCTGTTCATATAACTGTTATTTGTGGAATAATGTTCCCCCATTTCCAAAAAGTTTACTCTCTTACTAGACATGTGTCAGAAACAATACAAGGGGAAAATGATGATACGGTTGTTCCAAGTTTCTCTTGTTTTCTTTTAGAAAACAGATGCCATCAGGTGGTCCAATGTCACCTTTGACTGCGATCTAAGTGAATTAGACGTGGGCAAGAAACGACCAATAATGTCACTGACAGGCACTTGACATCATCGACAGAAAAACTGTTGTACAGCAAAAAAAGCCAAGACAACCTTCCCCTCTCCCCTTTTCTTCAGGGCACTACAAGTTCTAATGGTCAACGAAAGGTTCATCTTTTTGTCGGACTCAATATTGAGAGGGGCGCAAGCCTACACAGTGTCACCCGAGGCTAGGCGGAGTCTGGAGAACATGCAGGACCTGGCAAAATGCTTAGGACAGCGCTGCACACACGCACTTCCCATCAAGGGAGCAGCACGCCTCCTGATGGATTTGTTTGCAAACAGGCAGAACGGATCTGTGACAGAGGAAAGACCCTGTAGAGCTGCCCTGGGCAACACCTGTTAGAGAGATACAGTCTTCTCTCACCGCTACTTTTAAATGAACCTTATTTTTTCCCCATATGTGGGGTTGGTGGGTCTGCTACGCGTTTGAAGCAGAGCGCGGCCCCCTATATCATATTGTGCTTCAAACAGAGTTATCACACTTCCTTTCAAGTTCAAAACAGTTTGAATCTGCTTTTGATAACCGAGTCCCGTTTCTCGAAATTTCAAAGTCATTTTAGAAGCAATTGTTTCCCAATGTTCAGAGGGAGTGGACCATTTGCCCCTTGAACAGATCAAGTTGTTCACCTGACCATACCGGGCTTTGCAATTTCGAAGATTTACTCAAATGCCAATCAATGTACATTATTTTTGCAAAAATATTGAGGTTTGGTCCTCTCCCAACATCCCGTGCAATTGTTTTTTCACTGTTTTTGTAGTATCACACGTGCTATTCGTTGTTCCTTAAACAGGACCAAAAAAAATAAATAATTAAAAACAACCGTGGATCCTTGTTGATATTCTATGAAGGAGTGCAAGCAATCCAGCTTGTAAACAGCAAACATTCAAAGAAATTCCAGGCTTCATTTCAAGATGGAGTCGCAATTCAACAATCATCAATGACCACATTTTCATTGAAAACGAATTGTAAAGATCCATTGCTTTCCAAAAGGGAACTATTGAAATTCGGAATTAATTCATGACATGATCACATGCAGCAACCAGGGAGAAAGTAAAATAACCCAGCAATGCAACACATGCAACTGCATGCATGGTGTAATACAATTTTGATATTTGGCGTTTTATACAGTGCCGCAGACAGTACATTCCAGTTGCCCAACACATGGCAATGAGCCAATTACTAATTACTGTCGTTATTACCCACAATTGAGGTACTCAGCTTACACGTTCTGGAAGGATTAAGACCTAAGCCGGCCTGGAGGAGTGTCTAAGGGGCAATTCCTCCTCATCATAGATGCCATCTTATGCGCAGAGCCGTCCGCTCCCCCGGGTGCACAACAGGAGCTAGCGCAAACAGCCACTGTCCAATGTGAAAGGTGCTATTTGTGAAATGTGTAGAATATTTTATATTTTTCGTTCAGCGTTCACTCAGACGTGACCTGCCAATATAATACCCCCATTTATACAATCCCACCCCACAATTCTGGCAAAGAACAGACAGGAAGGTATTAAAAAAGTAAAGTTGATATTTATTTAAAATAATGAGATAGTTTCACAAACTGGCTCTTCAGCTTCACCCTGCAGATCGCTACAACCTGTATATATATATATATATATACACACACACAACACACCTACAAACAAAATTGTACCTACGGATATGATATGAATCTCACTATTATAAGTCCACAAATGCCATGGTTGCATATATGATTTATATGGAGAAAGATATATCAATTAACATTCAAAGTACATATAGAATGCACTAACTCCCCTGTGCAGGTGTGAGATACTAAATGTATTGTCCATTTAGAGGCCATTGGACATATAGGCAATGACTGCCTAGCATAGGGATACCGCAAAGCAATTTTTTTCAAATTACAAAAGATCTACTGCCACCCAGAGTGATAATTGCGGGACCAGCCTCACAAAAAAGGTGCGTCACCCTGTCCAAACAAATACTGAAGATTAGAGTTCCTCAGCCTCCAATGCGTTTCAGAGAGAGGAACATGCAAATACTTCATCCTTTGTTTCTCTTAGCCATGTAGACCCTTCGGAAGTGGTGAAACCCAATCTGGATGCTTCTCTCCCTACACACTATCATCTACACTCTTTGCTCCCTATGTTTATGAAACCTTTGGAGGCAATTATCACCCCCCCAGCTCAGATCCTACCTTGAGGATCAACATATTTTGGACTCCCAACAACTTGGCTTCTACCCGTTAATGGGTACAGAGTCAGTTTTGGTTGCAGTACTTGACGATTTGGCATTCCTTAGAGATCAGGGCAGCATTGCAGGTCTAATATTATTGGACCTGTCGGTCACCTTTGGTACAAAAGACCAGAACATTCTTCTACTTAGGCTCCAGGAGAGTGGCATTTCAGGATCTACCCTGGACTGGTTCCAACCTTTTCTCCCGTTCAGGCGTCTGTTTCCTTCCTCCTTTCCTCTCTGCCCCTACCTTAGTCACTTGCAGCATCCCTCGGGGCTCAGCTCTCTCCCCTTTGCTCTTCAATATTTATGCACAGCCACTTGCTCGTCTGATTCACTCACATGGTTTCCATTTCTTTTTTATGCTGATGACACCCATTTTATGCTTTGACTTCATTGTGACCAGGCTGGTACTCCAGCTCACCTGAAATGAGCTCCTGAATGAGCGAACATATGCTGAAATTGAATGGAGAGAAAAGAGTAGGTCCCCTTGAGTTGTCCTCACTATGGCCTCCTTCCCTAGGCCATCTCCCTCCTCCCGTGAAAGTGGTAACAGATCTTGGCATAAAAATCACCAGATCACTCTCTTCTGAGGCAAACGTAAACTTTATCTGTATTGCTGGTTTTTTCAAACTGAAAATGTGTAAAATAAATTCTGTCCTTCAGCCCTGCTAATTTCCATGCCCCAATCATAGCTGCCTCCATCAGCGGTAGTTTGGACAACTGCAATTACGTGATAAATCGACTGCAGGTACTGCAGAACTCAGTAGTTTGCCTTGCCAGGGCAATTCCCTACGGCCACCATGTCTCTGCAGCCTGCCAGGATCTTCGCTGGCTGCCGGTAGCAGCGTGCATACAATTCACATCTCTGTGCTTGATTCACCAAGCTTAGCACAAGCTTAGCAAAGAAAAGGCTGCCTATGCTTGTAGGCGAAATGTCTGCATTACCAACGTAAGAGTTTGCTGGGGTCATCGTTTTCCTCTTTGATAGCAGTGCCATCCTATCGACTCAAATCCTGTGGTGGCTGTGCTTTCTTGATGGCTGGATCTAAGCTACGGAACTCTTCCCCTGACCTTATGCTGCCTGCGTGATTTTGAGTGGTTTAAAGCCTCTCTTAAAATGTACTTCTTTACCTTGCCCACTTTAATCCCTCTGCATGTAATTTCTCATGTTAGCGCCTTGATGCTCTTGGTGATTAAATGTGCTATACAAGTGAATTTGATTGATGTGTTAAGCCATTTACATGCAAAAGGTGACTTGTTTCCATTGTCTCATGTAAGTTTGAATTCACAGGCAATGTTCTCAGGAATCTATGTGTTCTGTTCTCAACAAGTCCTACATTTTCTAAAAATGTGGATGCAGCTATCTATAGACATGTGCATGTAACTTAATTAAACCTGGCTTTTATTCTTTTCATTTATCAATGTGTGAGTGTGCGTATGTGTGTGCGTGTGTGTGTGCGTTTGTGTGTGTGTGTGTGTGGCTTCACTTAAATATTAAGGTATTCCTTTCAATCCAGATGCATGCACAGTTTTAAAAGGGCCTGCTTGTAATGCGTTTAGATTCTTTAGGCTTCTGGGCTGGAGAAGAACCATTCTTCAGAAACATATATTTAGTTGGAGACCCTCTACCCTCCCACACCTGATTCTGCCTATACATTGAAGGCAAGGGAATGCAGAAGACTTGCACTTTGCTAAGTTTTCAGTTAAGAGAACTTATTCTTTCAGCATACATTTTGTGTGCAAACATCTAGTCTATGCTATGGTTTTCCCCGGTTGCATTTAATGAATGATGTCATCACAGTCGATAGTACATGGTATGGCACTGTGACCCACTAAGATTCCTGAGTGGTTTAACCACCGATTACATATTTGCAAATAATACTTAACTTTACAATGGTAATCCCACTGGAACACAGAACATTGGTGTATTTGCATCTGTGTCCCTGTCTTCAAATTGCTCCATCCTGCTTTCTTATCCCTGTTATCTCTCCAGATTTTCCGCTCATCTAGTTGGATGATTTAGAGAATTGGTAGTGGTTTCTTTTAATTCACCTTTCAAGATGCAATGTTTGATTTTGGGAAGACCAAGAGGGACTCATTTAGGAAGGAATCATTCTGTCAGCAAACCCTCAATTAAATACACCTATTTCGAAGTCAATTCCCCTGCGCAGACTAGTCTACCTTCTATAGAATGGTCGTGCTTCCTTCTCTCAATGGACAAATCTTCCCTCTGGATAAATCAGTCCTTTTGTTCTCTAATCTCCAGTTTGTTCTCCTCCTTAGTCTTCATCACACAAATCCATAGTCTATCATTCCAGACTTCTTCCTTCTATGGGTATCCCATTCTATTTACCTCTAATCCCAGCCAGGCCTTGTTACAGAGGATGTTTTTCAGTCACCTGCTTACAAAGTTGGGAGGGGCTGATTGATCTTCCTGAAGAGAATCTAATTTCTTTTTCGTACTCTAGTACCTCATTCATCTGTGCTACTATGATAAATCTTATATTTATTTATTATGTGATTTGTAGTGAACATTTTAAAATGTCAAAGGATTTAATTACAATATGTTTTGATGATTGTACATGGTTTTACCATTTTCAGTCAATTTCCAAAACGACGACCCTCGATTTATTTTGCATAATCTGATAGGTATTACTTTTATCTAAAAAATATCTAACGTTCAGATCAATCGGATGCTGTGTGGCAATGCACCACATCATTTAATTTCTGCACATTTAAGGTGGGATTTTGTTCATGTAAATGCATTTGTTTCTTCTATTGTACAACTGCAGCAGTTCCGTACGAGGGGGCAGAGACACAACTGCACCTAAATAATCCAAGGCAGCTGTCTATTCGCAGTGCATATGAAGGTCATTAATCGTATCATTGCTAATCCATTTCTACAAGTTTATAGAAATTAATTTATGTGAAATGTCTTCTTTGAAGTCAAATGTTCTCTCCAGTAGAAAATGATGGAAGTAAATTTATGGAGCTTATCTTCTTTGAACACTTGCCTTGCATAAACCAGAGGAGCATTTTGGTGTTTTCTAAAAGCTACCTGGCCTGACCATAAAATGTAATTATCTTATGACAGCCCCAATTGGACTGGAGGCCTTGTAGATTCCTCAGCATGCCTTTCAGTGAGAAATGCAACTTACAATTTTGATTCTGTTCTTTCCTTTCAGCCCCTCTATGTTCAAATCAAATCTATATAACTTTGATTGGTCTCATTACACAGTAATAGGCCTTCCGTATTCTTATACATTTGTGATTTGCGCAAATAAAGACAGTCACTTAAAACAATTGCACTTTTCTCTGCTTAAAGCTGCACTCAAAATGTATAATATCCTTTGTTTGACATTTTGAGCTCAGGAATCCACACAACAAAGATGTGCTTTGCCAAGAAGGCCTGTGTACTCCATTACAGATTCAAGATGGGTATTGATGGTAAAACATTTCTTATACACTTTCTCTGGATTATTGTATTCCTTGGAAAATGATTGCTCACTAAAAAAAATGTGACAATCCAATTTTTGTATTCCCAGCTCCATCCTTTGAATTTCTTACAATGGGTAAAGGGAACACTATGACTGTAGATTTGTATTATGAATTCCTGCTTCCTTTTAAACATAACAGTTATCAGGAGGCAGAAATCTCGTATAAGTGCCAAAGTCAATACATTTCTTTTCTCTTGCTCTTGCCAGGAAGGCCTTTCTTATTTTATGTGTTCTATGCCTCTTTTTTATAATGTAATCTGTGACAAATTCCACTTAAATTACTCATTGATCCAGTCCCAAATAGCCTACCAAGTCTTACAGCACATTCCCATGCAAGTATGTTGCTCTTACGATTGTCTCATGTAATCAGTGTTCTCCAAAGATCATCAAATTTAACTCAAACTGATATGATGATCCAGGGGCATGAGATGACCCGGAAGTAACATAGGAGATCCCTCCGAACTCTTTAAATATTCCCACTTGTCTGCAAGTCTCATAGGAATGTAATACATTGAGAACAAATCGGACAATGCCAATATGTTTTCTTAAAAATGTATTTCTCTGCAAACAGACAGACAAATACAGATCAAAAGTAGAAATAGCCTAGTTTCAGAATATCAATATTTGTATGTACTGTTAGTATTATCTGAAGTAAACAGCAATAAGGTAATTAAAGAGCATAAGCAGGATAAAACTGAGCTCCAAGTGAAAACCTCTCTGAACTCATTCCACAGATGTGCTGTAGGTACAGTAACAAAGACACTTGGGACACATGCATATGGCATTGGCAAGGTTAAAATGTGGCTTGCATCCACCAGCTGCGAGAGCGTGGCGTAGTGGAAATGAAGAAACATATATCCTCAGGACGCAGCTTCCCTGACAATCTTGATTTGAGGGGCTCAATGTGATTCTGCTGTGGGTAAGGTTATACAGTATGTTTTCTCTTAGCCTCACATTGTCTTAGCCTCATTTATGGCCATGAAACATCTGACCACTGACTCACACAGTTTATTTGATACAGAGCTTTTCAGTTTTGATTAAGTGTTAAAGGGTTATGTGAAAATATGTCTCTTCCAAATGTAAGTCTACAAAGTGCAAATTATAGGATATCCACTATGTTCTACTTGTGTGTCTATGGTGCATGGGGAGCTTGAAGATTTAACACACATGCATATGCACATCAAGATTGCCTGTGACTTATCTGTAGAACACAGGTCGTGATATAGCTGCGAATGTGGGGGGGGTTGGGGCTGAATGTTGGGTACGTCCACGATGCTTGTTCCAGAACGCCTGATTGATCGAAGCTGGTTTCGACCACTTGACACAAAGGCCCCTATACGGTAATCCATCACCATCCTGAGAGCAGACTATGCTATGACCAGTAAAAAGGGTGAATGAGTGAAGCCTGTGTCAGCTAGAACAACCAAAGATTTGTAAATCAATTATTTGGCATGCCCTCCTCCCCTAGCCCATCACCTCTACCAACCTACCCTCGCCCCCCGCAAAAACGTGCTCACAGAAGATGCCAAGACGGCCATGACAATCCAGATCTATGCTATTGTTGATCTATCAGTGCCTATCAAAGTTTTTAATTCAGGCTAAGGGGGAGTCAGTAGTCCATGGGCAGGCAGTTGTAGTGTCACACATCAAAGATATTCTTAACATGCATTCACTCACTTAGAGTGACAAAGCATACGGCTGTGGTCTGCCTCAACGAGTTCTTATATCACAGGTATTTCTACAGTACTGTGCTGCTAATATAAATAACGGCTACAGGAATTCTGAAAGCACATCTGACACAGTAATACAAAAAAATGTATTGGGCTTGTGATAAACCATCTGGTTATGAGTGAAGCCAGGAGTTATTTGCACATTTGCTGAGCTACAACACATCCTAGACAAAACAGTTCCCCAAAGCAGATCCACGAAGGGCTTAGTAAAATGCTCCTTGCTCACACTTTAGTAGAACTTTGCGACGATGTTAGCATTAAGAAAATCAAAACGCTTAAGAACTATATAACTGAAGATCCAAATGATATTATAAAAACAGGGAACATGTATTAACTTGAGAATGCCTACATTTTAGAAGGAGTAGGGAGTACAAGGATCAATGGAAAGGTTGGGCTGCATGTGGACGAAACTGGTCTAATAGTGGGAACAGCATCAGGGTGTAGGGCTTAGATGAAAACGTTTTCTAGAGAAGAAATTATTCATGCAGGAGCTGGTCACAGATGACTGTAAATTCCATCCCAATCACATCTGAAGAACGGTGTATGAATAAAGATTATGTTAAAGGACACTTGTATATGGCCTTAGTAAATACAGATAGCTAAGGCATACATTGTGAGTTGGAAGAAGGCTGTGACTTGCCAAATAATATTGATGAGCCTGTCTAGGTTGTATCTTAGGTTTTTTTCGGGTTTTCCAACTGGCAATTATTAATACCAAGTTCTGGGCCTATCAAACATAGAGGCTAATCAGTTATCAGTAGACACTCTGTCGTACTCCCACTTTACTCATGGAGAAAGAGACTATTTCATGCACAAAGAAAGGACCACGACTAACACTGACTTGCTCCTGGAAAGATGCAAAAATGGCGGGATTAACCCTGGGTTACTTCTGGTAACTCCAATCTGAATGAGCCCTTTAGATTCCCCTTCAGCTCCGTCTGAACCAAGTGATCGAATCCACATGCTTAGGCTGCATGGAGCTGATCAGCTTACCTCCCACCGACCTCTTGTCTGGGTTACATGTCTTGTCAATTAATCCCCAAATCTCACGAAAAACAAAAGGCATCTCAGCAAGCCAGAGTGTCCTACGGCTGCTGGACATGCAAAATGAAAATGGTTGTTTCATCTCTGAACACTATTTTTTTAGTCACGTGATGGACACTCTGCACGTGGAAACATATTGGACCTCATTACGACCCTTGCAGAATGGGTTTACCGGCACCGGTAATGGTTTCGTTGCTGGTAAACCCGTTCCGCCCTATTATGAGGTTCCCTTGCGGGATCCGGAACAGACGTCTGGCAAAACCAGACGTCCTTTCTGGGTCCCGCGAGGGGAGCAAGGAGCTCATAACGGGCCCGTTATTAACAGACCCGTTATTAGCCTATCCCCATTCCAATTGAGCCCTATGGGGGCTCAAATGGGAATGGTTTTGTGAATGAGGAATTATCGGGTCCTCCAAGGTTGGAATGACCCGGTAATTCCTCATTCATGAACCACAGACGCGGACACGATTTTGGAGGCAGCCATGGCGCTAATAGCACCATGGCTACCTCCAAACTCGTAATGAGGCCCATTGTCTCCTTTACGGAATCTCTGAGATGCGACCAGTGTTATGGCATCAATTGTGGTATTGAATAGGTAACATGTGCCACCTGACTGGTGGAATAGAGTATTCCTGCCAATAGCCCTGGAACCTGAACTACGAGCATTGCTCTGTGAAGCTTTAGTTGCAGTAAAATAAAGAAATATTTTGTTCACTTCAATAGAAGAAAACTGTTGCTCACATCTCCAGTAACTACTTGTAGGCATGATGCATATATGTAGTTTTTAAAAGGTGAACACTTCTGCAGTGCTTTGTATTACCATGCAATATATGTACATTTCAATCCAGATTAAGGCAGTTGTATTTCCGTAAAATGGGCACTCAACATCAGTGAGGGATGGAGTATTGCACTGGTGAGTATTCAAGTTCGCAGAATCTCTGAAAAGAAAACATCTCAGACAAGTTGGAAAAAAAATGTCTTCCAAGTCTACCCCTATGTCCTGAAATAGCAAACCAGGAAACGGTTGGAGGAAATGGGTCCTCTTGGGAGGGTTCCAAACCCAGCTTTCACGCATCATTCATGCCAGTCTCTCTGAGCGTCAAGGGGGCAATTCAGCCACCCGTCCTTTTTATGTGTCTATGCCAGACCACCCCACAAGATCAAGCTGCAGACGACTCAGAGAATGAGCCCAACTTTAACCTTAGTGCATAGCTGAACCCCGCCCCTTCACAAAGGGTGCATATATGCACTGCAAGGAGCAGAGTGTTGTGCTCATGCAGGGGTTTCTTTTAGACTCTGTGAGACACCTGGCGACCCTTCCTGCTTCATCTCGTTTTCCCTTTCTTTTTATGAAAAAAAAGCATTTTTGCAGACCAGCATTTAGCTGAATTTTTAACTCATTTTATTTGACGAGACATGACAGAAAATGGTATGAATACTGCAGCACAACTTTAGGACACTCAATGCATCTAGCCTACTTCTTTAACATACCAAACCTTTACGAGAGCTCTGCCAAGCGTGCTCCATGGAGGGGGATACGGTTTGAACGGGAGGAGATGGACTTTCTTTAGGTTTGTGAACTAGTTCATTAGGACTGGGTGTTTGCCATTTTCATGGTTTGTAGACTTTGCATTTTATTAACAGCAACCTTAACTCCTAGTTAAACAAATATTCCAATGTGTTTTTGGAAACAGGATTAGCATTTATTTGGAATCCATTTTTTTTCTATATGTTCTTGTGTGCTTTTGGTGTGGAAATAGTGTGGCTTAACATAAAAAATGTTTGTAGAAACATGCGACCAATGCATGGGTAACCGGTATCACAAATTGAAGGTAGTCCTTCGGTTGTTAATTTAACCTCCCAGGTCCGTAGATAGCTATTTATTTATGCAACCTACCATGTCCCTCAATTTGTAAGGGTTAATGATCTGCATTTTTGAACTCCCAATACAAGTGCACTTTTTACAGACGTTTGCAGCAAGTTTAGCATTGAAGACTTGCACGCTTAGTACTTATGCCGATGTGGAACTTCTCTGAATGTCTCTTTTGAGGTTTCAGCCATCATCGGCAATCTTTGCTGCTAGGGAATTCTCAAGCACATCTCAAGTCCATCACACAGCCATGCACTAATTCACTCCGCTACTTGCCACCGATTACTATGAAACGCCTCACTAGATAAAAGCCCTTTAACATGGGCTGGTTCTCTCAATGATCAGCTTTCCACTCTGATCCCCTATCACGGCCTACGTCCACTCCCCTTCTACCACAATCATATATTCTCCACAATCATTCCCACTTTTCCTTTCCAACTGTTCGGCTATTAGAATCGATCCTACTCCTCACACTGTTGCCCTTTATGGTCTGGTTGCGCCTAGTATGGGCACAATAAGTTGCACATTTAACAATCCTAGGTGCTGTAAGACCGCAACGGGGATTGGTGGAGTACAAAAACCTAGTACCAAGTGATCTTTCAAGCGTCTAATATATTAAAAGGTGATCAACTCTACCTTCGAAATGTCAGAGCATTGGGTGAAAAGTGTGCAGTATATTGGTTGGTGCACGGTGTGGGTTGTGTTTTTATTTGCTGCATGTGGTGTATGTAGTTGCTGTATTGGTGCATGCTTATGTGTCTGTTTCGTCAACATCCACGTTGTGGTCGATGGTATGGAGTTGCTGCCTGGTTTTCAAGGCAAGTGATGTGATTGATGCTGCTCAGTTTAGTGTGTGGGTTCAGTGTATTCCTGTGTGACACTGGGGCTGTGGGTTGATATTCACTGGTGGCATAATTTGGTGTGACCTGTGGCAACATTTGATCCATGAGTAATAGTACCTTTGAATGGGCAAAGTTTGGAGAGTGTGAGCAGGTGTCATTGTGGAGGTTCTTATACACTGTTGTAACATGACTGATGTTGGCATGTACGCCAGCCCATTTAGTGGTTTTCCAACTTGTCAGTGAACCCCCCATTGAGCATTGTCCGTTGATTATGCTCTGGTACAGAGTGGTAGTGGAGGTTTTTTTGTGCCCTCCCTATGTGTTGGGAGGTATCTAGTTGGATCACCAACCTCTGTTTCACTGATCTTCATTATTGTGTAGTGGTTTCACGTGTTTTAATCACGTCAATTTTTGCAGAAGCTATTTTCATTGTGGTGTTTTCAGACTGGCTGTTTTTGGAGATTTTTCTGTTCTTTTTTTAATGGGGCGGGGGGTCGTCTCCATCCCCCCATTCATCCCAAGCCCACCACATCACCCACCACCCCAAAAACACCTACACCAACACACAACCCTAATATATCTACATATATAAAGCTATGGTGAAAATTGCTGTGATTAAAATGAACCTGTTGTGGCATAATTGGTGATCGACACATATCCCAACTTAATATAGTCTGACCCCTCATAACCTGTGATCGTAGTTTGCTGCCCCCCCCCCCCCACACACAGGCCCAATGATGGAATATTTCTGCAACTGAAATGGATAAACTGGTGGAAGGTTTCCCACATGCTCCTCCAGAGGATAGCTCAGGGGCAACGTGCATGCCTTAGAAACAAGACGACACGAAGCAACACAGGTTCGATCCCCGGGTCTGCGCTTAGAAACCTCTGGGTATGAAGCGTGTTATAAATACGCAACTAAGAGACATATTTCTGAAACAGCGCCTTGATACCCACGGGCTGTGTGACTGCTTTAAAAATGCAAATAAATAAATAAATCCTGTGGACCATCTGAGGGTCCGGCCTAAACAAACAAAGCTCCCTTGGACGGCAACACCCATGATTGTTCCTGGATCCTGGAAGCCATATGGAACACTGTGGTTGGTATCCAGAGTCTTGTGATGCACTGCTCCCTTATTGAGTCTCTCCTGGCCATCCAACCCAGACATTTGCAGCTAAGGGTTAAAAGCTGCAAAGCTGCAAACTCCCTGTTTGGACCTGGTACGACCAGAACCCCTTCTCAAGCCAGGAATTTGCACAGCTCACCCTTTACCAGACCCCTGCATCAACGGTTAGGAATTCTCTCACCGATTGCCTATCCAATCACCACAGAGATTCTGATACTTTACAGAATCAAGGAACATTATTGTTTTGGGTCTGTTATTTGTCTTTTGGTTACCTATACCCCCATTCTATCCCACTTCGGAACTTACACCTTCTTCTTCTCAGCCAACAACCCCCCCCCTTTCCTTTTCTGCCTTCCCACCCACCCTCCCCCTCTCTCTCTCTCTTGGGCTGCACCCTTTATTCACTTGCCTATTTGTTCTACCCTCTACCATGCAACTAGACTTCGCTCCATTCCTTCTTGTAGCCACTCTTCTCCCTGTAGCCTTGACCCTTGACTTTGTCTAACGTCTGCCTCACTCTTCCCCCTTCCCTTTCCCCTTCTTCCCCCTGCACCCACACGGCCCAAGCATGATTGTCAGGTTCTCCCTGAAACTCCAAATTAAGCTATTCCCCTGACCTATTGTACATCATCTGCTACTGTGCCCCACCTCCTACCACTCTCACATGGCTTCTGGAAAGCACAATCCCTCTGCAATAAGTCTTCTTACATCACTGATTACATCAACTCTAATCACCTTGAACTTTCACGTAATGCTATCACAGAAACCTGGATCTCGCCTCATGACTCTGTTACACTAGCAGCTCCCCACACTGACTTTGCTACTTTCTACCACTCTCCCTAACCTGTTGGGAAGGGTGTCAGTGTCTGGTTATTTATAAATAAGTGGTGTAGGGTGTGCTATTGCCAAAGGACCGGAGAGCTTCAAGAGAGAAGAGAGAAGAGAATGATCAGTCCATGAGAGTGAAATAGTGATAGGGGTAGAGAGTGGGATGTCTGTGGTGATGAGATCATCTAAGGTGTGGGCAGCTCTGTGTGTTGGACCAGAGGGTTGAATGGAAAGAGAAAAGGGGTCACATAGTTTTTCGGAAAGTTCCGGAAAAGTTAGGAGAGTCAAGATGGATGTTAAGATCACCCAGCAGGAGGAGTTGGGAAGAGGAGGAGAGGAGGGAATAGGTCAGGCCAGCCCATTCCAAGAGGAGGAGAGTGTACTGCCCCGACAGCCGATAGAGGATGGCCAGAGTAAGAAAGGTGACAGGTGAGAGAGAGAGCCTGAAGACCAGGCATTCAAAGGAGGAGTAGACCTGAGTGGGAAAAGTGGAGACGGGGATCCACTCAGGAATGATCAAGGCTACTCCACGTCCTGGGCTGTTGGGTCTGGGCACAGAGAGGATCTTGTAACCTTCAGGGAAGAGTGTGCCAAAACTCGTGATGGAGCTGTCCTTTATACAGGTCTCAGTAAGAGCAAGAAGATCAAGGTCCAGGAGTTCCAGGAGGTGGCAAATGTCAGAAGAGTGCTTGATAGCAGAGCAAGAGTTTAGTTTGGTGACATGGAGCAGGTTTCCACTTTTGAAGGACTTACGTGGGTAGTTGCAGGGAACATCCCCGTCACTTTCTGCATGATGGTGTAACATGCAACTCATAGACTACATTTGATATGGATAGAATTTGTGTTTTTCTACTGGCTTCTCATCTGTATCCTGTTTGGAAATGGAATTTATTTATTTATTTATTTTATGTATTTATTTATTTATTTATACCGAGCCACAGCCCATGGCCATCATGGTTATGAAATTAAAATTGATTATGTATTTCCCAGTGTCAAGTAATGCTTCATTTGTGTTGCACATTTTACTATACAATTTAGCTTGAATTTGATCTTTGTGTGTGGCTTGGCCCTGGGTCAACATAACATATCTGCTGTGAGAAAGACATTGGCCCTCATTACGAGTTGGGCGTTAGCCATGCCGCTATTGGCGGCATGGCTGCCGCCAAAATTGCGTCTGGGTCCTCAGAATGAGGAATAACCGGGCCATTCCGAGTTCGGAAGGCCCGGTAATTCCTCCCTCCAAGGACCCGGTCCTTCCCCACTCCCATTTCAGCCCCCATAGGGCTGAATGGGAATGGGAGAGGGAGCAAACAACGGGCCATTACGAGTTGGCCTGTTGTTTGCTCCCTCTTCCCCTCGCGGGATCCGGTAAGCACGCCTGGTTTGACCAGGCGTTGCTTCCTGGGTCCCGCGAGGGGACCTCGTAATGAGGCGGTACGGGGGTAAAATGCGCCGGCACCTTTTATGGCGCCGTTTACCCCGTACCGCAAGGGTCGTAATGAGGCCCATTCTGTTAAACAAAGGATCATTTATATAGGCAGCTTAATGGAACAGGTCCAAATTCTTCCTTGCGCTGTAATGTAGTGCAGAGTTTAGGGTCGTGTGTAAGCATATGCTTCCTTGAAGTTGCAATCAATATTTAACAATGCATCCATCCATTGTTTTCTTGAGTGGCCTATTAGATTAGCTTAGAAAGGAAGAGCAGGAATAACCTGATCCTGGAAATCATTTTCAATTGTTTTTTATTTTTTTATTTTGAAGATACACACAGATGGTCTGCTTATCTCTTATGAATGGAGCTAAGTAGCGTGTAATGGGGTGTGGAAATTCCTGCTTCACACAAGAACGTAACCAATGTTTTTTTGCAGCACAAGTATATCCTGTCAAATGTGCAATTTACATTGTTTTTAATCATAATGGCAATCTGACCATATGTGTGTCTATTCACAAATACTATACTTAGTATTTAAATTATAATGCCTACCATCACTTAGTAAAAAACATTATATTGTGTCCTTTTCTACAAAGAACATGGCAGAAGACATGCAAAAAGCCCATTAAAACTGTCCATTCAAACTGTTGTTCTTCTATAACTAAAGCTTGCAAACATAGCAAGACATTCAAAAACGTTTTGTGAATCAGTCTCAACATGGTTTTCTTAGGGAAGACTTATGAATTTCGTTGTTACTTTGTAACAGACCAACCAACCCTAACACTGAACTAACCGGACCTGATGAGGAGCCACAGCACAAACTCCAAGACTTCCCTAAAATATCACCAGAGGCATTCATCAAACTGGTAAAACACAGCAATAAAGCGGGATCACCCATGATCCTTGTCCCCCTGACATCTACAAATCAATCCTTGCACAAGGAACGCCATCAGCATACTACAGAAACCTCTTAAATCTGTCACTCATAACAGGAACTGTACCACGATCCTTCAAATCAGCATATATTAAGCCGCTTTTAAAAAACACAAGTGGCGACACGGAAGACCGATTTCTAACATTCCCTACCCAGCAAAACTCCTAGAAAATTACATATACAAATTAACCCAAGAACATGTAGAAAAACACCACCTGCTAGACCAAGCACAAGTCGGCTTCAGACCCGCAAGAAGAACAGAATTGGCAGTACCAAACACAGATTCCAACACGACCTCGGCTCTGATTCTGCTCGACCTCTCCGCAGCCTTCGAGACAGTAAGCCATGACACCCTAACAACAAGATTGGAAGATATAGGTATAACAGACATGGCACTACTCTGGATTAAATCATTCCTAGCAGACAGAACAGAAACCGTATGGATAAAACCCTTCAAATCTACTCATCGAGTTAATGACTCTAGAGTACCACAAGGATCCTCACTATCAACACTATACTTCAACATCTACCAGACCCCAGTAATCAGGATCTTAAAAAAATACAATACTACATGCTACAACTATGCATAAAACACTCAAATCATCTACAAAATCAAAGATACTCAAGCTGATCACTCAACCCTAATAGAATGTCTAAAAGAAGTCTTCGACTGGATGAACGCCAACAAGTTGAAAATCAACCCAGGAAAGACAGAAATCATGATTTTACCAAAAACCAAGAGAACAACACCTACATCCCCGGGCCAACAGAAATGGGAACCGTGCCCACACCATCTAAGGGGTTAAAAAACCTGGAAGTACTAAAGGACAATGCCCTATCCTTTGAACCACAAGTAAACACAATAATCAAGAAATGCTTCTTCCTCCTTCACACAACAAGAGGAGTCCTACCTTTCCTCTCTTTCACCCACAAAACATTGACAATCGTCGCCCTCATCATGTCAAGAATCGACTACGGAAACAGCCTCTACCTCAGGATGCCAGAATACCTTCTGAAGAAACTACACCACATCCAAAATGCAGCAGCTCGACTCCTCCTCAAACTATCAAGAAAAGACCACTTCACTCCAGCACTAAAAATTCTACATTGGCTCCCAATCAAACATCGTATCACGTTCAAAACAATGTGCATAACACACAGGGCAATCAGCGGACAGGGAGCTGAATTCCTACAAAAGAAAATAACAATCTACAAGCCAACCAGACTCTTCAGATCAAGCAATGAAATCTGCCTGGAGCCAAAACCATACGTCAAGAAAAAACTGGGGGCTCCTGTTTCTCCCACCTGGCCGCAAAAATATGGAACAACATCCCGAAAGAAATAGGAAACACCAAAGACCACCTAAAATTTAGAAAACTTGTAAAAACCTGGCTCAGAACCAAAGTGAAACAACTAAACAATCAAACAGGAAACACAAATAACAGATTAACAGATTATACAATGACACAGAAAGCACCCGGAAAAGACTAAGGGAAACTCCTACAACAACAAGAGAGATGACGCTAGGAGGAATAGAAAACAAGCGACAACCCCATGAGGGCAGGAATTATCATACATGCCCAACGCTACCCAACATCCTTACCTACCCCATGAACATTAGCAAATGCCATACTTAGATGAAATTGTGAATGTTGGCAGGTGCCACATTTCGATAGAATCATGAACATTAGCCTGCGCTGGACTCAGACAGAAAGTACCAAATTTAGTTAGAATTGTGAAAATTAGTCTGGGTCACATCTAGATGGGATTGTGAAGGTTAGCAAATGCCACACTGAGGTGGAGTCGTGAATGTTAGCAAGTGCCACGCTCAGACAGAATTGTGAACATTGACCTGCACCACATCTAGAAAGGATTATGAAAGTCGGTGTCATAACTAGATAGAATAGCGAATACTAACCATTGCCACATCTAGACTGCATTGGGAATATTATCAATGACGTATTTAGATAGTGACACATCTGGATATAATAAGTGAATATTGGCATGCGTCATATATAGACAGGATTGCGAATATTAACCAGTGCTGGATCTAGATAGATATTTACAAACCACATCTAGAAAGAACGTGGAAATTTACCACATATCACCTCTAGATAGCGAGGCCAATAACCAACCCACTAACAATCTTACCCCTCTGCATGCACCTCTCAACTCTAACCAAACACAACCACAACCCTATAACACAAAAAAACGCATAAACCTCACTACACCACAACAACAAAACAAATCACACATAGCTTCGCACAACAGCACATGACGGGTATCAACCAGTAAATCACCCCCAAGCTCAGTAATCAGTGTTAACCGAACTGAAGCTGCCAACAGCACATCACTGCTCTCTTGCACTTATCCTGCTCGTTCCCACTAACTTCACCCCACCCCCTTTTCCTTTTCAAATCTGCCAGAACACCAGAGACCAATCCGGTGGTGACAGTGCGCCATACAAATATCATTTAACATTAACTACTGGAACATTAATTACTTGATATTTCAGTGTAATACATTATTCTAACCTTTTATCATTTACTAGAGATCATTGCATTCAATAAAATAATATTTTACAGAAGTCTGCCTCTTCTAGTAGGGATAAGAACTTCATTATGCCTCTTTATGTATGCTGGCATCCAAGAGGAATAGCAATTTATATTACCCCAGTTGACATGGAATGTAGTGCAAGGACACTTATGAATATCAGAAGGACTTAAATATAGAGAGCTTTGAGAAAGAATACTAAAGCATGAAGTGTGTCAACTGAGATAATACGTGGGACATCAACCACATTTCAATTATTTAATATGTAACTGAAACCAACTATAATTTAGCATTTTGCAATGGTTGGGCTTTATGGAAAAAGGCTTCTACACCATCAAAATATAAGGTAAATACAAAAGGAAATGGGGGACTTTGGAAACTGTTTATATAAGGTGTCACGTGTCTATGCACACACTACTCTTCACTTTATCTTCAAACATGACCATTTTCTGACTCAAAACACAGAGAACAGTTCAACTACCCTCAGCATGCTTTCAATATATATTTCTTTAATTGATTAGGTATGTTGGGAGACAACTCACCAACTCCTCTATGTGCCTGTGCATTATCGTCCAGCACCACAACTCTTGTAAACAGCTTTTTGGCATGAATCTAAGTCACAGATTACCAGTAAATCCAAAAGCAAGGCTCTGTCCTCACAAGAAGAAAACTGAAGTGGTGATTTCTTACACTTCAACTACAAGACATTCATGCTTTTTACTTTGGTATTGACCAAATGTTACCCCTTGAAAAAAGGTAATATGCTTATTATACAGCAGTGGAATCTAAAGATTGATATTCAGACCCAATCACTGCAGAGGGACACTTGATATAAAATTAGAATATAGTGATACATGGCACATCTTCAAAAATATGAAACTAATTAAATGATACTACCAACATATAAGGACCAATTAGACTGTAAATAATAGCCCAGGTGTGGCTATCCGGATTGAAAATTAGTGGGAACTAGAATGCCTGAGAGAAAGAAAATACAGAAAACAATCTTTAAAAAAAACTTCAAAAATATGTCTTAACAAATGAAATGAATTGATCAAAAATAACTTTTCAGACATTCAGTTATGAAGAAATGTGAAGCAAATAACAGACCCAATGAGAAAGATCCAGAATGTCTATTTGCTTAATTCCCTGATGGAGAGGGTGAAAGATCAAGAGTCAATGTTAGAAAATGAAATATTGGTATTGTTCATATCCTATAGAAATTTCTCATAGGATTTCTGCACAGAGGAAACAGAGCAAGTGCATAACCATCCATACCACAAGATGCAGCTAACTATCTGTGTGGGAAAGGAAACATCTCTAGGCAGCCCTCAAATCCAACTCCTTCAGCTGTCCAAATCACTGCACAGGATTCAATGTTATCAACATTGTAATATGGGGTGAGTATTGTGAAAAATGAAATACACACCAGTCCCAGTGTACGTTAGAATTTTATCATAAACATATTTGTTAAATATAAAAATGTGCATTATTTTTATGTTCCCAAAATGTATCTATCCTTCTTTCCTTTCTCCGAAGGGCACTTTGAAAGAGTAGAAGAGTGTATCTGACGGCCCATCTTGGAATGAAAATCTTCTATCAGGACATTATTTATGGGGGACTTGTAGGTTTTGATAATGCGCTCAGCTCAGTAAGAGAAGTGTAATGTTCTTATTATTACTAAAATATTTACTGACAGTGATCGTTAAACATTTTTTTTTTGAGTACTAGCCAATAGAACAACTTAACTTTTTACAGATGACAATAAAACTCAATATTTCATTACAGAGAAGCAGATCAATAAAAAAAAAACAATTTACATATTATGATCAGAAAGAAAGAAAATTTTAAATAACAGAGCTGAACCAAAGAAATTAAAAGCGGGAAAAGGATAGAACAAATGGAAAAAAATAAAAAAGAACAAAGAAAAAAAGATCCGGGCAAGCATTAACCACAATTTCAAACACTTTTCAGGTATCACAAAGGTCCATCTCTCTTCTTCCAATTAAGTTCAATTCTTTGAGGAAACATACCACCTCTGTCACGAGAAAAGTTTCATTTCCTGAGGAGAGTCTTTGCCAAAACATAAGTGAGTCCAATAGTCGAGCATCGTGTGCAAATCTCGAGAATCTTTGAACTCTCTGATTTAATGTTCCTGGGCATTCAGTCAGCAGATGGAAAACTGACTGTATTTCCAGTTCGTCACACCTGTCGCATATACTCGATGGATACTTATCTTTGTCTCTTATGTACTGGATTTCCAAAGTAGGTAAAATATTTAATCTAAATCTCAAGAAATGTGTCCACATAAATGGGTCAGGAAAGTTCTTTAGATATGATGGTAAGGAGGACTTAGGTTTATCTGTTAAAGTCCGGGACACAGATAATTTAGCCATTCTCATTTTCCCTATAGTCCTAATCCAGTCCATACGTTTTATTCCCTCCTTTACTTTTAGAGGATTTTGTAACAGGATCTCAATTGAACTATCTGAGTCACATAATATGTCCTCACATTTTAATCTTAATTTATTCAGGAACACATTATTTGAGTTGTACATGGAAATTTTCAACTCCTCATATAGAGATGAGTTTGGAGAATCTAAGATTGACCTGTACACGTGGAGACCCATTTTCACTCCATCCATGCTAGCAATGAAGTAAGACCCATCTAATATCTTATGCATGCAATAGGGAGACAATAGGGAGGCAATTCATAAGTGCAAAGGTTCTACGCCAAATTGTGCCTTCCACTTTTTCCCAGTCGATCTCAAAGCTTGGAAATTAGATTCTAAACCAAACATGGGGGAACCACCTTTCCAATGTAGAATTTCATGACAGGGAGAATTGAGAATTTGCAATATTGAAAGTAGATCTTCTTCATTTGGGAGCCTAGATTCATGATTTTGAGATCAATGGACGAGAGTAGGTGGGCTTTAGTTGGAAAAGCGGTGCGTTCACTCCCCAAATTGGTTACTTCTTTAGAGGTAGAGATTGGCGATTTATCCAGCTGCCGTAAGAAAGGTTTTAATTTTCTTAGTGGATGCTTAAATATGATTATCTTTGATTGGTTTGGATTTATTTTCAAATCATTTATTGATGCATATTCAGAGAGGGCGGTTAATAAACGTTGCAATCCAATTTGTGTGTAGTCTAAGACTACAATATCATCCGCATAAGCTAACCAATTTATTTTCACACTACCGATTTTAGGACTAGCCAAGCCAATCTAACTCAACCACTGGGATAGATCTGATAGATAAAGGATAAAAAGAAAGGGGGCAATCAGACAACCCTGGCACACTCCTCTCTCAATAGCGACTGGCTGGGACAAGGACCCTGATCTCGACATTCTGACTCTCAGTGAGGACCTTTGATGTAATTCTATTAAGATGGACAGTAGATTGACCGGGAGGCCCCAATTGTTTTACTTTCTCCATAGCTGGTTTCTTTATAAATTTACAACATTTTAAAAAGAGCAAATTCATATTAGTAGAATTAAATAATTTCATTTTCTGACTTATTTCTAAGAACTAATTTTGCAAACGCGCAAAACACACAAAAACCCACCCAACCCATTAAGACATCTGTTTTACCCTCTGCTCACACAGCTGTCAGCTGGGGTGAGTTTACCCAACATGCACCTGACAACGCAACACCCACCCTCATAAAAACAGACATACAGTGAGGCAAAGAAAGACAGAGAAAGAGAGAGCAAGACGGAGAGAAAGAGAAAGCAGAGAGAAGGAGAGAGAGTGTCAGATCGAGTAAAGCTGGTTGAGCTTAGCAAGGAACAAGCAAACAAGTAGAATCACGTTTCTAGCATACAGACAATACAATACAATCTAAATTAAAATACCATAAGAGGATTCTCCAAATGTTGACATCACCACAAATAAACTGCTCACTTGGAATCTAGAGATCTAATTGGCCCAGCCAGGCAATATAATTACATTTCATTCACACCTTCATAAAGCCACTCGGAGAAAGATTCATGTAGTAAAACGCATGACTGGGCGAGTCTTATAACCACAAAGAATTCACACAAATGACAACTATTCAATCTTGAGTAACTGTACAATAAGATCGCAAGCATGGGTAGGTGCCTCATTTCAGCCCAATGTGATAAGGATTTGTTATTTATATAGCGCTTATGCGCTGTACATAGAACATATCTACATACATTAATCATCCCAATCAGAGTTGGTAATCATTTATTAACCTTGGAAGGATGAAGGCTGAGATGTCCTTGCCGGGATTTGAACCTGCGAACTGCAGATCACACATACATAGCAGCGAGCGCTCAACCTGCTGAGCTATCGTACTGGCTATATGATACATAGTGGCTATGTAAATATGTATTTTAGCTAACAATTCTATTACGTTATTATCAATATGCAAAATGGCAATTGAGAATTGCTGATATGGCTCTCCCATTAAACCACATATCAATGTATTATATCAAACACACTCAAATTCATGGGGAAATCGTCAGAAAGAGATACCCATCCTTCTAGAACTTCTAGCCACTTCCTCAAGAGGATTAACTTCACAGTAGAACAACAGAAGAGGAAGGCACATGTTCCTGAAAACTCCAGGTAATACAAAACAGTACTGTCTAGCTCTTCATATAAGTGCAATGTTATGTTAAGTAAATGTGCTTTTGTATAGTGCTGGATTCAGAGGACTTACATGGCATGTTGTGCCTTCTTCTGGTGAGAACAGACCTGAGTGTGCTGGAATGAGTGTGAAACAGGCTAAAGTAAGAGAGTGGGAAAGTGGGTTAAAGAAGTTGCAGACGGGGGAATGGGATACAGTTAGGAGGAGAATGATTAGTATTAGTTACAGATGCATATTAATCCTGATATATATGGGACCAGTTCTGGAGAGAGGCCAAATAGTGATGTATTTGCTATGATAGCATACAGATTGTGTTACCAAGGTAGCCTTGGAATTGGATGAGAAACACGGTGAAGCAATTGTGTTTTAAAAAAAGGGATTATCTTGAATTTGCCACAATAACTTGTAGTTAGTTTGCACTTGTGAACTCCACCTTTCGCACTATTTGTCAGCCTTTTACGATTTTATGGAATACGCAATAACAGCACCTACTTTAAATTGCCTTGGCCTATGATTCTAAGTGTTCCACTGCATTCCTTGACGAGACCAATGTCATGGCCGTTTTTTATCTCCTTGAACGTTCCCATTTACCCAGCATTCTTCTCATCCGAACTCAATTCTCTAATCACTTCCCAAAATATGGCCAAGACCCTTTTTTGTACCATCGTTGCCTAACTACCCTTACATATTGTAAAACTCTTTTGTATTAGCAGTTGCCTGCGAAAAAACATGGACACATAAATACTGTTGCCCACAATCAGGGCTTTTATAATTGTAATCAATATATTTTAAATGTTTGTGTGTGTATAAAATTACAAGTAAAATAAATGGAAGCAAACATGTGGCTAACAGAATGTGGCAAAATGATCACCAAAAGGAACAGAATCCATTTAAATTAAACAGTATAATTAGAATGCATATGTTCATTAGAATGTAAAGCTATGAACACTGCTTTGAATGTGTCAAAAGTATCCACATGTTTTCTTGCTTGCTCCCAAAGCTGGAAAGCATAATCAGAAAGAGCAATGAAGGGTCAGTGGCTAGGTGTTGCGTATGGAGTCCCCAATTTAATATTTTTAGCAAGATTGCGCGCCTCAACCCACTGAATCAGAATATCCAAACCTCCATTACAATTCGTAACAAGAAAATAATTCTTCAGCTAGATTTATTGTGAACATCCTGATAACCCAACTAGATACTACTTTTCAGTGAGTCCACGAATCATAAGGATACACTATCTTTGTATGTTTCTTCAACAATGTGCACTTTGATTGAGGTGTTTTAGTCTGGCATAGTTTGCAGTCATTACTTTTTGCGTACAATATGCATACATTTTGGACAATTCCGTTCTAAACAGAATTCAATACATAGTAGCTGACCTTACCTTTTGGCCTTTCTCCCCAGGAGGTCCGATTGATCCCATCAGCCCGTGATCACCCTGCAATATAACACAATGAATTTTGTTTAAGAAGGGTTTATATTTTTTATAGAGGGAAACATTGCTTAGATTGTTTCATACAATACATGTCACCAATATTTGCAAGTGCATAACTTTCCCTCCATTGCTCCACCGTACCAGACCAGTCTGACCTCATTCAGAGGCAAACGTATTAAGTGTAAATTTAGTCAGGGTTGCATGAGGGAAAACATTTTGTTTATCCAGACTAGGCAGGTTTATATACTGAGAGTTGAATTTAATGGGTAATAATGTTTTATAGTGGGTTTTGCTAAGCAATCATCTCCTCTAATGAGCTGTTGATAGTCCCAGTGAATGGTCTTAATCATCTGTTAATTGGTACACTGAACTAGTACCGGGATTGTGAACCACACACCTAACCCGATTTTGTTAAACACTTTTTTAGCCTGGCCCAACCATGGTATCCAGTAATCTTCTCACTCTTCATTATATCCACCAAAAGATTCAGAGTTAAATTCACTCCAGAGTTAACCCATATTGAGCACCATAATAAAATTGGTTGCATTTTTAACAGGTCCTCAATTTATGGGATCCGCAACTCAGCATGGTGATTATAAGAGGGGGTCAATCAACTGGGGGGGACCTTCAATATATCCCTGAGAAATCTGTTTTCTTCTATGGGCAACTATTAGACATTTCTATAACCCCACACTCTAGCTCCGTAAAATACCAATTTTCATGACTCTGGTATTAAGTAAGACTTGACATTATATTGAAGAGGAGCACGAGCATCTACAAATAAAATGACTCATCAAATGTATATATAGCACCCAGGAAATGGTCCCAGCCTGGATTCTTACCAGAGGCAACAGCCTCAATTGCCTTTTTATTTACCCTAAATTTAAAGCCAGCAGTTTTCTTTTGGTATGGATGTTTGGCCTTTTGTCAACTTGATTTAAAGTGCTACTGTTTGAGACCTCATAGAGAGCAGAAAAATGTTCACCTCATGTAGCCTTTAAGTATTTAATTCAACCATGCTCTCCACAACCCGATGTTACTACTGCTCAAAATGAATGAAATTCCTTTTCCCAGCTGCTTGTACTAAGGTTTCCCAGGGCCATTCCTTTTGACACATATTAGGCTTTGTTAACATTCTTGTATATGCCCTGCGTGTGATATTTATAGCTTTCTGGGCTAATGGGTCACATTGTACCACTATCCAAAGATTACTCATAGCACCTTTTCATTCTTCGTTAAACCATTTCAGCTGATTTGGGTTGGGTTATCTGTTGTAACCAGTTTACTAACAGTTGTAAAAAGATTTTAAAAATGATGTACTATGTCTAAATCCATAGTCTCCTGTGCAATTGGAGAGTCATCTGTGCTTGATATGGCTCTAGCCTCAGCCACTTTACCTTAAAACAATAATATGACCATCTATGGCCCTGTCTATCATGTGTCAACTCATCAATAACCAATCTTTGTCCTGTACATTGGGCCCTGATTATTCTCCTCTTAAGAGTGTATTTACATATGAGTGGGTTTTGGCCCTTCTCTTAGCAGATCACACCACTTTCATGTCTACAATATATATAAGCCCAAGAATAACTGGGAACCAGGAAGTAGTCTAATATACTACTACCTCTTACAGTGCCTCTGCAACTTGTCTTACCCAGATTATCCAATGCTGTTCTAACATTTAAAGAACTCAATCCTGAGTCAAAAAGATAAGAAAGAAACCATAAGCCATATGCATCCCTTTATTAGTCCAGTCGGTTAACCAATGGTATGCCATACATAGAATTTCCTATCGTATTGAAGGGGCAGTGCTCAACATAGCTACCCATTTTTATATTGAAATCTCCCCACACTATCAATTCATGATTCATATCCCCATCTTTATTTGAAAATGTTTTTAGCAAATAGTGCAAATCCATTACCGATATGCAGTCACCCCCCACCTTGGGTGGTATTATAAATGGTCACTGCAGATTAGTTTGTGGCTGTGGAAAACATTAGCTTAATGGCTACTGATAATACCACTATTTGATTTAGGCCTATAGAAGCCCAGAGCGATAAATCACTGTTTCAGACTTAATTGCATTTGCATAAAAAACGGATTTATCCATCAACTCTGAGTTTCATATGTGTGCATGTTTCTTGGAGCATAAATATATCAAAATGTTCAGCATAAGTTAGAACACGTTTATTCATCACTAATCGCTGAACACTTGCTAATCCACTAACCAACCACAATGGTGCTAGCAGGAGAAGGACCCCAAACATTCTTACTACATTTCTCTTCTGCTGTGTTCAGTGGATTGAGCCCTGTTCGCCCCACTGATGCATTTAAGATGTGGAGTCAATCTAGATCATCAATAGTATCAATAGGTTGGAATGGATATGGGCAAGCAAACATTGACAGATTTAATTGAATGTTGTCCATAATTGTAATTCTCTCATTGTCTTTAGAATCTGATTTTCGGACAGAGACCATGTCCTTATAATTGCGTTGAAAATAGTCAGTCCAATAGAAATCTCTTAATGGTACAACTCTAATAAACAGTTTTGAACAAAAGGCCTAAGGGCGCACAGTATACTATGCAATAAGCATGCACACAATGTTTATGACCTTATCAAGGGGAAAGATCTAGATATGCTATGCATAACGGAAACTTGGCTGAAAGACCCCATCGGCCCTGTGTGTGAAAACGCGGTACCTGAAGGGTACATTATGTATAACACAAAAAGAGAGATCGGAGCAGGCGGAGGAGTTGCTGTCATAGTCAGAGAAACCTTGAAACTATCCAGGGCTGATTTCGCATGTACAGGCTGCGAAGCTATCCAATTAAAACTCATATAAACACCTAATGACAGCTTAAATATTATTGTCATATATAGACCACCTTCCATAGTTTCAAACTTCGAGAATGAAGTCAACTCTCAAGTCACCAGGCTCATATCGTCCAATGCATCTACCATGTTAGTAGGAGATGTGACCAGATGGAGAGGGAATAAAGAGGATAAGGAGGCAATAACGTTGGAAAAAGCATTGAAGACTCTGGATTTCCCAGTATTAAATAATGAACCCACAACCCCCCAGGGGAACCAGCAAGATTGGGTGTTTACTAACAATTTGAAATCATACAATGTAATAACGGAACCATGCATATGGTCTGATCACCATTTAGTTACCTTTGTAGCGCAAGTAAATGGTCCGCCCACATATATTGAAGATCTCCATATAAAGGTATGTAGCAGAAACTTTCAAAATATTGGCACAGAGATATTGAAACCATGCCTACAGAAAATTGCAGAGTCCTTTCTCGAAAAAGATAACTGAGAGCATGTTGGGATAATATAATAAATATATGCAAGACTTGGTGGAGGAGAAGGCCCCACTGAACCAGAAATTGGTGAGAAAAAATAGCAACCATCGTAATTGGTACAGTGAAGATTTAAATAAACTTAAACAGGAGAAGAGAGCCAAAGAAGGATTATGGCGTCAGAATCCCACTCAAGTAAACAAAGAAAAATGGAAAAGTGCAGACCGCAGTTATAGGAAGGGCATTAGGGAAGCCAAGAAGAACCACTATAAAGAAATTGAGACAGCGGCAAACACATCTAGTAACATCTTTGAAATACTCAAGGGGATTGAAAAGCCGAAGACGCTTCCCCCCCTCATACTCCTACTAGGGAAGACTGTGACAGGGTGCAAGAAGCATTCACAGCCAAGTTCCACAAAGCCCGAAATTATATTATCTCAGAAGAGAGGGAGGTTTACCAGTCATCCCAATTGAAACAACAAACCCGGAAGGAAGAGAGAGCTTTAGCTTCTTACCCATATCCGAGGATGAACTATGCAAAGTTATGGCTAAAATGAAGCCCACTTCCTGTGCAGAGAACATCCTGCCCACCAAAATCATATTGGAGAATAAAGAAATCTTTGCCCCAGTCCTGATAAAGATAGTTAACACATCTTTCAGGGAAGAGGTGGTCCCCAAGGAAATAAAGGAGGTAACAATCACCCCGCTAGTTAAAAAAGCAGGGCTGGATCCCAAGGCCCCCAGTAACCTACGACCCATTACGAATTCGAATTTCATCTTGAAGATTCTACATAAAATCCCAACAAACCAACTACAAAAGCATGTTGAAGACTGGAAACTATTGCACGAACAGCAATCAGGCTTTCATGCCCATCATCGTACTGAATCAGTGCTGCTCGACCTACAGACTCACATGTTAGACCTGATAGACAAATGTAAAACAGGCATTCATTTTTTGCTGGACCGTAGCGCCGCATTTGACCTGGTGGACCACCAACTCCTGCAGGAGGCACTAGCTAAAATAGCAGGTTGCACTCCGAAAGCGTTGGATTGGCTAGCATCCTTTTTAAAAGATAGGAGTGCTAGAATCCACTGAGACGATAATTTCTCTATGGCTGCCCCCATTCTGTACGGAGTTCCTCAGGGAGCAAGCCTGTCGCCACTGCTGTTCAATTTGTATATGAGAAGCTTATGCAAGCTTTTGGAACACATCAACATATTTTTCACTAATTACTCTAATGACACACATCTCCTTTTTGAACTTAAAGGAGACTATAGTATCGATAGCGCAAAAATAACAGTGGTTTATCACATCATTTATAACTGGATGCAACACCACTGGATGTGCCTAAATAATACGAAAACTAAACTGATGATCTTTGGAACACAACAGGCCAGATCTAAATTGGGGACAGAATACAAGACGTTCTCCATCAAAGAGGCCAAAATCCCAGTGATGCCTTATGTGAAAACTCTAGGGATGATTGTGGAAGCATCTTTGGGCTCTGAGGCTCAGGTCAATTACTTGCAGAAAAACAATTCTTATTTTATGCGTTTTATGAGAGCTATAAGACCATTCATTAATGAGGTGAATGCAGCTATCATAGCAAGAGCCCTCATATTGTCGCATCTTGACTAAGCCCTATTGGTAGGAGCCACGAAAAGGGAAATACAAAAGTGCCAAGTCATGGAAAACAACACAGTTCGGCTTGTTAAGTGTATTAAAAAAAGGGGAGCATGTATCAACGGGGAGAAGAGCCTTACACTGGTTAAGGGTGGAGGAGAGAGTACATTTCAAGGCCATGACCATAATCTATAGATGCTTGTATGGAGAGGCTCAGAGTTATTTCAAGAAACAATTCTCCTTGTATACTCCCCAAAGATGCCTTAGATCAGCTGACAAGGCCAATCTGAATATCCCTATAGCAAATCGTGCGCATTGGCATGGAAAATCCTTTTCAGTCAAGGCAGCACAGTGCTGGACCAAACTGGCAATAACATTACGGCTGGAAACGAACAATCAGAGGTTCAGGAAATTGCTAAAAATGTACCTGTTCCAATGATAAGCATTACATCTTGGATTTTCCGTTAAATATAAAATAACATACGTTTTAGATCACTCTGGGTTCTCCCCGCACCCTGATGCCTGCGGGATTTCGGCGTGTTATAAACAGGTACATAACATAACATAATTGTCTCCTGGTGTTTAAACTGTGAAATCACAAATCTGCTACAAAAGGTTTTAAGAGACGACCGATTCACGGTACCCAGCTTTGCCATTAAAATGTTGCTGCGGGTAATTGATAATGATGGACAGATAATGTGGAGCCAGTGTAAGCTTTTATTGATCAAGCTGGCTGTATCTTCCATCTGTACAATCAGGATATTGGGTACATGTTTATGAGCTACTGCTGTTGGGGTACATTGGTGATGGGTGTTGTCCAACCTGACCAATCAGGATTAATTTCTGATGTCATTTATTCTTGTTGGTCCTACTAACATTCATCCTGGTCCTGTGATATAAGTTGTGGGCACCAGTTTGCTGTAGTGGAATAGATGGAGATTTAGTAGATACAATGACTGGGGGAAGTTGTGATTTTTCCTTAGTTATTTTAAATGCTCCTTTGGACAACTCCACACCTCCTGCAATTGCACATGTTTGTGACTTGAGTTAACTTTTTCTGCATACACTTTTTGACTTGCAAGCCTTTTTGAACAAATATAGTTTTGTTCAAGTCCCCAAATGCAAGCTCCAATCTTCTAAAAGATCTGCTAAACTTTCTTCTGATTCCAGTTAGCAGTTTATAGGTTGCGTTTTCTAAAGGAATATTGTTTGGTATAAATTAAAATATTGTACTGTTTGGGTGCAGCGATAACACAATCTTGAGGGGTACTACAGTATTCATTGTTACATCACATATTTTTCTTCCAACGTTCTTTAGTAAGCGATTTAGGCATTCTCATAAGATCTATTAAGAACTGGTCTTTCAGAGGCAGCAAGTCAATTTTTCTCCTAATCATACCTTTGCATATTGTCCCTGTCTTATTCCCTACTGATTTTACAGAGGATCGTCTTTCGGCTTTTTTTATTTTCTCAGGCCTTATCAGATAGATGCTTTTCACCAAGGATGGAGCAGCGACAGCGATAAGAGTGGGGTCAGTAGAGATGGCAATTCTGCTTTTGTTAGCAGCAGGTATAAGAATCTCACCAGAAGCAGCCAATGCATTTTCTACCTGAGCTAATTGGATCTCAGTAGAAGCCATAGCCTTCAGCAGGAAGATATCCAAAATGGTTGGAGGGTGTGAGAGAGGTGGAAGCACTTTTTTAACACTTGGGTAATGGCTGAGACAGTACTGCCTCGCCCTTCCCCCACATTGCCACCGTTAAATCCCAAAGGAAATGTTGGCAGCATATACAGGGAGATGTCTGACCACTCTTACGCTTCTATTATGCTTTTCTGTCTTTTCTGTTACACTGTCTAGTGGGCATTCTTTCCTAAATATTTGTCTCAAAAATCAACTGTGTTTAACAGCACCCCTTCATGGTATACGATGGTATGCGTGATTTCAATTGAAAAAAAAAGCACAAATGAAAAAATAACGAAGAATAAATATAGGGGGTACGGGGAAGGGGTTAAAATCTGAGGGGGGTTCGAGGTGGTGTTAGGAGCATTGGGAAATGGGGGCAAATCCGGGGGCAGGCCCCCCAATTTAAAAATGAATTCAATATTTGTTCTCATTCGTTATTTTATTCGTTTTTATTTTATTAGTAATAATCACATGTAACTGTATAGGACAAAATGGCGCCATATCAAATAGCTCAATGTAGGCTAATATTCTTAGTGTGTGCACACAAATAAAATGTAGATTGTAAAACTTAAGACTTTGTAAACTAATTTGTTAGAAAATATCTAACCGGAATGGTATTCCAAATACTGGCTTCTCTCGGTGAGCAGTAAATAGCTCACATGATTGTGTTGTCTCAAACCTCATGCCCCTCTAATCCTGAAATGCAGATCTCAGCATTCCAGAGACACCATGGCGTGGATTTTAGGGCCTTTCCTTCGAGAAGATCCATAATAAAATAAAATTAAAGGCCAAAAGAAAAAGCTCAAATGACTGGCGGTCATTACTGCCCACTGCTTGAAGTAACAGCAGTAAACAGTCTGCTCCGCTACTCAGATAACAATGGTAATAATAATAATAATAATAATAATAATAATAATAATAATAATAATAATAATAATAATAACAGTAGGTTTAATTTGGCTCTTCTTGTCAGATTTGTCCAATTTATAAGCCCTGTAATAATTGCTTTGAGCACATGGAGATTGTTGTTGACCCTCCTCTCAGCCAATCAAAATGTTCAGACAGCAGACCATAACTACTGATATTCACTACATTCTGAACCTTCTGTCTTCAAAGGCAGACAGAAAAACAACAATGTACATTCCAGTCTTTAAACAAGACACCTCCTATCTGAGAAGAAGAGAAGAACTTTTTTTTTGTTGCTGCAACGTCCTATTCAGCACACCAAAGCGAAAGAAAAAAACCATGGAAAATACCTTCTCTTTCTAGTAGAGAAACAGCTTAGTTTGGACATTTAATGAATGTTCATTTTAAAACTCTTCCACTTAAACAATATTTGCATTTGAAATGAAATTCTTATAAAGACAGATTTTTTATTTAAATACTACAAATTAAATACACATTTAATTTTCTAACTCGTTTTGCCTATTTACGTTACTCATGATTAAAGTAATGTTCCCTTTTCCTTCCCCACCAAAACTCCAAACAGGTATTGCTACTACCACTATGTGCTAATATTCTTATAGACCTTGGGATGGGTAATTATCACTTGGGATAGTGACCCTTGCCCAACCGATGGTCCTCGGCTTCGTCTTGGGCCATAATCTGGTGGCAGGTCATTATCCTGTGATAATGACCCCGGTCTTGGTCTATAATGCTATATTATAATTGCCCAATTTAATGGTACTATCAATCACAGAAGGCTGAAGGGCTAATTTGGCTTTGCCAGGATTTGAAATTGCAAAATGCACCCTTGCCCCATATCAGAGCAGTGTACTTAATCTAGCTATCCATTTAGTCATGAATATACACATAACACATTAATTTGACATTATGTGTAAATGCCATTGTGGATCTTGAATTGCAAAAGTGAAGGCAAAGAAGATTTGAATTTCATATTTGCTGTAAGAAGGAATTTTCACAAATAATGGTGCTGTTTTATTCCCAACTGACTTGATTAAGAACAAATAAAACATATAAAACAAAATGGCAGGACTTTCCAAGCAAGCATTGGCAAAGTGGACAGTTTTATCTTTTGTGTAGGCATTTACATATTTATTTATTTCATATATAAAACGCACAAATAACCCAGAGGCATTGAGGCGCTGTTACAAAGACCAGTTACTTGCATCCCACAGAGACATTAGGCTGGCGGTTCAGATACCGGTACATAAATCGTAAAGGGAAAAAACTAAATAAAATACTGAACAGTCTATTCAAACAACCTAGTTTTGAGGGCTCTTCAGAATATCCAGTAGGATGGTTTAGCTCTCAAGGTGGGGGGGCAGGGAGTTCCACTGTTTGACTGTGATATAGGGGAAGCTTGCGCCTTCAGCTTTAGGTCTTCTGACATTAGGAGTCGATGAACATATGGGGTCTTAGTTGGTCTGGGAGAGTGGGCTCTGGAGATTTTCTAAGAGAGGTAGGGGGCAGTGTTAGAGAACCACTTATGGGTGATAGAGAGGGTTTTCAAGATGATGAATTGCCAGATGGGCCGCCAATGTACTGCTCTCCTGGCTGCAGAGATGTGGTCCCTTTTTGGAATAGTTCACAAAGAGACGGTTACTCGGGGGAACAATTCTGCAATGGGTTAACTTGCCCCTTTTAATTTCGTTGAAATTCAAGGAGTCCTATCCAAAGGACGCTGGATTGTGGGTATGTACTGTAGAAAAAAGGGGGGGGGGGGAGAGACAAAACACCCGTTGTGTCTTAGGTTGCTACGAGAATGAAAAAATGTCTCGTCGTGATGTCATCGATATCCTGTGACTGGCATGAAGAAATGTTTCAGAAATGCTGGGATTTTCTGTGTTGCTCTTTATTTCCCCAAACACTCTAAAGGCCTATTTCATGCGGGTGATTGTCTACATAAAAAATATTAAAATGACAAGTGGTAAGAGTCCTCACTTAGATAGTTGTTTTTTAGAAGCTAAGTAATGCTAGTTATACACTTGAGGTGCTAAAAACAAAAAAGACCCATCTGTGACTGGGTTATGATCTTTTTGTCTTGGGATCCTTCCTTTTTTCTTCAGGAGGTATCTTGTACAGGTGTGGAGGAGCCACAGCTGTCAGGTCGACCGGTTTCGATGGTTAGAGGATGTTGTGAACCATCTTCTTCAGGACACAGAAGTAATTTAGATAATGGCCTAATCAGAATCCGCCCTCAGGTGTAGGGCAGTTATATGTGTGCCAGCGGCAGGCTCAGCCGTAGAATCCTGCAGGGGGGACACAAAAAAAGGGGGGTGGGGGGGACATTGTGGAGTGTAATCATCAGACATTTCTTCTGTCAATGTAGTGTCATACATAGTATCATAACGTGCTAGATCCAGTCTATATAGTTATTATTACTCCATGTGTTTGCTCATTGTATGGAAGAGCATGGCCCCATCTGTGGGGGGTAAAATTATGCCGCTAGAACCCTGAGTCTCGAGGTAAAAAAGGGGTGGGTGGTGTGGTGCCGGCTAGGTCTATACCTAGATATGAACTATCGGTGTTTGAAAGGTGCCGGCAGTGGCCTAATTGGCAAGCAGCCCCTGTCTGTGGGTGCACGTTCCCTAACAGAAGTGCCGCCAGACATGAGCTAAAAAACCGTGGTGCGTCACCACGGCAACTGGGTAGACGTTTCCGAGTGAAGCAGAAAATGAAATGAGAAAATGAAAATGAACGAGGGCTCGTTCGAGACCATGCGCTTATGCCTGGTGTGCAATATATCTCTAGAGTGCCTAGGTGTGACTCGAGGAGTACGGTCCAATGAAGAGGACCCAGAAGGAAAGAAAAGAAAAATGAGCTTGCTTACCGGGTGTCCAGTAGCAACGAATGCTATCTGCTGGCTCAGTGCTCCACGTCTCGGTAAATCGGAGGGAGTATGGACCACTTCCGTGATCCACCTGGGGGCGTGGTACAAGAGCGCTAGGCTTGTTGACACACCTGCCGGCGCCGGGGGCCGTGCGTGCGTCATCATTGGCTACGTCCAATATTGGTGGGTGTGTTCCAGGGTATGCGCAGGTCACATGATCCTGCGGGAAACACATGGTCGGGCGGAGTGTACAAACGCCGGATTGGAATCGTAGCTGCCGACGCCGGGGGCCGTGCATGCGTCACTCAGTGTGGATGGGTGTAGTCAGGGGTGTGCGCATGGCACGTGATCCTACATGAGCGTGCCCAGTTGTACAAAAAAACAAACTGACCATGCAGGCAAACTGTATGGTGCCTGTTGGATAAAGAGGAGGCCAAGGATGCCCTGTCAAAAGATGAATGGACATCGTTGTGTTGCACAGCCCAAAAATACGGGAAGGGAGGTAGAAGAAAGGAAAAAACTGCCAAGCATAAACAATGAAAAATGAATAATGAACTGGGGGGCCCGATCTTAGCTGGTCTGCACGTTAAACGGCGAACTGGCCCTCTCCAATGGAGGTGAATCTCCACCCCGATCGTGCGTTTGTATTAGAACTATACATGATATTTTGTATAGGGGGGGAGAAGGAAAATGAAAGGGGAGGGGGTGGGTGGTTAGTGTTGGGTCTCTGGGGGGGCTAACCCAGGGTGTTGGCAACAATTGCAGTCATGTATGTACATCCTGTGTATTGCACTTGTTATGCATGAAGACAGAGTTTGGAACATTCCTAGGGAGAACCAGGGGTGTGGACAAAACAGATCATAAATGTTCAGGTGTATGGATGTTGTACACAATATGAGGTACATTAAAAAGTACATTCAAAGTTGGAGTACTGCAAGTTCTTGCCATTGCATGGCTTCATTTAGACCTCGGTTGCATGTATTAAGGCGAAAAATCCATTTCTGTTCTTGTTTGAACAACATTGCATGGTAGTTGCCTCCCCTCTTAGGTCGTTTAATCTTCTCCAGAATGGTCCATTGGAATGACTCTGGTGTATGGCCTTTTGCCATGAAGTGAGGAACCATTGGTGCTGTCATTTTTTTGGTCCTAATACATGATTTGTGTTCGATCATTCTTTTCTTTGCTTCCCGAATTGTCATGCCAATGTATCTTAACTCGCATGAGCATGTAATCATGTATATCACCCCTTTCGTATTGCAGTTTGTAAAATGTCTCTGAACCCATGGGGTAGTCCAGCCAATATCAATCGTAGTGCTGCGAATAGTCTGGGCACACATAGAGCATTGTCCACAAGGGCTGTGTCCCACTGGTTGTGTTTGGTTCCACAGGACATTTTGCCTTGTCCTGGCTGTGGAGATCTCTGGACGGATTGTATTTACAAGCGAATCTCTCAAGTTCCGTCTCCTTTTTAGCGCAAAACGTGGTAGTGGCATATCTGAGGTGCCTGTGTTTAGTATTGGCCATAAAGATTTGATCCCTCTCTTGAGTTTATTGATAACAGGAGAGTAACTGAATACTGCTGTAATGGCATGTCCTGCTTCTGATGGCTTTTGATGTTGCTCAAGAGTACATGAACGGGGGATGTGTTTAGCCCTTTTATAGGTGTCTCGTATAATCTTTTTAGGGTACCCCCGTTGTATCAATTGGTTCTTGAGAGTTTTGGCTTGGTAAGTATATTCATCTGTTCTGCTGCATAGGCGCCTATATCTCAGGAATTGTCCAAAAGGGAGGTTGTTTTTCAAAGATTGCGGATGATAGCTGGAATATGCTAATAAGGCATTCTTGTCTGTTTCTTTTCGATATACCTTTGAAATTAATCCACCATCTGAAGCTTCAATGGATAGATCGAGAAAGTGAGTCTGTACTCTGTTCTTCTCCATTGTGAACCGTAGATGTAAATTCTGTCTGTCGATCCAGTCATGAAAGGCCATGGCATCCTCCTCTGTCCCTCTGAAAATGATAAAAATGTCGTCTATATAGCGACGCCAGACAAGGAGTTTGTCTTGAAAAGGGTTGGTGGCCGGATAGATGTATCTATTTTCGAAAGAGTCAACATATAGATTCGCCAGACTTGGTGCAAATGTTGCTCCCATTGCTGTGCCAGTGATTTGTTGAAAGAATGAATCATTGAACAGAAAGAAGTTCTTTGTTAGTGCTATCTCTGCCAATGCCAATATGAAGTTGGATGGTATACCATGAAGATTGATTCCTGAGTCTAGAAGGATTTTTAACATTTCCAGGGTCTCCTGTTGTGGGATGTTTGTATATAAGGCTTCTATATCAATGGTGATCAACCAGTCTTGTTCAGGATTGAAGGGCAGAGACGCTAAGAGGACCAGCATAGCTGTGGAATCCTTCACATATGATTTCATCTTTGGGATTTCGTCTTTGATGAAGAAGTCTACGTATTGGCTTAATGGTTCCAAGATAGATTGTATTCCTGAAACAATCGGACGGCCTGGAGTTGGAAAAGTGCCTTTATGTATTTTGGGTAAGGCATATAGGACCGGTGTCCTAGGGTGTTTTGGTGTCAAGAAGTCAGCTTCCTGGGAACTGATATACCCTTCTGCTTCTCCTTCTTCGATGAGAGGTGCTATGAGAGCCTGCAGCGATGACGTAGGATCGTTGTGGAGAGGATAGTAGCTGGTATTGTCATTGATTAGTGTCTCCACCATTTTATTGTAGTCTTCGGTGTTTTGGATGACAATCGCACCTCCCTTGTCTGCGGGTTTAATGGTGATTTTGTCATTTGTTGCCAGTTCTGTCAAGGCTTCTAGCTGTAGTTTTGTGCAATTATTGTGTACGAACGGAATGTTCGCTTCTATTTCTATAAGTTTTTTCATCAGTGCTTGTTCGAATGTGGTGGATTCAGCAGTATGAGAGCTCGATGGTACACAGAATTGTGATGGTGATCTTAGACCTGTAATGTCCGTCTTGGGATTGGGTTTGTCTTCGAAGAATTGTTGCAGATACTATGGGCTGCTCAGAGAGCATTGTTTTGTATGACTTGTAGCTTCTGAATATTTTTGGACGAGGTACCAGCAAAGAGGACGTTACAATAGTCCAGCCGAGAGAAAATGACTTCTCGAGCGATAGTGACGCAACTATCTGTGGACAGAAAAGGTCTGGAAGTATTTAGTAGTTTGGTTGTGTAGGCCGCAGTGGAGGCGATAGCGTTCAATTGGGGGGACAGTGATAGGGTTGCATCAAGGTAAACACCTATGGTCTTCACTGAGGACGAGGCAGGGACAAGGATGTCGTCAATATAGAAGGTTAAGTATTGGTAATTGAGATTATTTAGTACCGCAGGGGGCCCTACCAGCAGGAGCTCTGTCTTATCCCCATTCAAGCAAAGGCGGTTTGCCAACATCCAGGATTGAATAGTGGAATATGCAACATTGAGGGTATTAGAGTCTTCCCCATATTTTATAGTGAGTGAGAGGAGAATTCGAGTGTCATCGGCATAGTTAGTGCAGGCTATGCCGATGAAGTCCAGGATGTGAAAATGTTGTCTGGTGAATTTGTTATTTGTACCCCATATGGGATGGGAGTTGGTGAGACATTGGCGTTCTCTGCAAACACTCTCATGACTCTCCATTCTAGGAAGGAGGTAATCCCGGATCTAGCTTCTGGGAAGAAGTTAGCTAAGGTAGTCAGATTGTGACAAAGGATTTTTTGGTCGACCAGGTTGAATGCGCCCGACAGATCCAGGAGGCAGAGAAGGGCAGGCTTGCCTTTGTCCCTGATCTCAAACAATTGTTTTTTTAGGTCCAGCAATGCTGATTCTATACCATTGTCTGGGCGGAATCCGGATTGTCACAATTCCAGGATTTGATTGGTTTTAAGGAAATGCTGAATTTGCAGATAGACAGCTGTATCTAGGATTTTCAGTAAGAAGGGGACTGTGGTGATGGGTCTGTAGTTATTCGAACTGTTGGGTGTAGGGAAGGCTTTTTAGAAGGGGAAGTACTCATACAACCTTGATTTTGGAAGGCACTAATCCTGCAGAGAAGGAGGCGTTTATGAAGACATGATAAAGGGCGCTACGACTTCTGAGCAGCCCTTAATGATAGTGGCAGGGCATGCATCCTCTTTGCACCTAGAAGGTTTTAGGCCACCCCACCTAATCTGGCGTTAAACCGGTCTTTCCAGTAAATCATGTAGCCAGAGGGGATGGCTAGGGGAATCATGTACCAGATGCAGGTAGGGAGCAAGCAATGATCAAGGCACAGTTCATATAAGGAACTTTTCCTGAAGAGTTAGATTCTTGCTCCTTAAGCCTGGTCAGGCTGGTGGAGGCTGGAGATACCCTGTTTAGAGGATGCGGTTGGTTGTCTTGATGTGTGGCTTGGGGAAAGCTGGCCTTTGCTGGAGCACAGTTGGTGCAGGAGGCAGCTACGATGGATCCAACAACATGTTTGGTGCTGCTAACATTGGCAAAGCTATTTTTACAGGAGCTGTCATTCAGAGGCACACTGACATTACAAGAGGCAGCATAGATGGGGCTGTGACCATTTTTGGAGCAGCTAGCATTAGCAAAAACCTTTTTGGACGTACTGGCATTCAAATACACAAAGCTGGTAGAGGAGGCAGCAAGGATGCGGCTGTCACATTTTTGGCATTAGCAATAGCATTACTGTAAGAACTGGCATTCAAAGGAGAAATGTCATTACAAGAAACAACATGGATGGAGCTGTGAAGATTTATGGAGCAGTTAGCATTAGCAAAAGCGTCTTTGTAAAAACTGGCATTCAAATGCACCATGTCAGTGGAGGAGGCAGCACAGATGGTTTGTGAACATTTATGGAGCAGCTAGTATTAGCAGGAACATGTATGCAAGGGCTAAGATTCAAAGGCAAGGTGCCATTGCAGGAGGCAGCATTGAGGGGGCTACATGTAATATTTTCAACACAAGCATTTAGGAGCGTTTTTTTTTGCAGAACTCATATGCAGCGTAGCGGTGTCAGAGCAGGATGCAACATGACTATGGCTAGGCACATTTGTGGCAAAGCTGGCATTCAGAGAAGCAGTGACAGATGAGGTGAGCCTCATTGGGTGGTGCGCGAGGCATTTGATGTGCAATGTGAGGTGGAGGCTTGGTTTTGGATGGCTCAGTAGGTCCCATAATGCAAGTGAGGGTTGTAGTGCAGGCATCAACAGACACATAGTGCAGGCATCAACAGAAACCTACGACAAGGCCTTAGGTACGTTGCCAGCAGATAGTTCTGATGAGCATTTCGAGACGGATGTGGATCGGTCGTTATAGATGTTTGAAGGCAAGTGGAGGGTGAGTGAAGGGAGAGCAACTAGAGAGTGCGCAGTATGCACTCTGTGGCAGTAAATTCGTTCATTGGTTTGGCAAGTGTGGCGGTACGCTCAGCTGTCCGTGTGCGTGACTGCAAGTTACTATTGCAGGTCTTCAGTTGTTGTGGAGTACAAGTCAGGCTGTATGCTTGAATGCCTGATGGATGCCGCTTCAAATGCGGTGGCAGAGATCTGTAGGGGTGTGTGACCGGAATGGAATAGGCATTGCCATAATAATACAGCCTGGCCATAAATTGGCAACAGCTTGCAAATGGTATGAATACTTGTGCATATTTTGGCAGTGCCCGGAAAATGCTTTATGGTGCCTATTAAACAGCCACAACTGCTGGCTTTGCCAATGCTTGTGTTTAAAAGGAATTTAGTGCAAACAAGAGATACACGAACACACATGAACAATTGGCGTTATTATTACCCAAGACGTTTTTATTACACCAGGAACAGATTTACAGCTGCAATTAAGTCACAACCCATAAGAAGACTGCTTAGAAATAACCATCAACTCCATAAAATCCCATAGTTTGATGTTACTGAGTGATAGAGGTAGCTCAAAGAGATACTAAGAGGGTCTGTTTCAGGTATGGCGGGATGGGTAGTGGGTAGGAGCAGCCATAGGGATTCGTTTCAGCATAGGCAGTGAATGGGTGGGAAAAATTGAGACCAGCACCCACGGACGGTGTGTCCCATCACATAGACCATCTCCTCTTATATGGCAATAGTTTTGAAATTAAGAGTGATGAGTGCCACCTAAGATCTAAAACTAATATGTTTTAAAATTCACAAATTACCCAAAAAAACTCAATACCCTGTGCCATAAATTAGGAAGCAGGTCAGAGAAAATAAACAAGGTAGCTTTCTTTATGGGAATGGTTGGTACATGGTATCCAATGAAAGATGGGGAACCTAGGGGTAGTGCCCACATACACCTGTGGCGGTCATTTCCGATTGACATATTGTATGGACTGGACAGCTTGACGTGATAATAAATAGCCAGAAACAAATCCAGTCCTTTGCCGCATATCCCAATGTTTCCTGGTTTTCCGAGCCCCATTTTGGGAAATCCTTGTTGCTCCCTCTGAGATGCTGGCCTTGTGGGGGACAAGACGGTGTTATGTCCTACTCCCAGGTCACGGCAGCGGGACACAGTTACCAGGATCACCGGGACCAGATGACACGCTGCAAACTCGCAGCAGAGTGGACCACCCTCTATTATCTGGAGGGGGCACCCTCTATTATCTGGATCACCAGATAATATCACAGCGCTGGGGGGCACCCAACAGCACACCTCCGCCTCGACTCTGTGGGCACACAGGCCAGGGCTGGAATCCAGGCCGTGGTCACACGGCAAGCATGCACTCAAAGACGACACAGAGACAGGAGATGCCACTAACTGGATCTGAAACTGCAGTGCCCTCATGTGCCTGCTGTGGCCCTTTTTATTAACACGGATGACAAGTCATGACTTGTTTCCTGCTATGGACAACATGCCCTAAGTTAAAGGGGCAACACACCACAAACGGTAAACGCCACAGGGCCTGCCCCTCCAGTATCCAGTCATTGTGGAGTCCCGCAGGGTTCTTACGTCTCACCTTCACTCTATAACATTTTTACTAAGCTCCTCTTTGATCGTCTTGATAACCTATACTAATTATGCGGATGGCACCCAGGTCCTCATCACGCTCTCTGGTTGCTATGTTAAAGACTGTAAAATGATAAACAACATCTACCTTGAGATCCTAGCATGGATGGCCGCCCACAGCCTTTGTCAAAATGATGACAAGACTGAACTTCTGATCATTGGATCACAAGCTCGTCTTGACAAATTGGGCAAAAGTTACAAGGCCTTCAACATTGATGGGAACACTATCAAGGTTGCCAATGAGGTGAAAACACGAGGGGTCTACTTAGACTCCACTCCATCCCTCAAAAAACAAGTTAACAACATAGCCTCAACCACAGCTTACACTAACAAACTTATAAACGCCTGCAAACCTTACCTATTAACCAAACGTTGCATTACCCTAGCCAGAGCAGTGATCCTCTCGAAGCTGGATTATTGCAACACCCTATTCCTAGGTTCTTCGGCACAGAAATTAAATAGACTTCAAGTACTTCAGAACAATGGCCTTAGATCGGCATTGAACATTCCAATCATGCTATGCTCGCTAGACATCACGCATAAATGCCTCTCCAATAGGGCTTCAAAATACCTCACAGACAAATTCTCAAGGATAGATCATTCTATCTCAACCGCATCAACATACCTAAATATAAACTGAAAACTGCAGGAGGCTCCAGCTTCCCAGTGCTAGTTGCTAAATGCTGGAACTCACTACCCCCAGCCATTCAAGCAGAACCCTCCTTTTGGGCCTTTGGAGCCAAAGTTAAATCAAGGCTCTTCACTCAACATCCTATCCAACATAGGGGCCAGCAAAGCTCTCACCATCACCCACATAGCAAACTGTATATAACTGTATAGTACTACTTCACTATCTTACCAGGCATGTCATGTCCTTGATATGTAACCCAAGCCAGCTGCCTACAATTGCCTTCTAAACTCCTCACTGCCGCTATGTGTTGACCCCATTTGTAAATTAGCAATTATGCATTATTATTTGTTCTAATTATGTAACATGTCCTATATTGTAATTTTGTAATATTGTGTACTGTAACGTCGTAACATTCTGTGTTCTTAAGTAAAAGCGCCCAGATACCCCTGGGTTAGGTGTGCTATATAAGTAAATAAACAAAAGTAAACTAAACCCCATGGAGAGATTTTCACCAGACTGGCGTGCTGGGCAGAAATGGCCAGAAGACTGGGAGCACTGGTCGCTCTATCTGACCCATCTAGCTAGACATTGCAGCCTTGCAGAATAATTAACTGGCTTAATGATACATCGTGTGGTATGTTTTAACCCAACTGCAGAAGGTCCCATGTGATTGTCTACATTCGTGCACATATGCTCCTTACGCTAAAGGGTTGGTTTTGGGTCTTCAAAGTGTCGGGGGGGGTGCACCATAGACGCCCCCTAGTCCCTCGACTTAGGCGCCTTCCCCAAGGAGGCAACTGTGGGACTGACATTCAGTTCAAATGAAATAACTGCGTTTGTAACCTTGCAGTTCTACCTGCTGCATTCCTCGATCAGGTTACCAACTTCAGGGTCTTCTAAGTGCCGGGTTCAGGGGCTGAAACCTGATGTGCTTGTTAAAAATACAAAATGGCCCGCAGCCCTCAAGAGAAACAGCAGTGCTTCCCTCATAAACTCATGGAGCAGTGAACGGGCTGCTCACGCAGAGTGGCATAAAACAGTGCACGGAGCAACCACACACACAGACCGTTATTGCTTTCTACACGAATGCAAGAAAGTGTGTTAATGTTTGGCATACTCCGAGAAACGAGGGAGCAACCATTATACATCTACGCCATAACTGAAAGAACACACTCTTTACCTTTCACGTGCTCGCCTGTGTTTATCTTTCTGCTGAACATTTTAAGCACAGTGTAAGGTCCACCGTATATATATGGATTGAATCATATGTGTATTAAAACAATGGGAATCTGCAGCAAAGTAGTTTCAAACAAAAAGCCTGGCGCCATACCCTTCATTACCATGCTTCCGATAGGCTGACATTAAGACAATTAACCTTGCACATTGGGCTTATTATGTAGAACACCATATTGTACATTACATTCGTCCAACCAAGTTCTTTCGTGTAAGGCAACTATAAATGTCCTCATCATAGAGCACATATTTACATCTTCTGGACCCTTAATTTCTTCCCCACTTTGCAGTACCCCAGGGCGCCACTGGGGGCATGTGGTGCTACTGCAGGGTAAAACTGCATGGGTAATAACAGATATGATAATGCTTTTGAGTGGAGGTTATTTCCTCCACACAAAAGCAGAAGGTTCAGGTGTGAAAGCAAGTGTTTTACCGCTGCAGTTAAACTCGTAAAGGGCTCCCAGTCTTGAGCTAAAGCTCTTGTCCGGAAATATCGAATATTTCCCAACTTGAAAAAAAAAAAAACATCTGTAAAAGGCAAGATTCCACTTCAATAATGATTTGGCCTCAGAGCAAACTACATGGATTCACATGTATACACTGCGTCTGGAAGCCAGAGGGACATATCCCACAGTGCATGCAGATAAATGCTTTTACATAGACGTTTGACCCCATGTAATATGTACATATGGGTGACGCTTCACAGAACTGCATTCTCTATTCCGGAAAGCGACATGCAGCCGCTTGCGCTCACTGGTTGGGCGATTATCCTGGCTACCGCGCAGAATTCCATGCACAAGAGAACATGCATTGCAGTCAGGCGTCTTTCCAGACCTTTGCCTGCACTGCTGTATAAAAAACAGGAAACAGCAACACATGAACATTTCCACTTTTCTGTGTACATCTCCTCCCCAGAGTGACAGACCATTTAAGGGTTGGCCCTGCTCATGTGTATCTAACATCCACATGATTGCGAGGCTGGCCACAGGTTTGCACACACCCGAGTTCTGGTAGTCAGTGTATATTGTGGTGGCCTGCTCCTGGATCACCGGGGAGCAGGCCACAGCTGTTGTCGGGATCACCCGACAGCAGGGAGCATCCTGCTTACTCCGGATCACCGGAGCAGACCAGTACGGCTGGGGGCAACCAGCTAACATCTGCCTCGGCTGAAGGGGCACCCAGGCCGAGACTGACGGACAGGCCATGTTCACATGATAGGACAGTTCCAGGGGGACGGTGTTGCCCGGCAGGGGCATCATCCAAATGCCAGGCCGTGTGGCTAGGCCCGTGGCATGCTGTGTGGCACTAGCATGGTACCTAACAAAGAGACGCAGGAGTCAGCTGTGAGATCGACTGACGAGCCGGAGGCGGCCCGTCCGTTTTATTAACTTGGTCACATGGTTACTACCATGTGACCATGACACAGATCCTGGGAGCTACCATGCTCCCCATGAGGGGTGACATACAACACACATGGCAAAAACGTACATATGTTAGGAGGGGGCGGGCTGTGTGACCTCTGTGCTTATAGCACGGTCCTTCTCTTGCACGCATGAGCCATTTTAGAATAAAGGGCTTGCAGGGCATGATGAACCTTGGCAGTATTAGAGAATACAAGAGGCATGAACGTGCCGAACACACCTCCTAATTATTTAGATGGATTACGATAAAAACCTAACAACTTTTTTAGGCACATAGACTCTGCACCACTTATCCCAGGGCCATCGAAGTGGGTTCTTAAGTCTAAGGCATGTGCAATGGGAAAGTATGTTAATTTTACTTAGTTTCCTGTGATACATGCTATTTGGAATGTATAGCTTATCTTCTATCATGGAGTTATTTCTTTATTTTTATTTTTTATTCAGTGCATGTTTGATGGCTTTGGCCGAACACATATTGACTGCCTTACATATGACATCGCATGTACCAGGCATGTAAAGACTATCAACAGTTCCCAGGGGAGTGTTAGGCAGATGGGGAAAACATGTTCTTAGCTATTGGGCGCACCCTCTACGGGATGAAAAACAATTCAGTTCAGTATTGCTATGATTGCAGTTTTTCATTTCCTTGCTTGCCGGTGTCTTCGTGTGCTTTTATGTTAGGATGAGACCTTTTTGTGAAATAGTGTGCCGAAACAATCCTTTCCCCTTAGATCCACTGTCCACATGATGCAAAGCCCCTTAGGCTGACACACCAGTGCATTCCACGCTCAACCACTCTGCTGAATGGTCTCTAACCAGCTTCACCAGGAGGCTAGAGCTTGCTGAAGAGGAGGATGGTGCTAAAAAGAGGGGGGGCATGAAGAGTCATCAGCTATAGAGCCTTGCTGACCCTCAGGCATGGCGGGATCAGTGTGACAGGCCTCCGTGCTTGGACATATGATGTAAAGTTACATAAGGACAAAGTGGCCACAACTCTTTATGCCATCTGCAGAAAGCAGGTAGATAGATGTAGCAGTGATAATGGGATCAGCAAGGGCATCAGTAAGGTCTCAAAATTCGAAATCAAACTAGATAACATATTTCTAAAAGAGAGCAGGATCTGCTTTAACCTCCATCTTGGACTCAGAATTACCTAACAAGTAGTTGCAGATTGATATGAATAAAAAGTGGACAGCAAGCACCCACTGAATTACACATCACTGAAAAAGGAGCATGAAACACGATATAACCTCTGAACTCGTGTTGGTCTGTACTACACCAAACATAGGTTATTAGCTATTCTAATAGGCTGGCAAATCAAAGGGATGTCTTGAAGAGCTCCAAACCTCAAAAGTTAGGGGAAAAAAGCTAGAAATAGTAGTCACCGCTCTAACTGAAAAAGTAGCAGGTATTTGGTGACAAGATAAACTGCTAGCTACGGTAACCCAAGGAAATGGAACATGCAAACATTCTTACCGAACGTCTTATCACAAAATGGAGGAAGACGATCGACAGGAGAGATGTGGCAAAATCAAACACAAGAAGAGAAAGAGCAATTCGGAGAATTGAACATTGCAACTAAACAGATGAAACTCCTCAGAGATTGAAACTGGTTATTTTGTAATTGTAATTGGTTACTTATAACACGCTTAATACTCAGAGGTTTCTAAGCATGGACACGGGGGATTGAACCTGCGGTTTGCTTCCAAGGCGAGCATGTTGCCCCTGAGCTATCCTCCCGAGACCATGCCGACGGGTATGGCAGGACAATTATTCAGAAACCAATGATGGGCAGAAGGTGCTGACTGAATAGAACTACATAAATGTATACCAAAGGATGTACCAGCTTCTAACCTCAACATGCACACACGACACAACCAAAGAATCAAAGAAACTAAGCAAGCCTCAGACTAATACATTCTTTCTGGTCAAAAATAGGTGACTGTGTTTGTGTAGGTCATACAGAAAAGCAACACTGAAATATACCGTAGAGGAAGGGACACAAACACACAATTGTTCATCCTAAATATGTCAAAAAACGAAACTCTGGAATCAAAGTTGCTCAAAACAAAAGAGAAAATAAGCACTGGAACCAGCTACTAAAGGCCATGATTCAGCTACCACAGCTAACTTAGCAAAATTTAGGATGAGAACAAAATAGGACCAACCATCCAATACATGGGTAATGTTTGAGAGACTGGGAATATATATGTAATCGAGCACCACAAATAGTGGGAGGTCACAGAGAAGCACAGAAACACCAGACATATAGGAAATGTAAGACTAAAGGGACCAGCCAAGAGATAAATAAGGATTGACTATCAAGAAGGATAAGGGAACAAGAAACCTGGAGAAGCCAGGACATCTGTGTAGTGATTTGGAAGAGTCATAAGTAAACAGAAGATGAATGTTCATGGAGAGATAGATTAAGGAACGGTAACCCTAAACCCCAGGCGAAAAATGTCTACCTGTTTTCAATGCAGAAACTGATTGATGATAAAACGTAGCTAAGCACAAAATAAGTTGATAGTGGGATCATGATCCAGGGGAGACATATTTTCATATGGGAACGTGTAGGTTGCAAATAGTGGGGCTAAGAGAAAACCGCGCTGTACCAACAGCATTCACATTGGGAGTGGTTTGTGTTGAAGAAAACCAGGCATTCTATTTGCTCCTTTATCCAGGGTATCCACACAGCTCACTTGATTAGTATTATTGCAGAGTTTCAGGTTGTCACTGAGCACCACTAAATCCGACACACACTACCAAATATGCTAAAACAGGCAGGATGAAGTTCTTTACCGTGGGATATATTTTGCCCAAAAAGAAGGAAACTGCATTTGGCCACATTGGGCCTAAACATTGCACAGCATTGACAACATGCCTCAAAGGCCTCCGGTTGTCCTCCCTTGTGCTCCTGAGAAGTGTCCTACACGCTGCTGCATGCCTCATCAAGGGTCTGCGCAGATATGACCACATCACTCTGCCTATGCCCCAAGACTATGGAACCTACTCCCCATAAGCATCAGACCCATCCCCACGCTCCTAAAATTCTGAACTCAAGATCAACCTCTTCATAGAATCTCTCCTCCTCAACACCTAGGCCATCACCTTGTCCCTTATGCCATCTGAGTCGTTAGATGCCACCTGCCCATCCCCTCCTCACCACCCAGTACAGCTGTACCCCTCCTCTGTGCCCCTCTCTATCCTAGCTCCGCTACATATCTGTTCTGCAATTACCTCTGAAAAGCACTCCAATATGCATCTGAAACGAAACAGAAAGGAAAAAGGATGACTAAACTTAAGAGGACTCTGACAACACCCAGAACCGACCAGAGAAACTCTTACCACAACTTGATAGGTAACGCCAAGTCAAATAGAACACAAGCGACAGCCATGGGGACAGAATCGGCATCCCCAGACAATCCCAGTCAACAACCTCACCCACCCCATAATTGCTACCAGGTATCACACTGATATAGAGTTGTTTGAATGTTAGCACATTGAACACTCAAACTAAGTTGTGGACATTAGCATGGACACTGGCCGTATGAGTGTGAAGGAAGGCAGGTAAGGTTGTGAAGGAAGTTGATGAAACTGAACGCCAGATGTGAAATGGACTGAGTATCGGACAAGCACAGATCAGGACAGAGGCGCAGAAATGCTCCCACACCCCATCTGAGGAAATTACGGAAACCCAGAGCCTCACTTCGAGACAGAAATGGCAATTAACCAATCCACTAACAATTTCCCCCCCCTCTGCATACACCTCTCAAACTCTAAACCAAACACAACCACACGCCTACAGCACAACAAACCGCACAAACTTCATTGCACTGCAACAACAAAACAAAACACACATAGACTCGCACAACAGTACACGACGACTACCGGCCGCAAATACCCCAGGCCCAGACAACAGACCCACCGGGCTGAGGCTACCAACCGCACATCACTGCTCCCTTGCACTTTTCCAGCTTCCTCCCACTAACTCACCCTCCCTTTCCGCCTCTTTCAGAGCCGCCAGAGTGCCAGGGGACCACTCCGGTGGTGATAGTGTGCGGTACAAATTTCCTTTAACATTAACATCTGTAATGTTGTATACCTCTGTAAAGAGCTCCGTTATGTATCTGTATTGTTGTATACCTCTGTAAAGTGCTCAGTTGCTTCTCAAAGCTAGGTCCGCACTCAATAAATATAATAATAATAATAATAATAATAATAATAATAATAATAATAATAATAATAATAATAATAATTGCGAAACTGAAAAGGCAGCATTTCATTCGCATCTGCCACATATCATAAGGCTGTTTCAAATAAAGAGAAATACACTTGCTGATTGGGCCTTGCATTGATTGACAAAGCCAAACAAAGTAAAGGCTTATTCTACATGAAAAGTAGGGCATTTGAAAACACGGAGATTGCGATCATGGAAGTGGGGGCATTTTGCAGCTGTAATAATTAACACATGGAGTTAAAATTTCCCTTGCCAAAATGAACATATCATGAAGGGAAAATGAACACGTGGCAGTAAGATGCAATTATATTAAAAATAAACAAGCGGCCTCATGCGTCCAAGGTAAAGTAACCTTTACAAACACAAGTGTCTGTTTATAGAGGCATGACTTTAAGTTTCTATTTCCTGAGAAGGGCACAGTTTCTATTCAGAACACTCAAGCAGTGACCAGGTAGGAATTGTATTGTGGACTGTTCTCTGAGATAAGCAACAAGATGACCATTAGCCTTGGTAGAAGAAAGGCTGATGACTTTACACCAGGCAAAGTCAACAATGGAGTGGATGCCGTGCTCAGAGGGGAAATGAAACCTTGAACTAGAAATGAAACTTAACTGTTAATCGAAATCCAGAAACTGCATATACGTTTGAAGCTTCCCAATAGTTTAAATGGTCATAGCATGTTCATTTTCTCAAGAATCAGATGTCACACTGTAATGGTTTAAGTATCACTAAAACAAAAGCAGCTGAACGGACCTATGACAAGTAGTCCTTATCAGAATTTGACCTTGGAGACAAGACTTACAACCGAAAATATGTTTATAACTCCCCAGAAAATGTCACAAAACGGAGATTCATGGGTTGTGATAACTTACTAAATTAAATATCTGGTAGAAAATGTCACATTCATAACTATTATAATTAGAGTTAGTTCATTACGAGTGTCATGATTAGAGGAACCCATACATATGTATGTTGTTAGGTCTATGGGTAAAATGAATAAAGTTGCCAGGTAGTGACTTTTTAGGTGAAAAATTGAAACTTGTAAAATGAAAACGCCAGTGGGCAGATTTATCCCATCCATCATTTCAACCACATAACTGCAGGAATCTATCCGCAGACAGGGGCAGAGTCTTAGGGGTGGAGAGGACCGCAATGGTTCAAATTAAATTCAGGGCTAATAAGGTAGCACCTCCTCATTTTAATATTTTGCAGGTGTGGCTTTGAGGTTAATATGTGGATGCACACGCCAAAGAGGGGAGAGCTGCCTAAAATCATCTGGGTGGACACTGAAAGAGGGTTGCAGAATTTAACCTTGCCTGGGTGCTGCCTAAAAAATCATCTGGGTGCAACTATTAAATCAATGCTGCAGACTTAACATTGCCTGGGAGACAGCAATTGTGAATGACTAAAGAGGATGGGAACTTTGTAAGGAGAGCACAATAGAGGGATGAATGCTGGTGGCTATCCATGACTGAAGTTCCTGACCAGATACCTGTGCTTTCCCAAGAGAGTGTCCTGAAATGCTGATATGTTTCCTGCACACCAAATACAGAGATTTTCAATGTAAGTAGCTTGTCTCACCTTCCCCTTAATTAGTGGTTGGGTATGTGGAAGTAGACCTGTAGTATATTTTGATAAATAATAATTCAAGGAACTTCCCTATAGCCAAAGGACACAGGGTGCATTTTTTAACATTCTAAATTAACAAACTCACTCCCAGTGGAATACAAAACTATGGTCTGTTAATGTAATTGGGTACACCTATTTTCCTTGTCAACCCCAGAATTCCCTAAAGGGAAGGGGTGTCCTTGTCTAACAACGAAATTCCCAACTGTCACCATTCCTCAGACCTGGGCTTTAAGCAGAGAGGTGCTGAATGTAACTGAATGTCTGGATTCTTGGTGCTGGGTAGAGAAGTGCTTTGCTAAATGACACAAAGTGTCGTTCCTAATTTAAAAACACCCACTCTCTCCTGAGAGTGAGAAAGTGACCCTGATGGAAGAGAGATTTTGGATTGCTTCAGGGTGAAGAAGGAAAAGGTTACACGTGTGACAAATGTGCTGTTTTTCAATGTTTGATGTGCCTTCACATTGTTAGTTTTGACATGCGTGCACAGAGATTATAAATCAAGTGCACTGCGTGGGAGGAGTTGTTTTACACAAATTAACAATGTCACTGTTATTTAAATCAAACTTCAGAAAAGGATATCCAAGTTCACGATTTTCTAATGTTCCATGGTATTGTTTAATTTTGACATTCAGGTTTTTTTGTGAGACAGGAGGGTTGACCTGTTTATTTGGCCTGTGTTCCGTGTATATGAGAGCCACAAGTGAAGTCCCAAAAAGTGAGTTTTGTTTTGAAGCTTTGTTTTGTGCCACCAAGAAGGTGGTGTGTGCAATCAGTTGGTGCAAATATACATTGAACATACTATTTAATAAATATATATTCTTTCTTTGCCCTGGTCTGGTTCTTGGGGGCAGGAATCTATGTGGCTTTAAATAAGTCACAGACAGGGCTAGACTGAATCAGATAAATGATATATTGTGTGGCACTTTAATTGGGGGGAATGAACTCCCCATGTCAAGGGTAATCTCGTAATATACTGTTACATTACTATGTACGGATCAGGGGAAATCCTTTTTGGCTAACCCATCTTTGCTAGTTACACAGGACCAGAATAGGTCAGGGCAGCAGAGACATGTATTAAGCAATCTTGAGGCGCATTATTATGATTTATGCCATGCCAGACTGCAATGTAGAGAAGAAGAGACAGGAAATGAGCAGCATTGTCTGCCACCTGTGTGGCTCAGCCTAAGAACACCATCCAGACTTGCACCAGTAACTTGAGGGAACCTCTGCATCCTTTACCAAAAGGCAATGAGACAGCATGTGATAGGACAATCACAAAGACAGGGATTCCAATTCCTGCAAGACTTTAGGAGAAGCCACAGAAATAAGACAGGCACTTTTGCTGATAATCTGCACAACTAGGGGATCAAAGTGATCAGGGACATGAACAAATCAAGGAAGATCAACCAAGAACCAAGGTTTCCTTAAATAGCCAACTCCTATTTTATTTTTACAAACAAGGAATGCAAAAAGAATGCTTTAAATCCATTGCATGTTCATTAACATGTTAATTGAAGTTTGTACATAGCATACGTTTGCACATATGATTTTGGTATGAAAGATCGGGTGTTGGGTATCCATTGCTTCCGGTAGCTTTGATATCAAAGCTACTATTAATTTTCTACCACCCCAGATTCTTTGTCTGTGGACATTGTTATCCTTGCTTCATCCCTTAATGCCTATCACCCTGTCCAGTCAAGGTCATGCATGAAACTGTGTACAATCACCTTATGGGAAGTACTATTGCCATTAATATGCTTCCATACTATAGCATAAGGCAATATCCAGCCTTTCCTAAAATCAGCCATGGTTAGTCCTCTTTTAAGAAAGACTGCCTCAGTTTTAGGGATCCTCCATTATAGTCTGGTCTGTGGAATTCTGGCTTCTGCGCTGACATGCTTGTCTTCCTTCCTTAACTGTTCCCAATCTTATTCTGTCTGAACAATCACTTCCTCCCTCTTCTGCTCAGCTGTGGAGTTGCTCAGGGTTTGTCTCTTTCTTCAATTCAGCTTAACCTAGAAGTACAGTTCTTGGCTACTGTGGTGTCCACATTTGGGTTCCTATTCTACATCTATGCGGCTGATACCCAGATTCCTATTCTGACGGGTGGCACTCTACTGCATCTCGTTTCTAGGCCTACATCGCTGCCATTCCCTATTGAGTGAGTGCAAAGGCACTCAGGCTCAGTTGATATAAGACTAATGTGGCTGTCTTCCATGCCAACATCATCATTGGAGACCTCTATCTTTGGGGAACTATCTCAATCCAGTCCCGACTGTTAAGTTTACATTTGATGAGCATCTCTTGATGATTCCCCAAACTAACCAGATGTCTGCCCCCTGCTATTACAATCTGCATCTTTTATTTCTGCAGCTTCGCCACTTATTCTGTCACATCATGACAATTCACACCCTCTCTATTTGGTCTTACCGCATATAGTTTGAAGTGCATCCATATCATACAGGACTCGTCAATCCGGCTATCCACCCTTCTCATGTTAGTCCCTTTCCAGGCAAACATCCCTGGCAATTTCAGACTGTCTGCATACTCGTGTTGTCTTTTTATTTATTGTCTGAGGTTTCTTATAAAATCACCCTTTATCACGCTGCGAGGTGCGTGTATTCCTCTTTGTTCTCTAGTCCTGCTCTACTTTCTGAGGTGGGGGTCTCTCTTGCCTGCAAGCAGGCTGCTTCGTCTGTTCTGATTGCTATCATGTGGAATTCTCTCCTGTTCTGTAACCGTTGCATGTCTATTTATCCTGCTTTCCACTGGTACCTTAGTACCTGTTTTTTTGTTTTCTCTTCATTGTTAGCTTTGCCCCATTATTTACACCTGTTATGGCACTAACAGCAAGTGGTCACTTTGTGGTTTACATGTTCTTAAATAGATATAGAAATGGCTGTCACCAACTATGAATCTACCTATGGACAAAGCCTGCACAGTCATTCTACCAGGCCTCCCATATTGGGATGCAACCTTTGGATCGCTGGATGTTTGGACTACAACTCCCATCAGGTCTAGTCAGCATAGTCCATGGTCAGAGATAATGGGAGCCATAGTCCAAAACATCTAGTGAGCTGCTGGTTGATAGGCAGCGTAGCTCTTTTTAGGACCTCTTCCCATCATCCTGGTTCTGCATGGAGACTTCAGAGTTTCCACAACAGTTTCCCAGGGTGCTAGGAAGAAAACAGCGAGACACACTATTTTGTATCCTTGAAGGAATCAAAACGCTAATGTAAATGGGAATACTTTGGCAAAGTTGTTATCGCCAACTCTCAGCCACAGCTTAAAATGTGCTTCTATACTGTAATGTTGGGCTTCCTGTCCCATCTACCCTACCCAGCATAGTCAGTAAGTAGGGATCACTGGCTTAGTAATCCAAAACATCTGCAGAACAGCTGGTTTCAGAGCCCTGCTCTCCTGCAAAACTTTGCCCGCTATTAGCCAGGCAAATCATCCCTTTACCTACATATACGGCCTAATTCACAGAAGTACTTTTTAATGACAAACCCCATTGGAAAACGCTCTTTGAATTAGGCCCTAAGTATCCACGTGAGGATGGGATATCTGTGCTAAACTTTACCAGCTTGTGAAACACTTTTTCCGTCCAAGCAGCTCAATTCCACCAGCGTGCTAGCTGCCAAATACCCAAGAATGTGATCAACCAATTCTAAGAAATAAGAGTGTTTTAAGATTGCAGTGGCTACAATAATGGTTGTCTAAAGCAAAATAATGGTGCTGAAGTGGGAGAATGGAACAAAAGGCTCCCACTAATCCCCTCACACCCCTGGCCTAGAGGATCGCGGCCCAGACACCCGCCACGAGAATAGTTTGCCCATCTACCAGACGACCAAATACCCTGGTACAGGAACATACGGATGTGCCCACCAGCCTGCCCACCAGCCTGCCCTGCCCATGCCGACACCTGCGGCATGGATGAACTCGACTGAACCATTCAACAGTAAATGAACACATCGTTAGAGATGCCATGGCGACCTAGCCAACGGTCAGCACACCCGTGCAAACATGCACACTGGACACTCCCACACCAATCCACACGAAGAACATATTCAGTGCTATGACGTAGGTAACGGACACACCCACTGACGCGCATCTTTATTATTTTTCACATAGGTTTTTCAAAATGCAGAAACGCAAGACGCACAATGAACTCATCTAAAATGCTTGCTCACGCTTCTCTTAAACCCATGCATTGCAATGAGAAATATAACGACGACATGATACTGGGGATAAAGCAATATGATACCATAACCTAAAGCGCCCTGCATCAAACATCTCCACCTATGCACCAGGCCCAAGTAGGCCGCAAGCAAGAGCCTCCATGAACATTGAACGAGCAAGAGTACAGTTGCTGACCCTGCAGAATGAGCCCGGCGAGAGCAGACAATCAAGGGCACAATGTTGCAAACTCGCATGCTGCAAGCCGACGCCAAGGTCACACCTGCAAATTAAGCCAGGCACACAGTGGAAAATGCAATATTAAATGTGCAGAATTCTGCCCCAACCACGGTCTCTCCTCACGTGACCAAGCCGAACCTGACAGGGTGCCAGGCCCAGGAGGAGGGAGGCGCCTGGATCCCACGTTTTAAGACACAGGCAGATACAATTAAGTGACTCAATGGACATCTGCGGTGGTGGGAGTAGTCTGCCTTCCAGCATATGAATAAATCCTCAAATTGTCTGCACATACTCATAGTGATACATTGTTGCAAATGACATGTGCACCGCGAGCTGGGAACAGCGATGGTCCCAGACTGGGGGGCTCGCGAGTAGACCAATCAGAACATGGGGCTCTTATCACTGACACCATTAACATTAGCCAATCCTCAGGGGTCTTCATGTAACAATTTTCATGTATCAAATTGAAGGGACAACCCAAGTATACCACCTGACTGACCCTCGACCACTAACAACGTTCTCTATACGTATGCTATACTAACCCTACCACTCGAGGAACCAATCCAGAGTGGCGATAGGTTTTTTGCTAACTTTCCCAGGTGACGCAAGTAGCGCGTCATACTAAGGTAAAAAGGGCCTGCGATTCCCACGATTGGAGAGAGAGTGTCAGGACGGACGCGTACGATCCTTGACCCATCCCTGCCGTTTTGTTTAATAAACAGCAGAATCACCTTGCTTCTTGCGTGTGCCTCATACTCATTTTTTGGGATATACGGGACGAGTTGGGGCCTCCCTGCCCGGAGGTCCGCGGACGGCCCAGCCGGCCTCGGGAGAATTTCCCCCCGACAAGTTGGAGGCACTGCTGAGATCTGTTTAAGATCTGCTTTTATTTTATTTTTCCGAGTGCCCTCGTTGCGAGGAGGCCCGGCGGCGCGGCCCCCTCTGCCGCTGCCCCCTTTTGAGAACTACAGGACCATCGCGGAACTGCGAGAAGACCGGACAGCGCAATCCGGATATTGGCCTTCGGGAGCCGGTTGAGAAGTATGCCGCCCGCGGTTGGCGAGTGTCCAGACGTGGTCCAGACGAGGGGAGGTGGCGAGCCGCTTGGAGGGGTGCAAGCAGTCGAGCGGTCCCGCATCAAGAGAACTTGGTGAGTATGCCACGCACAACAAGCAATGTGAAATTGTGAGGGAGGGGGGAGGAATTGAATAAGGGAGGCGGGAGGTGTTACACAGGTGCGCGGCGAAGGTTTGAGAAAAATTAGTGTTGACGGTGAAGTGAATGGTAGCTGGACAAGTGCGAGAGCAGTCCGCTACTTTACGGAAGAGGAGGGGGCGGAGCACGAAAACATCACGTGCGGCCGCTCGTAAACACTGATTGGCCTAGGTCGCGACCACGTGTAAGGGTGTGTGTGTGTGTGTGCGGTTTCCTACGATTTGGTGATTATTGATCAATGAGTAGATGAGGATCCTTATTGATCGAGCAGGAAACTCGATAGATGATGTTTCCCTGTAGGCGGTAGCTAGCTGGTTGCCTAATACGGAAGATAATTGGCTGGTTAAGCCCTCCTGTCGAGGGGCGTATCACACGTGAGGCGACGCAGTGTGCGCAGTCCGATTATATTGTTGATTACCTTGTTCCAGGCGTGGCAGGAAGACAGCTGTGGGGTTAACGGGGGTATTTTGAACTTTTAGAAACATGTGAAGAACTTACCAGTAGTTTTGAAGAGATCGGTGACGTCACCAGTAGGGTTTTCATAGGATATCTCGAATACAAGGCATCTTTCTTTCGGAGAGTGGTGGGGAAGAGAATTATGGTGAGGGAGTGGAGACGGAGATAAACTGTAACGAGTTGATCGGGGGAAGGTGAAAAGGGGGACGTGGCTGCGCACGGAGAACGCCGGCCACGGCAAGTGAAAAAGGGGGAGAAGGGATAAGAGAAAGTGGGACGGCTGTATAAGAACGTCACACGGGGCACGCAGCTGCAGGGGGCTACGCGCGCCTCGGCCGCAGGGGCCGTAAAGGTGTTAGGTAAAGGGAGAAAAGAAAGAAAAGAATATACAAATGCAAATGCTGTATTTTACTATTTTTCCTTAGCGGACAATCGCAAGTCCCCAAAATTACGGGGCCAGGTAAAGATCTAAGACTGTATAGTGTACACTGTTAGCAAGATAACCGCTACCAAATAGGGGAAGGATAACAAGTGAAGCGCTACTATGTCATACGGGACAGGATCGGGAGGGTGGGGGAATACTCTCACTACCCCGCTACAGCACATATGTAAAACACTGTCACCCCATAGGGAGAAACTGATCAAGTATAGCATAGAATGGACACAGGGGACGGACAACAAAATGACGACACCATGGCCGCCTAATGGCAGTTTCGATCCATATACCCAACATTCACTATTAACCCATTTGCATAACACATACAAGGGGAAGAAGTTGATACACCACGTGGAGGTGTTTAACTCATGGAGGATGTTCCAAGGGTCCCGACCAGGACCAAACGGAATGTTCATTATGGGGGAAACAACGGAAGAGGAGAAGATTAAGGAGGAAGGAGAGAATGGGGAAAAAGAGAGTGAAGGCACACAGAACACGGGGAACGGACAAGAGGGAGGAGAGAAGAGTAACAACATAAACGAAAAGGAAATAAAAAAGGAACAGAGCGACGATATACCCCTAGCGAAGGTAGTGAAAAAGGAGGAAGGGGGGTTATATCCTTTAACAGAACTATGAGACATGGTTCAATTAAGGGCGGCTGAGGGGTACTCGAACCCGGCATACAGCCCGCCACCATATACAGCCACAGGTAGCCACACGAGAAGGGAGCAGTCTAGTACGACGGGACCAGCTCGTACGAAAATGCCCGCAGGGGAAGGGGGGATTGGCGAAGAGCAGATCGCAGGAATAGGACAGGATGAGTGGGTAGCTGCGCAGGTATTATTAAAATTACGCGGTTCATTAACAGAAGAAGAGGAGGAGGTAGTAAGGAAAATGGACGAGGATAACACCAGGAAGAGTGAAAGGAAAGGGGAAGAGGGGAAAAGAAAGGGGGAAGAGCTGTTACGACAAAGGGAAGAGATTTTGGAGGAACGATTAGCAGAATTAAGGGATGAGCAGAATGCACTGATCAAGCAGCTCGAGAGAGAGAGGAAAGAGAGAGAGCACGGGAAAGGAAAGGAAGCAAGAATGAGTTGGACAAAATGAGGGAACGAACTGAGGAGCAAAAGAGAGAAGCAGAAAGGGTGAAGGCAGTAGCAGAAAAGGTATCCAGAGCAGCACTGCGTGACAAGAAAAGGGAGGAAGAAGAGAAAGAAAAGGAAATGGAAATATGGAAGAGGAGATTACTATCAGAAACGACAAGGAAATACGAAGAAGGGAGGATGATAGAGGGTATATTATAGCGGGAAAGAGCGAGATGGGAAAGGAAGAAAGAAGAAGAAAGGATAATGGAAAAGATGAGTAGTGAAGTAATGGAGGAATTGAAAAAGAAAAGAGAGGAAATTGGTAGAGAAATAGCGGAGAAAAATGAAGGGGAAAGAGAAGATAGGAGAGGGGAGAGTGAAGTAAGGAGGTATTTATACAGGGACACAGAAGTAGCAACAACATCAGCACAAAGAGGAGCAATTGGCAAAGAAGACAAGGGAGGAACGGATCTAATAGACTTAAAAACTGTAACGATTAGGGGGAAAAAGACAGATTGGGGGTTGCCCTTAATGGAGGACTTTTGCAGTGAGGAAGGAGAAGGAATGGAGAAGGAAGGAAGAAACTGTGAAAGGGAAAGCTTAGATAAATTATACATCACCCGGACAAATGGAGAATCACCATGGATCTGCAGGAGAAAGGAAGAACTGGAGGGAAGTGAGGAGGAAGAGCAAGGAATGGCGGAAAGGCAGACACGTGCAGCTACACCCTCACCATCCCGTCCTATATGCTCCACTACCTCACGCTCATTACGTGCAACATGCCCATCTAAACTCGCGCCCTTCCCCCACAAACTGACACCCTATGCAGGCAGGCTTAGAGACCTCCCTGGACGCAGGCAGGGAGAACGAATACACACGCCCACATTAAATAAAGGAAATGATAAAAGAAGGGGAAGAGATGGAGTAGAAACAGTTACGAGCAGGGGAAATATGGACCCCATTGACGATGTAGAAGACAGGGAAGAAGAGGAGGGGTGTACGGATTCGATTATGTGGAACCCAGGGGGCCAACCAGGACACAACTTAATGCCACTTCTGGAGAGGGGAGGGGTTAGACCACAATACGTCCCCTGGAAGCATGCAGACAAGGAAAATATAAAGTGCAGGCTCCCATCATTAAGTGGAGGTGCGGGAAAATGGATATATGAAATGGAAAAACACACCGCAGGAAAGAAACTGGCAGTGGGGGATGTAAAGGGCCTTCTAATATCAATATTGGGGGATGCAGCAGATGACATCTGGAAGAGAGCAGGCTTCCCCGGGGTCACAATAACAAACACATCACACGATGGGGCACCATTCGCAAACTGCAGACATGCATTATGGCAAGCGCTGAGGGTACAGTACCCAGACACATCGGACATAGGAGCAATTACCTCACGCAAGATGCGTGAGAACGAAGATCCTGTTGATTATATCCAGGAAATTCAAGAGAAGTGGCGTATGGAAACTAGAGAACAATGGGACAAAACACCAGCAATATTCTATCATATACTAGTACAAGGACTCCCAGAAGCAGTTCAGAAACAATTGAAGAAAGTAGTGGGGATGGAAGCAAAAGCATGGCCAGAAATATAACTGACGATAGTGCATCATTGTAGGACATGGCAAGAAAAGATGAAACAAAAGGAAGAGGATAGAAAAATGGAAGAGGCTAAATTGGTACAGAAAAAACTTACTAAACACACGATGGAAGGTGCACTAATAACTACACCTGCAACAATGACTCAAAACCCCACACAAGTAGTGGCTGCACAAGATCCCTCCCAAATACAATCATCACAGATTGTAACACAACAGCTGCCGCCACTCCAACCATACACGACTAACATGGGAGGAGGATACTCAACGCCAGGAGCTGGATATTATAATTACAACAGGGGAAGGGGAGGAATGATGAGGGGGAGAGGATACGGATATAACACACAACAGCAAGGGGGAGGATTTAGAAATTTCTACCCCACCGGGCAACCAGTATACCAGGACAACTCAGGAAGCTTCCCATGGCAGAACAGGGAACCACCGGTGTGTTGGATTTGTGGATTAGTAGGGCACATGTCACGCACGTGTAGAGTGAGACCAGGCACACCATCATGGGGAGAACAGGGACAACAAGGGTCTACACAGGAACAGCAGGGCATCCAGCAACAGCAGGCATCGCAACAGGGAAATGGGCAGCAACAACTAGCAACACAACAACAGCCACAGACATATTCACTGCCACAACAACAGGTAGCAATAGCACAACAACCCCAAGTACAGCAAGTACAGCAACCTGCCCAAATTCAAGACCATAACATAACATCTACCAATACACAACTACAGCAAACACAACTGGGAAGGGTGACAGTCCTGGGACACAACCCTTACACAGGAAGTGGTCAATCATTATACCCACAATAGGACAGCCCACAGACGGCCTTGGTGTGTCCCATCCTGTCGGTAACACCTAATAGTGCGGAGGAACCACGCATAGAGGTAACGATAGGTGACAAAAAATTATCATTCCTTGTTGACACCGGGACGACCCGGTCTTGCATAAGGGAAGGTAAATTTAAGATGTCAGATGAAGCCATGAACACCCAAGGATTCTCTGGGGCTAGGGGGTTGGTTCCCTTTACTGATAACATTCCCTTATCAATAGGGGATTATGACATGTCAGTTCCGCTTTTATACTCTAGGGCCTCACCAGTAAACATACTGGGGAGAGACATAATGAGCAGGTTGAATATGACAACCTCCTTTACGGAGGACGGAATAATTTGCTCCACTCCAGGAATAAACATGCTCACTGCACGACAAATTATGCAAGCATACTGTGGACAGACAGTGATTAGGGCTGAACCAGTAGATGGTGAACTGTTCCAGTACGGGACAGACATGGCATTTGCATGGATGCCAGGAATAGAAGGAAAGATCTGGAGGAGGCCAGCAGCCTATTTGTTTAGACCAGAAACACCAGCCAATGAACCAGAAGGAAAGGTGATTTCAGTGAACATAGAGAGCATTATAGCAACTGCTGATTACATCGCAGTACATGCCCAAGACAGAGAAGGAAGAGCATGGAGGGCAGTGATAGCCCTAGCAGAGGGATGTAGGCTCACCCAGGTGTCAGACGAGGAGCTCTTCTCAGAAGAAAAGGAAGAAGGTGAAATGGTATTTATGATGAGTGTAGAAATAGGGCTAAGAGTGACGAACAAACAAGTGGCACAGAAAATTGCAATGGCACTTGAAGCACCCACATCCACCCCAGTTCCCTTCTTTGAGGAGGATATGGCAAAGGTACCAACATCATTATGGACTACTAGTCCCTATGACGTGGGGTGCATAAAAAGTATAGGGGGAGTAAGAATACAATTGAAAAAAGGTGCAATACTCCCCAGAGTGAAGCAGTACCCACTATCAAAAGAGGCAGATGAGGGCATATATGAAACAATAACGGCCCTTATAAACAATGGCATATTGGTACCATCAGAATCACCATGTAACACAGCTGTATACCCAGTGCGCAAAGCTAAAGGGGGGTCTTGGCGCTTCATACAGGACCTCAGGCCCTTGAACAACATAGTGGAAGCAGAATACCCCATAGCAGCAAACCCGGCCACAATATTGTGTGGCATTCCAGCAGAGGCATCACGATTTACAGTGATAGACCTCAAAAATGCCTTTGATGGGTCATCAACAATAGACCAAAGTGATGGGATAAGGAGAACTGGGGCAGCAGTGGTAAAAATGACAGAGGAACCGGTGTGTGTGGCGGTGAAATGCGTACAATTACCACAGCATTACTCTGCTCAAGCAGCAGAACTGGTTGCACTGATCTTGGCATTGAAGGAAAGCTTTGACAAAAGAGTGACTATATATTCTGACAGCGCATATGTCACGTCTACTGTCCACTCAGGATTGTCCAAATGGAGGAGAAGAGGGTTCAGGAGAGCTGACGGCACCCCTGTGCAACATGCTCTCTTATTAGCTGAACTAATTGAAGTAATAAATGACCCCCAAGAATTAGCTTTGGTCAAATGTACCGCACACACTAATGGAGAAGATCATATCTCAAAAGGAAATGCAGCAGCAGACGCACATGCGAAGTATGCTGCATATTTTGGTGAGATATGGAACCCCCCAGAGTTTGAGAGAGGGAGAGGGAGGGGGATAGCTAAAGAGATGTTGATAAGAGAAGGGTACACCCATCTCCCAGCCACACAGATAATGGAGCTACAAGCGGCTGCACCAATGGCAGAAAAAGAAATATGGGTAAAAAGATGATGTACAATGTCACCAACTGACGCACTATGGCGCCAGGGTAACACTGGAAAGATGGTAATGCCATTGGCACTATTGAACACCGCCCTGAGCCAACTCCATCACCCAGCCCACACAGGCAAGGAAGTTATTACAGCACGAATTAGGGAAGATTGGTTCTGTGCCGAGTTAAATTCCCATGTGACAAATTTTATCAGCAATTGTCTCACATGTCAACAGTTCACGGCCGGTCACACGCTGAAGGTGATAAAGGTACTATACCCCGGCCAGAGGGACCCTTCCTGCACATCCATATTGACTATGTTGATATGATCAACGTATGTCAAGGAAATAGGTATATGATTGTAGTAGTATGCCCATTCTCCAGGTGGATTGAGGTAGGACCCTGCTCACACCCAGATGCATTCAGAGCAGCCAAATTTCTAGTGAGGGAGGTTTTCCCCAGGTGGGGAGTGTGCGAGGTACTGTGGTCAGATAATGGCCCGCATTTCGCTAATGAAATGTTCCAGCACATCACATCCTTACTGAACATCAAGCATAAATTTGCATGTGCATATCACCCACAGGCCAACGGTATATGCGAACGCCTGAATGGCCTACTGAAGGAGGCAATTGCAAAGATACAGCTAACAACAAAGAAGAGTTGGTTGTATTGCCTTCCGCTAGCTCTATTTGAGCTGAGGAATAGACCAGGCTCCGACCACCACCTCACTCCTCACGAGGTTGTGACCGGACGTCAAATGCGCCTTCCTCTAACGCCAACATCAAGAGCATTCACAGATTATGAAAACACGCAACTGTCCTTGGTGATGAAATGTACCAATATGTGTCTTCTTTGATTACTAGTGTAGTGTTTGTGTCTCAACAGCTCGAGCGCACGCGGGGCGGGTCTAAGAGTGATCAACAAGAAGACGCGGATAAAGAATTGGAAAAGGAAACACTGTGCAAAATTGCTAAAGGTGAGCACGTGCTACTCCGCAATTTCAATAGAAAGTGGAACAGCCCATGCTTCACTGGCCCCCACCTGGTAGAGGAGGTATCTACGAGAGCGGTAAAGTTGCAGGACAAACGTGCTTGGAATCACCTACACGACGTAAAGATCTGCAAACTCCAGACCCGCCCTAGCGTCACCGACAGGGCCATTGGAAGAACAGCAACAGCGTCGCCCACGGAGGAAGAGACTTCTACCACAGCTGACGACCTAAGTGCCTCCATACCCTACCACCCCCCAGATTCCCCAGAGACAACTACTGAAATAGAAAAGGGTAATTCCCATACCGCCCACCCCATGGTCACATGATCAAAGAGTAAAGAGACTTCCGCCAGTTGAGCCCCAAACCCTCTGCCCATCGACTCCCTACCCACTGCAGTAATCACCCAACTGAAGGACATTGTCTAGCACATATACACATGTAAACACTTGAATGTTCTCTTTCTTCTTTTCTCGCACATGCAGGTACCGCGTATTATCGTACTGCTAAGAAAACAGATAACTAACAAAGTTCATTGCCCAGGAGCAGATGCTACCCTCAGATGATAACTACCCTGAAGAGCTATCACACCAATTTGTCTATCACATAAAAAGGCCAAAGTACCTGAAAAGAAGGAGGGTACATGTCTACTACACAGCATTTCTCTTGGCCATAGAACAATCAATGCCCCATCTTCACCAACGCTTGCCTGCCCAAAGAGATAGATCGCTTAGATGGGAACAGCTCTTCGCCTGGGCACTGAACGACTACTTGATAGGGAGAGCTTGAAAACAACAACTAACACTAATAACAAGCATATTGAGAATTTTCAGGCGGGCAACTTTAACGTCGCAAGAATAAGCTGCCGGACTGCAGCAAGGTAAGAGCAAAATGCCGGTGAGACTAGCCTCTGTAATAAAGATGATAGGGATTTTGATGATCACCGGGTTTTTGGCTGCCTCTGTATGGCAGAAAAGTTATGCTATCAATATTTTGGCTGTAACCAAACCTAATATACCCCCATCCACAGCTGTAACAGGTGTTACGTCAGGTGGTACTAGCAAGATTCCACACAAGGGAAATAGAGTTAAACGCAGCACATACTCAGATAATAAAGGTATTGACAATTACATACAAGATTCAGCACACGTCTCGAACAACATGTGGTACCAACACATGACCCAAATAGGTAAGCAGACAACAGAAGACAGCTGCTACATCTGCTCATTGATCCCATACGCCATGAGCGCTTCTCGAACTTTCGTTGCCACGGAAATAGATGAAAAGACAGCACAATGTATAGTATACTTGGCACTGTTCCAAACGAAAGGGAGATTTCAAGGGACGGTGGTGCACCTGGTATGGAAAACGCAAGACACATACCCATACGAAAACAACTTCCTCAAGACTTATTTGAGTTACCACAAGACCAGTTTGCATGCTGAAGCATTCAGATACATGACAAGTGGCCCTGAAAAAGGAGAAACAAAGAAAGTAACACTACAATACCTACCATGTGATTGGTACACCACTGAAGTTCCTGGTAAACAAGGATGTTGGGAAAGACCACTGGTAATAATAACAGGGAAGGTGTACCTGGACAACAAATGGGACACAAGAGTGTTTGGCAGCAACATGGTAACGAGAGAAAATATTACAACTATTGCTGAACACAATGACAGATGTTGGATGACTTGGGTCAAGTACGTACCCATGCTAACGTGGATAGAGAAGGATGAAGACCCAATAACAATACTGCCGCTGTCTGCACCTAAGGTATGCTACCTACATAGAGGAGAAGTGGACGTGGGATACAACACCAACTGTGCAAGCGTGATGGAGTTACCTGAGGGGGGAGCAGGAACAGCAGTATTAATGGACCATTACTGGGCCTGCAGAGACAAGGCATACCACACACTGCCCCCTCTGTGGAATGGTGTTTGCACAATGGTACACGTTAATGTACCATCACTAGTGGTGCCCCAGAAACATGTGAACGTGGCGAACTTCCCTAAAATGGATGAAGGAAACAAGAGGAAGAAGAGATCTGTACCACCTCAGAAGAGCCAGAGAGCCAAAACAACAGCAACAACACTGTCCTGAATAGAAAGAAAAGACAAGGAGAACCTCTAACAGGAAATTACCTATGGGGAAGGTCGGAAACAGCACTCACTTCAATCCCACCAGAACACAGGCTATTCAGCAGAGCAGCAATGTTCTTCTCTTCAATAATACATCCGGGACTACAAGCTTACGCAAACGCAAAATGGCTCCAGATAACTCGATGGGAACCAATGATGACAATTAATTCTACAGTAAATGGATTCAACGCAATAAAAGAGGAACTGCGAGCAGTGAGGATGGTAGCACTACAGAACAGATATGTACTGGACCTCCTCACAGCAATGGAAGGAGGAGTTTGCGCAAAGATAGGACAATCATGCTGCACATTCATTCCTGCTAACGATGCTGACAATGGTACACTGACAGAAGCAGTATCACAACTGGCCCAGATGCACTCCAAAATGATGGATGAAAGTAAAGGAGTGAAGAAGGATGACAGCTGGTTTTCACTATTATGGTCATGGATGCCACCTTGGCTGTCGGACGGACTGAAGATTATAGTTGGATGCATAATACTGGCTGGAGCTACACTGATTATAATTAGATTTTGGAAGGCCCGGAAGGCACGCACCACAGATGAAATGATCGAAATGGTTGGCATGCACCCCTTGATGCCGGCAGATGATGGCCAGCACACAGGCACAATAATAAAAGAAAGAGAAAAACTGCGCAAACAGATCATCACCAACCACCTGGACCCATCATCTGTGAAGCTCGAAAACCCAAGAAACCCAAGGAGCTACATAGGGAAATCGGTATACTGCACACCTGGAGGAACCTGTGTATATATGTATTGGTCATTTGAAGACCATGTCAACCACTATGGACATTTGGGAGGAGTAACTAAAATATGGAGAGTGAGAGGAGATAAGGAAAAGGATATGTTTGTGGTCGACAAGTCGACCAGAGGGGGGACTGAAGTGGGAGAATGGAACAAAAGGCTCCCACCAATCCCCTCACACCCCTGGCCTAGAGGATCGCGGCCCAGACACCCGCCACAAGAAGAGTTTGCCCATCTACCAGACGACCAAATACCCTGGTACAGGAACATACGGATGTGCCCACCAGCCTGCCCACCAGCCTGCCCTGCCCATGCCGACACCTGCGGCATGGATGAACTCGACTGAACCATTCAACAGTAAATGAACACATCGTTAGAGATGCCATGGCGACCTAGCCAACGGTCAGCACACCCGTGCAAACATGCACACTGGACACTCCCACACCAATCCACACGAAGAACATATTCAGTGCTATGACGTAGGTAACGGACACACCCACTGACGCGCATCTTTATTATTTTTCACATAGGTTTTTCAAAATGCAGAAACGCAAGACGCACAATGAACTCATCTAAAATGCTTGCTCACGCTTCTCTTAAACCCATGCATTGCAATGAGAAATATAACAACGACATGATACTGTGGATAAAGCAATATGATACCATAACCTGAAGCGCCGTGCATCAAACGTCTCCACCTATGCACCAGGCCCAAGTAGGCCGCAAGCAAGAGCCTCCATGAACTTTGAACGAGCAAAAGTACAGTTGCTGACCCTGCAGAATGAGCCCGGCGAGAGCAGACAGTCAAGGGCACAATGTTGCAAACTCGCATGCCGCAAGCCGACGCCAAGGTCACACCTGCAAATTAAGCCAGGCACACAGTGGAAAATGCAATATTAAATGTGCAGAATTCTGCCCCAACCACGGTCTCTCCTCACGTGACCAAGCCGAACCTGACAGGGTGCCAGGCCCAGGAGGAGGGAGGCGCCTGGATCCCACGTTTTAAGACACAGGCAGATACAATTAAGCGACTCAATGGACATCTGCGGTGGTGGGAGTAGTCTGCCTTCCAGCATATGAATAAATCCTCACATTGTCTGCACATACCCATAGTGACACATTGTTGCAAATGACAGGTGCACCGTGAGCTGGGAACAGCGATGGTCCCAGACTGGGGGGCTCGCGAGTGGACCAATCAGAACATGGGGCTCTTATCACTGACGCCATTAACATTAGCCAATCCTCAGGGGTCTTCATGTAACAATTTTCATGTATCAAATTGAAGGGACAACCCAAGTATACCACCTGACTGACCCTCGACCACTAACAACGTTCCCTATACGTATGCTATATTAACCCTACCACTCGAGGAACCAATCCAGAGTGGCGATAGGTTTTTTGCTAACTTTCCCAGGTGACGCAAGTAGCGCGTCATACTAAGGTAAAAAGGGCCTGCGAGCCCCACGATTGGAGAGAGAGTGTCAGGACGGACGCGTACGATCCTTGACCCATCCCTGCCGTTTTGTTTAATAAACAGCAGAATCACCTTGCTTCTTGCGTGTGCCTCATACTCATTTTTTGGGATACACGGGAGGAGTTGGGGCCTCCCTGCCCGGAGGTCCGCGGACGGCCCAGCCGGCCCCGGGAGAATTTCCCCCCGACAGTGCCATCTCTGAAAAGAGTTCATAAAGCAAATTCAAATTAAATGTCTCGCCCCCAACTGAGTGAAGGGTGACTGTTTCCACGATTCGTTTTCAAATTGAAACACTTAGTTTATAGAACAGCTTACTATAGCCGGTGGCTGCGCTAACCATAGGAAGATACAGTCACTGCCAATGTTTTCCTCCTGATAATTAAGCACAGCGAGACACACTATTCATCCGGGTGCAACAACACCTCTGGCGTTAGTTCAATCGTGGAGAGTGTATACCTACTAGTGATCAGTGAAGAGAAAAGAGACACCAAAACAACATGCCTGCATGCTGTAGCCCCTCAATAGAATCTCCTTATATAAAACTTTGAAAAAGCCTACGCCAAATGTTGTAAACCACAGGCACCTAGGCACTCATAGTATGAGTATGGTGGTAAGAGTGAAAGAGGTATTATAAAAATCCCTATTGTGGTTTGGGAGAAAGCAAGTCCTGCATGCTGCGATAAACCACTATTTACCACATGCATTATTTTCCACGTGCCTCATGTGGAAAATATCCCCGGCGATCGACACTCATAATTAGGTGGCATTTTAAAAACAAGTGGCATTTCAAATTCCACAGGCCACATGACCAAACTTTGAACCAGTGCAGTCTATTGCGCCTGGTATCATCACAAGAGAAATATATGCCCTGCTGCAAAAATACATTGAAAAATATGTGTTAGCCCTAAGACAATGTTTGCCCTGGTGCCAGGCTCGGACTGGCCTATAGGGCATTAGGCCCAAGGCCGAACCAAAAATGCAAAATGCTCGCGTGGGACACTTTTTTGGCCAATGTGGGCCAATTTCTTCACTATGCATCTAGTAGTTTTGACCAGTGTTGCTGAATAAATATTTATTTAATGCACAATTTGTATCACATTTCATCTAAAAAAACTCCCCCTTGGGTACTATGCAAACACTATCATAAAGGGAATGAATAGCTACTTGCAATGGTGTGCCGCCACTTTTTCAAGGGTTCCTGGGGCAATGTTATGGCCCAGCCCGACCCTGCTAGGTACTAACACCAGGCAACATTTCAGTTATTTTTTTATTTAATTATTGTGCATTTGTTCGGCGCTTATACAACAAGTAAATTGTGTTTCAAGGCGCCCACATGGCAACGGGGAGGGAACATGGGATGGAAAAACAATGTACACACTGAAGAAAGACGACAAACCTACTATGCCTTGTGAGTATCCAGAGTTTGCAAGCGCAAGGAGAGAAAGGGGAAGGGAGAGTGGGGGTAAGTGGGGAAGTGGGGGCTAAGTGTGGTGCAAACTTTATCTAATGAGGCCCCACATATTCTACCATGAACACCATACCCACAATGATGCCCATGCCGTAACCTGAGCTCTGACAAACTAAACGTAAACAGGTGCACACTGGGTAGCACACACAATGTATATTAAAACACACCTCATGCTAAGTGTTGCCATCACTCTTATCAAAGGGTCGAACCCGGAAATAAACTAGATTGTCCCGAGAAGAGAGAAAACGTCTACTCCGGTACACCACTCTTCTCCCACAAACGAATGCAGATCCGTCCTCGCTGCACAAGACACCACATTTCTAAGAAGTGGGAGTGAGACACACTCCCTGCATCAACATGTGAGCCAGAGACTGGGCTCTGGGAGTCTCTGCAGAAAGAAGCGCTCAGCAGGGCCTACGTGACGTTTTGCAGAATCGTGTTGCAGAAATAGATGTCGTTAGCAGAGGGAAGTCACGCACTAAATACAGCAAGTTGCGGGGAGCCAGCCATCTGACAAGCATGGCCAGAGCAACCTGCAAAAGGCAACCAGTCCGCAGTGCTGGCAAGAAAGCATGAACAGACGCCCAGGCCGCTGCTCCAAAGATCTAACAAAAAGGAATGTGCCCCAGGAATGCCGCAGATGCTGCTTCCCCTCTCCTGGAATGTGACCTTGTGGCCTCGCGGGCAGGTACCTTTCTTTCTTCTAAATGCGCAGACTAATGCACGTTTTATCCTAGATATTTCCCGCCACATTTTTGTGGCTTTTCTGACACGCAGCAGGACAAAAAACCGCGTAACAAGGACGTGCTTTTTCTATCGTTTGCTCACTTTGATCGTTTATCTGTAACACTTTTTTAGATTTCATTCACAATATTGTAAAATATTTGAGCCACACAAGCCAAGTGCCTCTACCTGCCCCTTCTGTCTGGACCACATGTATTGGTTATGAAGCACACCTGGCTCCCCCTGGTGGGGCAGTACCTTGACACCTTACATTGCCTTGTCCTGGGAAGGAGAGGCGGGAGCGATTCACCTGGGGACAGGCTCTCTTTCATCGTCTCACCATGTAGGTATGAAATGCTTCAATTTGAAAAGTAAATCACACCATTAAAGTAGACCACATTAGGAGTTTCTCTTTTCCAATGAAAGCATCAAGATAAAAAAAAAAAAACAGGTACACATTGGTTAGACTTGATCTTGGTGATTGCGTAGTCCTTGTGGAGTCCTGAGCATTGATCTGTCTGGAGAAGGGTTACAAAGTCTCTGGGTTAAGGTTGTGGGAGTGATGCACAAGTGAGATGCCGAATTAGCACCCTAGGAGGGTGGAGCAACCAATCAGGTTGCTCAGATAGCCGGCTGAATCTACTGATCGAAGGCCGCGTTCTGACCAATCTGATGGCTGCTTCCCCCACCCTTCCATTTTACCCCCACCCTCTCTTCCCTTATTCATTGTAAGCCCCTCCAGCCCCACTTACCCGATTACCGTAGCAGTGGCGCCCACCGCCACTGCTGCTGCCTCCTCCCAGTGTCCCGGCTGGCTGCTGTGGAAACAGAAGGGTCTCTGTACGGAGCCCGTCTTCTTGATTTATGGCGTCCATCTTTAGGGATTATTTTGTGGCGTCCCGTTCATTGAAACGAAATACTTTGCTCTCAGCACCCCGGGTTACCAGATTGAAAATCTGGCTAATAGCAATATGCACCCGTTCCAAGGGCTGGAATGGGTGATAATGGCGCTGGGGACCCTCGTTAAACGCCCTTCCCCTCTGGCCCCATGCCGTTATCAACCGTTCCAGCCCTTGGAACAGGTGATTATTTCCTGAATGTGTACTTTCGCTGATAGTATGTGCAAGATGTGAAGCCTTGGCACATTGCAGAACCCTTAGTGGTTTCACCTAAGGGAAAATACCTAATGTAATCTTTTTTTGTAAGAAGCTATTATATTGATGTTGAGTTTTGCGGAGGTGAGAGTATTGCAACAAGAAATGACTACGTTCACAGATGGCTTCATATAAAACACCAACGGGACAGGAGGATATGTCGGGAGGATAGCTCAGGGGCAACGTGCTCGCCTTGGAAGCAAGATGACACGGAGCAACACAGGTTCGATCCCCGGGTCCACGCTTAGAAACCTCTGGCTATTAAGCGTGTTATAAATAACCTTTCATATCATATCATATCATAACATATAATAATTATGACGAACGACTGGAGATGTTCCAAAGGTGATCATCAAGTCCACAGCTGGTGGGGGCCAGTGCAGATGGAATACAGGTTGCATCCCCTCCACAGGCCATCGCTGAGTGTCTGTCATGCACAGTGCACCATGTCAGGAGTGCTCTGCACTGCCGAATTCTTCAGTTAGTCACTGCAAGCCCTAATGCAGTGAGCAGTCCCACATGGAGGCCCGCAGGCCCTCTGTCGATCACTAGATGTCACTGTGGAGGACTGGCCCATGGGTAGTCACAAAGGAATATGATTTAGATGCGTGTATTGCCTTCTATGCGCCACACTAGGGCAGAACCTTGGAAGGGAAATTGGCAACCAGTGCGACTTCCTGCACAGCTTCCTGTGTGGGAAGAAGAGGTCCAGCAGCGAACTGGAGAACCAGGCAAAAAAAGGTTAGTGCGAACCTGGCGCACAGCCCTCCTGTTACAATCCTTGGGGTCCCTCAAGAGCAGCCCTTGTCACAGTCCCTTGTATGACACCTCCCTGTAAATGTCCCCCTCATACATTCCCATAACAGTCCCTCGCACACAGCCCCATCAAAGTCCCTGGTGTGCAGTCCATCATCCCGGCTTGTGCACTGCACAGCTCCCCTACCATACTCACCAGTGTGCAGTGCAGCCCCCCCCCCCCTTCATGGTCTCTTGTGTACAGCCCAGCCCCCAAGTCACAGTCACACACAAACAGTGCAGTCCCCGTGTCATGGTCCCTCGCATGCAGTGCAGCATCCTGTCACAGTGCTTCATGCACAGTGTTCCCATTGTGGCCCCTTGCACACTGCCTCCCTTTCTTGGTATCTCTTGCACAGCACCCCGGGATGGTGCCTCATGTGCCACTCTCATCACATGCCTTTGTGCACAGTCCCCCCATCATGGTCCCTCACAGCAGAGCAGCTGCCGTCATGCTTTTCCCAAAACGTGACACATTCCCCTGTCATGGTTCCTCCTGTGCAGCCCCTGTCATGGTCCCACACACGCAGCTCCCAGTCATGGCCCATCAAGTGTAGTCCTCTGGGCACGGTCCCTCACATGCAGGCCCCCTCACATGCAGTGCAGCATCCGGTCACAGTGCTTCATGCCCAGTGTTAACATTGTGGCCCCTTGCACACAGCCTCACTGTCTTGGTATCTCTTGCACAGCACCCCATCATAGTCACTCTTGCACAGCCCCCTCGGTATGGTGCCGCATGTGCCTCCATCATCGCAGTCCCTTGCGCACAGTCCCCCCATCATGGTCCCTCACATGCAGAGCAGCCCCCGTCATGCTTTTCCCCACACGTGACACATCCCCCTGTCATGGTTCCTCCTGTGCAGCCCCTGTCATGGTCCCACACACGCAGCTCCCAGTCATGGTCCATCAAGTGTAGTCCTCTGGGTACGGTCCCTCACATGCAGGCCCCCTCACATGCAGTGCAGCATCCGGTCACAGTGCTTCATGCCCAGTGTTAACATTGTGGCCCCTTGCACACAGCCTCTCTGTCTTGGTATCTCTTGCACAGCACCCCATCATAGTCACTCTTGCACAGCCCCCTCGGTATGGTGCCGCATGTGCCTCCATCATCGCAGTCCCTTGCGCACAGTCCCCCCATCATGGTCCCTCACATGCAGAGCAGCCCCCGTCATGCTTTTCCCCACACGTGACACATCCCCCTGTCATGGTTCCTCCTGCGCAGCCCTTGTCATGGTCCTTCACACTCAGCACCATCATGGTACCACACACGCAGCTCCCAGTCATGGTCCATCAAGTGTAGTCCTCTGGTCACGGTCCCTCACATGTGGGCCCCCTTGCATGCACAGCCCCATCACAGCCCCTTGTGTACAGCCCGGTCACATTCCCGCTTCCTCTTGCTTTTCCTTTATCCTTGTTCCGGTGCTCTTCCTTATCCCATGTCCTGCTCCTTTACCTCATCGGGTAGGAAAGCGGGAATGGGGCCTGGTTAATGATCATGCACTTGGCCAAGAAGCCAATGGCCATGGTAAATGGCCATATCCTTTGGCCCACACAGCCTCAATGAGAAGAACTCCACTGAGAACTATGCATTTGACTTCAATTGTGATATCAAAATGAAAAATGTTAGTACTGCAGGTAGTGTGAAAACTATAGAAACATATTCTATGGGTCTTCCAACACCACCTTGGTGAAATGTATGTTCTGGCTATCTTGAACCCACCCTTCTCTATATATTGGACCCTGATAATTATTACTGTTTACTTGATGACTTGTTAAATTCTCACTACCCATGTTTTACTCTATGAACTCTACAGGCTCCATTGCTAGGCTTGTGTTATAAAGAAATATAGAAATAATAATAATAATACACAATAACCTTACCATCCAAACGTAACTATAATTCTTCGAGATTGACCTTAACATGTCATTTTACTGAATCTATAACATATTGATGTTATGAAAGTATAATATTCTGCTTTTCAGGAACAGACAGTTGTGATGTTAAAAAAGGAGATTTTGTGAACAGTTCCCTCACTTCGATGTTACTGCCCTTCCTTGGAATGCTCCAAAGTGATAGCTACACTATGCACTTCTTCATTTCATGTAATCACCATTCTATGATGGAGTATGCTGTGCACTTTGTAACATTTGACTGATTCAATGTAGATTTCCTTTTGATATATCCTGAAGGCCAGAGGCACTATTTTTCCAAATCGTTTGAGTTTGCAGCTAAGCAGAGATGGCTTTCTGCATGCCAAATGTATCCATTTAAGAACAAAGATGAACATAGAATAACTGCAGTGGAATTTCTGTGACTGGAGATACTCATCTGTTACTATTAGTTGCAGGACTGTTAGAATCTAATGACTGCCAAGGGACATTATTGTGAAGTATGAGGAGGTGGATGTGAAATTAAGACAAAAAGCATGTGAGCCTCTTTATTTTTTTATTTTTACATGTGTAGTAGTATTTTATATTTAAACATTTCATCTCCCTCACTTTAATTTGTAATTTGCACCACCAATGATGCCATCGAGGAAATTATAAGTGATGTATTCAGTGATGTCATCAGTGTGCTCTTTCAAGCAATGTCATTGATTATGCCGTAAGTGATGCCAAATGTGATGTCATTTCTCATGCTATAAGTGATTTCTTTGTGATGTCATGAGTGTGCTCTGCTTTCTAGTGATGTCATCGGTGATGATATAAGTGATGTTACAAATGATGCCATATGTGATATTATCAGTGATATCATCAGTGTGCTCATGGGCTGTAAAAAGGGGCAGCTTGGAGATAAGGTGGTGTAGCTTCCAACACCTGCTGAATTTCAGGGGTATTATTGCATTAAACAGGCACCTTCACGATGCCTGGGAGTTCACCTCCTCTTTGGAGCCTCTGATCAATGTATTGTGGGCAGGGAGTATGCAAATTACCACAAAAAGCTTTTTGATGCAGAATTGTATTTTTATTTTGTTCAACAGGGATATTTTATACATAACTTTCGCAACCCAAGACAACCAGCTCTAATAGAAAATGTGTGCATTGGGAACTGGGCAGTATGTAAATATCCTATATATTTCCCTACGGGGACTAGGCAGTATATACAAATCCTATATAATTCTATAAGGATATTTGTGCATTGGGGACTGGGCATGCACACAGGCACATGCACAGCGCCTCTGTCCCTTATAAAAGTCTGTGAAGGTGAAAGGATGGCAGGCCAAAAACCAAGAATAAAAACAATTAAAATGCCAAAATAATCACTGCAAGGGAAAACAGGGTTTATTACATGGTCACGGATCTCTCTGATTTTCCAAGGGTTTACAGGTTATATAGCGGCCAGACATCAAATTAACAATACTATGCATAATAATGAGTACAGCATAATCCCACCACCTTCATTGGCTACCACCTATAGAACATGCTAATCCCCCTTACAGTCCCTTGACCGATTGGCCACATCTACGCTACCCCCATTTCCCTAGACACGTGGTCACTGTCAAACTCAGGTTTATGATTAGTGGGTTCTTATCAATAGGTCCGTAAATTTGGGACTATCACGTGATGTGCACCTGACTGTTCCAGACACAAACAAAGTAGCTTGGCAAGACCAACTCTGCTTTGATTAGAGAATAGGCTTCCTCATTAACCCAGACGCCATGAGGCACACAAGATGCACCCCCGACCTGGTACTAAATTTATTAGCATTACCTCGGCTCCTTCCATCCCAAATCACAAGATGTTCCAGACATGCCTCCCCCTTACCTCCTCCTAACCCCAGGTGCCCAAGAATGACTTGAACAGGACATCGCTTTTGAGTCTGAATTTTGAGGATTTGTTTGCTTAAGTTGTGTGCCTAGTTTTAATTCTTTTGGGGTTTCCACACCGGGGTGAGGGCAGTAGTGTTCTAAATCTTTGCCTGGCTCTTTGGCATCACAGAGCATCATGCCCTATTCTCATGAATGTGTCCTTCATTGGGCAAATCCCTTCCTGCTCTTTTATCAACTAACATTCCATTCGCACTACATTCAGGTCCCACAGCTGGATAACATTAGTGCTTATCTGCACACCATGGCTGCCTCTGACCTCGACTTGTCTCCTGGGGAATGGGAAAGGGGATTTGTTTTTGGCGCTTTGGAGCTGAACTACCAGAGCCGCAGATCCAAACCAAGGTCTGCATTCTCTTCTGTTGATCATGTGCTAGGCCTTAACATCCAAGATGGTGACACGTCTGCCAAGTGAATACACCAACCTCGCGTCCACCAAAATGCCTTGCTGACTCCATTGCTTAATTCAACTTCCCGCGCAACACCCCATCCTACGTCACTACAATGCATCAACTAAACACTGGCCTATAATGCTGTCCTATCTATGACCTCTGCAACCACAACATTAACACATTTGTTGCTCTTTCTGTGTTGCTATATGTAAGTATCTAATATGTATCAGACCTAGCTAAGACAATGTATGCGCTGTCCGCAGCACAACTTTCACTCTTCTCCCACTTTAATAGGTTTTCCTCAACCTGAATCTTTTTGCCTGGCTGGGACACTGTATGTGATCCCAACGTTGGTCACAGAAATCAGAAGCGCAGGTCCTCAGCCCCAACTGAGAGACAGATGTTGCAGCCATTTTATGCTCAGATCAAAATCCTGGGGCTGTCCGAATGAGTACACATGGTTCATGGTTCCAAATACTTTAATGTTAGGATGAGTGTTGTGAATCATGAAATAAGCACCATGCACAGACTGCATAATGTATTTAGAGATTTGAGCATACAACCCTTTCATCACAGACTTATTTGCAAATATAAATATCTGTGCTCAGGTTCCAAAAATGCTCTAATTTCACACAAAGCTTCCAGGAACTCCCATTAACGTTATTTGTCTCCTTGCGCTTTCTCATAGTGGTATTTCAAAGGATATACAGTAGGAGTGTACCAAACTGCTGCACCTACCAGAAAATAACATATGTTTTTCTAGGTAAGAGTCCTGCTCAGATTTAAATGACCTCTTTCTTCAGTGAGTCCCAAGACATTCTTTACATGTTGCATGTTAGCCACTGATGGATTTATATTGTTGATTAATACATGCTTTTATTACAATATGCACTAAGGCTAACCGTTAACAAAATAGAAAATAACAAATGCAGTTGTAAACCCATTCAGCCTGGTTTTCTGGTCTCTTAAAACATGTTTCAGAACCCCAGATACTTGCTGAAGAGCACATCTTCATCCTTCTCTCCCAACCCCATATGGACAATGCACCCTTGGTATGATGGCAGCAATCTAGCAGGACACATTCAATGACAATACATGTCTCCATACACACACACACACACACATTAGGTCTAACCACTACAAACGGTTGTTATCAAGATATGACACTGATAGGCAACATACCCTGACATCTTGGGCAGAAGCAGCATGAACACTGTTTTACAGTAGCAATATTGCCATATAATGGGCCCAAACTGCATGGAAATATGATTTTATAGTGGTATTTGAAAATGCACAACAGCATGAAAATGTGTTTTCATGGTGGCATATATCATGCACGGGCAGCATGAACATGTTTTTACAGTAGCAACAGTGGCATATGTCAGGGACTGGCATCATAGAAATGTGTTTTACAGTGTGCAGCAGGCATATATTTCTGAGATAGAACTCAAGCATTTTTTTCAGGCACAGCCAGCATTAAAGTTTGTTGCACATTGCTCCTTTGCACTGTTGGTGACGTGGCGTCTATTGGAGTTGTTCATGTGTTCCCCCGTAGACCCAATTACAGATTATATGGCTTTTAACTCATGTTTTCTAAAAGGAGTGCTCTAAAATGCACTATTTTAATGCATTATTTAAATTTGTGGAAGGAAAGCAGCACCGAATCCCAGTAAATTGTTTGGTATCGGTCGGGTCAATTTGTGGACCATATTACAACCGTTCACTTGAAAAATGTACCAACCTACACTGTCCACAGTTACATCACACCAGTGGTATTCAAACTTTTTTGATGCTAATCCCCCCATTGTTGCTGATCCCGATGAACAAATATCCTGTTGCCGCCCCAACGCCGACTAGATGTCATAGCTTCTTGTATTGCTAAACAGTATGAAGACCACTGCCTCATACCAATGAATAAACTCTGGGGTGCAAACAAGTTCCTATGTGTGAAATGTGAGAAAGGTCGTACTATGGAAACAGGAGTGAAGGGAACAGTTTGGAGTTGTGGGATGTTTTTACCCATGCATCCGAGCCCTACCACAAAAACTGTGCAGCACTGGCATTGAAAACATCATGATAGCCAGAGCTTCCCAGAAAATGCCCAGGGAAATGCATGAAGAATAGGCTGCCACCCATTTTTGCTGATGTTATGGGCACAGAAGGGCACTGCCTAAAACCACCATTGGACTACCCACACAGTAGCCTGAAACCATTGGGAATGGCAATGCTGATTGCCAAAAGCAACCTAGAACTGTGGGGAATTCATTTTCTTAAATCCCCAAAATGGTTGCATTACCAGTACTCACCACTATCAGAAAGCCGGCGTTTTAAAACCACCAGACTTTTGTGTAAAACTGAATAAATGAACCCAAAGCAGGCCAAAGAAAGACTTACTGAGAGGTGGATACAATGTAAAGTTATATTCTGAAGTGACTTGAATGTTCATAACAAGACTGGCTGAGCTCTGCAGGTCTGCAGCAGCCTAACTGAAACTGGATTTAAAACTACCAAAAATCGAAAATGTTTAAATTAACTGAGTGACCTACTTTTGAGTGTCACATAGTTTGTCACTGTTGAAATGTCATAGTTTGGAACTTAGAATCAGCATTCTAGCTGCATATGTAAAAATTGTCTTGACTTAAACTGGGGAACAAAAAGTGACATTTTATCTGAAACCTGGCTTAATGAAACTGAATTCTGCCCACCATCTACCCCCGACAGGAGTTGAGACTTGCACAACAGCTGTGTTCCCAGGCCTAGCTGCCTTTTGCTGTTCCCACCAAAAGGGATATGACACTTCTCTGATTGAATTACCTGGGCTCTGCAGGAAATTGAACAAAGCCCTGTCCTGACTCAGGCAAATGTTTTATTGGGGGGGATCGTAAAAGTGGCTTCCTCCTGGAAGGAAAGGGGAGGAGCACTGCCTGTGAGAGCAAGCTGGCTTGGCAGAACTGGAAAAACCAGAAATTCAACCTTGTGCTGGGGGAAACCACACCCCTTTGGGGCCAGAACATAAATCTAAAAAAGATGGATCTTTCATAGAGCGGACTTGTGAAAATTTTATAAGTGATATCATTATTCTTGTGATTTTTCTGTGCACATTTGAAGACGTGTTAGGACCCGGTAGTATGTTCAGGGGGGGTTTTAGCGGAAAAGAGGATATTACTCTAAATGTATGTATGTTAAAAATCTGACACTCCACCACCTAATGCCCACATGCTTTGCGAACATTTGTGTAAATGCGGGGACAAATCCAATATTGGTAACCCGACCAAAAAGTGAAATATGTTGCCATTTTTGAACCCAAGCTCCTAGAAACGACAGAATTGGAACAGGGGCTACCATCAGTAAATGCATGATGCGTGTATGCAATGCCAAACAACTGTCTATCTATGAAATATGTCTATTAGGATCAGATATAGATTGTGTGTAAAGTTGACAGGGGTGGGTTCTCTGTATCATAAACAGACCTCATCATGATGACACTTCATTTCATTCCCCCAATCAAGGGGAAGAGGAGGAAGTGGCCAATGGCAAGTGGAGAGGGGTAGGGCCTAGAAAGTTAGCCTCTCCACCCACTTTCAAAACACATAAAAGCAGACAGTCAGGACAGATAGGGACATTCTATTCCATCTGCTGCGGGACGCTCTGCCGGGAAAATCCATACTTTACCTCCATCAACCTCCAGAGAGCCAACATAGAGACTTCAATCTATCCACCTTCAGAGACCAAGACTTTACTTCAGAATTTGTAGCAGAGAGGTCAACTACAAGCTAAATCCCTCTTTAGCAGGCCTCAAATCATTGCCACTATTCACAGCCAGGCGTGCTGTTTGAATTCTTTGCAAGAACTCTTGCCATTTGCCAGAGAGCAGTGTTGTATCCAGAGAGAGACCAGCTGAACCGGAGACCGCTGTTAGCAGAACCAGAGAGCTGACCCAGATCACTGTGAAGTGCCGAGACCAGACCAGAGTCCAGTCCAAAACCTGACCAGATCTGTGGCGAGGCCTAATTCAAAAATATATTGTGAGTACCTAACAGAACTGTGCAGAACCAATCTCTTAGTTAAAATAATATAATTCAATCTATTTTAATCTAACCAGAACTGCCTCCTAACTCTCACCTGCCATTTGCAAAGCTGTCACCTGTCATTTTCTATCTGCAAGCTGTAACCTGTCGCTTTGAACTTTTAAAATTTCAAATCCGAAAAACTACCTTTATTTAATCGTTCGTATCTCTGGAACCGTTTGGGCTAGGAACTTGGTTTAACTTTCCTCTGAACGCTTAGAATCTGACCTTTTCAACAAACCAAGAACCGACTTCCTACTCCTCATACTTTTGCCGTAATCACGATTCTCGCACTCGCGAATTTTACCGCGATTTGCGATTTGGTTAAAAATCCAGCCACGTGTGAAAACAGCAGCTTCCTTGCTTTCCTTGCTAAAAATTTGTTTGCCTCTTAAGAACCATCCCTGAATCATTGCTAGAGTGAGCCTGGACTAATATTAACTAGATACCACTCACCCTGAACCTCTAGAGGGAATTAAAAGCATTTTAGCATATTTTTCACTTCATTGCCAGCACATATAAAAGCATTTTGGGCCTGTGTTTCAAACTTCTGTAGTCTAAGCTTGCTGGGGTGAACTGAATTACATTTGATTGCATTTCTGAGAACTGTGTGCTTTCCTTCCATTTCCTTGCATTGCATAAAGGGGGGAGTGGATTGCCAGAGAAAAGTGATTACATTGTTTTGTTGAAATCATATTGCGTATTTCTGTACTGCAATTTCATTCCACCTTCCATCCATTTGAAACCATAAAAGTATTGTTGCTATCTTATCCATCCTATAACCACTCATCATTGATTATAAAGAAGTGTGCTAGTGCCGGACTATCCATTATTGATTACTGCTCAGATTAAGTGTGATATTCAATTATTAATTTATTATAAAGTGTGATATATATATCTATTGTTTAAATTATCAAATAAACCTTTTAAACTTGCAAAACAGAACTACTTCTTGGCTCAGTGGGGTCAGGGGGATTCCAAGAGAGGGGTGTTATATAGGGGTAGTCATCCAGAACGCATGAACTGGACGTAAAGATATATCAATAAGGGTTTCCATTCAGTATCCCAGACTAGGCATTGACTTAGCTGTAGTGTTGAATTGAATCCTCTTACAAATTGGGGGCTCGTCCGGGACGTTTGGGTTAGATCTATCACTTGTGCAGATTAATACAGCGTGGCAGCTGACCAGATACACACATCCGGTCGGATCACCACGCTGTGTTACGCTGTAAAGCACTCCTCAAAGGAACGCTCTAAGGAAAAGGTCTGTTTTGCAAAAATAAAATACAAACTTCTGTAAGTCGGGACAGAGACCAATCTCTAGAATGACGACCTTGGTAGATATGAAAATAGCCAGAGAACACTTCTTACATAAGCTATTTGTGAGAGGTGAGTGGACTCATCAGGACCAAACGGTCTGGTTGCAGGCAATCTCGCAACAGGTCACTGAAACAGGGTCAGATAGATGGGGAGATCAGGGTCCCCTACATGTGGCCCTGAGCGAACTATACATGGCCCCGAAGGCCAAGGATGAGCACCACAAGATTTCCAGGGTAGCGGCATATTTATATTTACATATGGGAGCCATGCAGGACAAATGTGCTGAAGGCCAAGATCTGGCGAGTAGGCAACTGCTGGCACTACAGAAGGTCCAATCTGACCTGGTCTCTTCTGAGCAGAGGCTGCAGGGGAGCCAGGAGTCAGAAAATGATAGTAGGCAGTATATCATTAAAATAAAAGAGGACATGGATATACTGCAACAGGAAAAGACAGACCAGGATACCAGAATTCTGGCTTTGCAGAAGGAACGCCAAGACAGTTTGGACTCCCTACTGCAGAGCCAGAAAAAGCTGGAGCAACAGATCAATTTCAACAGGGCATGCACAGAGCAGGTAGCCACCCTGCAAATCCAACTAGACAGAGAGAAAGAGGAGAGCAATAAACTGATCCTGAAAGACCTGGATACACAGGCAGAGTTTGATCAGGAGCGCCAGAAAGCTGGTGCCTTCCAAAGGCAAAGGGACGACCTGGCGTCACAAATTCAAGCTCTTGGTCAGGAAAGGGACACCTTAGGCCAGGAAGTCTGCCACTTAAGAAGAAAAATGGAAGAAAATCACCTGGCCCACCAGGGACTGGGTGACCTCCAAAAAGAACACCAGGACTTGCTAGAGCACACCAGGAGGGTGGAGGAGGCTCTGGCAAGACAGGAGCAGGCCAATAGGGACACAGCTCAGGAGGTAACCCTCCTGCAGCAAAGACTGGCCCAGTGCTCCAGGACCAATCAGGAAACGGAGAGAGAGAATGAGGCTCTCTGCCAGCACAACGATAGGCTCCAACAACAGGTAGCGATGCAGGAGAGACTGATAGAGTCTAGTAAGGCCTTAACTGAGGAACTGAAGGCGCAGGCTCTTGCATTGCAACAGGTAGCAGGGGCGGATAGAGACCAGGTGCACTGGGAAAGGGAAACTCCTGAGCATAACCTCAGGAGCCCTAGTACCAGAGGCCTTTATCTCTCTCAGTCCCTGGATTCTGCCACCCCCCTGTCCCCTGGTGCACATGAGCACCGGGCCACAGGGATGGCAGATTACTATCCAGCCAGAAGCATGGGGCTCATCGGCCAGTACCTCCCAGGAATGGATGGGTGGGCATCTGGGTATGGGCACCCAAGCACAGTGCAATTTAGTGGGGAACCCCAGGAGAGTAGGCCCATCAAGGGCATCCTGAAAACCTCTGCCCAGTTAGGTCAGTGGGGGGGGGGTACCCATCAAATCCTGGCAGCAAGGAGGAATCTGAAGACTCCTCTGAACGGTGCAGGACGCAGGAGACCAGGTCCCCACATTCTGCCAGCCATTCCCAGGCTCGCAGAATCCGGGAAAACCTGGAAGATCAGACAGGAACCTCTGGGAGCAGCGCTTCTGAGTCGGAGGATGAATGGACCAGGGTTGCCCGAACCAAAAAGGCCAATAAGGCAAAAAGGGCCTTGCTTAAGGACCCATTGAAGCAAATAAAGGCAATAAGGAGTGTCATCACGCCTTATCACAAGAACGCCAAGTATTCTGTTTGGGAACACTTGGAGCTTTACGAGCAAATGATGGAGACTTTCCATTTGAAGGACAGCAGTAGCTGCATCCAGTACGTCAAATGGACATTCTCCCCAGAATACTCCAGTTTCTTTGCGGGGCTGGAGGACCAAAATCATTTAAGATGGTCCACCTATAAGGCGGCCATCTTGAAACATTTTTCTGTTCACAGAAATCCTCAAGAGGCTCGCAAGGCAGCCTACAATTTGCAATGTGGGGAGGATCAGGCCCCACAAGAATTTGTGCAAGAACTGAAACGTGCCTTTGCGCAGACCACCAGAAGGGTGCGCACAGACAGCAGAGAATTTGTCAATACATTTTTCCATGCCTTGCCCAAATATATAATGACCCAGCTCGTGAGAGATTTTCATGAGAAAAGATCTTTAGACTGGGTCATTGAACAGGCTACCTGGATCTATGAGGTACAGAAGCTTATCGAAAATAAAAATAACGCGCCGAAAAACCCCAAAACCAACAGCACCCCTGCTGCTGCCAAGGTGGCAGAGGTAAAGGTCGCCCCCGTTTTGGATTTGGAGATGGGGGGGGCCTAAAAACCTACCTGCACCTAATAATGCTAGGCCCAGAAGGTCCTTGGGCCAGTCACAGACAGGGAGTGAAAGAGGTAGTCCCACAAATGGGGTCCCTCGCTCTCCTGACTATGTAAGTCCCCGTTACAAGGGAAACAGACCAATCCTGGGTTATGTGTGGACTCCTCCAGCCCAAGGGGGGGGAATCCCGCCAAGCACCTGACCCAGGGAACTTCCCTCCTAACTTCCCCCAGGAGGGCAGAAATTCTCCAAATCCTGGGCAGAACTTTTTCCCCAGGTATCCACCCAATTTCCAGCCCCAAAATCATCCATCCTTCTTTCCCCAATTCCCTGAGCCCAGACAACCTAATCCGGGAGAGGGGAGGCCAAGGGTGGAGGGGTACCAAAATCTTCCCAACCCGGGGTACTACCAGAGAAGGGATAGCTACCCTTCCCGGGATCAGCCCAGGGGAGAAAATAGAGCCCCGTATCAGCCTAAGCGGGTTTCCCAGTTAGAGCGCCAGGTCCAAAATATGGCACAGGATCTGGGTCACATACTGAGGGCTCAACAGAACCCTCAGATGAGCGTGCCACTGCAGAATGCCCCAAACTCTGGACCTGGTACTCCAGAACAATGACGGGGGCAGCACCCCGATAACACACCGGTTCCTAGGGAGGAGGCACAAGGGGAAGGGGGGTGTAAAGCCTTGGAGGAAGCTTCCTTCCCAACTTGTAAACAGCCCCTGGAAAACCAGGAACCGGAAACAAAATCTCCTGCCCCTGAAAGCCTGCCTCCCAAGGAGCAAAGGGGGGGTAGGAGAAACAAAGGACCCAAACAGACCCACTTTGTGGAGGAGGTACAGGTCTTCCAATTTGAGGGAGAGGGATCCTCAGAGGAGCCTGGGGAAAGGACCTTCTCCTTCAGAGATGGGGGAACTCCTCCTAAGGAAAAATGGGTCCCAAGGGATGCCAATTCAGACTGGGGAGATATGGAGACTGAGCTACCGCCGCCCATCATCTCATCCCAGAACCCACAATACCAAAATCCCCTGGTTCAAACCCATCCTGATGACTGCCTCCAAAAAAGGGGGGGCGGCCCAGAACCGGAACCAGGGGAACCCACAATGGCTCTGATCTCCAGTTGCCAACTTTTTCTTTCAGATTCCCAAGGCTCTCCACAGAATTCTGCCCAAATTTCTTCTCTTGCAATGTCCAAAACCAGAAAGTTAGCCCACCAGTTGTCCAGAAATGTGCATTATCTGTGCCCCCTTGAGGAGAAGGAGGGAAGATATTATGCCCTGGTACAAGTACAGGGGCAGGGTACGATTTCAGCGCTGGTGGACACGGGATCTCAAGCTACCCTTCTGTCCAGAAGGGCCTTTGATGAACTGAATGCAGGAAGGGGAGGGAATTACCAAATTCCTCTTACCTCACTTCCTGGACAACTCCAGAACTTTGACGGGAAGGAAATTCCTGTCGAGGGGACGGCAGATTTGGACATTAAAATTGGGCGACACAAGTTGAAACACCCGGTCATAGTTGTGACTCCAGAGGGCACCCCTTGTTTACTAGGGAATGACCTCCTGAGAAGGTTGTCACCCCTAATAGATTGCGTAAACAAGGTCCTCTGGACCCAGACTAGCCGACCCATAAAATTAAAACAGAGTGTCAACCATGTTAGTTTAAACGGCACATGCCACATGGTTGAACAAAAATCTGACCAAGTAGAATTCCTCTTCCAGAATAACCAAATTCCAGACGTGACAGTAATAGCAGTAGGACAACAGACTGGTGATGGGGGGTCCTCTCTATTTCTGAAAATCAACCTTCCTTCCAGTCTAAAGTGGTATTCCACGCTGGAAGGAAACACTCTGAAATTCTATACTAATCCACAATCAGAAACTCCCCCTCCTATAGTCCAGAATGATGTGAAATCAGCTCAGAGCCTGGCTGATATTCAGCAAATTGGAGAGCAGTTGTTCCTCCCTGTTCAGTTAAATGATGGGAAGGACTCTGTTCTCGCTCGAGTGTGGTGTGTGTGAACAATGGTAAGAGCTTCATCAGCGAAGCCATGTTCCGCCAACTCCCAAAAGATCCAGCCATTCCCACATTCAAACTGATAGACAAATGGGAAATGGACCTGGAAGCACCCAATTCCAAACATCTCCTGCCAAGCAGGTGTATGCTCAAAATCTCCATTGGCAACAAGAGCATAGTCCACAATTGTTGGGTCGTGCGAGACGTCACTGCCGCTTTTTACTTAGGCAGTGACATTCTCAATCGCTTTGCCATTAGTTTGGACCTAATAAACTTCAAAGCTTGGTCCCGATTAGCGGATAATCCCATGGGCTTTGATGATCCAGAAAAAGCATGTAGGTCAGCTCAATTGCTACCTTATGCAGTTGAAATTCAGATCAAAGAGGAAGTCACCATCCCAGAAAGGACCCGACAATTCTCCCTGGAAGTGAAAGCTAAAAGAGGACAACATTTGAAAAACCCTGATGCTTACATACATCTAAACGCTTCTCTCCAACAGCAAGGGTTGGGGGTAAACCCAACTCCATTAGTCAACATAGAACATGACACCATTCTAATAGAGGTGGATAACAGCGACTTAAAGAGTATTACTCTAGCCGCAGGCACCATTATTGGAATGGCGGTTGATGACCGACATTTTTCCATCGATTTAGGTAATGAACTGTTAGGGCCAATCCCCAAGGACTGCTTTGACAGTGACAGTGATGACAATACAACACCAGACAGGATTTTTACCCGGCATGGGGGGAACTTCCTGGTGTACACTTCTTGCCCTTATGGTAAGGAAGATGTGACTTGTGACTTCAGGAGGGATGAGGTGATTTTCCAGGTCCATGAGGGCTGCCTTTCCCACCTGAAGCCTCCAGTCCAAATCAGCACTCTGACCAGGGACTTCTCCACCCAGCTGGAGGAGGCCACTGAGATAGCCAAACCAGAAGTCTTTCCAGGCTTCAGGCAGATGGTGGAAGAGAGAGTCAACCTAGCTGATGCCTGTGTGACTCTGGAACAAAAGCAAAAGTTGAAACAAGTTTTCTTGGATTTCCAAGATCTCTTTGTGGTAGACTCATATGACTGTGGCCGCACCGACATCCACACAACAACAATCCCCATGGACCCTGGCATGACTCCAGTGTTTGTGAAGCAATATCGTTTGCCTCTCGCATCCATGGAGTCCCTTACTGAAATAATTAAGAACCTTGAGTCCCGGGGAATAATCCGTCCAGTTCACAGCACCTTCAATAATCCGGTGCTGGGAATATTGAAGCCAAACGGCCAGTGGAGACTCTGCGCCGACCTCAGGGAGCTCAACAAACGGGTCCATACTTCCCGATGGCCTCTGCCCTACATTGACCAAGGGCTGGCCCAGATCCAGGGGTCACAGGTATTCACTGCAATAGACCTGACCAATGGATACTGGACTGTGCCTGTCAGTAGGGAGGACCAATACAAGCTGGCTTTTACCTTTGGGGGCCAGCAGTACACATGGACCCGGACTCCCTTCGGATACCTCAACTCCGGCAATGAATTCAACATTTTCCTACACAAGGCCATGCCCGACCTGGGTGCAAGGGGTAACCTGGCTTATGTAGATGATGTCCTCATCAAAAGTTCATCTGTGGAGGAACACATAGCGGAGATCCGTTATGTTCTGACGCAGTTGAGGGCCGCCGGAGCAAAACTTTCCTTTCAGAAAGCACAGTGGTGTAGAACCCGTGTTAATTTCTTGGGGCATGAGATTACTCCTCAGGGTCTCTGTCTCCAGGAAAAGAAAGTGGAAGCACTTCAGAAACTGAAAGACCCCACAACTCTGCGGGAACTAAGGAGCCTCCTTGGACTGACTAATTACAGCAGAAAGTTCATTGAGGGCTACGCAGAGATCACCAGACCCCTGATTCATCTCCTGAAGGGGGGGGTCAAGTGGGAATGGGGTCCAGAACAAGCCGAGGCGGTAAAACAACTCAAGAGAAGCCTCTCACAAGCGCCTTGCCTAGCTTACCCTGTCAGAAACAAGGAGTTCTTCCTGGAGACGGGGTTCTCTAATACGTGCTTGACGGCGGTATTATGCCAAAAGCATGACAAGGTCAATAAAGTAATCTCCTATGCGAGCAAAACTTTATCCTCTGTGGAGGAAAAATTCAACGATTGTGAGAAGGCACTCCTGGCAACGGTGTTGGCATTGAAGAATTACCGCCCGTTTATCCAGGGGGAACACATCATAGTGGAGACTCCACACCAGCCTCTGCAATATCTCCAAAGTGACAGAATCAGGGCCGGAAATGTGAGTAATTCCCGAATTACTTCCTGGATTCTGTCAATGCAAGGCTTTCCTGTGGAGGTCAGATATGGCCAAAACAAGAAGAGTCCCCTCGCGCAAGGTCTGGCTGACTTGCATGATTGTGCCAGAGAAAACTGTCTCGAGGACGAAAGTCTAAAGATCAAGGACAACACGGAAGCATACCTGAATTCCCCACACAAAGTCTTTGAAGAAGACAAGTGTGAGGGAATGCCCACAGTCTATGTGGATGGATGCGCTTACCATGTTGACAACGGCGGGGAGAAAGAACTGGTGGCTGGCGTAGGGAATGCATGGGTGAAGGAGTTTCCAGAACCCTCCGCTGGATACAAAATTGGTCCCCGAAGTAGTCAGGTGGCAGAATTGATGGCTGTGCATCAAGCCATCCTCACTGCTGTCCAACATCAACTCCACGAACTGGTCATAATCACAGATTCTGATTATGTACGGAACGGGTTCGTGGAGCACCTGGTTAATTGGAAAACCAGAGGCATGTTATGTGCTAACAACAAACCCTTGAAACATGGGAAGTTGATCCAAAACATTGACGATCTGGTCACCTCGAATGAGATGACCATCTATTGGAAAAAGATCAAGGGTCATTCCAAAGTAGAGGGACCAGACAAAACTGGAAATGACTTAGCTGATCAGCTGGCCAAAACCGGGGCCATCCAAGGGGATCTAATTGAGATTGAGTCCCTGTTGGGGGAAATCCAGGTCACTGCTATCACTAGGTCCCAGACAAATGCTCACAATGATCTTTCAATTGCACAATGGAGTAAGGAGACCCCTGATGCTGATTTGATTACAGCTCAGAAGGGGGATCCAATTATTGGTAAGTTTTACCAACACCTTGAGGACCCTGAGAACTTTCCCCTGACGGATACCGATTACATTGGGAAAGAGGACCTAAGAGTGTTGATGAAATGTCCAAAAATGTTCCGAATCCAAGACGGTTTGCTGGTAAGGAAATCCAAAGCTGGCCACGATCAGTGGGTGGTTCCTACCTCATTCCGAAGCCTGATGTTAAGTCACGCCCATGATGAGGCCACCGCCGGTCATAGGGGGTTTCACACAACACTGGAAATCTTAAGAGAGGTTGCATACTGGCCACACATGGGGCAGGACCTTGACCAATACTTGAAGGGGTGTCTTGTGTGTGCACAATTTCAGACATCATCCCTCACGCACCGTGCACCCCTCCAAAAGAGGGGGATGACACTGCCATGGTCAGATTTGCAAATCGACTTTGTAGGCCCCGTGATTCGCTCTGCTAGGGGGAATAAGTACATGTTGACTGTGACATGCTTGTTTACCAAGTGGGTGGAATGTCTCCCAGCCCCAAACTGCAAGGCAGAAACGGCAGCTGCCTTGATGATTAACCACATATTTTCCCGTTTTGGTCTACCTCAAAGGATTGAGTCAGACAGAGGTAGCCACTTCACCAGTGAAGTGATGACAAAGATGTGGGAGATACTTGGGGTCAAAAGGAAGTTGCATATTGCTTACCGGCCAGCTTCTTCTGGGGCAGTAGAGAGATATAACCGAACCATTGTGAGCATCTTAAAAAAGTTTGTGGCAGATTCTGGGCCAAGTTGGGATATCCGATTACCTCTGGTCCTAATGGCCATCGATCTACCCCTTCATCTGCAACCAAAATGTCACCATTTGAGTTGATGACTGGACGCAAGATGGTGCTTCCTCAGCATTTGCTCTACAGAACCCAAGAGCAAACGTTGATAAATACCTCCACAACTCATGAGTATGTGGAGAATTTAAGGAAACACCTTCAGCATGCTTTTGCCTATGCTTAGCGGAATCTAGAAAGATCAGCTGAGAGTATGAAGACCCACTATGACCTGAAAACTTCCAGGAAGGAATATCAGGTGGGGGACCGGGTCTATCTATACAATTTCCAAAGGAACCAGGCCAAGCAGCGAACATTTTTGCCTACATGGAAGGGACCCTATGAGATTATAGACAAGATCTCCCCTGTGGCCTACAAGATCCGCATCCCCAAAGGTGGTTTGGCAGAGGGGGAAGACAAGTGGGTCCATATAAACCAGTTGAAGTGTTGCCATCCCAGGCACACTTTGCAGCAACTGGAGGAGTCCTCGGTAATCCTAGAGGGTACTGTCTCTGATTAATTCAGTTCTAACTTAAAATATCCTACATATCGCCTATCAAATTCTGAGTTTCTCAATGTGGGTGTTTTCGTTTTTGAATGCAAAAAGAAATGTGCATGTTCATATGTTTTGACTATAAATTTATATGCCACCCCACTATATCAATGGTGGGGAAAAAATGTCTATAAATAGGTATTGCCGCTCTTCCTTTGTCGTCCTAGGAGAAAGAAAACCTTGAGACTAGCCAGGGAGGACAATCCGGAGACCGGGAGCAGAGATGCAAGGGGCCCGGGGTATCGCCCAATCTTCCCATCAGGACCGGCGAGGAGAACCGATCGATCCGACCGGATGGAGAAAAAGATGCTGAACTGTGCCATCTATTGGAAGAAGATGAGGAAACATCCCAGATCTTGCGAGTTCCATCAGTGAAACAGAATGGCCATCGCAAGAGGGGGGCTTGTGGGATGTTTTTACCCATGCATTCGAGCCCTACCACAAAAACTGTGCAGTACTGGCATTGAAAACATCATGAAAGCCAGAGCTTCCCAGAAAATGCCCAGGGAAATGCATGAAGAATAGGCTGCCACCCATTTTTGCCGATGTTATGGGCACAGAAGGGCACTGCCTAAAACCACCATTGGACTACCCACACAGTAGCCTGAAACCATTGGGAATGGCAATGCTGATTGCCAAAGGCAACCTAGAACTGTGGGGAATTCATTTTCTTAAATCCCCAAAATGGTTGCATTACCAGTACTCACCACTATCAGAAAGCCGGTGTTTGAAAACCACCAGACTTTTGTGTAAAACTGAATAAATGAACCCAAAGCAGGCCAAAGAAAGACTTACTGAGAGGTGGATACAATGTAAAGTTATATTTTGAAGTGACTTGAATGTTCATAACAAGACTGGCTGAGCTCTGCAGGTCTGCAGCAGCCTAACTGAAACTGGATTTAAAACTACCAAAAATCGAAAATGTTTAAATTAACTGAGAGACCTACTTTTGAGTGTCACATAGTTTGTCACTGTTGAAATGTCATAGTTTGGAACTTAGAATCAGCATTCTAGCTGCATATGTAAAAATTGTCTTGACTTAAACTGGGGAACAAAAAGTGACATTTTATCTGAAACCTGGCTTAATGAAACTGAATTCTGCCCACCATCTACCCCCGACAGGAGTTGAGACTTGCACAACAGCTGTGTTCCCAGGCCTAGCTGCCTTTTGCTGTTCCCACCAAAAGGGATATGACACTTCTCTGATTGAATTACCTGGGCTCTGCAGGAAATTGAACAAAGCCCTGTCCTGACTCAGGCAAATGTTTTATTGGGGCGGATCGTAAAAGTGGCTTCCTCCTGGAAGGAAAGGGGAGGAGCACTGCCTGTGAGAGCAAGCTGGCTTGGCAGAACTGGAAAAACCAGAAATTCAACCTTGTGCTGGGGGAAACCACACCCCTTTGGGGCCAGAACATGAATCTAAAAAAGATGGATCTTTCATAGAGCGGACTTGTGAAAATTTTATAAGTGATATCATTATTCTTGTGATTTTTCTGTGCACATTTGAAGACGTGTTAGGACCCGGTGGTATGTTCAGGGGGTTTTTTAGCGGAAAAGAGGATATTACTCTAAATGTATTTATGTTAAAAATCTGACACTCCACCACCTAATGCCCACATGCTTTGCGAACATTTGTGTAAATGCGGGGACAAATCCAATATTGGTAACCCGACCAAAAAGTGAAATATGTTGCCATTTTTGAACCCAAGCTCCTAGAAACGACAGAATTGGAACAGGGGCTACCATCAGTAAATGCATGATGCGTGTATGCAATGCCAAACAACTGTCTATCTATGAAATATGTCTATTAGGATCAGATATAGATTGTGTGTAAAGTTGACAGGGGTGGGTTCTCTGTATCATAAACAGACCTCATCATGATGACACTTCATTTCATTCCCCCATTCAAGGGGAAGAGGAGGAAGTGGCCAATGGCAAGTGGAGAGGGGTAGGGCCTAGAAAGTTAGCCTCTCCACCCACTTTCAAAACAAATAAAAGCAGACAGTCAGGACAGATAGGGACATTCTATTCCATCTGCTGCGGGACGTTCTGCCGGGAAAATCCATACTTTACCTCCATCAACCTCCAGAGAGCCAACATAGAGACTTCAATCTATCCACCTTCAGAGACCAAGACTTTACTTCAGAATTTGTAGCAGAGAGGTCAACTACAAGCTAAATCCCTCTTTAGCAGGCCTCAAATCATTGCCACTATTCACAGCCAGGCGTGCTGTTTGAATTCTTTGCAAGAACTCTTGCCATTTGCCAGAGAGCAGTGTTGTATCCAGAGAGAGACCAGCTGAACCGGAGACCGCTGTTAGCAGAACCAGAGAGCTGACCCAGATCACTGTGAAGTGCCGAGACCAGACCAGAGTCCAGTCCAAAACCTGACCAGATCCGTGGCGAGGCCTAATTCAAAAATATAATTGTGAGTACCTAGCAGAACTGTGCAGAACCAATCTCTTAGTTAAAATAATATAATTCAATCTATTTTAATCTAACCAGAACTGCCTCCTAACTCTCACCTGTCATTTGCAAAGCTGTCACCTGTCATTTTCTATCTGCAAGCTGTAACCTGTCGCTTTGAACTTTTAAAATTTCAAATCCGAAAAACTACCTTTATTTAATCGTTCGTATCTCTGGAACCGTTTGGGCTAGGAACTTGGTTTAACTGAAAGCTTAGAATCTCACCTTTTCAACAAACCAAGAACCGACTTCCTACTCCTTATACTTTTGCCGTAATCATGATTCTCGCACTCGCGAATTTTACCGCGATTTGCGATTTGGTTAAAAATCCAGCCACGTGTGAAAACAGCAGCTTCCTTGCTTTCCTTGCTAAAAATGTGTTTGCCTCTTAAGAACCATCCCTGAATCATTGCTAGAGTGAGCCTGGACTAATATTAACTAGATACCACTCACCCTGAACCTCTAGAGGGAATTAAAAGCATTTTAGCATATTTTTCACTTCATTGCCAGCACATATAAAAGCATTTTGGGCCTGTGTTTCAAACTTCTGTAGTCTAAGCTTGCTGGGGTGAACAGAATTACATTTGATTGCATTTCTGAGAACTGTGTGCTTTCCTTCCATTTCCTTGCATTGCATAAAGGGGGGAGTGGATTGCCAGAGAAAAGTGATTACATTGTTTTGTTGAAATCATATTCAGTATTTCTGTACTGCAATTTCATTCCACCTTGCATCCATTTGAAACCATAAAAGTATTGTTGCTATCTTATCCATCCTATAACCACTCATCATTGATTATAAAGAAGTTTGCTAGTGCCGGACTATCCATTATTGATTACTGCTCAGATTAAGTGTGATATTCAATTATTAATTTATTATAAAGTGTGATATATATATCTATTGTTTAAATTATCAAATAAACCTTTTAAACTTGCAAAACAGAACTACTTCTTGGCTCAGTGGGGTCAGGGGGATTCCAAGAGAGGGGTGTTATATAGGGGTAGTCATCCAGAACGCATGAACTGGACGTAAAGATATATCAATAAGGGTTTCCATTCAGTATCCCAGACTAGGCATTGACTTAGCTGTAGTGTTGAATTGAATCCTCTTACAGAGGGAAAACCTTGACATTTCAATGCTTCTTTGTGGGGACAGCAGTGAGAAATTACAAGCAAGACAAGTCCCTCAGATCAACCAACACTCAATTAAAATATTTTCAAACCCTGAAATTTCAACCGCCGAAAGAAAACTCATAAAAAAAACTTGAACAGAGTAATTGTGATAACAATTCTTCTCTGTCTGAAAATCACAGGCATAAAAAAAGACCTGCATTTTTTGCATTTATGTCTGTGCGAAATCAAAGTGTTGTTTTTGAAAGTGAGATTAATAGGAGCCAAGGATATGTTATCAAAGTAGCCCTGCCATTTGGCAGACAGCCATCATAAGTAGTGATAAAAGATTCACTCCTATCGGGTTTCAAAGCAGATGGTTGGTTTTCTGCCGAAAGCAATACTTCAGATACATAGAAACTCCAGTTTAAATTTTACAAATTAAATTCTCGGTGGTTTATGTGTGTATATGAAATATTTAGACATGTTTCAGAGAACTTGCACTATAAGTACAAAGAGAAACTGTTTTCAAACACACATGGATGTGGATTATAGAGCATGTACATGGTTTACATCATAACATCACATTTCCAGCTAGAGATCAAAGCGGCTCTGGAGTTAATATTACACTCCTCTCTCCATACGAACATGGGAATGCATTTACCGATGCAGTCGTTGATATTCTGGAGTCATTACACCAGATACTGCATGATAAAGTCATTACGGCCACATCCACCTCGATTTGTACATTTTTTGACACGTAGCATGCGAGTTCGTAGTTGAAAAAGCACTACTTTCAAAGGGGTTTTTAATGTAGCTTTCAGGGAAAGCTCTGGACATTTTCTAGAGCGGTGATCCCCTCGTCTGGTATGCACACGGATGTCAATATGGTGTTTATGCATGGGTTTCCGTTCGTGCGCAGACGTTATTTAAAAGTCTATCACTTTTATGTGTCAACATGCAATACAGTGCGTAATATTGCACATTCAGACGTTAGAAAACCAGCGTGTGAGACCTTTCGGTTCCAATGTGTCTGCTATTGGTACACGCACCATCTGCAAATGTGTTATTGTAAGTCATTATGATTAGCTGTATTTCGACACATAGGGCTCGATGCATGGAATATTTGTGCAATTCTAAGTGACTTTGCACTGCTGAAAAGTGACTTTCCACTGCCGACACAAACCCTGATTCATGGAACTGTGCAAAGTGTATTTTGGCAGTGCAAAGTCCGGGCAAAGTCAGTGCATAGTAGTTCAAAATGACTTTGCCCGGAGTTTGCACAGCAAAAATACACTTTGCACGGTTCCACGAATCAGGGTTTGTGTCGGCAGTGCAAAGTCACTTTTCAGCAGTGCAAAGTCACTTTGAAATGGGCAAATATTTCATGAATCGGGCCCATAGTAATTAAAGCAAAGCACCACTTCACATACAAAAAACATAAAATACATCACAATTATTCTAGGTCATTTGTGATCGAAATTGACATCCCAGTTCTTCAATTAAATGCAAATGGAATTAGGACTTTGAGGATAGTGCATTAACACGTTCTGCCAATTCTTAATCCAAGGAAATTATGCAGAGCTCCAGCAGGTAAAGCGCATGCCATGCCACCGGGTTAAAGGAACAAGGAAGGAGAAGCCAGATCGCGGTCAGACCAAAAGGAGTTACAATCGCAGAGGTGGAAGGAGTATCATTGGAGCAGGGGAGGACCTGAGCAGGACTAGAGAGTAGCATCTCCCACCACACTCCTCCAAAGGTATTGCGGCAGGGGGGAGTGGGAGACATGCTCCTCATACTGAAGGGGAGGACGAGTTTGAGTGACTCCTACGAAGGCTTAGGTTGGAGCTGATGCTCCTACTTTGCTGTGGATGAGTGCATGAAAATCTAGCAGAGGCTCATGGAAACATTAATTCATGAGGTTAGGTGGGCTCCACAAAGACTCAGGCCAACATTCCTGGTTCAACAAAAAGGGCTTATTAAGGGTTGAATGCAAATTTGGCCCAAATTCAAACGTTAACCATATGTCAAAAATGGCAGTTCCTGGATTAAAATCTGCCTTCTAAAAACCAATGGAAAGGTTTCTCAAAAACTATCTCTAGAACTCTCCCCAGTGCCACGCACTGTCCGAAATCTCTTGTCATAGTTTTCTCCTTGATGGTCAACTTTTACTCTGGGGTGCACCGGTTGGCACAATGAGGATCTAAGCTACTAACTCCAACTCAGGTATATGCCAGCTGGTCATATTGGGCCATAACTTCTCCCGGAGATGGGACAGACTCAGGGGGTTTTCAGTTTGTCCTTTCAGTTTTTTGGCCAATTCCCTCCCAAGGTTCATGTATCTATATCCCACAGCCCACACTCACGGTCTTCCTTCCTAGTTACCACAATGGACATTTATTTCTAAATGGATTGCTTGGGCTTCTCCTCTGTTGCTATCTCTTTTTACTGATTCCTTCTTTGCCTCCTTGATGCTCAGACCTCCACTGACCTAGAATGGATGCATGTGGCCTTCTCATTTCTCCCTGCTGCCTCCTTGCAATCTTTATGCTTTACCATTCACCTCCTGAAGTCCTACTCTCTCCCCAACTACTTGGCACACTCCTCTCCAGTTTGTCCTCCCTCCTCTTGACTCCTCCCCATCACCACCTTCTCTGCCTGCTCCTTCCTTTAGCACTTTCTCCTCCTGCATCTTTGCTGCTTCTTTCGCAACTCCTCCTCATATCGTATTCCCTCACTCTACTCCTCCTTTCACCATCTCCTCTTCCAGCCCCTCTGCTACTATTTATACCAAGCCCTAACCAGATCTTATCCCCACCTTGTGGTCCTTGGTTCATCCTTTAAACTCCAGCCTCTTCTGTTCCACCAGCCTCTACTTTCTTCACCCATCAACAAACTTGCACCTCCTGCTCCAAACTACCACACGTATGCTCCCTTGGGCTTCCTTATATATGTTCCTGTCCTTTCCCCACTGGCCCAGGTCCTTGGTGGGGGCCTGCACAGCTCAATGGTTTCTTTTGTCAGTGTGGGATTGACCAGGTCTCAAAGAAACCCAGCTGAAGCAAAATGCATTTTGAGTAACAAAGGTTTCCTGCAACCTCTGGGCCAAGAATAAAAGAAGCTGATCTGCAATGTTGGCTTCTCTCCGATATCAGCGCAGTCACTATTTGGAAATTATACTTTCCTTGAAAAGAATTACATCTGTTGTCCCATTGCATGGTCTGAGATAAAGGGATAGAGGAGCTTGCATTACCAGCAATGCTTCAGTCAATACTTTGGCATTCTTTAAAGGGTCAGATGTCTTATGGTAGCCTGCCCCATGACCCAGTTGTTGGGTACTGACCAGGAAATCCACCCCATGCCATCCCTGGGGCCTGGAGCAAGGAGCAGATGTGGCACCGGCCCTCATGATCACCTTTCCTCAAGCACTTGTGATTGGGCCAGGGACACTGTTGCAACACACACACACAACAGGATACAATAGAGATAAAAGGAGTTCTATGACTACTCCTCAACAAGCCATCTCCTGTGACAGACTAACACATTTCTCACTATGCGGACAGTTCTATGAAGGTCCATGAATATCGATGTTAATTGACACACGGGTATTTGATCGGCGGGTGCGAACAACAAAATGTCTCATGCACAGCAAGTAGGATCACTCTGAATGGGGCATGCCAGAAAGCCATTGCCTGTGGGCACAGCAGCCAGCCAGGGTCACTGGTCATGGACAACCTATGCATCAGTCACAGGATCTACAGGTAGCGCCCAGCTTGCACTGCGGTCAGGATCACTGTGGCAAGGGTATGGCAATACCCTGTGGACACTCTTGTCGGGTTAATAAACATTAATTCCCCAAAAAATAGTTGCTTAAAGGAAGCTACATTTGATGATATGCTTAGGAATGAACCCATAACTCACAACCCTGCCATGAATTTCCCATGACATTGCACTTGGCATTACAGTGTACATCACCACGGCCTCATCACTAACATCAGTGTTGCCACCATCAATCCTTTCTACTTGAATTCTACGTGAATCATGGATTATTTCATGCATTTCTCCTGGTGAAGTACAGGGCATGACAGAGGTCCATATCACGTGAGTGAAAGGGATTGTCATGCTCTGATTGCGATGTGCAGTGCTCGCAGGCAGAGCTGGTAAGCTGTGCAGTGCCTGCAGCATGACCCCCAGACAAATCCCTATAGCACAAAATGAGCATCCCTCTTGAATCCAAACAAATAAGCGCACCCCCACGGTATGTATTCGGAAGGCAGGATATACAAGAGACTAGACCATTACACAATCAATTACCTTGTCTCCAGGTGGTGCTTGCTCAGGTGAGGTTCCGGGATCTCCTTTAGGACCCTAAGAGAGAAAGCAGAAATGAATTCCGGACACACAATAGAAATATAACAGACTAAAGTGCTAATGATTTCAGTGTTATATGGGAGATATATATTTATATATAGGGAAATACTGCCTTGTAGATACCAAGACCATTGCAAAGGCACGTTGAATATTCAGCATATTTCTCATGTGATGGCCACGTTCAGAAGAAGTAACGAACCATGCAAAGCACATGCATTCCTCATAAGTAACCAGGAATTCCACTCACAAAACAACAAAACATATATGACCAACAGCTAATTTTGGAAGACAACGCCCTTTGACGAGCTGTTACAATGGAAAACGTGCCCAATTCTAATGTTGTTCCCCAAATAAGATATGCCCAATACAATGCTCGCACCACATACATGAAAAGACATAGCACATGTTATTGCGTGGTAAGCCTAATAAGATACATTGACAATGGCAATAGGTTTGGTTTTTCCTTAATAATTAAACCATTGGGGTTTAACTAAGCAAGAACATGTGTTTGTTGGTGGACACTTCGTCAGTGATAAGCCAACGACACAACGATTGTCTGAAATGTCCAGAGCTGGCCTGGCCCAACCTCTCTAGGGACCTCTTACTATTGGGGAGCTGATTTGCTAAAGATTGCAGACCATGGTCCCCAGTCATTGCAGTTCACACCATTGGTCCCCTAATGAACCCACTCTTCGCCGAGACTGATGCAGCTTGTCTATCTGGAGCAAAACCAGAGAAGAGAGAGGAGTGTCAGAATGCTAATGTTCATCGGCTTCATGGGATTTGAGAGGAGGATGCGAAAGAAAGGTATAAAACATGGTGGGTTGCATTTGAGGGGGCCTGATAAGCAGCATCCCACCGGGGGCTCATCATTGTTTCATGCCCCGTCGGGCATTCAACAAAGGAGCGAAGGCGCTTGAAACCCTGCCCCTCGTGAGTCTTTGAAATAGTGAAAGCACTATACTGTCTCTGCCCCACTGCACCAGTTAATAACTATAGAACTCAATATATGGTAGCTCCATTGCAAAGACAAAATAGCTCAGCAATCAGGTTGAAATAATGGAACTTTCCTATGGACTCAAACACTACAGGATCACTCAATTGTTGTAATCAGCAACAGCAGCAGCAGCAAGGTGATGGAGACATTGTGAGGCAAACCATATCAGGAATGTGATATCATATGATATGATGTGGCATTTATAATGTGCCTGTACACAAGTGTTTCTAGGTCCAACAAGACAAGGGGGGGGAAACAAAGGGAGGACAAAATAACGATCTTACTAGGTGTTGTGTGATTCAAATGGTGCAAGTGTGGGGAAGAGGGAAGGGGAGAAGTGCCAGGGGGCAGTGTAAGGGGGAAGTGCAGTTAACTCACAATTGCAGCCAGCGGGTGGCTCATAAGTGCAGAGAGAAGGAACTGTAGGGTTGCACATACACACCCTGAAGTGCTCGGGAGCCCGGAGGCAGTGCACGGGCAACTGGACATGCAGGAGCCTGGGCCCTAGTTCAGAGAGTGGCCAGGTAACCAGTGCGCGGAGCAGTCAGGTGCATCAGCATGGGAGAGTAAGGGAAGGTCTTGAGTTGCTTCCGGAACAAGAGGTGGTTCTGCTCAAGTTTCAGATAGGCAGGCAGGCTGTTCCAGAGGGAGGCCCAAGCCGAGGAGATAGATCTAACCCCAACTCTCTGCTTGGAGAAGCGTCTGACCCTCAGAGAGTAGGAGGTGGATGAGCAGAGAGCTCGAGGAGGATATTTTGGAAGAGAAAGTTGGAGGTAGAGCAGTCCCAGGCTCCAGAAAGCCTTGTGGATGATGCAGACGGTCCTGAACTTGATCCTTGCAGTCACAGGGAGCCAGTGAAGAGATTTCAGAGCTGGACAGATACGATCCCTGTGCTTGAGGCAAAGGACAAGTCTCACATTCCTGTTTTGGATAAGTTGTAAAGGTCAAAGTAGAGGCAGGAAAATTTAGAAAGAGCTCTTGCAATGGTCCAGCCTAGAGAGGACCACAGCTCTGGAGACAGTGGGCTTCTGGGGGAAGTGAGAAAAGGAAGAATACCTCTTAGCAGGTGCAGCTGATAGTTTGACTTCTTAGAGATGTCAGAGATGTGAGGAGAGAAGAAGAGGGTGGAGTTGAAGATGACACCAAGTTCTTAGCCTCATAGGAAGGAGCAGGAATAGGGCCCAGAGTGGGCAGCCAGAGAGAGAGAGGAAAGGAGGGAACGGGTGTCAAAATGAGGAGGATCTCCGTCTTACTGGCATTAAGGCAGAGATCAGTGGTGGCACACCATTCCTGAATTGCGGCCAGATAGTCTGGTGTCAGAGAAGAAGCAGAGGTGGCTGAGGGGAGCCTGAAAGAGAGCTGAGTGGCATCCGCATAACATTGAAAATTGGAGCAGAAAGTAGCAATACATTGGGCAAGAGGTGCCAGGTAGTAGTTGAAGAGCTAGGCAGAGAGGTTAGACCCCTGGGGAACACTACAAGTAGAGAGAGAGAATGAAGAGAGGAAAGACCCCAGTTGGACCTGAAATGGCCAGTCGCGAGAAAGGAGGTCAACCAGGCCAGGGCCTGATCAGTAATGCCAAGGTTATGACGGAGGCGATTGAGCAGGATGGAATGGTTGATTGTGTCACATGCAGAGGATAGATCTAGGAGAATGAGGACTGAAGGGAAATTAGAGTCAAGATTCGAGAGAAAGTCTTCACCGGTGTTCAGGAGGGCAGTGTCCGTGCTTCTGGCAGCTCTGAAGCCAGACTGGTGGTCATGGAGGCAACCAACAGATTCAGTATGTTGATTAAGCTGGCATATGGCCAGCTTTTCCAAGAGTTTGCCCAGGAAAGGAGTGATGAAGATTGGTCGATAGTTAGCCGGAGAGGAAGGATCGGCCGAGGGCTTCTTTAGAAGAGGGTGCACAAGGGAGTGCTTAAGGGGAGGGGAAAGTTCCAGCGGCAAAGGAGTGATTGCAAAAATTGGCCAAGGCTGGAGCAAGGGTGTCGATGTGGTCCTTGATGGTTCTGGACGAGCAGGGGAGAGCCTGCTTTGACAAGACTTTTATAGAACTGACTTGTCTAGAAACACTGTCAGTGGTGAACAGGGGACAGGAGGAGAAAGGAGGAGAGACAGCCTCAGAGGGGCCAAGAGTGGTAGGGAAGCAGGAAGAGGAGGTAGAGGAGGAGAGGGTGGACATATATCAGTGAAAGTCAAAGGAACAGTCACACAGCAGTAAATGACAGCATTCTTCATGTGTGTAGTAAATGCTTGTTACTGTTAAGTAATTTGTGTTTATTAAGTATTTAAGTATAAAGAGGAGAGTGAGACAAAAGGAGTACAGGGATGACTTTTGTTGTCTAAACTTATGCTCAGTTCCACCATGCTAATAAACCAACAGTGATCCCAGTCATAAGGTTTACACAGACACAACATGAATAGAACACCCCTTTCAATGCTTTAAATTAGCAATTGCCCAGGGCAAGCTCCGCACTTCAAGAGAGTTGTGAGCCAGCACAGATGCATTCAAAACAGCAATAGGACTGTGGAACCAAAATTAAAGAAACTGCCACTGTTGGGGTAGTTGATAAGGGTGCCATGAGTAATGAGAAGTTTGAATTGTGCGCACCATATTTATTGGTGGCTGCGGTGACAGCAATCTTGACATAGGGCATCATCACGAGTTTGGCGGTAACCCTTAAATGTGGTGGTAACGCTATTACCACTGCATTTAAGGATCTGCCAAATCACGGGCTTGGCAGATTTTCCCCCAGCTCGGAGCTGGGGGCAAATCTGCCGCAATTTTGCTGATTTTCAGCACTATTACCGCTGGCGGTAATACCACCGGCGGTAATAGTGCCAAACATTCCCCATTGGGCTCAATGTGGAATGGGAAATTCCTGAATGGGCCCAATGGGGAATGGAGACTTACCGTTCTGCCAAACCCGTGATCCGGCGCTAATAGCGCCGAGGTGTTTGGCGGTAGGACTAATAGCCCCCGCGGTCAACTCGTGATGAGGCCCATAATGTGGCAATTTAGCATGAATCCAGTGTTGCTAATTTGAATGAAATATGCATTATTTTTAGTCTTGTTTGTGGTTTTTTTTTAGTTGGTACATTTTCGAAATTGCTGTGCGCAGCATGATAAATGTCAAAACTGCTGATACAATATAAACGCAATATAGGTGTGTCAGGCCACGTAGCGCTAAACAACCAGGCAGCGAGGAGTTCTACATGTGCATGTGAGGTAGGACATTTGCAATGTGAAAATCTGTGTGAAGGGATGCGGTAGTCTTGAACATACATGTATAGGTACACATACATGGGGGTCTCTAGGGAAATAGGTTTTGAGCAGTATGAATATACAGATCTGTTTTGCTGCAGAGTTCTCTGACAAGATAGTAATTGTGCTGGCTGAAAACCTGGGTTGGGCAATTAAACTCTGTGTGACTGAGAAACTTGTTTTACAAGGTTGGGGAAGGACAGCAGCGGTTGCGATGAAAATCAGATGGTCAGTTTTGGGCAGGCCTTTTTTATGGTGTAGGTGCATTGTGAAGGGGAGATGTAATCTCTGTAAGTATATAGGATACTGTTATTGAATCACAGGTGGATTCCGGCCTCCTGGTAGGGCTGGATTTTATGGCCAGACAATTAAACCTGGTGCAGGTTGCTTGTGGGGAAAGGAGCACCGATAGATCATGGATTTTCAATAGAGTCGTCAAGGTTTGGGTTGGGACAATGTGGGCTGAAATGGTAAATCGCATAGATTAGAGTGAAATGTGGACACCAACATATTTGGGCGATAAAACCAGCAACAATAGATCAAAAGGAAATGTGTTTGTTCCCCTCCTCTTCACATCAATGGTATTTTCATAGAATAGGAGTGTGAATCACAAGTAGGAGTAAAGGTTTCTAACCAGATGGAACCTGAGATAATTGAAATGGTAAATTGTGTAATCTGTGTAACTAGATGAGGCTATGACCAAATATGGAAAGGCCCCAGATAGGGGTGTCGTAAATCTGAAACATGCAATTGTAAGTTAAAGAGGATGGTGCTTAGATGAATGTATCCAAAAAAGAAGTGTGGGAATTAAAGGGAAAATGGTTACATTGTATAGGTTTAACCAAACATGTGTGGGGGGGGTTGACTAAAAATCTTTGGGAGTGTTTTGACGGTTGAAAATTGTATAAAATGTGTGTTCTTTGTGTGGTTCGGGGAGACAGATTAGTTTGACTCTTTGATGTCATCTAAACCCTCCCGCCGTCTGTACAATAAACTTGCTTTATGGAAAAAGCACGTAAGTACTCTTTAAGGGTGGGCCTGTTATTTTGGTTACGGTGATCAAAAGGCCCATTTCTACACCACTCAAGGTTATCAAAAAGAGAACACAGCTTTAATAAAATGGAAAGGACAACCTAGTAAAAACACTAACAACTCACCGTTGTAACAAAATATCACAGAATATGCAGGCTTTGGTTGAAAGGGAGGGGTGTGCAGGCAACTGTCTTTGCAACAATGTTCAAGTTTAAGTATGTACTTTGCAAAGATAAGGATGTTACTAGGGCACATAAATCCAGGGGACAGAACAATGACAGATGTGTTTCAGTCCTTTTCTTTGGGTTCAAAAGTGTTGATCCGGGAGTCTGGCTCCTTTCTGAGTCATTGATTTGCATCATGTTGGTGAGCTGGTTGACTGGGTCCAGACCATAGTGCAGATAGACAAGTGGAAACAGCACTTGGCATTAAGAAGGTTGTAACAGGCAGGGAATGTTCTGGCCAATGTAGCCTGCAAGCATTCAAAGCAGTTCAATAGTGCAGAGGCAACTACAGTCAGCTTTCTTTGCATCCTCTGGTGCTGTGAGGCCCTGCCCAGTGTCTCCAAGGAAAGTTGAATCATTCTTCTGCCCTTTACAGCCCACAAGGTTGCCAGAGAGCGCTTGCAGGGCTGCTACCTCCTGTAGGCAGATGCCTGGTCATCAGTTTACCAGCTCAAGAAGGCTTTCCAAGAAGCAGGTCCTTGGTGAGCTCTGAGAACCTGCACTGGGTCTCTGGGGAAAGGCTGTGACAAATTGAGGCTAAAGCACCCACTCAGCCATCACACTTCTACAAACTAAGATCCAACACAATCATATAGGTATAACAGGCACAGTTAGATATACCTTCTTAACCTCTTGTGGTAATGTGGGCCGAGGGAAGGCTATACTCTCATGTGCAGTATGAATGTGGTTCAGTAGCAATTGAAACAGTGAAGTATAACAGTCCAAAATAAAGGAATGTCCAATCAAGATTCTATCAAAATATATACTTTAATCAAACACACCATGTACAATAACAACTAATTAGAAAACAATGAGTTGTGCGGTTCGGAAGGTAACTAGGATTGGTTGGTGGTCTAGTTAGTAACGGAATGCACAGGGATTCAATTACTGCAGAGGCTCGGAGGGCGCTGATCTGGAGACACCAGGTTCGGGTTGATCGACTTACAGGGGCAGTGATTCTGAAGCTGATGGTTCGAACGGTGACTCGAGAAATGCAAGGCATCAATCCTTCTTTGGTTCGAGCCGAGGAAATGACATGCTTGGCCTGGTGCAATCATGAACGCCAAAGACATCTTCAAAGGGTCATAGAGGTTTGGTCGGCATCGTACACACTTGAACCATGGCTCACAGTGGCTGAGCATTGAAAACACAGGTATTTTGGCTGTTTGGGCTTTCAGGAGCTGTGAGTCTCACTCCAGGATCTCAAGGGCCAAGGTTTCTCCTTTTCTCAGGCTCCAAAACATGGGGGAGGCTGGCACACACCTTGAGGGATCCTGCAACACAGTGAGGCCCAAGGCAACAGGGTTGCTGTCAGAGATTCAAGTCTTGGTCTAACAGCAGAGTTCACACCCAATGGCCCCCAGGGGTATCTAGGGGAAAAGGTGTCCGGACATTTGGTCGGAAGACATTTGGTCGAAAGACAAATGGTCGACTGAATTTGGTCGAAAACCAAATGGTCGATTTTTTTTTTTATATATATATTTTTTAGGTTTTCGTTTAGGGAAAAAAAGGGTTTTTTAGAAAAAAAGGGGGTTGGGGGGGAATCCCCCCCCCCCAAAAAAAAAGTGAAAATACAAAAAAAATATAAATTCGACCATTTGGTTTTCGACCAAATGGTTTCGACCAATTGTCCTGTCGACCTTTTTTTTCGACCAAATGTCCGGTAACCAGGTGAAAAAGCTTGCCTTGGAACTCATTCCTTCACCTCATAAGTGGAGGATTTTAGAGAGGACTTCTCCCTCAGCAGGGTGCAGAGAAAAATGCTTCCAGGGTTGGATTCAGAGATGATTCAAAGACGTGATGTGAGACCCCTTCCTTTAATGGCAACAGTCCACATCTGATTGGACTGAAGCTAGCCTGCTCTAGGTGTACAATCCCTGATCTTGGAATGAATAAGTGGTATTTGCCTCTGACATAATAGCCAAGGAGATTTGTGCTACAGGAAGTGGAGTGGACATGAAAGAGACATAGGCAGAGGGAAACAAGATGGCAGAATCTTCCCACACCTGTACAGATGTCTCCCTGGTTTCACTAACCCTGCCCCCTACCCTTCTCAATAAAATCAAAGGCCCTCAAGAATGCAGCACACTGGTGTGAGGCCTAGCTTTTTTGAACAGGAGTGCTCTTTGATTCCTGTTCTAAGGCCAGCTAACTGTGGAGTGTCTGTCCCTGGGGAAAGGGTGTTACCTGCCCTTACAAAGGAACAAAGAGAGTCAATCCCCCAACACTACATTCCTGCCAGTGGGTAGGACAGGCCTTGTCTGGAACGAATACACCTAACCCGTCCACAGCTTAACTGGGCCCACATGTGTGATATTAATTTAACGTGGATCAGAAAACTATGAGAGATGCTGACCACCATACCCTATGTATGGTATGGCTTATATTTACAGTTTAACATGCCACCAGGACAGAATTCTCTGAGTTATGCAGTTTATGGAACATGGGTGCATATCTTAAATGCAGCCCCTGTGTTACTGATATGTGGCTGTCACTGTAGCTGTCAAGAGGGCACTTGTGATCTGAAACTTCTCTGTGCCACTGGTGGAGCAGCCAGGCACTGCAAATCAGAATACTGATGCAGCAGGACAAACATACACACTAGGCTTTGTCATGGAGCTTATGAAAAGGGAATATGATCAGAGATTGAATTACCTGCATAATTGTATTATTTAATAAAAATCAAAAAAGCCAGGGCTTTCACACCCTTACCAGATGGAAATTCATCACTCTTGTCCAGTAAGAAAGGTTGCCACAGAACACATGCAGGTGGGCAGTTTACAGTATGCAGAGTCCTGGGTACCAGTGTCACAGCAGGCAGGCCTTCCAAGCAGAAGGACACTTCAAATGTTCCCTTAGTGGCTGGAGAATGATATTGGTCCTTCCTTCGAAAGCATCATCTTCACCTCTATGCATGAGGTTTTGGAGCAGACTGTACCCCAATAAAGAGGACTTCATATTAAGGGGGGATCGTGCCACCTTATAAACTCATTTTGTCATAGCACATTGCTCCATTTTAAACCTTTTGCAAGTGATTAATCCATGCTTCTGTGGCAAGAGTCTTTGCCCGCTGATGTCAGACCTAGATAACTTTGTCTGCAGGAAGTGCAGAGGGCCACAAGAAGTATGGTCGGACTAAGACATTTCAAGATGGTGGAAACTATCTCTTGCTTGTACGTTCTCTCCTGGAAACTCTCATTACACCTTTTTTCCTGCCTGTCTTACATCAAAGAGACTCCAGTTATTTTCCTACTTGTGCAACCTTCCTATTGTGCTCCCCTTTGAAGCAGGGACTCCAGCTCAACCCCTTGGGAAATATCCTGATCTCCTGCGAAGCTGTCAAGCCTTGCCAACAGACATAAATGGGCATCCTCTAGGGCTGACCCAACCTCCTGTGGTTGGTGGATGGCAGCTCCATATTAATTTATTTATTGTCCATGTGTAAGGCGCCTATACAACACGTTTTGTTTCAAGGCGCCACAAGACAGCAAAAGGGGGAGGGGAACAAGGGAGAACAATACAATAATGGTCCTAAAAGGCCTTGTGACATTTGGATTGTGTAAGGGCAGAACAAGAAGTGTGAGGGTCGGGGGAAGGTGGGAAGGGAAGGGTGAAGGGGTGAAGTGGCGGTGAAACGTAGAGGCCCATGGGAAAGTGCTGTGGAAAGCAGGTAAAGCACAAGGAAATGGGGGGACAGGGTGCAGGGGGCCTGGGACCCTGCAGAACTCAGAAGGGAGCCAGGAGCCAGTTATATAATAGGAGTAAGGAGTTAGCAGGGGAGGAGGAGAGAGAAGGAGGAGGATTAAAGAAGGGTCTTGAGGAACATCTGGCACTTAAGGAGAATAGACTCAAGACTGAGAGGGGCAGGGAGACCATTCCAGAGGAGAGACATCCACCTCCCCCTCTTTGCTTAGAGAAGTGACAGATTTGCAGAGAGTTGGAGCAAGCAGACCAAAGGTCTCTAGCAGGGAGGTATTTAGGGAGAGAGAGTTGGATGTAGTGGGGTCCCAGGCCCCAGGAAGCCTTGTGGATGATGCAGAGTGTCTTGAATGTGATCCTATCAGCAATTGGGAGCCAGTGGAGAGGAATTAGGGCTGGAGAGATGTGGTCCCTGGGCTTGAGGCCAAGAATAAGTCTTGCAGTCCTATTCTAGATTAGTTGAAGGGGGCGATGGGAGGATGAATGGAGATTAAGGAAGAGGCTGTTGCAGTAGTCAAGCCTAGAAAGGACCAGAGTTCTGGAAAGATTGAGTTTCTGGGGGAAGAGAGAAAACCTCTGAGGAGGTAGATAGTGGGCCTTCTTGGCAAGGTCTGCAATGTGAGGAGACAAGGAGAGAGTGGAATCAATGATGACACCAAGGTTTTTTGCCTCACAGCAGAGGGAAAGGAGGCGGCCCATAGAGGGTGGCCAGAGGGAGAGTGGGAAGGAGGGAGCTGAGATCTAAACGGAAAGGATCTCGGTCTTACTGACATTAAGGCAGAGATCACTGGCAACACACCAAGACTGAATGGCAGTTCGACAGTCAGGGATGAGAGAGGAGGTGGAAGGACAGGGAAGTGTGAAGGAGAGTTGCATGTAGTCTGCATAACACTGGAGCTGAGGAGAGAAAGAAGAAATCAGACAGGCCAAAGGGGCAGGGTAGATATTAAAAAGCCACAGCAAGAGGATAGAGCCTTGAGGGATGCTGCAGGTGGAGAGTGTGATAGGGGAGAAAAAAGGACCCAGATGGACCTGGTACGGTCTGTTTGAGAGGAAGGAGGCCAACCAGTCCAGAGTCAAACCCGTGGTGCCAAGATTGTCACAGAGCCGATTTATCAGGGTGGCATGATTGACCATGTCAAAGGTGGAGGAGAGACGCAGAAGGATAAGAATGCAAAGAGAGCTAGAGTCAAGTCAGGGTGGCATGATGACCAAGTCGTCATGTGTGGTCAATAGGGCAGTTTCCTTGCCTCTGGCAGCTCTGAAGCCAGACTGATGGTCATGGAGACAGCCAACAGAAGCAGAGTGTTGTGTCATTCGGAGATGGCGAGCTTCAAGGAGTTTGCCAAGGGAGGGGGTAATAGAGACAGGCCGATAGTTAGCAGGACGGGAGGATTCAGAAGAGGGCTTTCTAAGGAGGGGATGCACAAGAGAGGGCTTGAGGGGTTGTGGGAAGGAGCCAGTGGCAAGGGAGTGGCTATAGACATCAGCCAAGGAAGGCATAAGGGAGGTAATGTTGCCCTTGATAATTCTGGAGGAGCAGGAGAGCACCTGTTTTGGAGAAGACTTTCATAGAGAGGACTAGTCTAGGGCCATCATCCGGTGCTATGGCTGAGAAGGAGGAGAGAGGTAGGGGAGGGGAGAGGGGAGTCAAGGGAGGCAATATAGCTAGGGTGGGAAGAAGGATAGAGGAGAGTGAGGACAGAATGTCCTGGGTTTTGGAAAAGGAAGTGAGCGGTCAGAGAGGTACAGAGGTTCAGGGATGGAAAGGGAGATGTAGAGACTGCAGATGGATTAGCAAGTTCCTTGCAGATTTTGAACAATTTGCCAGAATTGTCAGAGGCCCCAGAGATGCTGGCTTGGATGTGAGACCTCTTCTTAGAGCGAATGGAGAGTTTATATTGTCTTTGGAGCAGGCGACAGGCCAGTTTGTCAGAGGATGAGTCGGAATCTCGCCATTTCCGCTCAGCCACTTTGCAATTGCTTTTCAGAGAGGCTAGGTCAGAATCTACCAGGTGTTATGCTTGGAGGCAGGCTTCATTCAGATCCTCATGACAAGGGCAAGGATATCCACAGTGTTGGTGATAGAGAGGTGAAGATTAGCAAGGGCAAAGACAGTGCAGGCATCCGTGGCCGGAGTGGGAGGGGGAATGAAGGTGGAAGCAAAGACAGCAACTGACACTCGCTTCATTGGTCAAATGACGGAGAAGGAAACAGGAAGTGCAGCAGAGGTTTAGCAGGTGGACTTAAGCGATCCAGATGAGAAGACAGGAGGAAGTGGTCAGACCAGGAGAGAGGAGTAGTGAGAAGGTTGGAGATAGGAATGTCTGAGGAGATGAGAGCATCCAAGGCATGACCGGCAGAATGCTTCAGACCTGAGGGATGAATGGTGAGGGAAAGCACGTCACAGAGGCAATGGAAGCTTCTAGTGGTCACCTCAGAAGAATCCCGGTGAATTTTGAAATCACCAAAGAGAAGACGTTTGGAGGTAGAGGAAGGAGGTAGAGGAGGAAACAAGTGAAGAGGTGAGGTCAGACCACTGAGAGAGGAAGAGGGTGACCGGACCAGGGGCCCTGTAGATGGTGGCAAGTGTCAATGAAAGGGTAGGAGAGACACCAACCCTGAAGATGAGGAGTTCAAAGGAGGAGTAGGACTCAGTGGGATTGATAGAGGCAGGGATCCAGTCAGATAGGCCTGGACTGGACTTGTATAATAGACAAAGAATCAGGATGAAGAGATCCGATAGAAAACAGAAGACTTCTGTGTGTGTGTATTTATTTTGCATCAACACAGAAAGTTTCGGGTGATTAGACAATTTATTTTACAGTTCTTTCGATAAGCACGAAAGGTAAGTGAAATATAAACAGACAAGGTCGGTGATGGATAGTAGTGACACAGATAGGTGTCGGCCTCAGAACTGTTGAGGTCAAAACTTCAATCGGATGCACATTTCCCACACATGGAGGGGGTATAACAACCCTAAAAAGCAGGGAAACATGCGCCTCAGACTTGCATGGGTCCAAGGCATAGCTTACACATGGTGCACACAACAATATTTACATATAACATACACGAGGGGGGTGGAGTTGTGTCACAAGGATCTAAACTGGACTGGACTTGGACATGATCTTGTAACCCTTAAGCAGGAGTGTGACAAAAGCAGTGACAGAGCTGGCAGTAAACCACGTCTCAGTGAGGGTGAGAAAATTAAAGTCAAAGTCTTCGAGGAGGACACAGATATCAGAAGAGTGTTTGACTGCAGAGCGAGAGTTGGGGGTTGCAAGGTGAATTTGGTTACCGCCACCTTTGAAGGTTTTCCGAGGGGGGGTTACAGGGACACAGTATGCCCATCCGAGGTGGAGAAGGGGGGGGTGAGTGCCAGAGGAGTGGCTGGAGAAGGGAGGAAATTGATTCGCCATGACAGTGCCATTGTCATAGACATGGATGATGCACCTAGAGGATGAGAAACCAGCCAAGAGGACTTCCCATCTGGTGCCCCCATTAAAGGGAGACAAGGAGACGGGCGGGAGGACAAAGACCATATGTGGAGTCCATAGGTCAAGGGAGGGAGAGACAAAAGGGATGTCTGTGACAGTCTGCCTGGAAGAAGCGTTGACAAAGGTGTTGACAACAGACAGGCCTGGGTTGGAAACCAGGAGATTCTTTTTTAAACTTTCTTCTTCCAGGCTTTGAGAGGGAAGAAGGATATGTGATAGAGAAGCAGTTAGAGTAAATATGTGAGTTGGAGAGCACAATGGATGGAGGGAGAAGGCAGAGTAAATAGGTGAGATGGAGAGCACAATGGATGGAGGGAGAAGGCAGAGAAATGGACGCAAAGAGGGTGGCACAGAGCTGCACCAGCACAAAGAACTCACCAGGTGTCCTAGAAGCAGACAGGTGACATGAGAAAGAAGCATGCAATATCTTTTACAGACTCATCGTGGCTGCACCGTCATAAAGGGCTGCTTCCAACAAAGCTGGTGAAGGCGTACAGGACTAGAGTCAAAGATGCCTTTGGGTGGGTAGATTCCTCTTCTGGCGAAGGCCTCAGGGAGGAGAACAGAGAGCCATGACAGTATCAAACACAATGCTCTGACAGTTGGCAGAGGTCGCTGGAAAGCCAATTGAAAATAATAAAGCAAAATGGGTTTTGACAATTTATAATATTATCTCCCTATAAGCCACTATATCAAACCAGATATAGCATTATATGTATATTTAACGGATCTGCTGCCAGATGAAGAGATGCACAATAATATATAATGGAAAACTGTTTACTTACTTTCAAAGGGATTCCTGGTTTTGAGAAATTTAGGATAACATTGGTTGTATAAATGCCAGCAAGAAGAAAATCACCTTCTTAAAGTAATTCTGGATGTTCCCTCCATTTGGAAGACTGCTAGCACATGTGTAGTAGGACTGCCAAATCGGCTAGGACACTTTCTAAAAATGAAGCCCAGTTGCTGCTAACATGCTTCTGGAATGCTAATTACTGAAGCCGAGCACTAAGCCTTCAGGGGGTATCTTATATGTGGATGTACGACAGACAGAGATTCATTTGGAGCAGGCAATTTATGGAGGTGCAATATCCCACCAGGAACTTTATCATCTCCAGAAGCTGCTGAAAAGGAGGATTTCTACACAGCAACTTTGAAGCTGCGGAATTAGCATGGCACATCATGCTCCATCTTGCCAGTAAAAGCTCAGAGAAAGCTATGAAGTGCAAACATATATTTTTCCATCAATTCTGCCTCCAAGCTCACATTCAGATAAATCTACTCCTTGACCAGTTAGACCATTGGCAGCATGCTCATGTGGGCATTTCCCCCACACTCAGCCTTATATTGGTAACAATTGACTTTCATTACAACAGTTGTTGCTCTTTAGCCTTTAGTTACAATGTTTGCTCGGAGTGACTTTATTTAATAGCAGTTATGTCTATTGAAGTTCCTTTTATCCCATATTTACTCTTAAGTTGTTATTGTCAGTTTTATTTATTTGTTTATTGTTTTCTTGTTAGGTGCTTACATAGGAAGTAAATACTGTTTCAAAGCACCCGCAGCGCAACAGGGATGGGACAAGGGGATGTGAAAATGATCGAAACACATACAAATATTAAATGCAGGTGGAGGGGGCGAACCTACTATGCCTTGTGAGTGTTCAGAACATGCAAGTGGAGAAGGGAGCGGGAATGGGATAGGTGATGTGGTGCTCATGGGTGAGCAACAAATGAAGTGCAATGTAAGGTGAGTGCAGGCCTCCAGGGTGGAGGGTGAGCCGAGGCGGGTGCTGAGGATATACAGAAGCTGGGGGGGATTTGGTGTGGGAGGTCAGGGGCCCGAGGATGGATAAAGGCCGTGAACACCAAACAAGCAACTGTGAGATTAGCAGAGGAGAGTGGGGCGGAGGTAAAGAGGAAAGTCTTGAGAAGCGTCCGGAATTTAAGAAAGTCCTGCTCAAGACGAAGAGTGAGGGGGAGGCTGTCCAGTGAAGAGAGCCAGCTGAGGAAAGAGATCAACCTCCTGCCCTCTGTTTAACATAACGCTTTACACACAAATAGTTCGTGCCAGAGAGGCGCTTGGATCCAGAAGGGGAATATTTAGTAAGAGATAGTGTGGTCCCCAGCCCCAGAAAGCCATGTGGAGGTTACAAGGGGATTTGAATTTAATCTGTGAAGCAACTGGGAGTCAGTGAAGACTTTTTAGGGTAGGAGAGATGCAGTCCCTGGACTTGAGGCCAATGATACATCTTGTTGCCCTATTCTGGATTAGCTGGAGAGGAAGCAGAGTGGAAGAAGGAAGATTCAGGAGGAAGCTATTGCAACAGTCAAGCCTAGAGAGAAACAGGGCTCGGGTAACATTGAGCTTTGAGAAGAAAGAGCGGAAAGTGGGACTTCTTGGCAATGTCCTGAGTGTGAGGGAGGAAGGAGAGAGAGGAGTCGAAGATAACCAAGGTTTCTGGCTTCAGAACAGGGAGCAGGTGGAGAGCCGATGGAGGAAGGCCAGAGTAAAGGAAGAAGTCAGGAGCAGGGGTCCCAATGGGACGGATCTCCATTCTGATGGCATTGAGGCAGAGATCATTGAAAGTGCACCAGGCCTGGGTGGCAGAAATGCAGTCAGGGATGATGGAAAGTGGGTTAGCAGGATGTTTGAAGAAAAGTTGTGTGTCGTCAGCATAACAGCAGACGTTGGGGGAGAATGAGGAGTGCCATCTGAGAAAGGTAGATGTTAAAGAGCCTAGGGCGAGAGGATAGAGCCCTGGGGGACACCACAAGTGGAGAAGGAAGTAGGAGAGGAAAAGGTAACAAGGATGACTTTTAGAGGATTGGTCAGTAAGGAAGGAGGTCAGCTAGTCCATTGCCCACTTCGAGATAGCAACAGTGTCGTGAAGCCTTTGTATGAGGATGGAGTGGTTGACCGTGTCAAATGCAGAGGGGAGATCACAAAGGATGAGGACAGCTGGGGCATTGGAATCCATGGATGCGAGCAGTTCTTCACGAGTGTTCAGAAGAGAGTGCCTTGGAGATTTGGAAAAGTTCAGCCATGTTGTTGGATTCGCCAGATACCCGTGCCTGAATATGGGTACTTTTCTTGAAATGGAAAGAGAGTCTATATTGCCTTTGGAGCAGGCGGCAGATCAGTTTGTCAGGGGGTGCGCCTGAGGTTTGCCACTTTTTACAACACTACACTTTAGTTTCAGGGCTGCAAGTTCGGAGTCATACCAGGTGTTGTGCTTAGCAGTGGGTTTCAAGCGGATCCTCATGACAGGGGCAAGACAAGGGCAAAGGAGGAGAAAGAGGAAGGGGTAGGGGGAGTGGCCAAGGGAGGCAAGTGGGTGAGGGAGTTAGTTTATATATAATTTTTTTATACTAAACATGCTTTGTATGTTGATCTATTTAGTTCCTAAGCATATTTGTTCAGGGAAAATGTGTAGACTCAGGATCACCTGCATCCTAAAAACCTCAGAGGAAGTCTTGAGCTTTCCTTTGCTACCAAAGTGTGAGCCAGGGATGCTTCGAAGGAAAATAATCTTACCCCGGCAGTATTTGGGACAAGTAATTTAAGATGTCGGGGATCGGATCAAAATTGCATTATGCCTCCTACCTCACCCGTCTGAACCTGCAGTTATATTCGAGAGGATACATTTTGACTTGCTTTCATGGGATAAAAGAATCAGAAAATAATGTTCCTCTTAATAAATAAAATGAAAAAAAACACCACCATTGATCCACACAAGCAATGTCGAGTACAGTAACATGCCATGTGTATGCATCAGCCCTGCAGTTTGTAAGAACACACATGATGTCCATGCGGACTCTCTGTGATGAACTAGTGATCGCAGAGTGGCTTGTCTGCAGGTGGTTCTGGCGCAGGGGCAAGGAATGACTGACCTGTAAATGTGTTCACTTTACTTTACATTCCAGTTATTGCTGTTTAAAATCGCCAACGTTAAACTACAAGTACCATAGTGCAAGGTGGTGTACGCTAACGAAACAGGACAACGTGTGGTCTCTGCTGGCTCGGAACCGATGCACATGGCTACAGGAAGGATCTTACAGTATAACAGCCAGTTGTTCTTCCGCAGCTGCAGTTGCATAGTGCCTGATGTGGACGCCGCCACCTTTCTCCAAGTAGCCCCGTGTTGCTTAGAGACAAAGCACTTGCTCTGTTCATGTACATCAGCACGTACTACAAGCTAGCATCATTATCAAAGGATCAGAAACACATAAGCTCATCACATGTAACAGCGCCTCGATGCCCAAGGGCTGTTTGGGCGCTATATAAATTTAAATAAATACATACAAAATCTGCAAATGTAGACTCTAGAAAGCAAAACATGTTTATCCAACCTGTGCAACAAGGTCGACACCAGCAAGCTTAAATGATCAATAACTACCAACAAGGATCATCCCCGTACTTGCAGTAGGGCCGGATTTGCAGGATTTAGAGCACCTGCCAGTGTGGGTTTTGATAGGCAGTGTGGGTTTTGATAGGCAGTGTGGGATTTGATAGACAGTGTGGGTTTTGATAGGCAGCCTGTTAGTGTTGCCTATGGCCTTACCTTGGATCCGCCCCTGCTCCTTCGATTATCCTAAATCTGCGGAAAGTGCGACTCTAATGTCCTAGCGAGCATTTCAAATCCAATGCCTCAAAAAATCTCAATTTAATCATAAAACGGAGCTGCAGAGGTTTCCTCAAGTCAAATGCAATGCAGCTGCCTTGCTTCATGGCTTGATAGTTAAAACAGTTCATATTTCTGGATTATAGACTTGACTGATTAGGAACATATGTACAATTTATGAAAATGCCCTGGAAATAATGGTTGTTTAAAGTAATACAAGATGACAATTCAACAAAAATCTTGGTGAAACTTTTCCAAATATATATTCGCACTGCTCAGAAAGCGAAACACATTAACCCCGTATGTTGCGTTGCGAGTGTTTATGTGGTGCCAAATACCGCTCACGGTCGTTGTTGGAAGACAACACCGATTCCATTTATCAGCGGACATGGGTACAGGAGAAATAGCGCTTTAATTCATTACTTGTTATTTTGATCTACCCATTTCTGAATTGCAGAAGTGTGTGCCATGTGAAGAAAATCCTGCTTTGTGAAGTGCTACAACGATTTAAAAATTAAGATTTATATTCCAGACTAATATATTTTCTGCTACTGAAATGTTTTTTTTTTTCTGTTGAAAACGGTCTCCCTATTTTCACGTTATTGAAATAATTATATACTGTTCAGAAATCTCGACATTGTGTAGATTCTGTACGTTACTTGTGAATATTAAGACATTCAAATATGCAATTACCTTCATTTGGCCCCAGTAGCAAAGTATAAAAAAAATGCAGACTAATCATTATTTGACATGAGGCGATTGCTTTATAATGGCCGGATGCAGATGGAAGAGAGATATGGGAGTTGCAACTGGCAGGCAATATCCCACAAAAAGGGAATAATGGGTGGTCTGTGTTACAATTGCCAAAATTCCAGAGGCGTGGCCAAAAACAGGATTGGGGATAAGAAGCTCCAAAGTTCCTGCCTTCCCAGTCCAATATCCACCATTAATCAAGTAATTTGGTGACAGAAAAAAATGATAGCATAGGTTGAAGTTGCATGAAATATATTTATTTGGTGCAGGCACCAAATAAAGTTCAGGGCCTCAAAGTATTTTTGGTGTTTCCGGCTCTGGTGTTATGCCCCCATCTCTCCGCTTTGATCTGGCTGCATGCTTAAGGTGAACACCATGTGCGTGGTGAGAGGGGGGAAAAGACTCTCCTTCTGTGGTACACTGGAGGGCTGAGCAGGGTGGGCCTGCTGCTCGGGCTTTGCTGTCTTGGGTAGAGGCATCTACAGCGAGTGGAGTTAGCATTCTGTTTTCTGGAGGATAGCCCAGGAGCGCGCTCGTCTTGGAAGCAAGATGACGCGGAGCAACACAGGTTCTCTTAGAAACCTCTGGGTATTAAGCGCATTATAAATAACTTATTACAATTACTAATTGGATGAGTGGTGATTAGTAAAATGATCCTCGAATCAAGACTACCTTATACATTGGCCAATGAACCACAGCTTAAGAACTGGACAGCATCTTGGGTAGACTTAGCTGGGCGTGAAGAGTTTCCCACATTGCTTGTATGACCTTGAAGCTACTCTATGACAGGGAAGGGCTGGGTGTCCCCGATTTTGAAAACTACTGCTTTAAATCTCAAACCCAGTACGCTGGAGCCGGGAAAGTGAACATACATTTGAAATGGAGTTGATGCGCAGGATGATCCAAGAATGCATATAGCTGGTTTATTCAAGAGGCCAGCTCAGCAGCAGCGTGCTCGCCTTGGAAACAAGATGACACGAAGCAACACAGTTTCGATACCCGGTCCGTGCTTAGAAACCTCTGGGTATTAAGCGCGTTATAAATATGCAACTAAGAGACATATTCCTGTAACAGCGCCTCGATGCCCCCGGGGGGCTGTGTGAGCGCTTTAAAAAGGCAAATAAATAAATAAAATAAATAAATATAACAATTACTTCTACTTCTAAAGTTTGTCCTTGAATGCCTAAACTATTGGAATGATGTGTCCCATACTGTCTGAGTAGAGTGATCCTCGCTAACCTAGCTATTAAGAAAGTGTTGAATTATAATGAAGAAACAAATGGAAAAGTTTGGATATCGCTAGATTGCAACATTTATACATTAATGATACTTGAGTCAATGTTTACCTTTTACAGTGCATCTATTGACTGAATTATTGTTTAAATATTCCTTCTAGAACAATACAATCTATCGGTAAGAACGTTTGGCCAGAGACACCCAAGGAACACCTGTCTCTGTCATAAGGTAGAAAACAACTAGGGCTTTGAGAGTTATATCCTTGCTAATGATTCTATAGAAATTGTGGAGAAATGTTCCTCTGTTCATGATCAGGAATGAAAAGAGTGGTACTAGGCCAAAGTGTGCAAGCTCGCAGAGCAAGAGTTCCCCAATTCCACGCTCAAACATTCACACTTACAGGTACTCAATTAATCAATATTTTATGACATGCTTAATACCGGACACCAGTCTCTAAGCATGGGACCGGGATTCAAACCTGTCTTGCTCTGCATTGTCTTGCTTCCATGACAAACATGTTGCACCTGTGCTATCTTGCAGGCTCAATGGAAGCTATGTATACCCCCAGGCAGATACACAGGTTAAGAAACCATTCTCTGAACTGTTCTTGGTGCTGGGACAAGAATATGTAGTTTTAACATCTGGTGTGGCTGGACGTTCCTGCTCAGGAGCTGTGAAGAAAATAGTGCATTTCACCTCTCCTCACACAGCCTGAAATTACTTACATAATCTCCAGCTGTGTATGGCCAGCATTCTTCAAAACAAAAAAGGTGGTATGGTTTCTACTTATACTATATACGAGGTTACATGCAGGGAATTGGCTCAGGTCAAAAATCACAGCACGTGATAGATGATTTAAAGATCTGATTATGTGAGTAACATTTGACAAAACATTACTCCAAGGAAGGGTGTCAATGAGGGGAAATAGTCAGAAGATTGACGAATCGGTAATGGTTCTATGGTCTATAACTGGCGAGCATACCCGAGATGACGGGATGTGAAACAGAGATGAATACATAGCACCTTGACTGCCTTGGGTATTGATTTATCATCTTTTGTCCCATGCGTCTGCAACCTTTGGCTCTACAGATATTTTGGACTACAGGTCCCTTCAACCTTAATCAATGGTTTAGGATCATGTAAGCAGTGGTAGAACACATCAGGCGAGCTGCAGATTCGAACCCCTGCTCTATCTGTTGACAAGTTTAATAGGGAGACATATGAACTTGTATGCACATTGTTTCAGATAACACAGGAATCACTAGAACTCTCTGATGTGGTTGAATCATTAACGGACTCTAGGGCCACCCGTCTTTTCCATCTTGTTACCAACCTCCACCCTAACCCAGGTGGCTCCCGAATGTTGACCCCTAGTGTGTAAGAGATGACTTATGCTCACAATGAGACCCTAAAGATTATCCAACTAGGCTCCCTGGGGGACTTCTGAACTGTTCCCACTCTATCCAGTTGTTAGTGTTGCACATGGCTATGGAACGAGCCCTGGTTGTAATCGCTCATGCTCACTTTCTCCTTTACTTCTGATTTCACTCACCCTTTCTAGACCTTATCTCCCCTTTAGATGTTACTTCTCCCTCAAATCCGCACCACTACGCCCTCCTCCACACTGTTACTACTTCTACTACGTCCTCCATACTACTACTCCTTGCTCCACAATACTTACCTCCTTGGTGCTCTTATCAAGTACTACATCTGCTCCAAATTATGTGTGCAGTCTAGCTCCTTTGGGGTTAGTTTACTAGATATAGGTTTGAAAAACAGGGGGATCTGTATGTGTTAAAGTCTGACTAGCCATAATGTGTTTTAACAAAAAAGGGAAATGGAGATGCACGCTGTAGTAGAAAGGAACACATTATAGATGATAATGCTTGATCATGCAGTTATTAACCCCTGGGAAGTCCTCTTGGTGAGCTCAGGACCCATCATAGGAAACTACCTGGTGGTAGTTCAGTTGCCCAGCAGATTCCCCTGGTATTGCCCAATGACATGTGACAACAGTAGTACCCTAGCCTTGTCAAGATGGGGCAAGAACGCCTCTCATCCGGGAGAGGAGTAACCCAGGGCCAGGCCTACTTCTGATGGGACGGTAGCTGGTGGGAGTGTTACAATTCCTGCCCCATCCTTGTGCCAGCGTGTCTTTTTGCAGTCTACAGATAACTCAAACCATGCCTCCAGTACCAAATGCGTGCTAGTCTTTCTTTTTTTTCCTTTAGAGAAAAAGCATCCAAATCAGCAACTCACCAGAGATCTGATCAAGGAAATGCTGAGCCAGCGCCCCACACTGTCAAAATCCAACCAGCACCAAACACCATCAGTAACCCTGTTCAAACAGAGAGCCAACCCAGGAACCGACTGGAAATCGTAGCGCTAAGGCACACCAGCACCACCGGCTCCTGCTAGCAGCGGAGAGTCAGTCACTGTTAAGTCCTATGCTATAAGATTGAAGAGCGGTGCAATGCCGCAGGAACCACCAGCAGACACACAACAGACTGACAGTTCCCATAAACCACCAGGAAAAAAAGGGAACAACAGTCTCACTCTCCTTTGCCTGGGACACCATCACTGGGAACATGAACTTGAACTTCGCCCTTCACGGGCCACCATTGTGTTTGTTCCATAGCCAAGATACATGTAAGAAGTGGGTGGGATTTAGCCCCCTTTTTGAAATGTTTTCCATGTTCAACCTATACCAGGTGGGGAAGACAGGGCCAGATTGGCCAGGGAAAGAGAGCTAATCCACAGAAGGGATGGGCTATAAAGTGGGACCTCAGGCAGCAGGCAGTATGGGTTATTCGGGTGGGGTCAGAGGAGCTGAAGGCGAAGACCAACAGACTAGCAGAAGGTAGGAAGGAGCGGCGGAGTGTATAGGTGACGTTTGGAAAAGTGAGGTATTGGTTATTGAGTGCAAGTGGAGTGCTGCATGAGTGTGTTTGTGTGGCAATTAGAATAGTGTAAGGAATGAGTGTAAAGTGTATGATATTGAGTAAACGGATGGTGTTTGAGAAGTAGTGTGGAGGAGGGACTAGTAGTAGCGTGTAGGAATTGTGGGTTACAGAATATCCTTTGATGTTTACATTGATATGCATTGTTTGGCCATTCCTTCACTCTTCATCTTTTTTGTTGCAGTGCACTGCATGTTCATTTGTCGGGGGCTTTCTGCTGATATGTTGAGGTTTATGGAGGTTCATATTTCAAAAGAAGAGGTTTAAAGGCTTCTACCTAATCCGTTCTAGAGGATGGTCTCCACTAGTGACAAGCAGTGGCTTTGTTTACATCTCACTTTTAGCTTTGGTTTCCTGGATCACTTCATTCATCTGACTGAAAAGGCTTCTCGACCATTAGGATGATTTTGCTGACCTTGCTATGCCCCAAAAGACATCAGGTGACATTTGTCTGATCTATGATCTTTATATTATCTATTGACTTGTGTTCTGTATTTATTTGAAAAAAGAGACGAGTGTTGACTAGAACCTCTTTACATACGGACATATGTCTCACTGAGATTCACGGACGTAACAATAACTATGTGTAGTAGTTCTTGTGACAACAAGGAGGCAGTAATGACAAAAACAATGTATGGATATTAAACTGACAATTAAACCAGACAGTTAAAGCTTGGAGTATTTACAAATGCTCCAAGATGATCATGTATTCAGAGACTTCTGGGGTCCTACTTCCATCCTTGTCGAGGGCTGCTTGAACGATGCTCTGTGGACCTGATTCCGTAAGAAGAGTGTAACCGTGGACACCTACGCCTGAGCGGTCGTTTTGAACAAACAGCCTTAAAGTTCAATGTGCTGTGGGCTGGGTAGAAAGCACTCATTTTGGGTGTCAACATGGAATTTTGTAGACCTCAAGCTGGTTTCACGGGCCAGCATCTTTATTGTGTAGAGGGAATTATCTGCTCGTAAGACTTTGGTTTTTATTCCTAGCAGCAAGTTGGTGCTAAGTGTGGGACTATTATGAGAATCATAGTGTACTAGAGTGGGCGCAGAGACTATGCCCCCCCCCTCGCAGTGCTTCTGCTTTGAGGAAGAGGGGAAGGAATACATCATTTGGAGAATATGTGAATAACAGAGAGGGTGGTGAAGTGCATACGACTTTAACCAGATTGATCTTTTATACATTTAGGGGTTACCCCCAGAATGTCATGTTAGGGTCACTTAGCAGTGCAGCAACACCCAAGGTGCCACAGAGGTGGAAGACTTCCCATGAGGAGAAAGGACAACTTCCCCTTCTGTAGCCAGCAACTTGATTGGATCAGTTTTCCTTTAGTACTCACTATATATCTTCTGCCGTGGAGCGGTGGGTCTGGTCCCCCGTCTTGAGGGTTTAAGAAGATCCAGTGATGTTAGGCCAGGTATTTGAAAATGAATGGGGGTGCTCTTCTGGAAGTCATTAATGTTACACCAGCACTTCAGTCAATGGGAACCTTGTTGTTTTTCTTGAGGCTTTAAGGTTGGTCCAGTGCATCTCATAGCTTGCTACCTTGAACTGTGATTGTTTTTATCTCTGTGTTTATTCCAGTAGAATTTGGTGAGGCGGTTGATTGGGTGGAGCTTGTTAGGGTGATTGTCCTTAAACTCAGGGTCTTCAGATTAGCATTTCTAAATTCTTTATGATGCATTTACATACAACTTACCCATAGCGGTATCCGCTGTCGATAACTGCCCTCAACTGATCGGATCTGAGCACTGTTTAGTGCTCGCATATGCAGATGATCTGATCATCATGGATCACACATTTAGTGGCCTATCCAGATCCGCTTGTGCATTATGGGACTATGCAGCTAAAAATGACTTGATTATTAATAGTGAAAAAACGCAATTAATGGTATTTACTGCTAAAACATTTGCCAGACCTAAATTGGTTATACAGGGTATCGAAATAAAATATACACCCACATACAAATACCTGGGAGTGGAGGTGAATACCATGGGCAACTATTCCACCTGCATACAAACACGAACCACCAGAGCTGCACAATTAATAGCTTTAATACACCGATTTGCTATCAGGAATGGTGGTTATACCATGTGGGGAGTGCGCCAGCTCTATTTACAGATACTAGTTCCCACGGTTACCTACGGTCTTGAAGCACTGCTAAATATCGATTTAGCTTGGCCCCAAGTAATAGAAGGTACATTTTGGAGGAGAATATTGGGCCTCCCCCAATGCATTCCTATAGCGATCCTTAGATTGGAACTGGGGTTAACATCTTTGAAAGCAATAGTACTCAAAAGAAGAGCCGAGTTATATTTTAGGATGAGTAACTAGCCTCAGAATGGCTTATTAAGATCATTGTTCCAAGAAATCTCTAAGGAGGGGGTTAATTACCGCCTAAATGCGCACATGGAAAGTTTGTACAAAGAGATTGGATGGATTCCTGCATTGAGGGATGATTACGACAAATCTAAGAAAGGCCTATCCAAACGGATAGTACTATGGGACTGGCTGGAGAATTATGATCATCTGAGTAAACTTACTAAATTCCAATTTGTGCGCTATAGACTATATGAATACCTGAAACCACAGCCGTATATGATCTTGAGTCCCTCTAGTAGGCTCAGACACTTTCTCCTATTGTTACGTCTCGACTGTCTTCCGGTGCTTGCTAACAAATGGATTGATAACCAACGTGATCCACTTGAGAGATATTGTCGTCTATGTAAAAACAACTCTGTTAATGAAACGGCCCTGCACCTACTTACAGCTTGTCCCACTTTGGCTAAAACTTACGAACTATGCTATAGAAATCTGGTCCATAATATGGAGCATATCGCAGAAACTTGGTTCTGGTACCGTAGTTTAAACTCGACCTCCATAAAAATTCAAACAGCTATATACAGCATATGGTTGGGTATCGAAAAACTACCGAGCATTACCATCTAATATATTCCATATTGCAACATTGTAATAATTTGCTGGGACAAGCAGGTTGGGCTCTTTAATATAATAATTATTTGGTGGCCAGTGGATACATGATGTTTGACCCTTTGAACTGGATTTATGTGAAAACTAACCCTTGAAACTGGGTCATTGGGATGGTTGTGATTCTGAGTAATGAAATGAAATGCAACATATTTTGGACTTTGTATTATATAGAAAATGCTGATTACTTTTTCTGCTATTTTAGTGTTTATGTACTTTTATACTGAAAAATTGTATATGCTGAATAATGTGTTTAAATATGAGGTTTTTCCTCTTTCTCTATTTATATGTATATACCTAAATTTGAAATATGTGTAAAGTTTATATTGAAACTGTATCACATTATATATTAAATACATACATTCTTTACAAGATAATCCCTTAAGTGCAACCAGAGTCTGAAGGTGGTAGTGTGGAGATGGAGAGACAGCTGAAGAAAATACTCACCAGCTGTGTCGGAGAGTTGAGACATCAATATAACGATCTCTTCCTACTTACTGTTCCTCCCTCCCCTTGTGCCTCGTCTCGTTTCTGTCCCTTTCAACTCCTTGCCCCACTACAATGGAACTCTCTACCTCTCTCTATCCGCTCCATGACCTCCTACTCCTCCTTCTGCGCCTCCCTGAGATCTCTTCTTCCCCTTTCCCCGCCCTGACTCCCCTCATCTCTCCCCCTTACTCCTCCTACCTCCTTTATTCGTTTATTGACCTAGGTAAATTATTCTATATACTGTTTTTTAATGGCTGGTCTCATGTTTGTAATTATGCTTCTAGGTTATCATATTCTATGTATTCTTGTTGTTTTAATGTAAAGCGCTTGTTTGTAAAGCACTATATAAACTTAATAAATAAATAAATACAAATACAATATCCTAGATCCCAAAAACAATTTGGCAGCAAGTGGTTTTGCAATTTCCAGGAGCAGTTACTGCACACATTGATTGGTGACACCACTGAGGGTTACAGCAATGACATGTGAGTACACAAGGGGCCCTACAACTCTGGGGAAGAATGATTGTTAAAGCTTTGGCATCCCCAGGGCCGAGGATCTGTGCCAGAGGAACAGAAATGTGAAGGAGCTGAGTTTAGCAGTATCCGGTGATGCGGTTTTCCTCAGTCACCCTCTGCCTCAGGATTGGGCTTTCGAGGATGGGGCTTGCTTTATAAGATCCCAGTTAAGGGTAATTGGTTAGGATCTGCTCATAAAGTAACACCATAGAGGGGCTAGCCATGGAAGAGGGACAAGGAGATGAGCATCCAGTGAAATCCCCTGCTCATCGCTGAACTCTTGAATAAAATGGCCTGTGGTTGCATGTGCTACTGTCCCTGCATTATGCCCCATGTGATCAACATGGCTGTATAATATTTAGCCGTTCAATCTCTTGAGCACCTTTCTGTATCCTTGACACTCCTCTGACCTATGTCCACCTTGTACTTTGCATTGAGTTGTCTAGGCATCACCTTCCATCACCTTTGTCTATACCCTTCATTTCCCCCTAAATATGTGCTCTTCCTGGCACTGCACCTGAATTTTCACTGCCTGGTCGTAATGGTCTAGAGCAATATTTTTCACTAGCTGTAAGAAAAAATGGTGGTTTCTAAATGACACATTTTAGATTAATGTTGGTTAATATTTAGTAAAATGGTTCAAGTGGAGTTTCAGATGATGGTTCTCTAATTATATTCCATCCTAATAATGTAATAATGTAGCATGACCTCCAAAGAGACGTACTGAATGCGTTGATAAAAAAATATAGCTGGACACAAATTTGTCTGAGGTGGCAGACAGTTGTTGAATGCTATAGTGAAGACTGTTTTTAATGTATTAGTACTCTGTACAAAAGAAAGCACAGAGAGAAAGAATATCACTGTCTGAAAATGGAGGGGTATAAAAACGAATACTTGAATGAATATATTTACATGACTATGTGGCCCTCACTCAAGGCTCTGATACCTACACCTACACACAAGCGCACCATACGGGTGGGGTAGCAGAGAGTCACAAGGAAACAAATAAGAATGTCTTAAGGAACGTAAGGAATATCTGAACATTGGAGGCAATCCAACAAAGTCCTCAGAGGGGAAGGATAAAGCTATCAATTAGGATTAACTACATGGAAATACATTCAGTCAATTGATGATTCTGACATAACCAATGTTGACTTGGGACAGTGAAAAGTGAAACCATACTTTTCCTGTGGCACTGTAATATAACCACCTGAAATTGGAAAGAACTCACTGGATGGTTTGTAGTGCTGTATGACACAAGTTGTTAGATGAAGGAAACAGAGTTCTTATTCTGCGTCGTAACTGCAGGTCGTGGGAATGACACAAGTTGTTAGATGAAGGAAACAAAGTTCTTATTCTGCGTCGTAACTGCAGATCGTGAGCACAGTCTTATTTTGCAAGTTGGTAAACTGGAAGTTACTTAACTTTCCAAATTGCCTCACATTATTGCCTAGATATATGGGCCTCATTACGTGGGTGGTAAAACCAGCCGGTAGGTGGCGGGCTACCGCTGACCACGTGATATTGATTAAGCTGCCTGATATCCCGGTGCTACTGTGAGATCATGATTGACGGCAGAATGGTAAATCCCCTGTTCGGTGGCCCCTACCAGAAGACCCATTGTTTGACGGTCCAGAAATGATGCTGGTATGTTGCTACCAGCACCCTTATTTCCACAGCGGCAAAACTTGTAATGAGGCCCATAGAGCACTTTCCAGCGTGCGGTCATGAGCGCTGCCTTCAATTGTCTTGAGACCATAGTGTGACCGCCTATAGTTGGACTTGAACATGTCTTGGCAGTGATTCACTTTTAGCTATCAATAGTGTAATGATGTATGTGTGTGAAGTTCATATTAGGAAGTGTTCTCTCAAAGCAGTACACACACGCTTGAGATTGCTTTAACACGCATCACATCTTACCCTTTGGCGCAATTTTGCAGGATCAGAAAGTGTGTTTTTTTCTCATTGGTGTGCTGAGATTGAATGTACACACTGAAGAGGTCAGGTGGGCAGGTGGAGCCCTGTGATCCACCTGATTGGACAGTCCTGATGCTGTCCTGGTATTTGCTGAGGAAGGGTTTGTGACCTGTCAGATACAGTCTCTGATTTATATTCTGTGTCATCTTCAGAGGTACACCATGCCGAGTGGAGACTAAGAATCCCACAAGGTCAATGTGTGGGGTAAAAGACAGCCCCAGAGTGACAGAGATCGAGAGGCAATGCTAGGCCCCATTGTGAGATCGAACCTGGCTAGGTTTGGAGTTCCACTGAAATATAAAAGCCAGTACAAAACAATGATTTCAATATGAGGCCTAGTGAATGAGCGAGAATGGGCCTCCCTCCATTTTGTAAGAATATACAGGCATTCAGTTGAAGACAAGTGAGACTTAGAACTGGAATATTGTTAACTGTGTCCAATGGATTCTAAAAGACATATGGCACTGCAGATGCTGACTTTGTATAAAGGCACATGTGACAGATTTAAGGCTGCAGAAGTGCACATGGACGGAAATAAAGACATTTACAATACTGTGCATTTGGAAGCTAAAAAGGAGGAATGATGCCTTACATTTGAAAAATAAAGTTGAATGACAAATTGCCTTCATGAGGAATAAAGAGACTTAATTTCAGCACACAAAATGACAACTTTTATAGGGAAAGGCCTATTTCCTTTGTGTTGCTTATCGGTGTGCACTACATTAATAGTGAATATACCTCTATTCTAATGTAGTAGAAAAGAAAGATTGTATTCATGAACAGCAGGCCTAGATATAATGCTAAAATGTTACATTAAGCAAATTTTGCCGATTGAAAGCTGTATTTTCTGAAGGATGGGTGCAGCCGTTGTTTTTCCCACTAAACTAAAAGGTCTGTGCCTTTGACAGTTTGAACTCAAGACCTTTGGCTGAGGACCCCTAGGAGAGGAAGGTTTGGTTGTCAATTTAAATGCTAAAATAAACAAAGTAGATTTAAATTATGGGATTTACAGAGAACACGACTAACAAATATGACCTTTAAGGTCATGTTTCACATAACGTGTGCATTAGCTATGAACAAAGACCATTTGAAGCTCAGGAGAAGAGGGCAGAATAAACATTGGCCAGCCAGATGTCCTGATCTAGTCATAGAAGAGAACAGAAACTGCTTGGGGTGATCAGAAACCAAACCACCTCTCATATAGTGCATTGCCATATGTTTAACATTGAACACATTTTCCTGAATAAAAAGTGCATTGTGTGTTCCATTGGGCTCACCCTGGGTTCATTTTAAAGGGGATAGAAAGCCAGTTGGGACCATGCACAAATTTCATGTTTGTGAAGTACATAACTTAAGTTATGATCAAAATTATGATTTTGGCATTTTCATAAATCTGAGGAATTGGAAACATTTATAGACGGTGAAATTAATGTTGGAAGTATGTAGTGTCAGAGTTGTATCTATTTTGGTGTAGCAGCAAACTGTGAAAAACAGTGGCTCTGCCCACAAAGGGTGTGCCAAAATAAAAATGAGTATTTTCCGACTCGCAATAAAATGTAGAATCCAAAAATATATAATGATTTATGTAGCTATCTGAAAAATGTGCATAGCTGCCACGTTGTGAGATTTTCAGAATCCAAAAAAGTTAACTTGTCGTTTTGAGAGGACAAATCTTTCTCCACCCTAAGCCTACATTATACATACCTCCCTACTTCTGGTCCTATCAGCAGCCAGTGGGTGTTTTGGTGGGAGGTGATGGGAGAGTGCTAGCCAATCCTTACCGTGGGAATTATTATAATGTAGGAGTGTCAACAGCCCTATAAGAGGTCAATTTTGCATCAGAACATGGCTTTTCCACTTTATTCCAAGAGGTAGCCTGCTGCCGGACTCTTGTGAGGAATAACTAGTAGAGAGGCCTCAATCCTTGCATTGGAGAGTGTGCAGGGAAATCTAGAAGCTAGCTGGACCCAATCAGAGGAGCCAGAGGGAATCTGGGTGCAGGAGAAAATCCTTGACTGAATCCCTTGACCAGTTCTGTGCTGTTCCCAGAGGAGCTCTGCTTTTTTTCCCCTGACCAAAGCCTCCCATCTAAGTAGATATATCCTAAATGCCATCAAAAGTGAGAGGGGGAAACTGCCAGCCTTAATCTCCATCTTGCATAGCAGGTAGGGGGTGGTACTGGGAAGGCCCTTAGCACATTGAATTAAATATAATTCAAATTAATTCCACTATAGTAAATCATCCTATCCATTTTAATTGAATTTTGTTGGGAACAGCCCACCTTATCCTTTCTATTCAATTGTGGGGATGTGGGAAGCTGTGTAGATCTTTAGCGCATTGAACTGAAGTTAAATCAATTAATTCCCATATAGAAAATCACGCGATGAGTGTTGTTAGAATTGGAAACTAACAATGTTCAGGGCCAGTGTGCTAGAACTGGTATAGACAATAAAGACTTGGGTGACTGTCCTTCTGAAATCCCTGGCTCCTGTCCCAAAGTGGGGTGTCTATGATCCCAAAATAAGTAACCCCGAAAATCTCCTATTCGAGTGAATGTAGAGTGTGCAAAACGAAATTCCCCATTTATTCCCTTGCATCTCAAAACAGAATTACCAAGCATTACTTCTCAATTGTATGTGTGTTGCAAAACGAAATTTCCCATTGAATCCCTTGCCTCCCATACCAGAACCCCAAAGCACTGACTGTCCTTTGGATGTGTGTTGCAAAACGATTTTTTTCCATTGTATTGTGAATGTTTTATATTGGTTAATTTGCAATTAAATCTGATGTAAGTTGTAACTGCATATTTCTAAATGTTACATGTGTCATATAGAAACTGTACGTCGTTTAAACCTGTGTTAGTCAATTGGTGCAAGAAATTTTTATTTGTGATATTGTAGTGCCACAGTATTGGTGGTTGAGGTTTTTGGTTGATAGCCCATTTTGTCAACCCTTAAATAAATATATATTCTTACTATACCCAGGCTTGGTAACTAGTTCTTTGGTTACATAGGGTATTTGTTGGGGTGGCTGCGAGATGGGTTGGATGCCTCACTAAATTGAATCTGTAGAAGTGCTTTGGGTGTACTCCACCTTGCTTGGGGGAGAGGCGGACTCCCTGAGTTGAGTTTGACCGCCTAATAAACTGTGACAAAGCAGAGCAAGGAGGGCTACTTCCTTAGAAGCATAGAATTGTCTAACAATTCTTTGAACATTCGCAGTATCAGCAAATCCTAATAATGAGATCCTCTCTTGCATGCCCCATTTGGGATCCAGAGGAGAACATATAACATTTGAATCTGTCATTCTGATCTTGGTTCTCTTCCGCTCACTTGATCCTCTAAAAGCATTGCGCGATCACATCAATCTAATCATGCCCTTCACATCTGTCGATATCTGTCCACAGCTACAATTGTCCACGACTGTAATACTGCATGACTTGTTCCCGGCATTTCGCCCGCATGCATTATGGTGGCATTCCCACCTCCACATGCCCTATTCATAGAGCAGTGCTTGATCTGACTTCCAATCGCATCCATTTAGCAAAGCAATTTTTTTGTCAAAAATCCACCAATCATGTACGATAAAATAAAGTATGTAATTAATGTACATTTTTTTAAAAAAAATTGTATGAAATAAGGGTGCAGAGAAATGTACCCAAATATGCTAAGACTGGACTTTAGGGCGATTGGTCAATGCTGCAATGGGCTGCTTTTGTGGGGCAATCGGTGGCAGCATAGGGCACTGAGCAGATGGCATGGTTGAACAATGATACTGGTATCATGTGCTTAAAAATACCACATCACAATGGTCGGTCAAAATATGCTACAAGGTACAGTTGCTATGATAAGTCACAAATTCCAATTTACTTTTCTTGTAGGCCTCATGCCTATTTTTCGCCAGGTCCAATATGGAAAGTGCTTCCAGAATAAAATATATCGGAAGTCCACAAGCATTCGGCCTGAGTGTGGTACTAACCTTGTAACCTTCATGTGTGCCAGCAGCAGGGAATAAGCTACGGTTCAAGCGCTCTGTACCCCTTTCAGGGAGGCATTCGTTGCACTGCACAGGCAGGAGGGCACATAAATTCTCCATAATACTAACGAGCATGCAATGAGGAATCCATTTCATGTGCATAAAGGCCTGCCTGGAAAGACTGGGCTACTCCAGTAACACAGGAAATGGCAATTATTGCTTATATAAGGACACGGAATGTAAAAAATAAAATAAAAAAAAAATGTCAGACGGTGTTGTCCTTCCCCATAGCTGTTGGAACTCAAGCTTACTAGCCACAGCAAATAGTTTCTGAACCATGAAATCTGGCAGAAGTAATACTGCCTTAAATCTGCCCATTCTGGTAGATCATTTAATTAGGGGAAAGCAAATGAGCCCAAACATGGCACACTGCTGTTTTCATCCACACAGCACTCCACTTAAAACTTTGTGAAAGACGCATGTTCATAACTTTGCACACTTTTTACGGAATGCCGAAGCGGGGTGTGCAAAAACACAAGGCCACTTTGTTATATAGTGTCAGCCCCCATTAGTGTTATTTGACACACGTCAAGGCCCTGAGCTCTGTTTAGCACCTGTCAGCACAGGTTACATTCCTGCCATTGGAAATCCCTCTTAGAAAAAGCCGCAGCCAGTGTTGGTTTTTCCAGTCGGATTTATCAGAAGGTAAAACTAAATACGAGCTGAAGGCCTTTTTTTTATATCAAGTTTATAAATCTGTCTGAAACTATTTAAAACGGCTACGCGCATTACGGTTTCCATACTGAAATGGGACTCCAGAGAGTAGCTCTAATTGATTAAATGCATCCAATGTACAGTGTGCGGGTCTGGCCTGCACAAAGATATGCGTTCACCAGAGAGAGGAACCGTGGAGATGCCAACCCTGGAGACATGCAGCATTACATTGAAATTAGGCTCTGCAAGGGCCTCGAATTGTGAACAGAGTGAACAGGTTGCAGTGACTGATTTAATGCCCAGAATCCACGTTAAACCGTTACAGTGAGATTTCTTCTGCTTAAGCACGATTTATTTATTTATTTCACTTCCGGATGGGAGCCACCCTTGCTGCAAATAGGAGAAAGTTACAGGTCAATGACTGAATTGTTTAAGCAGTATTGTTAGATTTTAGCTGCATGAACTTACCTTTGGCCCTGGCAACCCCGGCAAACCTGGATTCCCGTGTGGTCCGGTCGAACCCTGCAAAAAACAAATTGAAGGTGGATGTAAACATTTGTAAAATTCTAACAGAAAGACAGGGTGTCATGTGCTTTTACCAAACGCAAGACATTGCTACAATAGCTATACCAAACCAACGAGTCAAGCTGCAACAAGCAGCAAAAATACCAGAGGGGGTTCACCAACGTTAGTCGTTGGCAGTTTTGGCTGTTTGTGCCGGAATGAGCTGCAGTGCCAAGCCTTGTGCTCCACCGGCAGAGATAGCCAGCTGATGGAGCTCCCCACTCAATCCAGCCCAGTGGCTCAGACATTGGCATTGGGCATGTCCCATGCAAATACAGGCTGCGCCTTTCAAGTGTCTGCACACTATGTTTTGTTGCTGATATACAATTCTCAGCTGAACCACTGGCTATCTTTCCCTTTTTTGGGGCATGGGACACAGGAATATCTTCCTGGCACATGCATGAATGAATGTGAGACATCGTAGATAGTATTTGAGTGTTCAGAGGGGCCATTCTGTACGTGATTTCAATCAGGCACTTCACCCAAGTCAACGCCTAGCGTGTAAGGCACAACTGAAATCCTTATTTATTTGTGTCTAAAAGCTCTTTTATTCTGAACGATCTACCACTCATATCACAGCCCCCTCCGGGCCACACTGAACCAGGAATCAGGCTGGTTTGCAAAGTTAAAATATTTATTTATGTATTCACAATTCAATCACACTATGTTTAATGGGTACACAATGATCACCAATGAGGTGATGTAACACTAAGCAATCTCTTTAATCACAATGAGTAATAATGAGCAAAAACAAAGCAGCACAGAAATAATACGTTTGTGTGTGTGTTCAAATCAAACAGCACTGTGGTTACTATTCCCCCCTGCACGCCCCTCAACCCCCCAATCGGCAATGTAAAGAGATAAGAGGAGAGAGCAGGTATTTAGGAATGGCAGAATTCAAACAAAATAACAATCCCAATTCCCCCAGCACACACAAGAGAAAAACGGACTTGATTGGCAAGCTGTCAAAATGGTTTTTAATGTTATCTAGAGAATGGATTGGGCAAAACACTAAATATGGGCTTAATTACTAAAATTGTTTAAATTCTCATGTGAGCTGCTTAAGATAGTTACAGACAAACAGTAGCAATGATTTAATACTAAGAAGCAATGTGAATTCTTAAAATTGAGGTCGGAAGCAATCAAAAGCTGTTTTACACGTGTCAGAATTTCCCTAAAATGAAATTTGCAGCAAACCTTTCAGTTTGCGATTACGGGAGAACTGTATGGATTTGGGATGTGGTGTTAGGTTCTATGGAAAGCTGAGGATGTTAGCTACAAGCAGAAGGTGAAATTCCATTATTAGCATACAAACTGAAGAAGTTATGGACGTTTTAGTGGAGGTCATTTTTTTCAGATAGGCGCAAGAATGGAAAAACGGGAATGCGCTTTTAAAAGACAAAAAGGATTTCTTGCACCAGATTATGACTATAGAAAAAGAGAATGCCACACATGAATCTCAACAGTCCTGGCCAGGGCCCCTTCATGTGGTGGATACTCACTTTCTTTCTGGGATTCAATTTATTTATTCACAAAACTAATGATTTATGATTTTAGAAAACAGATAAGAGAAACTTAGCGCAAGAACAGTTCTGACAATTCAAAAATACTCCTAACGCTACCGGTTCTGAATAAAAGAGAGGATGGGTTTAAGATAGGGATTAACTATGGACAGTACATATGCTAGTGACACAGTTCTATCTATGGATACTCACTAGATAAGTTTCAAACGTAACCGTCAGGGATTCTGGTCAGGGATTCTGGTCAGGACAGACTGCTGGGCACATCGGATTTTACTGGGTCTGTTCACAGAATGGCACAGGACTGGTTTGGGTCTGCAATGGCTCTGGTCACAGCACATCATAGCTGGATTGGATCTTTCGGTTCTGATGATAATTCTTTTATCAGGAGCAGTACAGCACAGCCTGGCTGTTTGTTTAATGTTCCCCTTTGGTGGGGGGATTCTAGTTCTGGAATTTAAGGCCTAGCTGAAAATGGTTCAGCTAATGGAATGGGCCTTTCTGCTTTCCAAGTTTCTGGAGTCTCGAGCAAGGAAGATGGATGGTTCTCTAGCAGGGTGCTCCCCCAGAAATTGGTTAGTGGGTGAATCTGTGTGTCTTTTTTTCAGTCTGAGCTGTCTCTATTTATGCTTATGATAAAGGGGGGTATGTGCTGGATTATCCTAAGAGCGCCCCTCTTGCTAGGGATTGGTCAGGGTTTCCTCTCTCCCTTGATAGGAGGAGAAGAACAGGGTGTCATCATGATGACATGGTTTTACGAGGCCTAGAGTCCACCCCACGTCTCTTGATCACAAAATCTACTTTTGGTACAATACATATTTACAAATGTGCAACGTCTATAACAATAACATATATAGATTACACATTTTGTGAAGCAGATACTCCTCTAAACCCCGTCGCGGTAAGATCTTGTGTCTGCTTTTCACAGAATTTTGCCCTTTTTGTCCGGAACACAATTTCCAATTCAGGAGCAAATTTCCACAAATGTGCACATTGAATATGGACATAAGTGTATGAAGTTTCATGCTTCTATCAAAAATACATTTTGTGTAATCTCACTTTTTCCACCATTTCTTCCTAGAACATGTCACAGAGTTCTGGCGCCTTTTAAAATGTGCAGTCAGAAATCACATTAACAATGCTGTTATTTCTATAATTTTCACAATTTTACATAGTAAGTTATATGTATTTAAATAAAATGTTCTTTGTGAATGTCCAGCCACAGATGGCTGTTTTTATCCGCCTCCTTCTTCTCCCTACAGCTCAGAAGCAATCTCCTCCCATTTCCTCTTGGGCCCAGGCCATTTTACGACCCTTCACACTTAGCCTTCCTTTGACTGGAGGAAGTCCATTGTCTTCTTCCCCTGGCAGACCAAATTCTTCCCCCAACCATAATCATCACATAGGTGTGATTTCCTGGTGGAGAGAGAGGGCTGGCCTCTGTGTGGAAAGCTGTTATACTGGTTTAGAGGCGTTGAGTCAGGCTTAAATCCAAAAGTTATTTCTGCTGCATTTTTCCTTTGCTTCAAACAAACTTGTAATTTCAAAACAAGTAGCTAGAACACTGATTCAAGATTCTAAACCATGAGATTTAAACAGTTACAACCTAGGTTACTCTCAATAACAGGCCACTTAGATTTCAGACATTAGATTTCAGTTTTTATAAGTTTACAGTTTTAAAGCAGGCTTCTGACAGCTGTAATTCAGGCGGCCGGGGGTACTGCGCCCATATTTTGACAGATTCCACAGGCAGGCAACATTTGCTGTGGATGTTTTGATGACAAATTCAGCTTTTCGGGACATTGTAATATCACCATGATTTCTTGAACCAAGTCAATTGTGACACCCAGCAAGGATATTGGATGTTTGAGGGTGTTTTATACCAGCATTCTGCAGTTTCAGCAACCAAGAAAAAGGATTTAAAAGCAAGATTTTGGATTTCTTTCAGCAAAGCAGTGCTTTTCCCTCTGTGCTCCATTTTTACTTGTTGGGCAGCCCAGTGACATGTTTCAGGAGTGCACTCTCTGTTCCACCATTGACAACATGCATGGTAGATTTGGTAGCTGTCTTTTTGTGTTGCAAAGCGCGATTTCCATAAGTTTTGGTGCGCATGAGGGTTTTGCGGCCATTTTGATATTTCTGGCACCAACAGAACACAGGGATGCCGCGTGGCAGAGCAAAAGTGGGTCAATACATCCCACAATACCCATAGAGGGATGGACCACCTAACCCACCTTTTCTAAGTAGTATAATTTATATTCTTCTGGTGTTAGATGTCAGGCAGAGATTATACTGCTGAGAGTCTAGCAAACCATGTGGCCATTTACCACTTATCCGAGTGCAGAGGTCCCTCAACAATCAGATTTAGTTGCTGAGCCAATAAAAATTTGGTGGGCGGTGCCAATCAGGCCGCTTCCTTTTCGATGGCAGCCATCTTGGAAAGTGTTTTCCTTCATTCAATGGGATGCAGCGCAAGTCTCCTTGAACAAAGGACAATACTATTTTTATATCACCCGGGTTACCGCTTTGGCAACCCGCGGTGCTAATAGCCTTAATCCCCTGTTCCAAAGGCTGGAATGGGGGTAATGGCCCGGTGATTGCATTATCTGCCCTCACTTCGCATGAACCTTAACTTGGGCTGCCGGGACGTTACCCCCGTTCCAGCCCTTCGTATGGGGGATTAACTCTATAATGAATACCTGTACATGCAGGTGACTTCAATGAAGGTAAAATAGCAGGTACTTTATCCTGGAGGTGCTAAGACTGGGTGATTACATCTAGGGAATATCACAGATTGGAAATAACAGCGAGGGATTGTTGCATTATACCCCAGATGAGAGAAAATGTACTACTAAAGCAGGGTCAGCCCTAATAAAAAGGAAAACCATGGCTGATTCTGCATCTGCATTTACATTAAGAAATGGGAGTTAAAATAATTAATAATGATGTCACCACTGCAGCAGCAATGTGATAAATGTGATTAGAAAGAGCTAAATTACTATTACTTCTCTCCATCACGGATTCTGTAGAAGAAAAGCACCTAATGGTGACATCATAGCAGGAGATTCCTCCACCTGTTACATCCATCAGGAGAGCCACAAGGTGTTATCAGTGACCCCTCATTTTGTATCCAGATGATTTCTCATGAGGCGATAGAAGCCTAGGAGACTATATTAGGGCACCTACACAAGCCCCCTGTCCATTTTAGTTCCTCATAATTACATAATAAATGTCCATCTCAAGATCCAATCTAACCCAAGTAAAACATCTATTTTGAAATCTTAGTTAAAAGATTAATGCTGCTGATGCTGGAAAGAAGAGGCCAGTGTATCAGCTGTGTGAAATTAAACCTGACAGAACATAACAACTTTACAATAGAGTAAACAAGCATGGCAAAGCTGGCGGTTTGGTCTTTTGCGTACTCATGGGAACGGCATTTTCCCGTTACTGCCTCACAAATGGCAATTTGAAACACATACAACCGCCAACACTGTTGGCATTATCAGCGCTTGTTTTTAGTGGAAGGAACAGTTCCAGGGGCATGCATCTTGCTTATAAATGAAGTGGCTGAAGGGCAGTTCTCTACATTCTGGGACTTGTAGTCCAGGTTTTATAATGAGAAAAGTGGAACTACAAGTCGCAGAATGCAAAGAAGAAAAAAAACAAGATCGGAACGGATCATGTTGGCAGGTATGCATGCAGGTATGCATGTACTGCCAACTTATTAAACATTCACACACCAACTGCCACTTAAAAATGTTCCTCATCTATTTTCCATCTGCGTTTCCTTTCTTTTAGAACAAAGTTACACACAGTGCTGCTATAAATGCACATATGCATTTTATTTTACTTTCATGAAAATGTTCCTAAAAAGAAATATTTTTAAACGCTGAGCATTTTGCATTTTTCATTCCATATAAATGTCACACTTTCCAACCTCTCTCATTACATCCCTTATAGTGCCACCATTCTCTGCCTATGTATATATATATATATATATATATATATATATATGCAGTGAAAAACTTTGTTGAAGGGATGTTATGGTTAAGTTGCACTAATAAAAACCTATTACATTGAGTGAAAAAACATTGTTAAAAAGACGTTATGGTTACAAGTAAAACTGAAAAACCCTTGAAATTCCAGAACCATAACGTCCTTTTAACAATGTTTTTTCACTCAATGTAATAGGTTTTTATTAGTGCAATTTAACCGTAAGGTCCCTTTAACAAAGTTTTGTCACTGAATTTGATAGGTTTTTATTAGTGCAACTTAACTATGAGGTCCCTTTCACAAAGAATTTTTACTGAATTTCATGGGTTTTTCCTGCTGTACCCTAGCTTGCTACAACTTCCTAATATCATACTCACCCCCAATATAGCAGCATATTCAGATGATTTAGGTAGTTGCAACTAAAAACAGAGCCATTGTCCAATTGGCAACATTTCTAACCAACTTTCTCCAACTTTTTACACCAGTTTTTAGTTTATCGACGTCCGCGAACGTCTGACGTCATCGTAGACTTTCCAGACAGTGTCACGTAACCACATGCGAACAGTTTGAAACTGCATGTGCAACCAATGTAGCAACTTTCAAGCTGAAAGTTTACCCTTGCACAGCTCCTAGACCTATTCTTACTAATTTTCCATCTGCAATATTGGAGAGAGCACATTCTTGGAAATGTATTACCACAACTGCTATTAACTTCAAAAAAGGCATCAGCCATTGCCATCCCTCCTCCCCAGGAGCCACCACCCTCAACACCACCAGATGGAAGGCTTAGAAGGCTTAGCCACAGAAAAAAAAACAATGATGCACAGAATAATCAAGTGAACTAGGAAGATTATATAGAAGAAACGCCTTCCTCCAGCATCCAGAGAGAATCATGGGTGTGGCAGTTCTTTACCACAGTTGGGGGTGTACCAAAAGCTCAGCCTACCAACGTGAAATGGACTGAGATGTTGTACTCAGTCACGGACAGCCTGGGCAGTACTCCTATCGGACCACCTCCATGCGCCGCCACATCAAATCTAACCACTGGGATTCTCTGAGAAAGGCCATTCCTTTCTCAGAAAGTAGTAGGCTGTCTTCCTATAGCTCATCTTCCTCAACCGATACTGCCACCACACAGGCTACTCATGTGGAGCAGAAGATCCAACCATCTACCGTGCAAGCCATGTTGATCCATATGTTTCAAAGACAACTGCACTCTGTACTACTGCAACACGCCAGTCTGCAGGGGGGGGGGCAGTTTCAAAGTGCTTTCGAGGCTGCAATTGAGGAGCATGAGAAAAACTGCCCCTTACCTTAGATTTAAGACATACCCAACATGTACCCCTCTCCACCTGCCCCCCTGTATTTCTGGTTGGTGCCCCTTCCCTAATTTCAGTCCCCCACCTTAATTCCTGACCTCTCCTGCAAAAATAAATAAATAAATAAATAAACACCAAAAAACAGTGTCTTTTGGAGCCACCTTTCACAGTTAAAAACATCACACAAAAAAAAGGATCTTATAGATTCCATCTACTTTACGTTTTTGAATGAAGTAGTTAGACTCAATAAGATTCTCAAACATTTCCATTAGTATTTTGCACTATGCTAATGGAAATAATGTACAATTGCATAGTTGAGAAAAAGAAAAAAGGACAGAAACAATTTTCTGTCACAAATACCTTTCTCTAGCATACAACAACGACCATAATCAATGGACCTTTATGACTATCCACAGTGTCTGCACTCCCCTTTCTAAACCAGGCATCATTAAAACCTCTGGATAGCACATGCACACCATCGCACAAAACAGCCTTGTAAACTTTTCACCTTATGTTTGCAACATTCCCACATTGCCTGCTTTTGAACAGACACATCCATCCAACAATCACTTCCAAAAACTCTACATGTAACCTGATCAATATATTCAACTTTCACACACCAACTGTCTCTTAACAATGTTCTACAAATATTTTTCATCCGCATTTCCTTTACTTGTACCAAAATATTGTACACAATATTACTATAAATCGCATATGCTTTATGCAGTAAGACAAGTGTGTTACTGAATGGGGGAGAAGGGATGGGCACGGTTAGATTGGAGCCCGAGAAGGAAGAGCCAATTGGTGCCAATGTTGGAGGCCACTACGTAAGTGCTTCAGTGGAAGTGTCCCAAGGGTGGGGTGCACAGCTGCCAGGCAGTGGGCCCGCAAGAGCAGTGCTGAAGGGAGGGACGTACTAGTGTCAACTAGGTGTAGTGCCTCGAACCTGTGAAGTTAATGAGGCACCAGGCAAACACTCTCAGTAGCAGTAGGATCAGTTAGCAGAGAAAGGGGAAGAAAAAGCAGAGTTTTTAAAATATTCCGGAACTTGAGGAAGTCTGCCTCAAAGTCTAAAAGGCGCAGGGACAATGTTCCATAGGAAGGCACCAGCTAAACAGAGACCTAACTCCCCCTGTCTGTTTGGAGAAGCGTTTCACAAGCAGACAATTGCAGTTAAACAAGCACAAGGCTCTAGGAGGGGAGTATTTAGGTACATAAAAAGGTGGAAATACCATGCTCCTAGGCCCCAGAATGCCTTCTGGATCATGGAGAGGGTCTTCAATTTCATCCTTACAGCCACCAGAAGCCACTGTAGAAATGTTAGGGCTACCGATATATGATCCCTAGACTTCAGGCAAAGCATAACTCTTGCAGCCCTATTCTGGATTAGCCGAAGGGGCCGTATGAAACAAAGGGTTTGCTTCACAAAGAGGCTGTTGCAGTAGTGCAGCCAGGGCTCTCGAAACATTCATCTTCTGAAGAAATGTAAGGAAACATAGAATTCCAGTACTGAGGTAAATCTTAAAATGACCCTTCTTCAAAAGGTCCAAAATGTGAGGAGTCAATGAAAGAGAGGAGTTCAAAATAACCCAAAGATTTTAGCCTCGCAGGATGGTGATGATACAAAGACCAAGGACGGAGGCCAGAAAGTATGAAGCAAACAGGGTACAGGTGTCTCAATAAAAAAAATCTCCATTTTACTGGCATTCACAATAAGATCGTTAGCCACACACCATGCCTGGATGGTGGTCAGACAATCAGAGATCAGAGAGGCAGATAAGAAAGTAGTAGATGGAGGTTTCAAGCAAAGCTGTATATCATCACCATAACACTGGAAATTAGGAGAGAAGGAGCAGATGAGGTGAGCCAGATGGGCGAGATACATATTAAAGAGCCACAGCAATAGGATGGAACCCTGGGAGACGCTTCAGGTAGAAAGTGAGGTGGTGGAGGACAAACGGCCCAGTTACAGCTGGAAAGGACAGTCAGGAAAGAAGTCAGCCAGTCCAGTGGCCGGTCTGTGATGCCAAAGGTATCATGGAGGCGTTCAATAAACATAGAATGGTTCACAGTGTCAAGGTTCACTGTGTCATAGGAGGAGGAGAGATCAAGGAGCACTATCGACAAGTGTACTACAATCAACAATACCATATACACTTCAATTATATCATTACACCATATTACAAATACAGTATACTCCCCTTATACTACCTATAATAACTATACACATATTACTATAGTGTATGTGGCCAGTGACAAGATTCTTGGGGTCCATGCCTATGCCCCCAAGAATCTGGCCACTAGCCACAACCACTACAATAGAATTAAACCATATAACAAGTATTTACAATACACCTTCAAGTAACAACACTCACCCCGACCCCTCTCCCTACCCCCAAACCCAATAACGTCCACACACACAATAATCAACGTGTAACACAGTATCACATAAACAACTTTATTTCACCTATACAAAGAGCTTTATATCAACTTTCATCCATCCCCCACCCTTTCCAAACCCTCTTTCATCCACAAAATAACCCCAACTATATTTTCCAGACTTTTTCTCGCTGTGCTGTCCGCGGACAAAGGCAGTGATCCGCCCATCCAATATGGCCACAATTTCAAACATTATAATGGGCCTCACCTTTTCAAACACCCAATCAGTGTGTGCCTCTCTGCAAAGTTTGGTGACCATTCATCAAATGACGCCAAAGTTATCAGCTGCCAAAAAGTACTCTTTCTAAAAGTGATGCAGAGAAGGATAATGAAGACAACGAAGAATATGTAGAGCAAGAGCCTACCTCCAGCACCCGAAGACAGTCATGAGTTTGGCGGTTCTGTAAGACCGTATGGGAGGTCCCAAAGGCTCTGGCTGCCCAAGTTGAATGCATTGAGTGTGGGGTCATACTCAGTCGCTGACAATATGGGCAGTACTCTTTCGCGACCACCTCCATGCACTGATTTACCAGATCGAATCACCCAGATGCTCTGAGAAAAGTTGCTCCTTTCTCAGGGACAAGCAGGTTAACCTCCTCTACCCCATCTTCCTCAACTGCTCCTGCCACCACACAGCATACTCTTGTGGGGCAGATGATCATGCCAGCTGCCTCACAGGCCATGCAGGAGGCTGTCGATCCTTACCTGCCCCCAATCTTACATTTAAGGCATGCCCAATATCTTCCCCTGCCCAACTGCCCCTCCATATTTATGGTGGATGCCCCTTCCCTCCCCCATTTTACCTCCTTGTCTGTCCTACCAAAAAATAAAAATACAAAAATAAATATAAGTCAGAAAAACAAAAAAGGATCCTTTAGGAGGCACCTTTCCCAGTTAAAAAATAGAATTAAAAAAAAGACATATGACTTTTTGCAGACTGTTTGGTCCTCGGACAGTACGATAGTCCGCGGACATGTGGAAAATTCCAAGAGTGGACTGGGGGAATTAAAATCATTTTAATCAATTTTCGTTCAAAAATGGTGGCTCTTAAAAGAACTTTGTATTTTTATTTTTTGGGGGGGTTTATATACTGAACTAACAAATGTTATACTGAACTTATTTATTTTTTCCAACTTTCTCAAAAACAGCTTCTAATTTTTTTCTGTTTTTTTTTTTTATTTACTACTAGTACTACTAAAAATATACTTCACAACATATTTCATGAGTTCACAAAAATAGTTTCAGTGCATTTTAGATGTTGAAAAAAAAATCAGATTTACGACAAACTATTTACTTCATCCAACTTGATATTTTAGTTGTGAAAATATGCCATTCGTAAAACATATAAAAAAGCACATAACACCTCCATTGACAGTTTAGTTTAGTTTAGTTTATTTATTTGTAGAGCGCACCGAGGTATCTGGGCGCTTGCACTTGAACAAAGGTTACAGACACAAACAACAAAATAAGTGCAGGTTTCTGGGGTTACATATCCAGCTAGCTGGCAGAAGGTAAGGCAGGAAGGAACAATCTGCAAATAGGTAGTATACACCCAAAACTAACAAGGGAAACAGTCAAAACAGAGAGCAAAGGTGAGCGTGAGTCTGGTTATAATGCCAGGCAACTGCTCGGTATACAAGACATTGAGTAACAAGAAGTCAACAAAATCAGTACAAGTGATCAGGTCTGGCAGGATTCAACAAATTTGGTGTTTATGGGCAAAAAGCCATTCTTTTACTTTAATTCTGAAGGCCCAGAAGGAAGGTTTGGCTCTGAGTGCATTAGGGAGGGAGTTCCATAGCTTGGCAGCTAACACTGGGAAGCTGGTGCAACCCGCTTTTTGGAGTATGTACTTGGGAATGTGGAGCCAGTGCGAGTAGTTAGTTCTGATTGGTCTGGAAGATTGGTTCCTGGTGAATTGGTTGACCGTGTATTTTGGTGCTGTGCTGGATAGACATTTGTGGGTTTACTAGTGTTCGAAGCGAGATACTGTCACGCACTGGGAGCCAACGTTTATCTCGTCTGATTGCAGATACATGCTGGATCGTGGGCTATTTAAAGGTGATCTGAGTGCATTATTCGGAAGCACTTGTAATTTGTTAAGGTTATGTACATTGGAACCTAGATATAGAGTGTTAAAATAGTCAAGCTTGGATAGGATCAGCGCTCTAGCTAAGGTGATGTAACTCTGAGTGGAGAGATAGGGTTTTCAGGCATTAATCAGATTAGTAGTGTAGGGCGTAGCTGAGGCAGTAGCATTGACTTGCCTAGTAAGGGAAAAGGTAGAATCAAGATAGATACCGAGAGTTTTGTCCTCACTAGAGACCTTAATGATGTTGCCATCGATGTTAAAGGATTTGTAGAGTTTATCTAGCTTTAGAAGACTAGGTTGAGAGCCTATGATAAGAAGCGCAGTCTTATCATCGTTTAGGCAAAGGCCATGTGCAGCCATCCAAGCCTGGATCTGCAGGTAGATTTAATTTAGGATTTTTGAGTCTTTGTCATAGCAGCACATGAGAGTGATGAGGACTTGGGTGTCATCTGCATAGTTAGTGTAGGTGACACCCAGTACGTCAAAATGGTTGGAGAGAAGCTTCGCAAATATATTGTAAAGGGTAGGCAAGATGCACAAACCCTGTGGGACTCCACAAGAAATTGGTACTGGTTCGGCAGATGCTGACGAAGCAAAAACCCTCATTGATCTGTTTGCAAGAAAGGATTCAATTCAAGTGGTGGCATTATGCGAGAAGTGGGCTGCTGTGGTTAGGTGTTTGGAAAGGATCTGGTGGTTCACAAGATCAAAAGCCGCTGACAGGTTCACCAACAAGAGATTGAAAGATTTCCTTGGTCTTTTGATTCATCCATTTGAATTTTAAGATCAAGGAGGGCTGTTTCCGTGCCATGTCTAGGTCTACAACTGGATTGACGTAAGCCTAGGAGATTGTTATCTTCTAGGTGCTTTTGTATTTGTAAGTATGCGGCTCTATCAATGATTTTCAGGAGGAATGGCACTGTGGTTATGGGTCTGTAATTAGACGGAATGTTTGGGTCTAGATTGGGTTTTTTGAGGAGAAGCATGGCCCATGCCTCCTTAAGATTGTTCGGTACAGTGCAGGGTTCAAAGGATGCATTGATCTGGGCTGCGATAAATGGCGCAAGATACTTGGCTCCTTCTTTAATAGCCGTGGCTGGACAGATGCCCCCCTGGGATCTAGATGGTTTCAAACTAGTTATGATGTCTTCTACTTCTTTAGTCATGTCTGGGGAAAATTGGAATGGGTGACAGAGTTCAGGCTGTAGCTTTTGGTGTTTGTTGAAGTTGCTATTGATAGTAAGACTTTGCTTTTTCGCCTCGATTTTTGATTGTAAAAGTGCTATTTTGTTCAGAAGGGCTTTTTGGATATTCGTACACCAAAGGGCGTCTTTGATGCAAAATTCTGTGGGTGGAACAGGGTTTCTAATTCCCTTAGGATAGTGAACAGTTCTTTAGCTCCTGATTAGGCATTTTGAATTCTGGTGTTATAAATTTCTCGTTTAGTATTTAGTATTGCTGCTTTGTAAGTGTTAGCGGTAATTAAATATTTTCCTTGTTTGGGATAGTAGGTGATCATTTCCAGACAGCTTCGGAACTTCCTTTAGAGCAATGTAGGGCTTTTCGGTCTGAATTGAACCACTTCTTAAGGTGGGCTGTTGGTTTAGCTTTTCTTAGTTTTAGTGGGGCAATTTGGTTTAGAGCTTGGTGCAGGGTGTGAATATAGGAATCCACTAGTAAGGATGAGTCTTTATTTAAGCTGTTAGTGAGTGGTGATAGGCTGAAGTAATGGCCTTAAGTTATCCGCAGTGATGTTACGATTGTTTCTGCACAAGATCTACAGGGCCAGGCTAGTGCTAAGGGAAGTGCATGGAGTGCCTTGTATGGTAAAGGAGATGCAATGGTGATCTGACCAAGCGCAAGGGGAGTAGCAAGGGTCATGGTCGTACAGTTTAGGTCTGCCAACAAGTCCAAGGTTCTTCCCTCATTGTGTGTAGGGCCACTGATGAGGTGCTCGAAGCCAAGCTGAGAAATGGCATTCTCTACGGCTGTTGCATTTGTGTCCTTTGCATCGTCCTAAGTTAAAGTCATCTAACAGTACAATTCGGGAGTTAGGTTTGGTGTTGCAAGTGAGAAGGAAAGTGATGTCTTCCTTGAAGGAGGGTAATGGACCTGGGGTTCAGTATATAAGGTGTAGCAGCAGGGTGCAAGATGCTGTTAGAGGGAGTTTGACTGAAATGAGTTCCGCAGATAGGAAGGAATCATTTGTGAGTTCTCTAAGGCCAAGATGGGTTTTGGCTATGAAGGCCACTCTTCCACCTCTGCCAGTGTCTCTGTTTGCTCTGATAATGGTGTAGTTCTCAGGGAGGGCTATGGATAGTGAGGGCCCTGCAGCACGGTGTAACCCTGTTTCCGTTATTGCCAGGAAGTCGAGTTGGTTATCTGAGATAAAATCTGAAACATTTAGGGTATGGACTGTGAGAGACCTTGCGTTAATGAGTGCTGCTTTAATAGTAAGAGCTTCAGGGGTTTATGGCAGACTGATTAGGTTTGAGTAAAGGTTTGGAGACTGTAGTGTTGATGTGTTTGTACTTAGTAGAAGGAAGGCATGGTTGGTTGAACATCTTTGCACAATCGTAATCTGGTATTCCTGATGCTAATTGGGCAAGTGTAGGTAGGTGAAGGTGGGGATGCATAAAGGTGTATTCATTGAGCAGGAGTGATAGAGCAATATGTGGAGATATAGTCAACAGTGGTGATGTTCAAGCTGGACGACGGTGGGTTCGGCTTGAGTAAGGGCAGGAATCTGGTAGGTGCAATGGTGTTGAAAAGTGGGAGGAAGGTGGCCATGGCGAGGGTTACTTTACGTAGGGGAGCCATGTCAGAGGATCGGTAATGCAGTCTAGGTCCTGTAGGAAGCGTGCGAGAGATTCACAGTGAGTGAATCAGTCGGGAGGTCACTGCTAATTCTTAGGCAGTGATCAGTAGATATCATGCGCTAAAGATAGTGTCACTCTTTGAAAGGGCAATTTTTCAAGCATAGTGCTTACAAGCGGGCTCAACCAGACAACAAGTGAACAGTGGGCAAGTGAAATCATACAATGAGGACGGTTCCTCACACATTGAGGTGTGCACTTTTCTAGTAGAACGCTTACAGAGAGCAGTGGGAAAGTGAAATTATGCACCGAGGACAGTTCCTAACACATTGAGGTGGGCACTTTTCATACAGAACGTTTACAAGCGGGCTCAGCCAGACAGCACGTGAGCAATGGGCAAGCAAAATCATCCAATGAGCTCACACAAGCTGTCTACCTTCTTCCATCTGAGGAAACAACAAAATAGGACGTCTCCATATTTGTCTTCAATTGATTTCAGAAAAAATAATTTTCGCAGCTGGGAACAGTTCCATTAGGCTTCTCAACATATCCTTCAGTTCAACTTGCAAACATCCTGGAGTGACATAACCCAGACGGTTGCCTCCACAATGCACAACAATAATATCTGGACATTTAAAGTGAGCCATCCTCTCACAGAATTGTTATAAGGTTATCCAGTTTAACCCAGAATCTGCATACCACGAAACTTCCACTTCGTCCAATCCAATAGTAGCAGAGATGCCATGAGATTCACTATAAACCTTCAATGAATGGATCCAGGAATATCCCACCATCCACACATTCTGCTTCTTCACAGCCATAGCCATAACCATCTTCACTACACACTATAAAGAAAACACTTCCTACCATAAACTCCTGTACACTTCAACTTCTCCCCCAGACCCACAAAACCTGACTGGCTAATCCCCCTTAAAAGATCTGGATGGCTCGTACGGGTCATTGGACCACCAAGGGGTCCGCAGACTACCGAGGTGTCTGTGGACTCGGCAGCACCTGCAACACTTTTATTCACTTATAAAAACATCTCCCTATCCACTTTATTCCACTCCCCCACCCTTTCCAAGCCCTCTCTCTGCGACCAAAAACCCCAAATGTGTTTTCCAAATTGTTTGTTCACAGCGTTGTCTGCGGGCTTCCACAGTGTCTGCGGACTCAGTGGCACGTGCACGCCTTGTTTCCGTCCATAAAGACAGCTCCACATTATCTTTATTTCACTCCCCACCCTTTCTAGATCCTCTTTCGGCCACCAAATAACCCCAAATATTTTTTCCATATTTTTTCCCCACTGCCCTATCCACAGACACCGGCTCATGTCGGCGGATCCAACATGGCTACCATTTCAAGAAATATGACGCACCTCACGTTTTTCATCATCCAATCTGCGGGTACGTATGATTTCTGCTGACATCACGCCGGCCCCTGATTGGTCCAGACATGTCCGTGGACTCTGAATCAGGAAGTGAGCTTGTGGCCTGGACTAAGATATCAATGATATAAATGTACCTACTTCTTTCCCATTAAAAAAAAAAAAACTCCTGGATGGATTTACAGCAAATCGCTAAAAGCATGCTTTTGGGATGAAGCCGCCGTTCCTGTCCCAAATTTGGTGAACAAACATCCAGATGTTTGGACTGTAGGTACAAGCACATTTTGTTTTCCTTTGCCTCCATGATGATTTCCACACATTTTGGGACCCCCCCTATAACCTTGACAAAACCGCACCAAACTTCTCAGAATCATTCTGAGGGGGCCATGAACTTTTTTTGTTTTGCAAAGTTTGGTGAGGATTCGTCCAAGGGGGGTGAAGTTATAAACTGCCCAAAAAGTGCTTTTCCTATGAGTTGAGCAACTTAACCATAACTGCATGGCCGCTACACAGATTCTCTTCTTTTTCACAATTGTTTACCTTTTCCTTGATTCGGTAATTCTTATGCTTTCAATGTTCTCTTTCAATTTTCCCTATATTGGCATTCCATGCCCTCATATATTGTATGGGGTTGCACATGTATTCTGCCTTTTTGGCTTACAAATAATCTTCTTATCGCTTCTGTTTCAGTGGCATTACAAAGTTCAAATTGTATTTAGCGCAGTCGCTGAAACACGATGGGGTCCCCACTTCGCTTGGGCTGACTCACCAGCTCTTCATGGTGTCTTCAGTCCCATTCGCACGCACTTAAACGGTGCAGCTCTGCTGGTCGCCTTCCACTCTGGAGTGCCTTGATGTCTCTGCGCCTTCTCTCACGGCTCCACTCCTGCATGCCTGCTTACTCAGTGAGGGTAACACTGCTTCTCCCAGCTGCTGAACAGCCAGGAATCGTCTTGTGGTTCCTGCTGCTTCTGCGGCCCTGCTTGCTCTCACAATGATTCCTTCGCTTTCTCCTGGCAAGCCCCTTGGCTCTGCCACTCCAAGTTGTGCTTCCAGATTCTGGCCACCTTCAAGGGAGATGCTATGTCTTCCCCTGACCTCCTTCTCATGGTTTGGTTTCCATTTTTAAAAGTCCCGTACATAGGTGTTTTCCCAAAACAACTAGCACGCTCATTGAGCTTGAGGCTCTTGCTGCTGTGCATCATTTCCTTCATCCTCCTCGTCTGCGTACTTTGGTGGCTGTGGGAATTGGAGTCCACTGATATCAATGGATGCACAGTACTTGGAGAACCTATCTCAATGATTCCATATGAAGGATCAGTTCAATATGAAGGGCAATTAGAACTGAAAAAGGTTTTCTTGTTGCTTTTACTTTTCAGACCATGAATGCGAGTTTGGTCTAACGGATGTTGGGAAAAGATTTCTCTTTTTTCCCAAATGAGAGGAACAGACACATGGCACTAGACCATTAGGGCATTAAGTAACAGAGGATCTTTTCCATGGGAAAATGGGGGGTACCGCACCTCATCCAATGAAGCCATGACATCTCCCTGGTAGTTGTCTCCTCACATGTGATCCTCCCTCATACAGCTGCCCCCAGGGTCAGGATCAGGTAGTGGTTGCCGTACCCTGGCCACGTGGGAGGCGGTCACCTCCAGGGAATCCATGATAACTTAATGGGATTCATTACAAGAGTAGGTGTCTCAAAGTTGAGTCCATTTGATGAGGTCCAACAAAGTGATGTGGTTCTTCAGTGGTGATCGGCTCAATTGTCCAGTCAGTGGTCCCAGAGTTGAATTGTGGCAAATGTGGTGAGGATAAGTAGTAGCTCCAGGGGTCCTGCAGTGGCTCAAAAAGAGGATTGAGGTGGGAAACAAACCCCAGAAGTGTTCCAGGACTCATGGGTTGCTGGGGGACCCCAGTGTATTCAGGGATGTCCTTGTTCTGGTCTTCATAGCCAGGAAGGGTGACATAGAGCACTTGCACGGGATGTCATTCTCGGTAAGCAGGAACCTGGTTCCAGTCCTCAGACAACAGGTAGGCCGTGTCCACAAAGAAGTTAACCCCAAATGATCATCTGGAATGGGTGAGGGACGGCCATTTTCCATCTTGGAGCTTTTATCTTCACCTCTATTGCATCTATGGCAGAGGACTCTGGGCAAACTATACTTCAATAGAGGTGCAGGTGAAACCCTTCTGGGGTCCAAAGATTATTCAATAAAAGAGGGAGTCTGACCGCGTTATACAGTCAATCTGATACAAGGAACTGGTACATTCCAAGCCTTTTCTAAGGGTCCATAATTGGCTGATGCAAGTAATGTATTTTCTTGGTGTAGTCTATCCTAGAGTGCCTGGTCTACAGGGAAGTGGCACAGGAGGCTTTAGAGCCCTGGGAGATTCCGAGATGGTGGGATCCTCACCTGGACTGGTACTCCTCTCCTGGCTACTCTAACTCTGCCCTCTATCCTGTGTGGCCTGCATTAAAGAGCATCTAATAATTACCACATCCCATATGACATCCCATTTTCTGAGCCCATATGGTCCATTTTGGATGAAACTCAAGTCCCAGACAGAGAATACACTGAAGGCCCTGACATGAGGGTCACTAGAAACCAAGCTGACAATAAAACTACAGCATCAGGTTTTGGTCAGTATAATTGTAGATTGCCAGAGGACACCATATCAAAACTCGACCTGGTTAATTTTTATAATTACATATTAATCTGCACCAAGCCCTAGGAGCACACACTATAATTTGGATCAGGGCTGCTGATGGTTAAAGGCAATCCCTGGTTGTTCGGATTCAGGGCTTCATCAGGCTGTTTCCAGAAATACCCATGTTACTCTGCAACTACTATGTTTGTCAAACTAGAAGGCAGGTTCTGAGGGGTGTCAATAGACAGGGTCAGCAAAGTTACATTTTTGCACTATGCTTTTCAGCATATGAAAGGGAGTCTAGCACTCTTTCAGAGGTAGAATTAGCAGGCTCATTTTGGGCTAAAAAAAATTAAAAAAGATTAGGCGACTCCAACTTCACAGATGACATTCTTTCACAGTGATATTTTAAAAATATGAGGTATTTATAAAAAAGAAATTACATGTTTCTCCCATTTGCACCATACTCAAAACGAGGTCCTCGGTCTTGGCGACCACACAGAAAGGCATTCTGCTTTATACGGTATGCGGTTTAGTTCTTGCTAGATATTTCTTCTGGTTTGACTCTCAATAATCTACAAATATACTCCGACTGTGTTAAAGCATTTTCACGGCTACTTAACACGTTTTGCATGAATGATTTTCCCAAACACAAATAACCAAGACACACAGAGCATCAGAACAATGAAACGTTCAATGTGAACTGGGCATGTTGACATTTCTATGTGAGCCTGGGATCACCCCACGGTGGCCTTTGTCCTTTCGCCCAGCACTGACTCGGCAGCAAGCCGCGCATTCTCAATAAAGGTCTTGCTGTTCCAGGAACACAGTTTATTAGGTTTGCCCACACATGGATAAGCGCCCAAATGCAGCCGCGTGCTCGGTTACAGCAATGATAAATGTCATTTTACAGCTGTGGAAGAAAGACGATGAATGCACATTTATTTGGCGTGCTTGTCAATGCGAAGTTCAAAGTAAAGTCACATTTTTAATGACTTTCCTCTGGGATCAAACTTTCCAAGAGAGAAACAGTCCTGAGCAAAGGACTGAATCGCCCTTCAGGCTAGGCTCCGGCAGGGCATCCATCACTTGCTGTTTGATTATTTCCCTAGTGGATAGATGGCCAAAGCTGCACAATTCCACAATTTCACAATGGCAACAGTCCAAGGTTTTGCATTGAGACCATCAAAGCAGAGACACTATGAGTGAGTACTTCTTCTCCAACTGCTCCCTGAAGCGTCTATCCAGACATGTGGCACCTTACAGAACCTACTAAATGAATAAACTTTAGGGATAGGGAAATAGCAACTGGGTTGGCACTGTAATCACACAGGACTAAACAAAACCTTGCAAGGATCCAGATAACGGTCCCACATTCTTAAAAATGGCTCTGGCAGTTGGCAAAACAGAATCAAAAGGTCAACCGATGGATGGCCACTAACAGTCTGTGCCTCAATGATGAAAACACGGAGATCCTCATTGTAGGTACCCTCAGCCGATTGACAACTCTGCACCCTGACTACAACACCATCACCATCGATGGAACACCTATACCAGTGCTTAAACAGGTCAAATCATTAGGCGTCTATCTTGGTTCAAACCTCACCATGTCAAGACATTAGTGCACTCGCGTCCTCCATCGCCTACACAGCCAAGCTCATTGCTCTCAGCCGCCAATTTCTCACCCCACAAAACTGCCTCACACTAGCGCGAGCCCTAATACTGTCAAAGCTGGAATATTGCAACATCCTCGAGTTAGGAACCACAAAAACTAATCTGGATAAACTGCAATTGTTGCAAAACAAAGCATCAGGGGCAGCCTTTGGATTAAAAAGAAGTGATCATTGTTCTCACATCATGAGAAGAACACTGGTTCCCCATACAAGTGAGAATATTATTCAAGTCCCTTATTATTACTCACAACTGTATTGGTAATGATACCCCCACTTAGCTCAATAACAGTGTCTCCCAAAAAAGGTCAATTAGACCCCTCAGATCAGGCTCTAGCACACACCGCTTTATCCCAAGATTCAAGAGCTCCAGGGCAGGGGGTGTTAGATAACCAGTTGCCGCACTCAAGATCTGGAACTCCCTCCCGTTGCACATTAGAAATGAGCTCTCCCACCGCTGTTTCAAGAATCTTATGAAAACTTGTCTATTCAACAAATTCTAACCAGTATTACCCCATCCTGAAATGTTTAGACCATTTTCTGAATCCATTATCTAGCCTGAACTGTGTTGACTGTATGATAACAAGTGATGCAACTAATCCTACTTGTACTGTAACGTCCGCTGTATCCAGATAAGCAATCCTATGTAACTTATGCTGTGATACCTCCAGTTTTGGGCGTGTGACAAATGCTATAAATAAATAAATAAATCACTTGCTATTAGCACCTGGCAAAATCCTAAAAGCTTGTGTACAGTGTAGAAATGTTTGACCATAGCACATAAAGTGGCCCTTGATTTCATTTTGCTGCAATTGATGCTTTGTTGTAATGTGTCTATCTTTCCTATATCCCTGGCATGCTGTTCAGGATGTTTGTGGCGTGTATCAGGTAAAGAGTGCCCAGTGTGAGTGCACTGCATTCGCTGCACTAATCTAAATTCTTTAATACAGTGTTATGAACCATCCCAATTGTATGTATTCTGCCAACCACTGAAGCCTTAAAAGTAGATCCACGCCCGCTTGACATGCGGCCAACTTTGCACTGGACCTGCAGATGAACTGGTCTGCTGCTAAATCTCAGTTACCACTTTAATGGTATCCACTATAGTGTGTAATTTGCTTTCTGACTTTGAGAACATTCAGATATGTAATAGCTAATTTTACTATCGCCGGCAAGATAGATATAGATAGTAAAATAGCTCAGTGGGTGAGCGCTTGCTGCTGAGATGTGTGTGTGTGATCTGCAGGCTGCATGTTGCAGGTTTGAAACCCAGCAAGTCTTTCATCCTTCGATAAATGAGTACCAACACAGGTTGGGTGATGTATTTACATTTGCTCTATATAAAGCACTTAAGGGTAAGTGTCATATAGTAACACAATTATTTTTTGGACTTGGACGTCCGCTTGCATTCACAGTAATTTGGCAATATGCGCCTATACACACTGGGATTCAAGATACATATGGTGATCCATTCTTGTATGAAATATACATCATATTACAGTGATATTACAGTGATATCGTAACCATATTTTTTGTATTATGTGATTCCACTTCCTGTTTTGTCAAGGGGTGAACGGTCATGTCCATCGCTTCCCGTGATGACACATCGGGATGTCGTCAAATGACATCACTTCATGTGATGCCATCAAAGGTCAAGGGTCATGGGACATCACTTCCGCCACCCATAGAATTTTGGTGAAATGACATCCCTGAAACTCAGGGAGTATTTTCCTGTAGTTTAGTAAATACTAATAATTTTTTTTTATATATAAGAATCAGTCTGGACCGTCATATGCCGATTACTCTTTATTGAAGGATATATATATTGTAATGAATCGTTTCTTTTTGCCACAAATACTTTATTAATAAAGTGAATTCAACAAAGAATCAATTTGCTTTTGTCACACATTGATTTCTGTTTTGACAAACTGGTTAGCATTTTTAAAGATTCACTTTTTTAACGAGTCAATTCTGTAAGAGTCAATCAAGTTTTCAACAAGAAATACATCACTTGCAATTCTGTAGCAAAGCAAATTGTGAGCCAAAAGGCATCAAATGGACTCTTTGGCCAATTAAATTCTCTCCCCACTGATTACGAGAACAGATCATGCATTCATCAACTCTGCAGTCCCGAGAGTTCTGGCATATGTAGTCCCTTTGCAAGGTTTTGGTGGTTCCCCTTCACACCTGTCTTTTACCCGCATCTCAAAAGCTATATTTACAACTGAAAATACAGCGTAATCTGATATTGACCTGAATACACTATAGTTTTGTTGTAGTGTTCATCAATAAGTATGACGCACAGGCTACAAAAGATCACACATATATAATAGTTGCTCCTGAGAGCTCTGATACATTAGAAGCATACAGAAACAGTGCAAGCAAAAGAATAAGAGAGAAATATAGACAACATATCACTATAAACACATTCTTGACATTTCTATGATTGTTCGTTTTGGCATCTTAAACACCGGCTGCTACACTTGTTCTGCTGTGCCCGAAAGATTTCATTGTCCGCACTGGATGCAAGAAGCAACAACAACATAAATGAGCTGCCCAACCTGCAATGTGATTGGGCAGTTGCTCAAAATAAGGAAATGGCCCCTGCAAGCCGGATGGCACAGCTGGCTGTTCCGCAAGGCTGTTAGTTAAGGGTGAAGTCACCCATTTCCGTGCTCCGCTGCGGCAGCTGAACACCAAAAAGTGAGGGACCCTATCCTTTCTTTGATCGCTGCTTTGCAACAAGTTATTGCCTCTCAAAACAAGGTAAGCGAGCATCTGGATCTACATCCCATGTCACAGTGGCAATTACCTTGTCCTCTATTGCAACCTGTCTCCTTCTACGATTATCTTTTGCTAATGACATAGAACTCCCAATGCCAAGCCCATTTCTAAGACCTTTTGACTATCTGCCCCAACACTCTGCCTGAGCAGCGGACTCACTGTCGGTAACCACGCTAGGTCATGCATGCTTTGTGCGCATGCAGTCCCCTTGGTTGCCTCCTCACAGTGCTCACGCCCAACTCCACCATGGACACGTACAGCCACGGCATCAAGCACAGCTGTGCTGCCAGCCCCAGAGTCCAATTTGCACAATGACACAGTAAGCCTTCCCTCCTTCTCCTGGCCCTCTCTGCCACCTTCAGTTTGGTCGACCACAAATTTCTATGTCACCACCTAACCTCTGCTGAAAACCTCTCGATAGAAGTTTTGTCTTGGGTAGCATACTTCCTGGCTGGCAGATCAATCAGAGTCTTCTCTGAATCAGCCTGTGTCCCACAGTCACCAATCTCATGTTGAGTGACCCTAGGCTCTTGTGTCTTCCAAACAGTATACAGCATATTCACCAAATCACTCTTTGATCTTTTGAACTCCATCGGCATCTCATGCACGAACTATGCTGATGATACACAAATTCTCCTACCCATCCGGCAACTACCATGAAAACTCACTCTTTAAACACTATTTACATGACCATCCACCCATGGATGGCAACAAACGGCCTTTGTCTGAACAATGAGAAGACAGAGATCCTGATGGTAGGGCCACCAGCTCTAATCAAGAAACTAAGCTCACAATATTCCAACTTCTACATTGACGGCCTACAAATCCCCGTTTCCTTGTCTGTGAAGACCCTGGGTGTCTACCTTATTTATTTATTTTATTTATTTGATATTTGTAAAGCGCACCGGGCCCTGAGGCATCTGGAACCTTGATGCTACTCTCACCCTGACAAGCCTCTTTTAATGCCATCGCCTCCTCTGCCGCATGCAAGACCAAACTAATTGATGCCTCCAGAACCTTCTTATCCCCAAATAGCTGTCTCACCATTGCCAGAGCCATCATTGGATCTAGGCTAGATTACGGTAATGGTCTCTCTGCCAGCACCTCTTCACACAAAATCCGTTAGCTCCAGGTGATCCAGAACAATGCCATCTGAGCCGCACTTAACATTCCCAAAAGAGAGCACATCTCAGAGGCTAGAAAAAATGCCCACTGGCTACCGATCAAGGAAAGGATCATCTTTAAAACTTTATCCATCACACACAGATGCCTGTCCAATTCTGCTATAACCTGCCTGCTTCAAAGATTCATAAAAGTTCAGTCTTCCAGACATCGGGTTGTCCAACCTATATTCAAACGCGCCAAAAGTGAGGGGGGTTGAGTTTGCACTTTGTGGCAGCCAACCAATGGAGCTCTCTTCCACCACACCCAAGAGCTGAACAATCCCACTGGGCCTTCCAAAGGGCATTGGAAACATAGCTGTTCACCTAAGCCACCACCTGACTCCTGAACACTTTTTGCTCCCATCATGACCCTACGTGTGTGCAACTGTAACAGTGCCTTGATGCTCAAGGGTTTTGCACGCTTAATAAATGTCAAAATAAATAAGTATCCCACTAAGCGGAGGCTATTTTGGGACAGTCAGCAGCAACTTTGTTTTTACAGTGCTAACCATAGTTTAGTGATCATCTGTAGACAGGCATTTAAAATCAATACCGGGTAATGATCAGACACACAGCTGCTAGGATGAGAATGCAAAAATACTTTAAGTATCTCCCTATCTGCATAAATAGCTTGTCATTAAGAGTTGGCAAAACTTTGAAAACGGGCAAATTAGACAGACTCTGATTCCCTAATTACCCATATTATTTTCACAGATTAACCACGTAAAAGGGTTTATGGTTAATATGTTGAATGATATTTTTTCGAATGCCATAATGTCGGAAAAAAATGCCGAAAAAATGATTTTTTTTTTTAATGGGGGGTTCCCCCTCAACCCCCCATTTTTTTTTACTTTCAATTTATTTTTACTAGCTAAAACAAAACAAAAAACATACAAATAAAAAAAACACATTTGAATATTTTTTTTCGCCATCATTTTTTTCGACATTATTGCATTTGAAAAAATGTTTTCAGCATTTTAACTGGATACCATGGAAAAGAGCCCCTACACGATTCACAAAACATTTTAAGACTGTACATTCTGTCCCAAAACTGTGCACAAAGAAAAAACAAACTCTGAACTCAGCCTAGCTCAGCATGTCAGTGGGCGATGATCTGTGAATAGTTGCAACGTGTAAGAGAAGTAGTGTTAAGAGGGAAAGGCGTATAAGAGGCGAGCACTAGGGCTATTTTTAAAGATTCACAACATCGGTGTAGCATAAAACAAATAGTTACACTCAATGCTGAGTGGCAGAACTGGGTGGTCCTCAAGCATCTCAACAAAATGAGGACCAGCTCAGATGTCAGTAGTTCCGCAGCAAACTTTGCAAACACATTGGACAGCATTGCAGGTGACTACTTTTCAGAGTGCCACCTCATTCACGTATTTAAGACATGCCAGGCATACCCACTGTAGGTACTTTATTTACCCTGAAATTTCAGTCAAAAGGTACTCAATAAAGCGTGTAGCATAGCAACACAAATATTAAAAAGGAGCTTGAATGCAGACAGCATGACCATTAATTGATTTCATTGAAACTGTGAGTTGCCAATAACAATACTCTGCTCTTCTATTTGAGTAATACCAATGGCTTGATTCCTTTGCCTCGTGCTATTGCATGAGAAGCACTCCATTATCCCTCTGTGATACGTCAGCACTAGATAAACACCATAAATGAAGTTTGAGTAAACTAAAAATCCTCATTCTTTAAGATGATTAAAATCTCAGTCTTCCTTAGCCCCAAGAAGGGTATGCATTTCTTCGGAAATCACATGGGATCTAATGTTCTTAAAAAGCACCATTTGATGGCAGAGAGACATTACGTTTGCACTGCAATGTAAACTGCTTCCCGCCACCAAATGTTCATCATTTGCACATAGGAGAGCAAATGTGCAGGGCAAAAGGCGGTGTGCACAGGCCGCGTGTTGCCCTGTACTTTGTCCTTCACCATGCAAAGTGAGAAAATGCAGAGTGGCATGCTTGCATGGCAGGCCGTATTTACTTTTAATTGTGAGCGCTGCTTGCCATGTGTGCATGGTAAGCAGTGTTCACAAATACAATTAAACCCTGCCGTGTCGGGCAGGGTTTAATTGTAATTGTACATGCTGCCTGCTATGCTCACATGGCAGGCAGCCTGTACAATGGATCCCTATGGGGTCCATCTGCTTCATGCGGGTGCATTAAGCTGGTGGACTCCATAGTGATCTCCAGCATTTGTGCCAGCATGAAAATCCATGCCGGCACAAATGCTACAGCATTTGTATGGCAGAGAGAAAGAGAGGTGGCAAGTATGCATTCTGCCTCTCCTCTCCACCATTCAAAAGATTAAAGTTGAACTGTGGCATGAATGGAAGCTTTAAAACCTTACTCAAGGATTCTATGCCTTCCATTCACATTATGGCTCAGTGGAACATGAGCTGCACAATGTCAAAATGCATGAGGAGCACAAATCAAAGGGTGGAGGGGTCTTTAAATGACTGCAAGCATATTTAACCTTTTAGAAAATCTAAATGCTTCTCACAACAGACATTTTGAAACTTACCCACTCTACTTTTAGAATTGACGTCGCATTTTTAAATTGTCCTCCATTTAGTTTTGATATATTATTTGGTGCTGAAAGCACTACCAATACGCCGCAACTATTTTCACGGGAAGTCAAAACGGCCAGTCACTTATTATCCTGTTTCTTTTTGTTTGGCCTTTATTTCCCAATTGTTACAGACTTTTCAATTATTTTTTAATCTGTCGAAGCCCTCGACCCACCTGTTTTCTTATATGACTCTGGTCTTGCATTCCCTCTGTCTTGTATTCCCTCTGTCTTGCATTCCCTCTGTCTTGTATTCCCTCTGTCTTGCATTCCCTCTGTCTTGTATTCCCTCTGTCTTGCATTCCCTCTGTCTTGTATTCCCTCTGTCTTGCATTCCCTCTGTCTTGTATTCCCTCTGTCTTGCATTCCCTCTGTCTTGTATTCCCTCTGTCTTGCATTCCGTCTGTCTTGTATTCCCTCTGTCTTGCATTCCCTCTGTCTACCCGCTATTGTTTCTAACGCACTGTGTCCTCACCCAACACGCATATTTCATTTGTACAATGTTTTCTTTTGCCTTGTCCTTTTGCCTGGGGATTTTTCTTACCCTTCAACACCAATTTTTTTTTCACCTTTCTTTTCTGCTTTTTATGCATGCTGATTCCATAGCATGTTGGCAATTAGTCATGGTTGTGTTTAGTTTGTTATCGTTTTTCCAGAAAAAGGATGGTCATGGTTATTAAAGATGACAGTATACCGCTGCTCTCACCCTGTTGCTTCAATCATATGTAAGGCTACAACCTATTCTTGAACTGCTCTTGGCAATTTATAGAGACACCATTCACTTTAACAGGAAGGCACTTAAAATTATGTGAGGCTTCATCAAGTCTTTCTTCCATTTCAAACTGAAGAATTATGATCTTCATCTACATGGAGCCCAGGAAAGGTGAGAAGTATTCTGAGTTCCTTTAATATACACTATAATTCGGAGAGAATTAATTGGGAATCTTCACCCAGAAGATTCCTTCAGGCTAAGACAGCTACCAACCCATCAGGCTAACACTATGAAACATATTATCCATAATGTCTGCAAAGTAGAGATTTTAACTGTAATCCCTCTTCTTTCAGAAGGTTAGCAATGTAGATTGTGCAGTGGTTAATGCATACTATCAAGACAAATGTGAATTAACATGATTTTCCATAGGATACCTTTTTTAACATAGGAAACAATGTAATGTCCTCTGTAGGCTATAGTAGAACTAAGGATAGGATCCCAATATCAACCTAATAAATACATTCACCACATGTCTACTATTGAGAGCTAGAAAGAAATGTAAATTAATCCTAAACCACAAGAAGCGTGCACAAAATAAAAGTCACTGCTTTGCCGCTGCGTGGTTCAAATTTCTGAACAATGTATTAGCCAAAAGCAAACCAGAAAGAAATCACTGCACTTCTGAAAGAAGCTGAACATGTTCCCAATCCATGCAGCATGTGGATGAATTGCCAGAGATGGACTCAGTGGGCCTCATTATGACTCCGGCGGTAGCCGCGCTGCTAAAAATGGCACGGCTGCCGCCGGAGTTATTTTTTCCAGCGTCTGGCAATGGGGACTTACTGGGGCATTACAGCCCCGGCAGTCCCGGTAATTCCTCATTGCCAGGCGCCGGAAAAAATGACTCCCCATTCCCATTCGAGTCCCATTGGACTCAATGGACATGGGGACGACGGTAGGACCGGCACTGTTCATGAATGGTGCCGGTGCTGCCGTCAATGTCTGCGAGCGGGTGCCATTCTGCTGCCAGGTCAGACCTGGTGCTGAAAGGCACCCGCTCGCAGAACTCAGAATATGCCGGCCCGTTGTTACCAGACCGGCATACTTCTAATGAGGCCCAGTGAATTTAAGTACCCTAGCAAAGATAACCTTAACTAACATGGTTAGGTCTTTGAGAGCCAAAGCAGTACAGTTTCCTCCTGAAATACACAGGGAATTGTTGTACGCCCCACCCTCAGGGAAGCATGATCTACATGAGCAATCTATCTTTAACATTACGTGATATGAAAATATAGCAATAACACGTGAGCAAAACAACATGTCATCACATATTTGAAGCATAGGAAAACAAACAGATACACCCAATGTTAGAAAAGCTGAACCAAGAATGAGTGGAAGCTATAGTGTCTGGTTCAATGGGCTGAGGCCTGCTTGGGAGGGTCTCAATCACGTTTTAGCGTTCACTATCTTATGCACAGGACAATACCCATTTGCATATCAGTCTGGTCCCATCCACAAGGGCTGTATACCATTGAAATGCTACACAAGCTCTTCTGAAGGACTGGGCAAATAGCAAACCAAGATGTGTTATTGCCCTACAGGCCATCATCCCTGAGGCACAGTTAACTCTCTAGGAAGCAGATTAGGGGTCCTCGGATGGATTGCCCATTGTGACGAATCACAGGATTCCGTCACTTCTCGGCAAGGAGAAGCCTTTCCCTTAGGGGCTAGGGAGGTAAGCGTGCTCCGCAATACCCTCTCTAGGGGTAGAGGTAAGGGGGACCTCACCGGGAGAGACTCCCCCTTTGGAGGCAAGGCCTCCCATTCTGATGAGGAACTCCCTAAGAAACACCCCACCAACATACCTATAAAAACATCCAGTGAGGAAAGGTATGAAGAACATACCACATCTGTTATTGCCATCAAGATACTCTGATTATTCTTCTAAGGTAAAAAACTGAGACAAGGGAAAAGACCTGTGGAGGTATTCCTATCATGCCCAATACAGCGAGAAATGACTGGGACGTTATGTTGGGGAAGGCCCAGGAAAGCATAATAAAGGAATTAGGCGGATACTGGAAGAAGTGTGAGAGAACACACAAGTTACAAACTTGCTTTGAGAAGCATCCTGAAGGAAGGCTGCAGGGGCAGTGACTTGTGCAAATCCTGTGCGAAGGTGAACACCAGCTGAAGTCACTGATGCAGCGAATGTGAGAGGAGAAGGGATGAGAGAAGTCTGGCTGCATGTCCGAAGTTGAGCAGAGGTGTACCAGCAGGTGCGTGAAAAACACTGATACCACTTCATTTAACGGGAAATGAAATGAACCGGTTAATTGAAGACTGCAAAGACCGTGTGAGAAACTGCAAGAACTATGAGGGGCTAGCGTGACAAGTGCGAAAGAGAGTCCCAACCCATCAAACATCTTGGTGATGTAGTCCTCGATGAACAAGAGGTAATGGGGAGAATGGGAGAACCGAGAGACGGACTGAAGATAATCATTACTGGTCAGTCAGGATAAGAAATTTGCATTAAGTAAAGAGAACGAGAATATTTACTGGTACGCTCATACTCGTCACAGTCACGATAAGATATTTGCATTGAGTGAAGAGAATCAGAATCGTTATTGGCACGTCCAATCTCATCCCAATCCAGATCAGATACTGAGATTGAATGGAGAGGAGGAGAATCATAAGTGGCACACTTATATTCGTCCCAGTGAAGATTAGATATTGATATTAAAGGAAGAGAAAGAGAATTATTTCTGGAACGTTGATGCTCGCCCTAGACGAGTTAAGACACTAATGTGGAATGATAATCCTGATTGGAGTACTGACAAACCAAGAGAAGAGATTGAAAAACAAGGGTGAAAGCAAAGGTGAAACTAAAGACTGAAGTAAAGATCAAGGACTCAGAAAATAAAGCAATATGTTCTAACTGTGGAAAAAAGTTATCCTATGAAAGGAAAAGTATAGTAAGAGAAGAGACATACAAGAAGGAACGAAAGAGTATTCAAAGGAAAGAGATGCTTGAAACCCTGAAGAACGCAGTAGTAGAACCGTGCTACTTAATAAAACTTGTTACCAGGAACTACCTGAAATTATTTGATTGAATGGAACGAGGTGAACAACCAACACTTAGGAGAAGGGATTCATTTTTCTGGCTTTTGTTGCCATATTAGTGGTAGGTGTAGAATAGGGTAGTTTGGTAGGTGGACTGATCATGATTTGGACTCACTGAGACTGATGAGCACCGTAGTTAGTATTGTTAGGTAGGGAAGTCCTTAGCGTATGGACAGATAGGCGTTTCTTTCTTTCAGTTAATAAAAAGTACAAGTGAGAAGGAAAGCCGGAGTCCGTGTCCTTCTTCTGACCCATCACACGATACACATAAAACACAAAAATGCTCTGCCTGGTGCACACCCACTCAGTCAAGAGTGTCCACTTTGCTCCAAAATGTTTACTTCCCAGATCCCTGCATGGGGCTTCTTAACCACCCTACTGACAGAACTGGAGGAGAGTCTAGCACCAACCTTAGACCAAGTCACCTCCCTCAACGATGCAGATTCCCAAACTGACAGTGTTTTCTAGGCCTCGAGACCAAGACATACGGAACCATTGAGGCATAGCTTTGGAGATCTTTTTGAGAAAGGCAAACCGACCACATGACCTTCAAGCCTTCCACAACCACAAATAGGGATACTGTGATCATCTACTCGAGGCCCTAGAGCAGTAGTGGGCATCCTTCAGCCCTACAGATGTTTTAGCCTACAACTTCCATCAATTCTATCCAGTACAGTCAATGGTGAGAGATTATGGGAGATATAGTTCAATACATCTAGAGCACTGCATGTTGCCAACCAATGGCGTACAGTCAGCCGGTACTAGCACCCAGTATTGGGGAAGCTAGTCTATCGGCTCTCTCCAATGCCAGATGAATGTACAATCAAAGCCAGCATTTGGGAAGCAGCTGCTGGCTCCCCTGCACTGTGGACATCATTTTCATGCACAGCCCCTCTATTCCCAACTGCGCCTTCCATTGCATCACACTCACATCGCATCTCCATCCAACCCATGCCCCTCCTCTCTTTGCATTTCCCCTCTCTTTTTACCTCTTCACATTTACCTCAATCCACCAACTGCCCCATCTTCTTCCAGTATACCAGGCGTCAAGCATACCACCAAGGCACTCACTCCCTTGTCCTTGCTACATCTAGAGCAGCCATCTCTGTTTGGGGAAATATTCTCTTTCATTAAGGGGGCGCATGAATGCCTAAATCTCTTCATCAAAGGGAATGTATTTATTGTTCAACTCATCATGGTCTCAGTATGGGGTGCTAATAACATTCACACCCTTGTTTGTGGACGGTCATGGGCATTACAATTCAACAGCCATCGCTCAGCACAAATTACCTTCGGGAGTCAAGCCATTAATGTCCATGATCAACCGTGAACGAGGTTGTGCATGCTGCATTCATAGCCCCAGTTTATGCAGTGACTCTAAATATTAGACCACTCAAGGCCTCCTATGGTGCCTGGGTGGAAGCGGGATTCAGGGAGAAGGGTGTCAATCTACTCTCTCCCTGCTTCCTTTTTCGTCAGGCATAGCAACAGGGATCCAGTAGCCAAGGGTTTGAGTGAGAGACCATTCCAAAGAGGAACATGACATGGGGCAAAACCATAGTTAATGAGTCACATGGAGCAATACTGATGGCAGAAGAGAGTGACAAGGACAAACATTGGCGAGTGACATGGAGCAAAACAGTGGCAACAGGGTGCTACTTTGGACAAAGGAGAGTGGGGTGTGAAGAGGCAATGGGGGACAATGTGGGAAAATGTGAGGCCAAGGGCCTGTTTTGAGTCCAATAAGAGTGAAATGGGACACATCCGGGGCAATAAAGGACATGGAAGTACCCTGAGGCAAAGGGAAAGGTATGGGGTTAATCTGAGTTGCATAGTAGCAAGTCATTGGCTAATTGACCATTTATATGGTAATTAGAGTGACTTGTGGCTTAAGTGGGGAGATGAGTAACATGCGTGATGGGGTGAAACTGTGGAGGTTCCTGGGGATATGAGCGTACCAAGGAGTTTTAGGATAATGTGAGTGGAATGGTGGCAAGTCAGGGGCAAGGGCGCCATGTACGGGGCGATGACTGACATGTGCACACAAAGGGACATGATATCTAACATTCTTGTCCCATTAGAATACAACCTCCAACATGGAGACATAGGGTGTTTGCTTAGTGGTAGCCTTGCTGTCACTGTACGATGACATGGCTCTAAACCTGACAGGATACCACCACTCTCTCGTTCATGGAGTGCCTCATCTGTCACGTCCTCCTCACTCCTAGGCAAACCACCATATTTCATATATCTGCCATACCCCACATACTTCCTCAGGCTTCCAAAGGAGATCACTATCCTCAACATCAATCAAGAACTTGACCACCATCTTTTTTAAACCTTATTAGTGTTGCAGCTAAAACATTCAATAAGGGTCCCCCATGAAATTCATCAACACACTTGACACCACACAGCACATCATGGGCCCCTACAATGAAAAGGCAACATGCTCGACTTGGTCATGTCCTGTACTTTTACTTGGAAGGTCCCACTGCCATAGAATTGGGATGATTGGATCACACTGACATCCGCATTCCTCTCAGCTGCCAACATGCCTACCAACCAAGAACAACAGCTACCTACCTCCATAGGCCATCACTACTTCATAGACATCCCGACAGAAGCCTTTGACATTAGCCCCCAATACTTGGTCAGTACGTGCCCATCCATGGTTGTCAACTCCCTTCTTGCCAATTTTGATTGTGGCTGAACAGTTCTTGGGAGACCTCAATGACCTCTGACACATTGTCAAAACAGAACAAAGACTCATCAATAGTAATCCCAAGTGATCACAGAGATCAGATGTGCCACACACAAGCATATCAATTCTGGTGCAAAATCAAACCCATCATCAATTGCACCACTCAAACAACTCCCTAGCATGCACTGCACACTTATAAGGTTTGCATAAGAGTATTTTATAAAACAAAGACTTAGAATGCAACCAAAAGCAGAAACCTCTTTCAAGCCATAAGATACAACTCAAACCGCCACCCAGATCTCATTTAGCAATCCCTGGAAAAAAGGAACACCTTGAATGACTTCTTTATTACTACACACTCACAGATCAGGATATATATTGACTGCAACATTGCCTCCAACCCAGCCCTCCTGCCTCTGATCCAATCCAGGAAGCTCGCGGGTGCCGGTACGCTCCCCAGGTCAGACCTGGCAGGTGGGAAGGCAGCAGCTAGCAGAACTCCTAGTTTGCCAGTCCGGTAACAACAGTAATGGCAAGCTTACTGGTACCATTGTTACTGGACCGGCAAACCTATAATGAGGCCCACTGTCTTGCTTGGATAGCAAATAAATGTTCATCCAGTGGAGCACAGTCAAGGATTACAAGGATCAGAGCTGCAACCCTAATGCCATGCATGACTAAGAGTGGCTATGACAAAAAGTGCAGAAACTCCTACCCAACCATCTTCCTAGGCCACAAAAGACATCCATGTTGTCTGTTCCACTGAAGGAACAGTGTGTTTGTGCGCACAACTGTACTGCCCCCATTCCTTTGGCGATATAAGTCTGAAAACTGTCAACGATAAATGTGAATATGTGGACTTGCCTTGACTTTTTAATAAAGTCAGCCAGCTTCCAGCTTCAATATAAGGCTTTTGGCAGGTCTATAGAAGCATTCGGGTGTAATCTCAAATTTCTCTTGATTCCACACTTGAAGAGATACATCCAAAATACAGTGGCTACGTTTCTTTTTTTGCAACAATGTATCTTAGTGGCCATCTTGTCTCTATCGGCCATCTCAGTGAAATGGGTGCCATTTCGATTTTTGTCTAGTGTCTGTTCTAATGCTAACATCCATTTTGTGTAGAGGAACAGGTTAATGTTTGTGGGTTGGGGAAGGGTGACAAAAGGTTGAGGTTTCGTGTGCTCACCTGTGTTTGGTTTAATTACTAATTCGAGGAAACTCCTTCCGGACAACGACATGTAAACAGAAAAGTATACCTACGATTGTTCTTTTAGTCTTTACTGATCATAAACCATGGTAAAGTGTATTCTGTCTATGTACACTCCTATGTAATGAATTACTAACCAGCCATCTTTTTTCTGTATGTAAGCACTGCTGCCTTTGAGTACCTTGAGTCATTTGTGTTAACCACACGGTTAAGCAAAGCCTCCTGATCGAAATGTAATAAAAGGGAACTTCCTTTGAAGCACAGGCCTCTGTCTCATATTATTGTGTTTTTCTTTAGCATCCCAGTACAAATATGGCAATCCAGGTAGGAGGCCAGGAGTCCCACATCTTCCCACTGCACCCTTGCCTTGCCGGATACCCTCTAACAGTGGTTCTGGTGCGCGTGCAATTAAAGGTAAGTCAGACACCAAGCTTTTGCTAAAAGTTTGGGAACTCTGAGTGGTGCGAGACCGGGGGGTGGAAAAAAGGTTGTGTGGAGCACAGGAGGAGGTGGGAAGCTGGGTTTCCATATAGTCAGAGAAACAGATAACGTGTTTCAAAGGGAATGAAAGGGATCCACTCTGCAAGTTATTGCATGAGTGATGACTTTTTGAAATATGGGACCCACAAGCAATCCTGTGCTTAAGTAAAGATAAGGGAGCCACCAAGCACTTTTTGCTGAGGCGAAGAATAAGTGTGCTGCAGGAACTTTATCTCCTGCAACGTACAGGCCGAGGAATTCAAAATGATATCATTAGAAACCATGTGTGAAATTCATGTGACAAATCAAAGTAAAATATGAAAATATTGTTCAGATGGGTGCAGGCAACTGAAAACTACACTGTTTCCTGTCAACAAGTGGGTTCCATTCTCTTGCAGGTTACTGGAACATATGCACACTATAGTAAAAGTAACCATGAAGGGTAAGAAAAGGGAAAACTTATTGCGCATTTAAAATTTCTGGCATAAACATGGGGCGACGCAAATGTCATGCATAAAACTCTGAAATACATAGTATCATAGAACCCACTGCCCCACCTCCAAATGACATTGGCAAAGTTACATATTTAGGCTCTATGTATCCTGCTCCTAAAACAGTAGCTACAGGATATAAAATACCACCAATTAGGGAACCAAAAGAGAAGAAAAAGGGTAAAACACAAAGTATTGAAACTGTATCTAAAAAAGTCAGTTAAAGTACAGACTCAGAATCAGAGGGAATGAGAGAAAGGACTGATGGGGGACGATGGCAAGAAGGGAGACTGGATGGCATCACAATTTATACAGGTGGTAGTGTAGACAGCAAGAGAACCAAGAGGGTGTGAGAAGGGAAGATTTTCCTCTGCAGAGAATCTAACATCAGTACACCGGTGGGCAGAGGAAGTACAACATACATGGCTCACGGAGGGGTCATTTAAAAAAAGATACATGGACATTGGTAGAATTTCTATCCAGGAAGGTCAGGGGGATCCAGCATGGGATTCCGAGTACCTGAGAGCCGCCTTTGTAGTATGGGAAACAAATCAAAGAAAGAAAGTTAGAGAACAGATTGCACCAGCTGCAGTTCAGTTTTCACTTGTTCAGCTACCAGGAAACAACTTGAAGTATGTTCCATGGCCACAAATGGAAAGGGAGAGTTTGAGGAAAAGTTTAAGGCCATTATCAGATGGGGCAGGTAAATGGATCTATCAATTCGAGATTCAAACAACAGGTGTATCCCTAGCATTGTGCGGACATTAAGAATTTACTTTCAGTACTACTTGGAGAGAAAAATCAGTTAATGGGACAAGCAGGATTATATGCAGTTACAATTACCGATGACACATATGATGGGGCAACATTCAACCGGTTCTGCACTCAGATCTGGGCGGCACTCCGAGCTATGTACCTGGATAAGCCAGATGTGGGGACATTGCTCAATAGCAGTATGAAGTCAGGCGAAGAGCCAGTTGATTATATAACTTGTATGCAAAAGCGGTGGAGGGTAGAAGTGGGACAAGTGTGGGATCCGAAAGTATGATGGCCAACCCTGTTTGTTCACACTATAAAAAGGGACTACCACAACCAGTCCAATCTGACTTAGAGAGAGTGATTGAATTGGAAATGAAACCATGGGCTGAGATCCCAGCACATATAGTGCATTTCTTGGACTAATGCAGACAATGGAAAAGGATAAGCAGGATCAGAAGTTGAGGGGAGAAACAAAACTAATTCAGAAATAATTAGGAAAAGCAACTTTAGAAGGAGCCATAATTTCCAGTGCAGTCCAAGGGAATCGAAGTATGAAGCCTCATTCTCAGTTTGGGCCAACACATCAATGTCAGGCTGAGTCCAAAAGACAGGGAGGCTGGAACCAGGCAGGAAGAGGGAGGGGTAGAGAAACACAGAGAAATTCCTTTCCTATCCCAGGCATACAATCACAGCAGCCAATAGGGGATTAATGGGGGAGTGGTACATCTAGGCCCCCTTTGGAATGTTGGTATTGAGATAAGCTGGGTCATTTTGCTAGGGAGTGTCATACCCGACTGGCGCAAATTAGTTAAGAGGGGCAGGTTTCATATGGAGTCCCACAGAATGAGAGGTTCCAGGAAACCCTCCTCAGCGAGATCAACAAATGCCTTTGATGGGAGGGGGCAATCCCTTTGTGCAGATGCCATAGCATAGCCCACGGGGAGACCTTCAGTGTCCAGTAGTGGCAGTTACCCTGGATCTATAGAAAGAGCTGGTAGTTCAACTTTCGGTAAACGGGCAAACATTTTTATCTCTAGCAGACACAGGGTCCACTAGCTCCTGTATGAGGGAGGGTGGGTTTACACTCTCTTCTAATGTAATAGATACTGTGACAAATCTTCAGATGTCATCCCTTCCCCCCTTGGGGGAGCTCCTCTTCATGAGGCCAGGGAGGTGAGGCCACTAATGGATAGTCCCCCTGGTGGTGGTACTGTGTGGATGGAGCTCATTTGTAGGGATCCCCACTATAGCATATGACCATGGTTCTCCTTTTCACACTTACCCCAGCTTTCCTTTACCTCCTTCCTCTTCAAACCTACCCTAATACCCTACATACTCTTCTAAGGCAGTCCAAATAAAGAAGTACTGAGACGAGGAGGAGTCTCAGTGAGTTACTACATCAACACTCACTTAGCACTGAGATGAGGTGGGAATGTGGAGCAATACTGAGTAGCCATTGGAACCACCTTTAACAGTCTAGTGGTTCACGAACAGTGATTAGAGGAAACAAGATAAAAACCAAAGAAGGACATGACAAGTTGTCAAGCCCTTCCTGGAGGAACCGCGAGAGCCAGGACAAGCCAGATGTGCATGCGGGTGCTGACCGGGATGCCGAGAGGAAGCAGAGAGAGCCAGGGTCCGGTCCAGGACTAGAGGATCATGCGGCACACAAGCGGACCAAGACTCCAGACGTCCCAGAGATCCAGGGAGTGCAAGAGTGCAAAAGCACACAGGCCCTGAAAGGAGAAAGGCTGCATAGTCTCCGCAGGGAAAAGGAAGCTCTGGAAATATACTCGAGTGCCGCAAACAAGACACAAAATGACCAAGACTGAGGAGCCGCAGCAGGAAAAAGGATATTCTGGGGAGTACTGCGAATGAGTCCAGCTGCATTGAGGGATCCAGAACTCGCGCCAGGTCTGCCACAAGTAATGCGGGTAGCAAAAAAGGCTCTGAAAGCTCAAGGAGGAGGTCGCAAATCTGGGAAAGGAGGGTCTGCAACCCTAACACAGCGGTAAGAAAGCAAGGACATGCATGGACTTGTAGTAAGGCTTGGCAGGAGAATAAACCAAGTCTATAGAAGGGAAAACAAACCCGGAATTGCAGGTCTGGGACTCACACCCAATTAAGGAGAATTGGAAGGTAGTGGAAAGTCCACACAGTATTTGGCAGGTTACTGAACCAAGTCTGTATGACCCACTGCAGCTTGGAATGTGCATCAAGGCAGCTCTTCTTCATCACAGTACTTGGTGAGAGGGAACTAGGTCTGCAACCAAGGGTTGAGGACAAACTACAGCTTGGATAGAGCATCCAGGCTGTTATTCAGTGCAGTACCTGGCTAGAGGAAGTCAAGGCTGCCAACCACGATCTGGGGCCACAAGGAACTAACCACATGTCTTCCCAAGACAATAACGACCTTTTGTCCAGGGGAAGGGAGTCATACATCTGAACCAAGAATACATCTCCTTTTGATTTAGTTAACTGTGTAAGGGACAGGGTTAGGATTTTGACACTGGACACTGGGATAGAGTTAGGGCAAAATAGGGTTTTATTTTCCCTTTTACCCTTGAATAAAAGAGTATAGCAAACACTATGACCCCTTTGTGTCAGAGTCTTAGTTCTGCATCCTTGCAATACACAAGATTTCTCTGGGGCTATACATTCAATTTCTATCACACAACCAGCAGAAGTTGCTTTGGGTGATAAGTCTGTCACAGCTCCTTTACTGTATGCTCATCAGTCACCAGGGAATGGATTGGGAAGAGATGTACTGGGGAAATTGAACATGACAATTACTTGCACGGAAAAAAAGTTGATTTGTGAAACCCCAGGGATATATTATTTGCAGGCAAGGATGGGATTTGTAGAGACTAAGGTAGTTGGTGTTCCTCAATCAGTTGGAAGTATTTTGCATATACTGTCTTTAATATTATTGGAGATTGAGAAAGCAGGATGTATTGTGAAGACGAGGACTCGGGTACCTGCACAAGTTATTTTTGTTCTGCTGATTTCTGTCGAAGAACCTGACAATGGTACAAGTAGAATGGGGATTCTTTCTCAGTTGCCTATTAATTCATCTTGGGTGTTGGTGCAAGGTACAGATGAACAGTCACAGTTCTTCCAATGCAGCTTCATGTCAGATTGAGAGAACTTGAAGCATCATAGGTATTACAACCTGATGTGTCTTTGATTCTCATTTTGAGGAATATGTGACAGTAGAAGATGAGCAATGAAGCGTAGGGTTGCAAGTGCCTTGACCAATTACACTTCAGGCAATTTTTAGATCAAGAACTGGAATCAAATTAATTGTCCTGAGAAACAGACATTTTATCAGATTCTTGCACAGGTGCAACAACATCTGGACTACACATCTCATCCAGATGAAGTGGGTCTGTTGAAGGGAATAGGACCAGTGAACATTACTTTGAAAGAAGGGGTTCAGTTGCCCAGCGTTGTACAATATCCAATGTCCTGGGAAGTGGAAAAGGTCATTACAGATAACATAAGTAATTTACAAAAGCAGGGAGTGATATATCAGACTTCCTCCGATATTCCTAGCAAAAGAGTGCAGGGTTATTCCTGGAGGATGGCACACAATCTGAGGCCTAATAATTTGATTGTGGAAGCAGAATTTCCAGTGGTTTCTAATTCAGATACAATTTTGGCAGAGAATCCATCAAATTCAAAGTAATTTTCAGCTATTGATCTCAGTGCAGCATTTTTCAGCATTCTGTTGCATGTTGATTTTCAGTATTTGTTTGCATTTACATGTAAAGGGGAGCAATTCACTTACACTCCTTTGCCCCATGGGTAGTGTCAGTCACCAAGTATATCTAATAGGGTGACCCATATGGATTTAGCTAATATCCCCATATCGAGTGTTCTGTTGCAATATGTGGATGATTTACTGTTGTGCAGCTATAATGAAGAGACTTGCATGAAAGACACAGTCATTGTTCTAGGTGCCCTGGCAAAAAAGGGTCATATAGTTAACTTGGTGAAATTACAGTTTTGCCAGTCTGAAGTGGTATACTTGGTCAGCACATTTCTGCAAAAGGTAGAGCTTTGACATCAGACAGAATAGAGACTGTTCAGAAAACACCTAAACCTAGTACGATAAAGGAGATGCAGCAATTCTTGGGGCTTTGCAATTATTGTAGGCTCTGGGTTTTTAACTATGCTATATTCATCAAGCCGTAGTTAAATATTTTGAAGGAAGCTCAGATGGGTCAGTCTTTGGTCTGGTCAGGGGAAGGAACTCAGGCATTGTGTGTGCTGAAACAGGCTATTGTGTATTGTATGCTCCAGTATTAGGAACTCCTGAAAATACAATTTATTGCACTTGTTTTCCCATTCAAATGAACAGGTTATGACAGCAGTACCGACTCAGAAAACTACCTTAGGCAATAAGCCTTTGGCATTTTATAGCGGTGAATTGGATCAGGTTGGGCAGGGGTCATTTGTGCTACAGAAATCAGCTTCATTAGTGTTAGGTCAGCCAGTTATGCTTTTTGTGGAACATGCAGTTCATGCGATCTTTGAAAAGGTTAAGTCTACACTTGCTGTACAAAGGGCTTCTGGGTATGAAGTGGATTTTATCCATGCCAAATGTGATTATATTAAGATGTCATACAGTAAATCCAGCTCTATTGTTGGCCTGGCCAGTGGAAAGGGAAGACGAGGTGCACAATTGTGGTTCATACATGCTTCTGATTACACAGCAGTCACATATGTGTGAAGATCCCTTGCCTGAAGGTAGAGGGTTGTTTATTGCTGGGTTTTCTTGCATCAATCAAGAGACAGGGGTCAGGTATACTGGAGCTGCAGTAATTAAAGCAATATTTTGTAGTGCAGCAGTTTTCGCTTCCATCATATTTGTCTGCCCAAGCAGCAGAATTAGCGGCAATAATTATTGCGTTTGCTCATGCATATGGACAGCAGGTTACAATGTATTCTGACGCTGCTTATGTCGTGTCAACTGTACATTCAGGAATTCAAAGATGGGAAAGGAGGGGCTTTGTTAATGTGGCTGGCTCTTCGTTAATGTATGCAAAACTACTTCACCTACGTATTGAGTCACTTGAGCTACCTGCTAAAGTCGCAGTTGTCAAATATATAGTACATACCCAAAGTAAGGACCATATTTCTGGAGGAAATGCGCTAGCAGCCAAAAATACATTTACTATGATTTCAGAAATACTGATACCATTGGAGGGAGCACTACAGGTAAGTACTAATTTTGATTCTGAAATCCCGTACACTCTGTTGTCTCTAGCTGCAATAATGGAGTTACAGGATCAGGCTCCACAGCAGGAGAAGGACCTATGGATATGGCGGGCTGTAGCCTTGAATTGCTTGATGGGATTTGGAGATATAAAGTTCCAGGTAAAATAATAATGCCACAACGTTTACTTATGATCATCTGTCAGGCATGGATCTGATGTATCTAAGAGAATGTTTAATATGTCAACACTATTCCAATGGGGCAACTTCTAAGACAGTTAGGGCCACCATCCCAAACCAATTGGTCCCTTCCAATATCTGCATATTGATTTCATTGACATGGTGGAGCGATGTCAAATGTACAGGGATCTCCCTGTGGTAGTAGGTCCCTTTTCGAGGTGGGTAGAAGTGCATTGCAAGTTCCTGGAGAGAGAAGTATTTCCAAGGGTTGGTATTTGTCTGCAATTTAGGTCAGACAATGGGTTGCATTTTGTAAACAAGTTATTCAAAAAAGTCTGTGAAGTGCTAGTAATTAAGCACTAATTAATATCTGTTATCTTTCACAAGCAAATGGCGTTGTGGAAGGACTAAATCGGCTATTAAAGAGAAAATTTGGTAAATTGGGTGCCACTCTAAAGAAAGACTGGTTTTCTGTTTGCCCATTGCGCTATTTTCACTAAGAAATACAAAAGGACTCTACCACCATCTCACCCCCACAAACTGGTGACTGGTAGACCTTTGGTCACTCCGTTGGTCACAAGATGTCGTAGTTATGATGCTGAACCAGGAGACAAAGTTTTGGGATAGGAGATGAGTGGGTATTTGAGGGGCTTAACAAATGCAGTTAAGTTTGTATCTAAACAGCTACTTCCCTACGTATTTCTGGAATGTCGCAACCAACAAAAGATTCTGCAAGTGATACCTGTAGTTCTCCAGCATGGGGTCTGGCATGGATGCACATGCTCATGAAAATTCCCCGTCGTCAGGCTGGGAATTCTCGGTAAAGAAAAAAAATCAGTTTCAGTTTTGTTTCTGAACTGTCTTTCTACTAATAACCAATCACTGGTCTCTGGGTCATACTGCCCCCAGCCAATGACTGCCCTCTACCTAAGCCCCTCCTCTGGCAGCCATGTTCAGATTTTTATGGCACGTTCAAGTGTTGGGAGTCCTCGTGCTGTAGCTCTCGAGCTTTTACTGTGTATTGCGTTTTTCATAGAGTTTACTCTTATTTTTTTCAATCTATTCGAGCCTCAAGCTCCACCGATTCTTCTTCCGATCAATGGGGACCCGTTTTGGAATTTTTCTACGCCTCTCAAGGGCGGATTTTCGTAGAGCTACACTTCTTGGAGGATTCCGGAAGACCTTTGAGGCCTACTCGGATCGGACATGGCCCAGGACAAAGGAGATTCAACACCTACTGGATCCAAACTGTTCAGGAACTGCCCATGATGTGGACTACAGAATGTCTTCAAGGAAGATGAGCACTTTCGGTGCCTCTACTGCGTTCACGCCGAAAAGTCACACGAGGAGGAGGACTGTGCGTTCTGTAAGAACATGTCAGTCCAGACAATGAAGGACCCTCGTATTCGGCTCACCAACTGGCTGGAGGGAAAGAGCCCAGCAGCAGGTGAGAAGAAGTCTGAGCGGTATTCTAAAACCTTTGAGGGCGCTCCGGCGACGGGGGGCCAACAAAAGGCAAAGCACAGCGAGTCCGTGGGCACCGGGAGCGCCATTGGTTCGGGCTCCTCAGCTGCCAGACAGGGCACGATGTCACCGACGCCATCATCCACAAGTCAATGCTCTGGCTCGGGGAAAATGAAGTCGGAGAACCCTGGTAAGCTTTGGGAGAAGCCCTAGTCGATCCCGACAGAGAAAGACAGGGAGGGGGGGGCGAGGAGGTGACCCTCTCCCTAAGGTGAAGGCCTCAGATGCGCCCAAAGTCGTGAAGGCCCTGGCAAGGCTGTGGACTCTACCCCAATGGAGACGACTTCCGGGCCTAGTTTTTCCCTGCCACCCCTGAGGGAATCATCTTTCCAGCCTATCGAGAAGAACCCTGTGAAACCCCGGGACGAGAAAGATGGGGGGGCACGGTAGCCATAACGGACACAGATACCACCTCCGAGGATGACTGGCGTCAAAAAGATCATGGACAAGAGGTTCGCGGAAGTCAGGTCCTATGGTAGAAATCCCGATGAGGAGGAAATGAAGAGCAACGGTGGAGCCGACAAGGAGCCGTGACCCTTGGAGGAAACGGAGGAACCTGCGCCCCAGCCGTTGCTCCCGTCGCAACCGATGCCTACGCCACAGGACAATTCAGGTGCAATCTTGATGACTTTGCAGACCCTGTGTACGGAGATAAGGACAAGGTTGCTCTTAACCCCAGCAGACGATCCATCGGCGCCTGCACCATCGGGGAGCCCAACGAACAAGCAGAGGCGAATCCATCCTCCTCCTCCCTTCCATCCTTCACCCCCATCCCCTCCACCGAGGGATGAGACAGGAACGGAGACGGCGACGACGGAGATGGATGACGACGGTGGTGACGATGGGATGGATCTCCCATCACCCCCTGCGCGGGCCTCTCTCCCCACGAAATTGTTTCCTTTCATGCCATGATCGCCAGGGCATCAGAGCTTTTCCAGCTATGCCCCAAAGAGCAGAAAAAGGAAGGTTTCCTCTACCAACGACGGGAGGCCAAGAGGAAGACCGTCCTCTCAGTCCCGTTACTGGACGACATCTGGGACGAAGGACTGGCACTGCTGAAGAACCCGTCCATGGCTCCAGCAAAGAGGGACCAGTACGAGAAGAAGACCGGGTCCCAGACTCTGCCCCTATGTGCCTCAGGGCACAGCCGTCCCCGGATTTGGTGGTCTCCGCAGAGGCCAAGAAGAAATCTGCAGGGGCGACGCCATCAACTTCCACTTCCCCACTGGACAGCGAGGGGAAGAAGCTGCACGCCATGGGACAACGGGTCATCTCGTCTGCAGCGACGACCATGAAAGCGGCCAATGCCCTCGCGATCGTGGCACGCTACGACAGGGAGCTGTGGTTCAAGATCGCTCCCCTCCTGGACTTCCTCCCAGATGACAAGATGGCGGAAGCCCTTGAAATCCTGCACAAAGACAAGGTTGCTTCGGACCATGCCATCACGGTGGCCACGGACATCGCCGACACTGGCTTTCGCCAGATGGGCAACAGCGTTTGCCTTCACCAGTGCGGTTGGCTCAAGGCCACCGATTTCCATCAGGACGTGCAGACCAGGGTACTGGACATGCCCTTCGACGGGAACAACCTGTTCGGGAAGGCAGTGGATGAATCACTACAGGCCATCAAGACGGACACTGAGACGGCCTGGGCCTTAGGCTCTCTCCATCAATGAGGGCCGTCCTTTGTGACCCCCGGAGGCAAGTCTCAAGGTGCCTCCAAAGGATTCGGCGGCAGTTCCATGTCATACCGCCAAGTGGGCTGCTCCTCGTCGCAGAAAGCCTACACAGGCCGCAGTAAGGACGGAGGACACCGCCGTCGTCGCCAAGGAGGCCAAGGTGGCAAGGCCTCGGTGAAGCAAGACTGAACCGGCCATGACATCGGGCCCCACCCGAGCACCCTGGTGGGAGGCCGGATGGCGAATTTCGTCATGTGTGGGAGTTCATCTCCTCCGACCATTGGGTGCTAGATGCCCCGGCACGCGGGCACACTCTGGAGTTCCAAAGAAAGTGTCCCCATCTACCACCCGTGGCCAGGAAGGAAAACCACATGCCACAGCTGCTTCTGGAGGTACAAACAATGCTGAAAAAGGGTGCGATAGAACTCGCCCCGAAGAGGCTCCGGGGCTCTGGAGTATACTTGAGGTACTTCCTCGTCTGAAAGAAGACCGGCAGCTGGCGGCCCATCCTGGACTTTCGCCGCCTCAACAAATACAACAAGTCCCAGAAATTCCATATGGTCATCCTTCAGCATGTACTGGAACAGCTGGAGGGGGGCGACTTCCTGTCGTCGCTGGACTTGGAGGATGCCTACTTCCACATCCCCATACACAAAGGACATCGAAAGTTGCTATGATTCGTAGTCCAAGGGTGACACTACCAGTTCAAGGTCCTGCCCTTCGAGGGTCTTCACCAAGTGTCTGGTACTGGTGGCGGCGTGGCTGCGCCTGCAGGGGATTCACGTTTACCCCTACCTGAACGATTGGCTCATTCGAGCAAAGTCAAGAGAACTTGCCATTGATCACACAGTGAAGACCGTCGGCCTGCTCATGGATCTGGGATTCTCGATCAACTTTGCGAAATCCCACTTGGTACCGTCGCAAGGCGCCCTGTTCCTGGGAGCCAGACTTGACACAGTGGTGCGGTTGGAGGAGTTCACCATCGGAGGAAAGGACGAAGGCCATCTTGGGCAAGGTACAATGGCTGTTTACCATGGAAGTGGCCAGGGTGAGGTCCATCAAGTCCCTGCTTGGCATGATTCATCGTGCATCTACCTCGTGCGTCTATGCATGTTGCGGATGTGGCCACTGCAGGAGTTTCTCAACGCTCTTTGGATGCAAGCGGCGGGCAGCTTCAAAGACAAGATCTCCCTCAACGAGATGTTCCGTCAAGTGATCCGGTGGTGGGGCTCCCACGCGCACCTTGCGGTGGGCATGGACTTCCAGACCCCAGCGCATCAGGAGATGGTGACGACGGATGCTTCCCTGAAGGGATGGGGAGCGCACACCAGAGATCTCCATGCAAGAGGCCTTTGGCTCCCGGAGGAGAGGTCCCTGCACATCAACGTCTTGGAGCTCCAGGCCATGTTCTAGGCCCTCAGGTCTTTCCTTCCGTCCCTCAAGGGCAAAGTGGTACGGCTCTTCACCGACCGATCGAATGATGCAACAATGGCACATCTTGGATACTGAACCCTCCAATACCATTGGTAATGTTCCATTTTATGTGTATGCGACAATATTTGGTCTGTTTTTTCTTACATTCCACATTTTATTTAACCAACATTTGACTTGCGTTTTGGCCTTTTGCATTTGGCCCTGCACATATGAACTATGTATGATGTTAATATATGGTTTTCATTTCTTTGTTTGATTGAACCACTTCTCGATTTACTTTTTTGTTTTGCAATGATATGTCACCTATGTGTTTTACTTGATCAAACTACACACATCTTTGCCTTGAAAAGGACCCAGTTTGGGGTCAGAACACGTGCCGGCAGATCTGTTCTGAATTTGCTTTATACATTTTATTTCATATGCAACTTATTGGGTCCATGAACTTGACTTCTAGCTTAAACTATACCTTCTGCAAAGAAACCAAGTCTGGTTACATATCTGTATATTTGTATGTTTTTTCTACAGTCTATGCAGCGCACCGTGAATGAGGTGTCGCTCTCCCTTTCTTCATGTTTAACATATTCTAGTAGTTTTCGAGGTAACTACTCCCTCTAAGGTGCAGCAGCTTATTTTCAATTTTAATTGCATAGGTTCCTATCATTTTGTAATCCCAGCGCCTCAAGGATCCGGCACACCTCAACCCAATTTTATTTCTCAACCTGTCTTCCTCTACGGTCCTCCCTCTGCAACTAAACCAGAACAGGACTGCAAGACTTGATCTTGGCCTCAAGCCCAGGGATCGTATCTCTTCAGCCCTGAAAACTCTCGACTGGCTCCCAGTGGCTGCAAGGATCAAGTTCAAGACACTCTGCATTGTCCACTAAGCCTTCTGGGGCCAGGGCCAGCACTACACCCAACTCCCTCTTCCTAAACATTTTCCGTCTCGAGCCCCTCGCTCAGCTACCTCTAACTCTCTGATGGTCAGATGCTTCTCTAGGTAAGGAGTGGGAGGAAGATCTCTCTCCTCTGCAGGGGCCTCCCTCTGGAATGACCTCCCTGCCCCTCTCAAACTCGAGCCAGACAACCTCAGGTTCTGGAAGCAGCTAAAGACCTTCCTTTTCGCTTCTGCTTCCTGTCCCTTGCTGACCCACCTGTCTGCTGCGCTGACTGGTCACCTGGCTACCCTCAGAACTCAATGAGACCTGGCTCCTCTACGACCTGCAAGAACCTGATCTGCTTCCCGGGCCTCCACGCACTTAGGGGTTGTATCTGTTACCCTACAGTCCCCTTCCTCCTTGCACTACCCTGAGCCGGCTCCCCCAGCTGCACTTACTCAGAGCAATGCTGCCCTGACTGCACTTCCCTCCCTTCCCTCCACCTGGCACTTCTCCTCTCCCTCTCCCCCCTACACGTGCACAATCTGAATGACACAAGGCCTAGTAGGATCGTTTGTTCGCCCTCCCTACCCTACCTTGTCTTGTTGCACCTAGAAACACTTGTGTACAGGCACGTTATCAATTACTCATCAGATCATATCATACAATTGGCTCCAGTTCTGCCTCTACTTCCGGCTTACCTATGCGTCCTTATGCTGAGAGGTCCATGGCCATTAAGCGTGCGGTGACGGGTGTCACCAAAAGGGAGGAATGAAGGGATACATCTGAAATAAGGCGACTACGTTTCTGTTGCAACAATGTATTTTAGTGGCAATCTTGTCTCTTTCTGCCATCTTGGTTAAATGGGTGCCCTTTTGATTTTTCTCTAGTGTCTGTTCTATTACTAACATCCATCTGTGTAGAGGATCAGGTTAACGTATGTGGGTTGGGGAAGGGCGGCATAAGGTCCAGGTTTCGTGTGCTCACCTGCATTTGCTTTAGTTACTAATTCAAGGGAAATCCTTCCTGACAAGGACATGTGAATGGAAAGGTGTACCTAAAATTGTTCTGGTAATCTTTACTGATCATAAACCATTGTAAAGTAGGTTCTGTCTGTGTGCACTGGTATGTAATAAAATACTAGCCATCCCTCTTTTCTCTGTATATAAGCGCTGCTGCCTTTAACTACCTGGAGTCGTTTGTGTTAACCACACATTAAGCAAATCCTCCCGGCCGAAATGCAATAAAAGTGAACGTCCTTTGACGGACGGGCCTCTCTCAAAATATTGTGTTTTTCTTTAATATTTCAGTACAAACTCCTGCTAGGCTACCATTCCGAGGCCTACTTGGTTTATGTGTCGTGCTAAAGGTCTGCAATGTTTGTGATAGTGTGCAGAATCACTAATCACCTCACCAATAATCTTGTACAGAGAAGGTTACCATTTGTAGTTCAAGCAGCTTTGACATGTTTGTCACTTCTGGCCCTAGCTCAGCTGCCAGTGTGGATCAACATGTTTCTTGCAATGGGACGATGCTTGCTATTGTGACAATTATATCTTGAAAGGCTTACCAAATGGACATGCTTAGTCAAATGTGTCCATCTCCGGTTTACTGTGATGCAGAATAATTATACCTGCAACAATTGTTGTAATGCTGGGTTAAGACAATTATAAATGTTCAAATCATTTGATCAGAGTAATTATGTGCTTTACCAAATCCAAGAGCGGCCACTAAAGCCAATGATACTGCTATGAAATCCATCATTCTGACAACCAACAACTAATAATAATAATAATAATAATAATAATGTAGCATTCATATAGCACTATGAACCCTCAGGTATCTGAGCGCTGCTTATTATTACCCACGGTGTGTCGTGCTCATTTATCGACCTCGGAAGGATGAAAGGCTGAGTTTGGCCCTGCCAGGATTTGAACCTGCGAACACTCTTCTCGCTGTGATATCGGACCAGCGGCACCTCCGGTTACACATTTAGGAGTGATAAAACATCATTTAAAGGATATCCCTGTTTGACGGATGGGGATTTGCGGGCAGAATGGCACGCACATCCCTGTTTTATACTCAAATAATTCTATGAATCACGGCCACACTTTTCAAATCGGTTATATAAATAATGTGCTTTTCAGCATATTCAAACTGTAAGAAAGATTGATCACCATGAAGGAACACATGTCGATTAAATTGCAACATGAGCTATTGATAATCTGTTTTGCTTGCCAAGCGCCCTACACGGAAAGCCCCACAGGAGTGATAAGCGAGCATTTATAATTTTTTTTTTAAATTTATTTAGCTGACATATATCAATTTTACAATATCGTACATCTGAAAATATAATACACAATAGAGAGAAAAGAAAGTCTAGAGAGAAAATAATTTAAAATGATCAAAATAAAAGAAAAAGAAAAACCATGAATAATAATAAAATTTAAAATTGCGTAACATGATAACAGAATATAGTCTGATCGCACTATACAATGCAAATAAAAATAAATCTTCATTAAATTGAAATTGATTCCCTGTGTGTTTCTAAATCTCTTTTAGCTTCAATGAGTACAGAAAACCAATAGCTCCAATTCTCACTTGCGTAAGTACACCACAATGAATCATTTGCCCTAAAAGATCAGGCGACACTTCTTGATATCCTTCCGTAATATGCCTCAAATATCTAATTCTCACATTGGCAGGGCGGCACAAGCAACCAATAAATGTCTTAATGTTTCTCTCTGTGAGGGCTGTTTGCAAAACCGACAGATGTTCTCTCTTTTGAACTATTATTTTACGCTTGGCATAGATTGAATCTTAGTCGTAAAAAATCCGATCTGTGTATGACGGAAGGGTATTTCAAAATGTATGACTCTGGAGTGCTGTATCTTTTGTATTGGAAGGGGCTCTCATTAAAATCACAATAGGACTTGCATTTGGCTGTAGTTCTAATCCTGTCCCACTGGAAAAGTTTAGTCTTGAGTCTCTCAGGGTTTTGTATTAAATCAAGTAATGTAACATCTCACGAATCAGTTTCTCAAACTATAATTGTCTGGAAACAGAGTAGAAAGCGGCCCACAAGTCAACAAACACAAAATATAATGGCTGTTTTAGAGAAGGATAGTGTGAGATGGTGGATGTAAGCTAGCATTTGTACATTTTAGGACTTATTGCGGCTGGCCTTCAGGGTGGCGGCTGCAGGGATGCTGCGGAACTGCTTGTGCTCCGAAGAAATACAATTTGATTCGAGATCATTTCTTCGCAATTGGGCGTGATCAGCACCATCGTTGAGATGGCAGGAGGTGCGGGATGGTGTGCACCATTTCACACTTTTCAGTGGCACAGTTGAAACAAAGCTGCATGCTACAAAGAGTATTGAAGTTCTTGGCTTCACAGCGATGAGCCTTGTAAATTGAAAGTGCTTAAATAAATGATCATAACCTGTCCACTTTGTACACTTCTGGCTTTCTCCGATAACTAGAGGTTAAACACCATCTGGTAGCTGGCTCTCTGGCAGTATGCACTTACATTTTATTTAGTTTCTCAATGTAAAAACAGGTGAACAAAGAAAAGACCACAAAGGTAGCACTGCATTAATTGGGCTGACCTAATTCTACCTCCCGCCCCCTCAAGCCAATGGGGCATGTGTTCATGTTACCCTCCTGATCTTTGAAACCCACATAGGCTGTCGATTGATTCCCATATCAAGTTTATAAAACACTGCAATGACTACAGGAAAAATCCCTTTCAATCCTCGAAGCGCAAGACCCTATCTTAATATCGCAGCCCTCCCATTCAGGCATCTACGCATGGTGGCTGTGCCAGTTTCTGGAGAGAAAAAAACCTCCCACTTAATCCAAATTGTTTCATCTATTCGCGATTTTGAGCGGACCTGACCGCAAACTGCAGTGATTGATTGAAGCACAATGAAGGACGGCTGCATCCATAGCTGTGCAGGTTACTGTATATTGCAATAGATGGAGGGCGGGTGCATTGAATGCGGGGTATAGCATGTAGGTAACTTGAAGCAGTAGTGTTGAGCATGGCTCGCACTACACCTTCACTGTTTGAAGCAGATAACATTCTTCTGAGCATACGATTATAATGCACATGCCCCAAAGCATGTCGATTCAGCTGGTGTACCAGCAGATAATAAGTATTATAATACATTGAACGCACCCTGACTCAAAGCATCTGGTGCACTTTCCGGCACATCTTCGTCGCCAGAACTTCACGGATTGCATGGGGAGCATCGGCAAATGACCAATATGTCATTATTGACCATTACCCCTTTTGCTTCACTTCAGTTGCACAAAGCTTTGTTTGGCTATTTCCCTGCTTCACTAGACCATCTGGCACAAATGAGCAATGTATCATTATTGCCCATTACCCCTTTTGCTTCACTTTACACAACACTGTGTTTAGCTTTCCCTGCTTCACTGGACCATCTGGCACAAATGACCAATATGTCAATATAGCCCATGACCCCTTTTACTTCACTTTGCACAAAACTGCCACTGGACCTTCTGGCACAAGTGACCAATATGTCATTATTGCCCATGACCCCTTTTGCTTCACTTGGATTGAACACATCTGTGTTTAGCGCTTTCCCTGCTTCACTGGACCATCTGGCACAAATGAGCAATTTATCAATATTGCCCAGTACCCCTTTTGCTTCACTTTACACAACACTGTGTTTAGCTTTCCCTGCTTCACCGGTCCATCTGGTACAAATTACCAATATGTCAATATAGCCCATGACCCCTTTTACTTCACTTTGCACAAAACTGTCACTGGACCATCTGGCACAAGTGACCAATATGTCATTATTGCCCATGACCCCTTTTGCTTCACTTCGATTGTAAAAACTGTGTTGAGCGCTTTCCCTACTTCACTGGACCATCTGGCACAAATGAACAAAATGCCATTATTGCCCATGACCCCTTTTGCTTCACTTCGATTGCACAAAACTGTGTTGAGCGCTTTTCCTGCTTCACTGGACCATCTGGCACAAATGACCAATATGTCAATATAGCCCATGACCCCTTTTACTTTACTTTGCCCAAAACTGTCACTGGACCATCTGGCACAAGTGACCGATATGCCATTATTGCCCATGACCCTTTTTGCTTCACTTTGATTGCACAGAATTGTGTTTAGCTCTTTCCCTGCTTTCCTGGTACGAGGCCATTTGAATTCTGCTTCATTTACAGAACATCGCAGGATTGTTATCTCTTCATATAAACAATCCCGGCGCGATACGGTATTTGCAGAATGGAGGCCGTGTTGTCACGGGAAGATTAGGAAGCACACATGTCCGAGGGGACGCATTAACATTAAGGCTTTCCCAGCCATTAATATCGAGAACACGAGAGCAGAGACTAGTTGAGCTAACGTACTGATCTGTAATGTGAGCTTTCCAGCAATGTCCGCATCGGAATGAAAGTTGACCAGATTATGAGAGTTGCCAAATATGCGTATGATGCCATAAAGGTCTGTTAATCTTTCATAGCAAACCCAGATGAAGAAGGAACGCACTGGTTAATATAAATATTGCCAAAACAAATATTTTTTAACAATTATAAAATGGGTTTATGGTCTTTCCATCTAATGCCATTCCATCAAATTGTTTCCATCTAAAAACTTTGCATCTAAGGCATTTTTTTTGGGGGGGGGGTCCTCCGAGCCCCTGTTTTACCCTTTATAATGCACCTAAATAAACATTAACCCTTTCCTCCCCCAAAACATGTATTATGCATTAGATGCAATGGCATTAGACGGAAAGACCAGATACCATAAAATGTCATGAAGTGTCCAGAGCAGGGGAACTGAGGCTTTGCTTCAGTAGTTGAAAGGAAGAGCAGGGACTACAATGAAGAAATGCATACCTTTTCCGGGGGCTATGCGTAATGTTGACATGTCAGCATTGTGTTTTGTAGACCAGTTAAATTTGCTGACCCAGTATGAGAGACGATTCAGGTTTTAGGAAGTTGCCTTCCATTGGACTGATGACGCTGTTTCTTACTACTTTAATCTGTCACCTGGGAAATGAGGAATTGCCACTTTAATGAAAAGCAAAACATAACTCGGGCGAGAATTCGTTTTGGTAACGACTAGTATGCGATAATCACAGGACGAGGAAGACTGGGTGGCACAGTCCCAATGTTATTTGAAAGAGCAGAGTGTGGGCACATCCTGGGGGGTGTAGGGCCCTGGTGGCAGTACAGACGTGTTTACAAAGTAATGCCAGAGAGGGAAGCATCAGGTCAGGCCTGTAGCTGGTACTCAGTGCCCACAGGGGTTGCAAGGACATAGGAGAGGAACTGGGGGCGAGTGACTGGGCTGGGCAGATTACCAAAGAGTCTGCGGTAGGTGACGGTGGGGTTATTGTGGTTGCGTCATCAGAGAACGGAGCTGCTCCAAGGATATGTAGTCTGGAGGGAAAGTAAGAGGAATTGGCCAGGGGAGCAGGTGGATGGAGAGAATGATGGGGCCACAGGGTGGGGGTGGAACCCCATGAGACAGAATGCATACAGAATAGACCCAGTGTGTCCCGATGCAAAACTAGGCAGTGCAGCACTAATAATGGCCCTGTCCTCAACCCCGCATAGCTTGCACATATCCCATCATGAGCAATGGAGCATCCTCAAATTCACATGCGTCCTCACTAGCTTTAGGCTACTCAAGAGTAAAATGAGTGATTCATCGGATGATCAGTCCGCGCTAGCTAACTCAAAGGAAAGCATGACTAGCTAACTCAAAGGAAAGCATGACTAGCTAACTCAAAGGAAAGCATGACTAGCTAACTCAAAGGAAAGCATGACTAGCTAACTCAAAGGAAAGCATGACTAGCTAACTCAAAGGAAAGCATGACTAGCTAACTCAAAGGAAAGCATGACTAGCTAACTCAAAGGAAAGCATGACTAGCTAACTCAAAGGAATGCATGACGGATGCATGGAAGTCACAAAGGCATGTCTTCACGGTGCACATGGAAAAGGACCTGGGCTATATGTGCTGGAAGATTCTGAGGCAGTTTTGCAACCTGTTTTTTTTCACTGTTCCCTGAAAAAGCAACATTGATATTTCTGTGACAAAATGTTTTTGTATTTTAGTTGTTTTCTTAATGAATGCTCCATTCCATACCTCCCTTTGCCCGCAGACATCCCACCTCCCTTCTTTTCCTCTTTTCCCATTCTTCCCCGCGGATGTTCCTTCCTTTGATTACCTTTCCATAGCAACCATCACTTTGTTTCATTTTTCTGACTTCAAGGCATACCGGGAAGCATGAATACAGAGCGAGTACTTTTTTTTTAATCCACTGATTTTGATTTATTTACAAGTCAACAATTCGAAAGGGTTTTCAGGTATAAATTGCTAACACCAAATTCACAATCTCATACGAAGTTCGGTCAAATATGGCGGCCAATGCTATGTAGACATGTCACAGAAGTAATTCATACTCCCACATTCATTGATCACATAAAAACTGACATCAGTTCTATGGCCATTGAGGAACTGTGGTGGGAGTTTCACAGTCAATGGCCCTTACGACCCTGGCGTTAAGGGGTTAACGGCGCCGTAAAAGGTGTCGGCGCCGTTAAACCCTTAACGCCTGATTATGAGGTCCCCTTGCGGCTCCCAACCTTAACGGCTGGTCTGGACCAGCCGTTGAAGTAGGGACCCGCAAAAGGACTTGAGGTAATTACGGTACCGCAATTTGCGGTACCGTAATTACCGCCATCCCCAGTCCCATTGACCCCTATGGGGCAAAAATGGGAATGGGGAAGGGCCAATGGTAAATGGGGAATTACCGCCCCGCCAACCTTGGAATGGGGTGGTAATTCCCCATTTACCATTGGCGGAATCGGTAAGTTACCAGCATTAACCATGGCGCTATTAGCACCATTGGTTAACGCCGGAGTCGTAATGAGGGCCAATGTGTATTTCAATGCAACTTACATCATGCATTGCATTGGTGCAGTACCAACTATCGATGTTGTATACTGATCTCGTGACGTGGTGATCAGCAAAAAAGCTAACACGGAAGTCTGCACTAGCCAGTGAAGGCTTTGGGAATTCTGGCAAATGCACCCTGATCTGACCTAGTTGTAAGAACACCAATGTACACAATGACAGGGAGAACATATCTACTCACCCGTGGGCCTCTTTTTCCTGGAGGGCCTGGTAATCCCGGTGGACCAGGTGGGCCCTGAAAAGATAAAAAGCATGTAGATTAATACCAAGGGCACAGCACTTACTCCCAGGTCTGCATGGGCTAGACAGCCCTGGCAATAAATAGTTTACAGTTAACACCAACTCATTACTCCTTTGAG